>NC_066377.1:11354426-11999747 GCF_013377495.2 Cygnus atratus | reverse complement strand
GAATTCCTGCAGCTCTGAGCCCCTCTCAGCTGCTTCCTGCCAGCAGCCACCTGTGAATTCCCATTATAAATGCCACAGACTGGTCTATCCTGCAGCACATACCTTAATGAGCTGTGTGCTGCTTTTCTTCAAACAAGCTCTCCCCCATGCACAGCTACAGTCCCACCTTGCCTCCTCACCCGTTAGCCGACTTGAAATGATTTCCAGGGCAGCTCGTCTGTGGCAGGTACTACTCTCTTAAGATCCTCCCCAGGTCTGTACTTTCATCTCCTGATTTCTGGGGCTGCTAGACTTCTAAAGAGGGAACAGCTTTTATTACCAGGCATACTGAAGAAAAATTGATTTTTGTTTGTCATCACTTCATTCTCAAGAAGCTTGAGAGTATGGCTCTTACCTGCTCCTGTTAAACTGTTCCACCTTGGATACATTAAGCTCATGATTTTCCCATAGCTGTTATTTTCCTCATTACCAGCAGGTTCATTCAGCCATTTATTATACTACAGGCTCTGTTTATGGAGGCAACAAGATCACATTCCCCCTTCCTCTGTTTCCTACCTTGTCCTGATCACCTGGCATCACCTACACCCCCTCCCTAACCTTTAGATCTGGTTACATTCACACCACCTCTCAATTCACATCCAAATCAGGACTGTGCCCTCAAAATACTACTTGGAGTCCGCTACTTTCTTATTATGCACACCAAGGCAAGGAAGGACAGCCAGTGAACAAGCATAAAGGATGAGGCAGTGTGGCTGGGCAGCCCAGTTAGCAAAGCATGAGTAGTTGCTGGTAGCATCTCAGAGATGGGCAGAGCTATTCAAGCATCACCTCACCCCAGAAGTAAAGAAGAAAAAAGGTTGCAATAGTGCATCTTGCCAGGCTAAGCACATTGTACATCAAACACAGTCATAGACCTAGGTCACAACATTTGAGCTCAGTCAATTAGATCGTTATTAGGAGGTAAATATTAAACTATGGCTTTAAAAAAAAAGACAGTCAAAAAACAGCTTCTAAGTTACTTGCTTTGGTACATGTCTCTGATGAAAGGCATGTATTTTATAACCTGTCTACTTTCAAAAACACTGATATTTTCCTTTTTCTAAATCAGTTTAAATAACTGATTTAGTTTTCAGCCACAACGTCACCACGTCAAATACATAAATATTCCTTGGATTGAGAGTTTGCTTTGGTAACCAGTAGATACACATTCTCTGTATTACATTCAAGCTCAAAGTACACTACAACATCTAACTTGCTAGAAAAATCTCAGCTGAACCACAACACCAGAATGCAGTTCATTTAAATGTAGCAACTGAGAATTATTCTGGCTTTGATTACTAGGAAGACAGAAATACAGAGAGAGATGTCAGCATAGCAGCTTAAGGGCATCCAGTCTGCGGAAACGGGAGCTCTCTAGCAAGTCTTGCCATTATCCCTAAGAAAATACATTTCAGCCTCCCTGGAGTCTTATTCATCCTCCTCACATCTGTCTTACAAGTCCAGGTTTAGAAGTAGTACCAGTGATAAATGAGATTTCCCCTATGCTAGTTCTCCTCCTCCCCAAACTGTTATATAAATCTAAGAAGAAAAAGATGCTCCCCTTCCATCCCCAGCTTCCCCAGCGTTTGAGCTACAAAAAAAAGCATGTAAAAACTGCTGGAAAGATATTAAAGTGCATAACTTCTTATACTCACCCTAGACTGTCCATCCACATTATTTCTGGCAAAACCACAGCATTTAAGGGACACTACTCACTTTCTAACCATTTACAAAGCAATTCAACAGTGCCCACAGAAAAGCTCTAATAGAAAGGAACATCATGCAAGGCTCAGAATGAAGTCTAAGGAGAAACTAACATCAGCCACCTTATTTTTCTACTCCATCCTTTTTAAAGCTGTGTTTTAAGGAATGTAACTTTTGTTATGCTTAAGTTCCAGCATGTTGCTCACAACATAGCGTTTGCCTTCCTGACGAATATATTTTTATTCTAGGCTTCCAAGTCCAGGAGCAAGGACCCCAGTGCACACGTGCAACATCTCCACACCTGAAGCACAGCCTGGGGACACGGTACCTTTTTTCTGTGGAGATGGGAGACCAAGTCCTGTAGCCTCTGAGTCCTCCTCCAGAAATCACAGCTTGCAGAAGGCCAGCACTAAAGATCTAGCCCAAAGTCAGAAACATTTTTTTTGCAAGTTTAAATAAGTTATTCAAATTTTCAATTTCTGGTTTTGTAGCATAAATCCCTTCTCCAACTGCATTCAGAGGTTAAATACTTGCAAGAAGCGCCATGAGTTGAAAGGCTGCAGGGTATAGGATCAGTTACAAGAGGACTCTTCCTTCTACCTATTATTACCTGTATCCACCCAGTTAATGGAGGAAAATAAAGGAAAAAAGGGCTTCAGTACAGGCATGAAGTAGCAGACCACATTTATGCAGGCTGCAAGAGCTGCTTATCTATTGCACACCGGACCGGAACACCAAGCTGGTTTCACACAGGCCATGCACAGCTACCACACGAAGCTTTTCCCTTCTCTCAACCTTGGAGAAGCTCAGCTTGGTGAGCCAGAGCAAGAGATTTTGCTTGACTGATAAGAATGAGACTAAACTGCTTCAGAAGAGAGCAATAAAGTCACCAAGCCTGTCAGGTTGTTAATTCCATGCTGTTTCACCATTACATTTTGAAAATGGACCCAAAACTAGTTGATTTACAAGAATGATTCCTTTCAGTATAGTATTTAAGGATTTTTTCTTAAGAAAACACTGAAAAGTTCCAAGCGACTTGTTAGCAAACACATGCTTTGAGATGTTTGCGTACCCATCACAGCACACAAGGAAGGGAGATTGCTCCGTAGGCAACAGCAAGGCTAGAAATTAAGAGTAAGAAACTTCTTACTCTTTATTTATATATTTAACTGAAAGTTGCCCTTTCAGAAATCCCCCATATGACAGAAGTGGCCCACAGGTAATTATCTCAGACTACACACAGCCCAAAAGCTAGACAGGTTTGTCAAAATGATTTTTTGCTCTTAAGGCTTATCATCTTGTTGTGAAGATTTTATGAGAAAAAGATTAAACCACTGCTCTGATGTGTGCATTTCATTAAACTTCTAATCCTTAAAGAGTCACTAATGCAACTAGCCATTGAAAAGCATTAAATCATAGTTCAGGCATATTGACCAAAATAATCTCCTAACTATTTCAGAATGGAGCAAAGCACCGAAGCTGTACTGTAAATTACACTCCAAAACTCTTTTAGGCTGACATACAAAAGAAAATGAATAGAAAGGCAACTTTGATTACTTTTGGTACGCATGAATATGGAAAGGCGAGAGACATACCGAAGGAATTCACTCAAATTAGATTGGATTTCAAGGGTCACTATTCAGCAGCGTTCAGTTCAGTGTCACACAATGGGGCAGGGGATGTTGTTTCTGCTGCAGCAGATCAGCTGTTGCCATCACACCGAAGAACTAGAAGTGAGCAAGTGAATCCCAGGTGCTAATGAATTATTAGTAAATCCCATCTACTTCTGAAGAAAAGCACCCAAAAAGCACAGCCAGTCCATCACAAAGCCATACAGTTCAAAGGACACAGCATTACTTAAACTTCTGTGTTTTTGCTTTGGCCACCAGCAGGGTGTCCAGAAGCACAGCTGAAGGCATCATTTCCATGGGCTGGAACTCGCTCTTGACTTCAACACCTGCGACTTCACACAGAGAAGCGGCACGCCTCCACTAGCGTGCCCCAAGACACACACCAAATTTCAGCCCTTACACATCAGCTGACGACTTCCAGTTTCCAGAAAGTTCTCCTGCCTCTGCCATGCGCTCAAGGAAATTTGCTGAGGAGTCGAGAACAGGTAGCAGCTATCACAAGTAATGCAAACAGCAATCCAGTAAGGAAGGCTATGACTGATACAGCTTCATATTCAATGCTGAATTTACTATACCCTATGTGACTGTAGTCATAAATCTTTCAAGAAGAGCTTGCCTCGTAAAGCATGCTTTTGAGTATAATATTTGCAATTTAAACACTCAATAGACCAATAATAATTCACTGTCAACACTTATCAATCCTTTTGAATAACTCGCATTCTCATTATCAGAAAGGATCACTGGAAAGATAAAAAAAGCTACACACAAGCAAGATGAAGACCCTGAAGTCAGAACCTCCGTTCACAGACTAACTTCCACATCTTTGTTACATCTTTGACTAACACTTTGTGGCAAGCAAGGCACAGGACTGCCCTCCCAACGAGACACACAGCACAGTCAGAGCAAGAGACAGCTTTCTGGACCTCAAGAGCTTTGGAGTTTGAAAACCACTTTTTCTTTGAACAGGCAGTTGATGGGTGCAGTTTTAAAACAGAAGAAACCAACACAGTAGAACAGAGTAGGGTTTTAAAAAGAAGCCTGCTTTGTTTTTAATCCGGTTTAACAACTTCCAGCATTGGTGCCAACCCCATGAAACACCCTGTGTCTCCCAAAAATATTTTTTTTTTGAGCCCCATTTCAGCATGCTCCAAGGCTGCCCAGGTTCCTCAGGCCTCCCCCTCGCCTTACCCGGCTCCCCCAGCCCCTGGAGCCTCCTCTGCCCCCCTCGCCCTGCAGCTCTCCCCACGCGGATGGTGACATCCCTTTTCCGGGGGGGACTCTCCTCCCCATTTACACCCCTGCAGAAATACTGCCCCCAACAACACCATCTATCCCCCAACTCCACCGAACAAGGCAGTAAACACACGCTGTCCATCACAGCAGGCTTCAAACAGCTGAACTGCTACTGAAGTTTGCAGGAATTGTTAACAGTGCTGGATGGACAGGGATTTGACTTTAAGAAGGGCAATTCTGTGATGATCAAAAGCAAGTTATTTTTACATATATTTTTATCTTTACTTGTTCTCTACACTTTAGACCCCATTGGTCTTTGCTGCAGGCTACGTTTTTCTCTTTAATTAACCAAACCGACCTGGAATGAGTTAGACTGGTATTTCATTTCCTTCCAGCCTTCTTTCATTTTGCTAAAATGCAATACATATATATATATATATATATATATATATATATATGTGTGTGTGTGTATGTATACACACACACACGCAAGTAGCACTGGGTACCAGCCCGCAAGTTCACATCAAAAATAAGGTAGGGAAGACAGGATCATAAATCAGACAAGGCTTTGAGGCAAGTTTACCTAGACCTTTCCCTTATTGCATGCAACCACAGAAAATATCTTTCAAGTTGAAAGAGTCAGACTCCCATAGAAACCAAGTTACACTAATTAATTTTTCTACAGCATCAAAAGCACAAAACACCAAAGACAAAACAAATTGTAAAGTTCTAAAACTTCCTCCTCCAGCCTACCATAATCCAGGTGAGCTCTCCTCCTCCACAAACTTGGCTTCAGCTCACTGCTCTCTATGCTGCAACCGAGCCAAACCAGCCCTTTTCAGCTGCTGGGAATTTATTTCCTCTTTCCCTGATTGCAAACACCTGTCTCCCTCTGCTCTCTCCTTGATGCGATTCGCTCTCCTGCCCTCCCCATCTCTGTGCCCTGTGAGCGGCCTCCCCCAGCCCTGCAGGGCCGCCCCTGTGATGGAACAACCGCATCCACCTGAGCGCACCACACCTTTACCCACACAAGCAAACAACCTCATGGTGTGGTTTTGTGTTTTCACAGTGGTCAGAGAAACCTTGTGAAAACCTAGGGGGGAAGTGCGAACAGATTTTCTTTCTTATATCACCATGGCTTGGTAACAACTAAGCGTTTCTTAGCTTCTGCACTCTGGCAGGGATCACTTCGTAGGTTATCTTGTAGACTACAAGGAGAAACATGCACCACAAGATTGCTGCCATCAAACCAAACTATGCAGTGAAACTCAGCTTTCTAACAATGGAGGTCTCTTCTCCTTGCCCTGGAGCCTACCAAGTGGGGTGACTTCCAGTGCTCAGATGCCTCCTGCTAGGCCTCATGCCATTATGGGGATTTCCTGACATAGCCATCTTCTGAACAGGCCACATTATGACAGAATCATCTAGGTTGGAAGAGACCTCCAAGATCACCTAGTCCTATCTCTGACCTAACACTAACAAGTCCTCCACTTAACCACATCACCATATCATATTTTAGAATATGAATCTTCTGCAGGAATCTTCTGTGGTGGGAGCCTCACTCAGAGGCTAAAAGTGCAGGTGCTGCAAGCAGCTGGCCCAGGTTTGCTCGTCCTCTATTAAAATTCTCTTGTTCAAGCACTTACCTGTAGACCAAAGCAACTTTACCAAGGCAAAGAATTTAGGTATTAATAAGTAGCTGCAAGGGTATTCACTATGCCTCATTTAGCTCGTAGAGAGCTCTTCTATAAAACTTGGGCGATTAAAATATGATATAGTATGTGATTTATTCTCATCATGCAAGTCACAAAACTAGCACACAAATGCCAACTGATACACTATGGCTGGCACTGAAGTAATGAATTTTGCAGTGTATTGCTTTTATGAAGGCAACTTCCCATATTCCACAGATATATTAAAACAGAAGGTCACTCAAAATACCTAGTATTCCCTCAGCTGTTTTTTTTTCCTGTTTTTTTTTCTTTTCTGACAGTGAAATCTTTCTTCTTTGCCTACATGATAGCAAGAATGTTGCTTGATTGTTCATCTCAATTCCAAATTTATCCAACGAGATAGTGACTGAAGTATTTGCCTCTGTTCCTAATAACGCTGTCTGCTCAGTGCATTAGCTACAAGCAAGAATGTGCCAGTGCAGGTTATATTCCATTTTTAGTTTTTTATATTTTCCTTATGCCCTTTATTTCCTCATGCTTGTCAAACTACAGTTTCATTATTAAATTGCTCATTATTACAACTTCTGCACGTGACCCTAAGCCTACGGAAACCAGTAGCAAAAGCTTTGAATCACAGCTCTGTGTTGCAAAAATGTACAGCCCCTGAGCTCTGGGGTTGCAGGTACGCTGTTACTAACATCAACTCTTGCTGTTATTAAAGGTGCCTGCCACGTTTTCTCCAGAACCTTCTACGTTCTGCTGCCCTCCACCAACACCAAGCAGGCTGTGGTTGCATCCTTGCAGCTGAGAAACCAGGCACGAACTGCCCCCTTTCCTCCCAGCACACGGAGTAAAGCTGTGCCAGCGCCAGGTCTGCCCACGGGACTGGCCAACGCTGTGAGCTGCTGGCCCAGGGCAGCGCTGAAGCAGCGGGGTCCGCATTCCCCCTGCAAACAGAGAGAATGTTTTCTCATTGAGCACAGATTCAGTATGCTTTTTACCGCTTTGTAGAAGAAAATTCAGTTTCATAAAAGTTCGAGTTTAATATCTGCTGCAGGCCTGCAGGAGCTATTAGCTGATAATTCTCTAAGCTTTTGCTGTAGACTCCCTTACCAGCAGCACTGAAATTATCAAATTATAGCAATATGATGGAAAACCTTTGCCGCAGCAATGAATTTGTCTCTCAAGAGAGCTGGACACAGTTACATACCTTCAGTATTCACATGTGTATTAAAGATCCTGCCATACAAACAAAAGTCCTGGGTCTCTTTTTTTATACAATTACAAAATAACCAACCTCCAGAGACCAACAATCCTTAGGACTCTTCAAATTTTTAACATTAAAAAAAGAAAAAACAAAACAACAACAACAACAAAACCACCTAAAGTGCAAGTATTCTTTCATCTGCTTTTTAGCTTGTGCTTTGATTTTCAGGCTCCCTGACTATACCACATATACCCAAATGGGCGCTTTCTGTGTTCGGAACCCCTTTTGCTGTTGTGTGCCCATGCACTGGCCTTCTGAACTAACAATAAAATGGCCAAACACTTCTCTGTCATGCTCCAAATCCTGCTCAACCATCATGGCCAAATTGCCAATGCCAGTGCAGCATGATTTAGAATCAGGTTAGGAGGGTGCCCAGTGCTCCCCTTTGAGGGCAGAGGAGAACTCGTTATGCTGCGTGAAACTTTTCATGAGTTCCTTCGTGTACTTTCAGTGTCTGGGAAGGATCTAGCTTTATGCTGGAAAATGTCATGGGTACCTTGAGAGCAGGAAGATGTGTTCATGCCGTCATGGTTTCTGTAACTTTATAAAATTTTTAAAGAGCAGAGGCTGTGCTTCCACAGGGCAAGGCGCTGCCTTGATCTGAATGGTTTGTTGGTCCCCATGTTATTTGTCACAACTGAAATTACAGAATCCTTTTTATCAAGAGGTTTATATAAAGATGTATCACTGACAAAAAATCAAATGCATATAATGGAAACTTAATTCATTTTATTTGGGGAAATAAATTGATTGAAATGATTCTTTATTGGCCCAAAAGTATATGTACAGATTAAATCTGTGGAGCTCTACCAAAACAGAGAAAGAACATCAGCAAAGTGGTTAAACAGTGTAGGAAGAATTTCATTCAAACAGTTTTTAGTCTAAAAGCTTAAACTAAATGTTACCCCAGACTTTCCAGCTAGGCAACCTTCAGGAATTTCACAGGCTGAAATAACGAAGCACCAAAAACGTGTTTAGATAGAAGGGAACAAAAGCGTAAGTTAAGCAAGAAAAGCAAGCAGTTACTCCTTTCTGTGCATCCTCCAAGATGTTAAAAATAGGTTTTCCCTTCCTAATTTTGAAATGCAATCCTTAGGAGGCTCTGAAGACTGTAAATCAAATTTCCAGTGTTCTTGCTATACGCATTCAAACAAACTCTCCTGGCTCCTGCAGAGCATTTATTAGCAGCGCACTAGCTGCCTGGTTGCTGGTTCAACAAGCACGTGGTGAGCTGATGGATTGAATGCCACAGCACCAGGACATTAGGGACACCAGGAAGCCAGGCAAGTGCTGACCTTTGGGCTTCAGAAAGCCCTCCTGAAACTGGAAGACACAGCTGTGAACTGTGGGATCAGAAAAGGAGACAAGCAGCTAATTAAAGAAGCTAAGGGCAGTTCAGCAAGACACGCTCAGGGTATTCACCAGCCTGGCCCCATCTGACGCCGCACTGCTGGGGCAGGCAGAGCTGAATCCTCTGCCCAGCGCTGCTCTGCGGTGCCACGACTGCAGCACAGCACGTTCCACATCCACAGCTCCGTTTTGTTCTCCCAGCAGACAAAAGTTCTCAGTGAAGGAAGTGCTGCTTTGCAGTCACCGTTCAACACATTTGGGGTGCATGAATCCTTTTTACGATAGTTTTTCATGGGCTTCCTGCATAGATTTTGCTCACTGCTGCAAAGCCAAGGCTTTACTAAAATGCAAACCCTTGATAAGTTCTGCACCAAGCAAGAGATTTCTGAACACGAAATCCTGTATTTTCCACATGGAAGAGAACCTACAGAAAAAGTACTGCTCACCGGACTGCGATTTTCTGCAACGTATTTTATGACAACATGTCCCACTTTGCAGCATCTCAATAAATGCATGTATCTATGGTACAGTATTTTGTTTTTTTATGGGGAGGAAGGAGGTTCCTGGGGCTGGAGGAAGGCGCTGTGGAAGGAAAGCAAGCCGAATCCTCCTTCTGCCAACGTGTGCACCCCTCCTGCAGGAGCCGTAGAGCCAGGGTGCCCCGGGCAGGGGATGCTGCCCCAGCCTGGCCCCTGCCCTCACCACTCCGAGGTGGCCAGTGGCAAATGGACTGAGTTAGGGCTATTTGGGTGCTGCAGCGAGGGTGCTGAGCAGTTTACGTGTTGAGACATAGCTCTGCGGACAGGGATAACTCACACTGCCACGTGCACACCAAGCACAGGTTATCCGGGTCAGCTGCAGGCCCATGGCTATCAGATCGGCCAAAGCTCATGGCATCAAGGTTCTGTTCTATGTGAGGCTGCTTACGAGAGGACGGACGGCACCTCGCTCAGCATAAAACCTGCTAATAGATGGCTAACTCATTAAAAAAACTGTGAAGAGTTGCAGTCCTGGAAGCAGGGGCAGGGAGCGAGGAGCTCTGTCTCCTTTTCCAGCGCTGCCCCTCAGCCCTCGGAGGAGCGCAGGAGCCGGCCTTCATTCTGCATGAGCTGCAAATCCTGCTTCAAACGAGGTAAGGCAGCCTTAAATTAGCAAAAAGAGGGCCAGTAACTCCTGAGCAAGTCTGAAATAGATATGCTCAATGTGGGAAGCAGAAGATGCTTGCTGGGTCTAAGCTCCCCACCCTCTTTATGCCCCTGTACAGAGATAGCACATCCAAACGTAATCCACACCTCTGCCCCTTCCCCCCTTCACGCTAACACTGTATCTCCACAGCTATCGGTCCCAACAGAGAGAAAACAGCTCCTGCAGTACAAACATGTGTTACATGTATTCATTTTGCAATGTATATAAATATATATATATGTAGATATGACTGATAACAACAAAAAAATAATCAAACTTAGTCATAAATTATAACAACAGTGCTGCCAACCGGCAGCATTTAAGTCACGAGTCAGCCCTCACAAAAACATGAGGTATTATCTTTCAGAAAAATAATACATGATGAGTTATTTATCTTCTGCTTTTCTGAATCTCTAAAATGCATTTAAATCATATTTTCAAGCTTTTGTTCTTAATCGTGAAGTAGAAACTTACTTTTAGGGGAAAAAAATAAAAAAGCCGAGTTTCTCAGATGGCATAACTCCAGTAACAGGGACTTTGTGGGAAAAAGCCCAAACAAATATAACTTGTGAACCATATTAAAGCTGTACAACTTGGCAATACATTGGCATAACGGAGTATTTTTATGCCAAAACAAGTGTGTGTGCCAGGGTAAACTCGACCACCACCACACTGCCCTTCCCGCTTCCCACATCAACTCTTGGTGCAGCCCCAGCCTATGTTCTTTGCACAGCTCTTTGTGGATTTATTTTTGAAGGGAGAAAACGCCGGCGCGCTCAGGGCGCCCTGGAGCAGTATCTGCAGAGTCGCATTTGCAGATTGCACTAACCAGGTATCAGAGCTCCGACGCCGGAGATAGTTGAAAGTCATACGAGAAAAGGAGTCTCCTGCTAAAAGAAAATTAATGTAGAAGGGCAGAGGGAAAATTCATTAGCTGGTAGCGAAAAGAATAATGGGCCTTGGAGTTGATTCTTTAAGCTTGTTCCAGCATCAGCAGCATTAGTAAGTGGCAGTTGCAATACTTAGGGAAGAGCAATTCTATGGGGAAATGTTTCCCAGTTTTCAAATCTGCACATCAGTAGCTGCACGCGACTGCCTTCGGGTGCCTTCCCTGCTGCCTTCTATCAGGATGGGGGATTTGATCTCACGAGAGTCCCTTGAGTGTAATTAAAAGCCTGAATTCCTGATCCTGCCTCAGCTTGCTAAATGCAGCAGGTTACACGTCTGGAGAGAGAAACACATTTCTCAGGAAGGACCCAGAAACGATGGAAGGGACCATGGCCGACCACGGCCACCCCCTGTCGCTCTGTTCACCCACCACTCCTCACTGAGGTAGCCCCAAACAGCTGGAGGCAAAAAGGGCTCTTTTTCTTCACCTCTTTCTCTGCACTGAGTCCTGCTTCTGCACATCCGCACCAACGCCAGGACCTTAACTGGTGCCCCCGGCTCCGGTTTTTCAGGCAGTTCATCTGGAGCAGTTCTCTGGGGTGACTGAAAAGCCCAGCTTTCATTCCAAAAGTTTCTAGCTTGATCGCATCCAAATGATACAGCAGTTTCGATGAGCTGAGGCTCAAAACAGAAAGCAAATAGAAGCATGGAAATATGACTGTAAAAATTGGCTCTTTTAAAGTCAGCCCAGGTAGTCTGGGTTTCATTACTTCTAAAGGGTGTGTAGCTGATAATACTGTATCATGTTTTTTCTTGCAGAGAAATAAGAAATGGAAAATATAGAAACCTGTAGCAGTCTCCACAATGCACTCACTAAGGTTTTCTTTACTCCGTTAGAATAAGCTAATGCAGTGAAACAAAAGAGAAAAAAAAAAACAAAACACTATTTGCTCAAATAATCCCCTTGGCTGCAGCACAATCTTTTTTAAGGAAATCCAATGCTGTAAATAACTGGAGTAATTTCTCAGGAGATTAAAGAAAATAAGCTCACTTTTCTTCCTGAAAGAAAATAAGCTAAAATATCATTGACAGACGGCAATCTGAGGCTGGAATACCTTATTACAGACCGATGACACCATTTTCTCTCCCATATTTACAAGTGTGCCGAGGTGCCTTTTGTACAGCTGGATGGAAAGAGCCTGTTTAGCCAAGTGCCGTTGTTTGGCTTGCTCTCCCCCTCCTCAGAGAAACACACCCGCTGTAATCTCACAAGAAGTCTGGTATCTGTGAAAATGAGCCCCAGCCAGGCCAGGCACAGCCCGGCCAGCACAGCACACGTGTCCTGCACACCTCCCTGAGCCCTGCAGGGCCCCCCGTGCAGCCTGCCCCGAGGCTGGCCGACACGGTGACATGAGCAAGGACACTCTCAGAGCGTCACAGATGCCTTTTTGGCAGCAACCCGAGCAGTGACTGAAGTCAGGACGCAGGGACAGCAGAGGACCACGCTGACCCCACCGTGGCTACAGGGGTTTTCTTCCAAAGACGCGTTTCATTTCTACTCATTTCGGTTCCGCAGACTCCTAGAGCTGTACTGTAGACAGCAGGGCAGTGGGAATGACAGGGCGAAAAGCCTGATTTCAGCCCAGTTTCTTAAGCTAAGCAAACAAGCTCAATTGACAGTGACAGTGAGTCCTCCCTGTCCCCAAACCTAGTCTTCCAAGACCTCCGACCACCTCATCCACATACAGCAAGCGTCAAAGACGCTAGTTCCTACAGCACTCATTAACACGGGCAGTCTAGGTTTAGGAAACTTATCTTGCCGCTGACTACGTGAGCATCTTATATATATGCATCTTATCCTATAGTCCTATAGCAGTTCCTGCAGACAATCTCAACTATTTTGCATGCAGGGATACACCTGAACTAGTAGACACAGCTCTATACCCAACTAGTTAAGCCTCTAAGTCTCAAGTAAAGCGGTGGAAAATTCCTGGCTTTGCAGGATTTTGCCTCCTGGGGTTCGTAGCATCCTTATGCACAGCCACCCTTGGGGTGCTGTTGCACTCACAAGCGTACCGAGGAATGCTATCTAGAAGATGTTCACAGCTGGAGGTAATAGCAAGCAATTGAGGTCCAAAATAGGGAGGCATACATGGGAAAAAAAAGTTACTTCTGCTCTTAACTGACCAGGCAGAAAAAGCTGGGAGGAAAAGGGCAAGTCATTAAATCCAAATCTTGGCTGATAAAAGAAGATAGCTGTATCTTTTCTTGCAGGATTTGTGAGGAAGGAAATAAGAGAGTAAAACACATTTTCAGCACTGCTGGTGTGTACCATCATTGCAATCATTTTGCAAAGAGGCATCGTAGCCTAAATAAATACTGCACTAACTTTGATCATGGTCCTTTTAATTTGTATAGGTTCAACCGTGCACTAAGGGCTATGGGCACAATTATTTTCAAAGAATACATTCTCTTTCATGAGACCATATACAGGATTTCTTTTGCTTTTGTCCCAAGGATAATAGAAAATAACAGAAGCTTGACATCATAATAGAGTTCAAGTGCCTTAGCAGTATATCTACTCTCAAAGAATTATAAAAAAGCTGAAGCTAATGTACTTCTCTGTGTGCATGGCACAGGCGGGCCATTTTATAGCTCTTGCAAATAACCAGGCTGTTGCCTCTCTTGTCCATCAATCGAGGCAGCTTTCGCGATGATATAATGCCATTGATTCAAATCCGATCAGCTGCTGTTGCCTAATTATACAAGCCAAACAAATCCAGACTGTTTAAGGTAGAAGAGGGAGGTGGGAGGGAGAGCTGCTATAAAACACTGAGGGAGAACTGTCTCCTCTTTTCAAACATGCGGTAAAAGCAGCAAGTTCTTTTCCCCTAAACCAGGAATACCGCGGCCATGATTCCACAGACCTATTTACTTTTCTTTTCATAATGTGCCAGTCTGCACGCAATGAAACTGTCAGGCACAACTCAAGAGCAATAAATATGAGGAAAACTGTTATTTAACTGGCCAAGAATCATCTTACGGCATCGCTGCGTATTCAGAGCAGTGCTCTGGCAAAAAGTCATTTTGCAAAATGACAATTTGTGTTGCATCTATTTTCATCTCTCCTCCCATGCCTGTTCACTCCAGTTTCTTGGCAGAGGTGGGGAGATTTCTTCCTCACCTCTGCTGCTAACAAAGCAGGCGCTGCCACTGCCCAGAGCACTAACACAGAAGGAAGAAAAGCAAAGGGCAGAAAGCTGCAGGGCTTCTGCAAAGGCTGCTGAGGAAGCACAATGGGAAAGTTACTCTCTATTTGAGCTGTCTCAGATGAGATACATAAGCCTAAGGATAACATGTATTCATAGGCAAAGGGAATGAAAGGCTACAGCTCCAGCACACAAGGACCTCAATATGCATCTGCTTCAGCCACAACTCACGGAAACTGTTAGAGGCTGGGGTCCCAGTCTGAAAGAGATAGAAGTGAGTCTAAAATTGGGTTGTTGATAACCCACCACCACCAGGTCTGTACATTCAAGCACTTGCTGGTTCTTCTGGACAAATACCTGACCGGCCAGCCTCTAAGAAGTATTTACTTCATGCAGTCTCTGGTAAATAAATCTCATCATGCTCACCAAAAGCACAACCTAAATATGTGATTCCTATTTTAAGCTTCTCTGAAAACACAGTTCACCTTTCCAAGATGTTCATTTCACAACTCAGAGGGATAAAACTGTTTAAAACAATTCTCATGTAAGCACTTGTCTTCATACCCTGGATCTCAATGTAAAACCACTACAGACTGCAAGACTTGGGGCAGACTCCAAGAGGTCCTGGTGACTCAGAAAAGGTCACTCTGTGCCCAGAGACCTCAAGAAAGCTGAATGGGGAGAGGCAGCCCCTGGAAGAAGGGAGCACTTCTGGTTGCTCTCCTGTTTGAAGCTGCTGCTGCCAGGTTTCCTACCCAGCTCGTGAGCTCACTGTTGTTGCACCATTTCATAGGCCTTTTAAGCCCCAGAAGAACACAATGACAGGGTGCCAACGGTGCAGAGCCACACTCCCCTTGAACTTTGCTGCCCATCTTCTCAAACTACCAGTTGCCATAGTGGGAAGGGGGCTGTCGGATGGAACAGTGAAAGAAAACCAATTACTGGGCTTTGATCTCCTGTCATGCTCCCGATACTGCTGTGTGATTTGCTCTTTTGAGCACCTCCAGGGGGTTAAAACACAATGCATTGTCTGGCCAGCCCCCTTTCATGAAAATAAATGGATTCCTGAAAAATCCTGATGAGCAACACTAGGTTTAACAGCAGTGTATGCGGGCAACAACCAGCCATCACAGAGATCTGGAAAGAACCCCCACCACTGAGTGGTTCAGGAATCATATTTATTTATGTCCTGCAATTACCAGGCGATACGATTACTAGATAAGTTGCGTTGTATCTATGGCCACAGACAGCCAACTGCGTAGATGGGCTGGAGATACACAGCATTTGATTCAGGACTTTTACAGCCACTTGGCAGGCTTGTTTTGCTGGGGGAACATCGGCAGCCCTATAAATAAGTTATTGATTTTAATTTGCAGACAGAATACTGTTTAATCTGTGCAAACCGCCTCCTGTTCCACCGTATAAAGTCAGCAGAAGGAAATAAAAGTATCAAATATCTGCTGAATTGCACTAGGTTAAAAATCTGCCATCAGTGACATTTTACCCTTCGAAAACAACAGCCAGGCGCTGCATCCCATTGGCCTAAATTGAGCTATTTCAAGTGTGGCAGCAGCCATCCCCATCCAGCCTCCCCTCGGGAAGGTTGTGGGATTTGAACGGTACCCAATAAACCGAAGACCTGGGCATCATTTTGGCTCGTCTGTGGGCTTTCTGTGGGGCTGGGGGCCAGCAGGGCTGATCGTCATCAGGACCAGTGCTCCTGGAGCAGGTGGGGGCGTCTCGGAGAAACCTGCTGGGTTCTGCTCAAGGGAAACTTTCGGGACCATGGCTCACCGGCTTTCCCTTGTGGGTCTTTTTTTATCCTTTGATGCCATGCAGTAAATTACTAAAACAGTCACTAGTGACCAATTATATACTCTTATTGCTTTGACTTACGACTGTATGTTACTTGGAGTCAAGCTGGAGTTGGGCACAGGTCCCGGTCGGTGGAAGGCTGGTGCATCCCTGCTGCAACACCCACCCGTCCCTCTTCTCCAGCCAGTGTCAGCTACTACAATACAACGTTTTCAAGCCACCTCACAATTCAGAAAATTTCTGTCAAGAAAAACATTTTCAAATTAACCTTTGAAATTATGGCTGCTCACAGCCTTTCCCCTACTCGACTCATGGAGCGAAGCCTGTTTCCCCTGAAATTCTATTAAAAATGCTAGCAAAATAAACCCATTACAGCTATAACAGCTCAAATTAATGTCAACATGTCAGGACATATGTCTAATTTCAGTTTGGAGACTTGAAGATTGGGATCCTCATTATGGGCACCATCAGCTGTTTCCAAACAGCCTTCAGGTCTGGAGAGATTCATTTTAAATGAGGAACATCAAGGCAGAGCAGACAGAACAGTTCAGCTGGTGCATTAATTTCAGTCAGTTTGCTCAGGCTATGATTATCATCACTGTGAATTCAATAATTTCCTCAAACTTGCTACTGTTGCAGTTTCATCAGCCTTTCCACACATCTTTCTTCTCCATGGGAGACAGCAAGAAGCAGCACACACGGTGGCCTTCAGGTGAGGGTGATGAGAGTGAGGACCTGGGCAGAGGGGAACAGGGCACCCACACCGCCAAGCTGTCACAGAACCGTGCCCATCGAGTCAGCTGGCAGCTGTGATGGCTCGGCACAACGGGACCGCTGATAAGGTCCTGCTGAGCCGAAATGATGCTGAAAATTGAACCGAAATTATAAAACTACTCAAATTGCATGTTCTTTGGTGAAATACTAGAACACTAATCTACATGCATATTGATTCCAAGTACAGAGAAAAGGAGGGGTGAACTTGTATTACAACAGTATTTGGAAACTCCAGTTGGTATTGAAAGCCTTTGCATTGGCTGATATATAAACGCGAGGCGGCAGACAGGTCTTTTCACACTTCTCCTGCCGTGGAGGTTCAGATGACACAAAGGAAGATGAACAGGAAGGGAGATGGGTGGCGGTGACGTGAGATCTCAGAGCTCTGCATACCCACAGCATATGCACGACTTGATTCTTCACACAGCATGCTTATAATCACAGCTTAATCTTTCCTGTTCTGTCTGTTCTGATTTTTATAAGCTTTTTTTCTTTTTTCCAATTCTTTCCTCTTGATATGCAACTCCAAAAAAAGAAAAAAAAAATCAATTCTCACTTGTTCTTCTCTGTTGCCAGTGTCACCCACTGCTTTCAGGAGAGGTCTTGTTTTTCCCAAGGTTATACACATTGTATGCTTCCGAATAAGGGTTTCCAATTTTTCTACAGTTGAGCCCCTGTATTCTCAAACAAAATAGCACCTCTCAGTTTTGTTTTGTCAACTCCTAAAATGAAAAAAATGACCTTTTGGCACAACTGAGGCATGAGGGCAGACTCCACTGTCTGCAGAACTGCCAGGACTCTTCAAAACTGATTTTTCTTGTTCTCACCAACATTTCAGTTTTTTTAATGCAAACCTGAGAAATGCTGATGAGTTCAAAACAAATCTCAGTTGAAACTTCTCACAGTGAAGACAAGCTTCTCAGCAAGTTTTTGAGCAAAGCCCATCAAGACTCCGAATGCATACTAGAGAAAAAGATAATGTATTATATATTAGGAAAAAAGAGAGTATCTAAAGCCTTCATCAAGGCAATTAGTCTTACTGGAAAACTTCTTAGTAACAGAGTTTCCTTGGGAGTAGAAGGACAGGTCCCCACAAAGCAGGGAAACCACCAGGACCCACTCGAAGCACTCAGGAAGCATTTGCAGCATGTGTGCATGTATACATCTGCATGCTTATATAGGAATGCGAAAGGACAAGGAAGACAAAGAAGCTCCCTGTCTACTTGAGTCTTCATTTTCTCATTTTCACTGCATTTACTGGATTATTTGGCTCAAGCTCTGAGGAGCTGACTGCAGCCATCTCCCCGCTGAATAGGCAGTGGTGAGGGGAACATTCATGGCAATAAAAAGCACCCTGAACTGCATTCAGTGCACTTGCCACCACAGTTCTGGTGAGCATTGAATGGAGTAGACCAAGAGGGTTTAATAGGGATTTAAGAACAGATTACCCAGAACATCTGACTTGAAAAACTTTTCCTGGAACAGCTCCAAAGGTTTCTTTAGAGCAATCCATCAGCAGCAAATTCCCAGGTAAGCTTCAGGTGAGATGGTCAAGGTAAGCAACAAACACAGTTAACAGGCCACTACATTTCACAGCCCGTGCTGGGTAGCAGACGAAGTGGGACACCGCTGTTGTGCCAGGAGCAGAGCACAGGGCAGCCACGATGCTTTCCTCCACCTCGCTCCAGGAGATGAGCAATGGTCTACAGCCCTTCCCTGGACGTGTTGTCTTCTTCAGAGTGTCCCCTGCACCAACCCAGCTCCCTTGGCAAGGGCTTGGGAGAGAGCTCCAGCGCAGTTCCCAACCCTTCCGCCTTCCCCTGAAGTCCTCCGCCACCAGGGGAAGCAAAGCACAGCAGGGCAGTACCTGCTCTGCCCATCCCCAATGCTGGTCAAGCAGCTGCAAAGCTGAACCCCTCAAAAGCTTTTGTGGGGGGACGGAGAGGGCTGTCCTGCATGCTCGTCTCAGAGACCACCACGTCTGAAGTACCCTTGGGCGAGATAAAAACAAACGACCCATTGAGAAGTTTCAGAGATGGCAGAAGCTGATTAAACCTCATTGTTTCTACCAGGAGCTACTTGTCTAACAGGAGCTGTTTGAGCCTTGCTGTTTTACAAAGGGCTGAGAGGCCCGTAACACACGGGGGAGAAAGTAAGACAGAGACAGGAGTAGAGGAAAGAGACAGATCATCATCATCATCATCATCATCACCACCATCACCACCACCACGGGCTCCAGTGGTGCCTCTGCTCCAGGCCTGCCGGCAGCACCAGGCCCCCAGGCCCTGGGCCTGCACTGTTTGCAAGGCAGTGCCATGGTCTCGCCTCCAGGCCTCATCCCACAGAATCCCAGAATAGCCGAGGTGGGAAGGGACCTCTCAACATCATCAAGCCCACGCCCCTGCCAAGCAGGATCACCCAGAGCACACCACGCAGGATGGCATCCAGGCAGGGTATGAATATCTCCAGAGAAGGAGACCCCACAACCTCTCTGGGCAATGAGATCCCATATGCTAACTGCCTCTCATGTGCAGCTGGTGCTCCAGAACCTTCTGAAAAGAGGTTCAGGTGTGTGTGCTAAGATCTTCCCTTCCCCACTGGCAAAACCACAGGTGCAAAGATGTCTCAGGTGCTTCCCAGGAGGTGGGCCTCAGACAAGTGCTATCCTGCCTTCTAGAGAGCCGCTTTTCTGAGCCAATTTAAATTGCAGTAACCCCCTTTTTTTGCCGGGTGTTTGAGACATCCCCCTTTTTCTCTCAGTCTCTAACAGCTTTTTTCTCTTCTTCTTGGCCTTCCCTTCATGCTATGTCCTTCTCCACAGACACAACTAAACCCAGCAGGGACAGCTCTGACTGAACGCAACCTAAAGCAGGACTATTGCATTTACTGCCATTGGCAAATATTCATTAGATGAGGAGTAGACTGAGGGGGAAAAGTAGCTGGGGAATACAAATAAAAGTAGGCTGGAGGTGAAAAAATGGGCCATCTGCCTGGTTCCGTATTTTATGCAAGTTTTGCATGTGTTGTACAGGACTAGGGTAAAATGGGTTATGCTGAGTATAAAACTGCCCTGAACACTTCAGCTATGTGTGAATGTAGCATTTCTTATCAAAACATTGCCTGGATTCAGCAGGGGACTGATGTAAGGGCATGGGCAGAAGATTTTGCAAACTGGAGTTATCTCTGCTTACTGGCAGAATCGGTGCCTGGTGGAGAACAGCAGGCAACTCACATCATGGACCATTTTAGAAGTGCTGTATCTGCTCCTCATTAATATCTGAAGCAGAAATATACTTGTCATAGTTCAATACAATGCACAATCCTGCAAAGAGTACTTCAAATCTGGATTCACAAATGCACCACCATTTCAAAGCTCCTGAAAGTCACTGTAGTGTTTTGCAGGATCCCTGTAAACACTGTGGCCATTTACCAGTCACCCCAGGCTATCTTCTCATCTCCAACATGCTTCAGCCCTTTAATGTAATATTTAGACCAATGTTGTTATTAGATTTTCCCTGGATGAAAGGCTCTATAAACGTAAATGCCACTTGCTAATTCTCACCAGTACAAAATAATAGTATTAGTACATCACACAATAAGAAAAAAATTAAGCTGGTAATTTATACTGCTGAATTAGATACACTAACAAAAGAGAGAGGCAATTATATACTGCAGTAAAATCTTCAGTGCACAGACTTAAGCATTCCTCAGTCTTCAGTGTTCAATTAGGATAAAATTTACTTTCAATACAAGACATAACGCCAAGGGCTCTCAGGCCCTCAGCAAAAATATAGGATTTCATCTCATCTGCATCCATGCAAAGTCTTTTTTATTCTGGCAAAGCTCAAGGTTTAGCTCCAAAGAACAATTAGATTTGCATTACACATTGCACTAACAGCAACACGCAGATTTATCTGCTGAATGAATATATTTTAATAGGTCTGATGATCTGTCTTTATAGTACCATTTGATTAACAACAAATTTATTCACTTGGCAGCTGTATTCCTTAATCAGGTATTCACTAAGCAATAGCATATAAATATGGATAAATGTCAGATTTATGGATCAGAGAGTACAATAATTTCATTTGAAGAAAGGTAGATTGTCTATACTTCTAATTAGTTTCCCTTTAAACAGGCTCATCATATGGACACATTTGTACACGTCCGCGGCCTGATTTTCAGCGCCAAGGGTGCGTGTCCCATCACACCGTATTCTCTCCTCGGAGCCTAATTGGAGCCCTCTGCTACGACCAGACAGCTTCCTTACACAAACATTTCCCTCCGTTAAGGGGCTTTACAAGGGGCGTTTTCAAGACGGGGGCATTCACGCGTTTGCACCTGCACAAACTTTGTGCCCAGCCAATCTTCACTTATTCCTCCATTATCTGGGCACGCCAGAAAAGGTGCTGGCAATACATATGCAAGTAAACTGGTGAATGGCAGCAAGAGAAATTTCTACAGGGAATATCTTCAGTTAAATGATAGTGATAATAATGAAAAATTATCATAATTACCAGGGAGAAATATACTGTCTGTGCAATTCAATCCAGGCTTTTAAGACAGGTTATAGACTCAGTTGACAAAAGTATTTTTACCTTTCTTTTTCAAGCAGATTCTCCCACAGCCACTCGTACGCTTCATGGGAGGCTGGAAGAAAAAAAAAAGTGGATGTGAAATAATCCTTGGCTTATCAGGGGTAAGTGCTGTTATTTTGATATCTATATGGGAGGTAACAGGACTTCAGCTGTTGGACCCCAACTACAGTAAAAACTGGGCTGGTTGTGAATAAGTAAGTCGTTTGAATATTGTTAGAAGCTTCCGCTTCAGTGCACTACAGGTATCAAAGCTGAAGTTTAGAGCACCTACATTTGGAAGATAAAATGCTCTACAAAGAGCAGAGGGCTGTTCAGGGTAGCTCTGCAATACACCTGAAAAGCCACAAATAGCCTCAAAACGAGTCAGCTCATCATACTTGGTCTAAACAACTTCTGCGTTGAATTTTCCAGGAAACCTGGAAGAATTCTGTTCCTCAGGGCAGGAAGGGAATATCAGGGAAGTCCTTCCCCTGAAGGATGCAGGGAATAGGGCAGCTTTTGTCACCCTGAGCCCAGAGCTGCTGCTCGCAGCTCTGCACTGTGCTGCCGGTGACAGGCTCGCAGGAAGCAAGGCAGTTTTATACCATGTTTTATTTTAATTAAGCACTAGGCACAAAAGAAAGAAAGAAAAAAAATTAAGAACAGTGATGCCTTCCCTACTGGTCCAAATCCTTACCAGAGCACGCCAAACTCCTAACCTTGTGTGTGTAAACACTGTGCATGCTGAAGCTACATCTTCGCATCTCAACTAAATAACTTCCCTGTGGTGTGTCCTTTTTGTACAGCATGCCACACATGTGGGGCTTCTTTACAGATCATCTACGCCACTGCAGAAACCTGAAACAAATGTCCACAAGCTAAATGAGCTTGAATCCCAGCAGGATTTTCCCTGTAACCCCACGCAGGGCACGTCCGTGTTTTCAGAGCAGAAGGCATTACGGGGCTGGTGCAGCTTCCCTGAGCGTGCTGGCTGAACATGCTGCAGGTGGAGACCTCGCTCTAATCCTGCTCCCATTTCTAGCTCAAATAATTTCACACAGTGTAGAAAATCACATGTGAGTCTCAGAGCAGATCTTAACCATGCTCTGCACCGTTCTGGCACATGTGACCATGGCTGCATTGCACCCATGGAGGGGAGGAGTGCGTGAAGTATATTTTGCTACCCAAAAGTAATCCTGAAATAAATGAATAAATAAAAAACATCCTTCATGTAGTTCTAGTCAAATAGAAATTTATCCTGATTTTGTTTATTAATCAAGTTACTGATCTATTATCTTTCAGAAATGTGACAAGTGACTGACAAGAGACTGATCTATCACCATTTAATATTCAGAATACATTGCATGCTGAGATGAATATGAGAGTAACAGTTCCTTGCAATATTTAAGTCTACTGAGCCCTGCAAATATCACTTGATTTATCAAATCTGATTTGGGGCTTATAGCCTATATAGAGAGAGTTCTCCACTTCCTAATCCATTTGCCAACAAGTATTTTCTCTGCTTTCCTACTTCATCTTCCTTATTCACTGATCTGAAGGGCTGGAATCTTAAACTTATTTAGCAAAGACAAAAAGAAAAAAAAAAAGGATTTAAGGATTTTATTATAAGCTCTGACAATTATATATGTCCTGATCCAGAGAGTAAATAAAAGTAAGTGGCTGTTTGCTGTGCCACTAAATGCAGGCCACCAAACGGACTTTTATATGATGCCCTGAGACTGAAGCCATCAGACTTGCTGCTGAGTGAACAGAACAGGCCACTGGTTTGTCACCCTCCCAGCTGCGCCCGCTTACGACGCCCGTCTGCCTTCCTCTGGGCACTCTCCCCTAATCCAAATGATCTCAAAATAAAAAAAAGGAACAACTTTCTGAGGCTGGCAACTTTTTCAGTTGTAATATGCTGTCTTTTAGCAAGTGAATGTCTATCATTCTGCTTTTCAGTTAATGACTTAAAAATACAATGAAAAAAAAAGTCAATAAATACAAAATAAAAAGTACCAGTCCCTTTATTTCTTGCTCAGAGGCAAATTGTGCAACCTTAATTTAACAGAAAATGATCAGCTTTATGACTAGATGTGTTGCAAATAAACTGACAACCTTTATACAATACAATTACTTTATTTTATGTGATATTATTATTATCTGAGCCATCTGACACTCTTATGGCTCATATAAAAATTCCTATTTTAGTGCAACTTTGAGCTTAAATAGATCTCTTTGTACTGTGTAAAACAACCCCCCTCCTCTCACTTTAGCACTTAAAACCTTCAGGATATACACAGCTCTATCATATTCCTTCCTCCTCGGTTCTAGCAGTTGGGTTTTAGCATCTTGGTCAAAGGAAGCATTGCCAGTGATTTAAATCACCACTGGATCATTCCAAAAGTACACCCGTGGGGACAAATCAGTCCCACAGGACTGGAAGGAAGACTTCACTTAAGCTACCTGACAGTTTTTACCAAAAAAAAAAAGGTATTTTTCAGGATGGAAAATCATGATAACCCAGCTATTTTGCTTCTCTTCCTTAAATAAATTCATTGAAGCGGCTGGCACTGTGCAGCCAGGCAGATATATCCATTCATTACCATCTTTCCTTGCTACATGCTGCACATTTAATTCTTCTGATCCTTCCGCCCAAATCTCTCCCCAGCCCTGCAATCCTGTTAGCAGCTCTCCCCCTTGCTCAGCACAAATCCCTCAAGAAAACAGGCAGGTAACTGCCATTATGCTTCACAATCACCGAAAAGCACGACAATTTCCCCCGCTGTGTTAATTCACTCTTTGCCACTTGGCAAAAGGCGGCCTCTCCCTCCCTCTCGCTGCCCACGGTTCGAAGGACCCACACTGGTTTTCTCCTCGCAGTGATGAAATTGCCTGGCATGTCAAGAAACGCACCTCTCCAGCTCATCGTCTTCCAGACACGTGGGGCAGACGCATAGCACCTGCCCTGTAGCACCTACCCTCACGGTTTAACTCCTCCACCCCAGAAGTACCCCCACGTGCCCCGGGGTTTAACCTGACGCTGGGGTTGGATGGCGAGGAGGCAGAAAACACTGATCAGATGACAGCTCCCGAAAAGTGGTGGGGTCTGAGGGAGGCTCTGGTGGGCTGAGCTCCCAAAAGGGCTCTTGCTGGTGGTGGGTGGGGGAAACCCAGCCCCATGGGTTCATCAGATCAATTATGCTGCATTGACAGGAGGCTGTGACCTAAGGAGACCTTCTCCAACCACGTAGTGTGTTTGGGTGCACAGAATCACCTGTCTTCTCCTATATGTGCAGGACTGAAAATTCATGTGTTCTTTACAGCATTTATCTCTTTCTGGCTGGTTCCAATGTGTGATCCAAACCATTTAGTCGTGTATCTAAAACCTATTTTCTCCTGAGAATGTGTGGACAACTCTTTGCTTTTTTGGCAATAAGTGCATTGCTGCTGTAAACAAGATTTTTCTGAGCTCTTTTTAATGAATATAATTAAGAACACATTATAAAGCAGATTATTAGTAGTAAACAGCAAGTAGTAAATCCCATCTATATAATGTAGCAATATTATTAGGTTTCTTCTAATAGAACTGCAGACACTTGCACCCTGGCCATCCTCCTAATACGATGAATTCCTGATATTTGTTATAGTTCTTTGCAACCTGTAACACGGAGGTCTATGGTCTAAGAATAATAAAGGGTACTTGCTATTAAATACAACTGGATGAAGAGGCAAATGAATATTTGTCATTATATAGCGTGTTGAACTGCAAAAGCAGGAAAAAATGACCCTCGAAAAATAGGTAAAGCCATCAGAATTTGGTGATCTTTAAAAAATAATAATAATAAAAGGGAGGTAATTCGGTATTGTGACAATGGATAGAAAAGAAGAGGAAGCACCACAAGAGCAAATATCATTTTCTGGATCCCTGATACTTTTGCACCTTCATGTGATCCTGAAAAGCATCTTGGCTGGTTCAGAGAAATTACATCACCGTCTCCAGCGTATGACTAAACCCTGAAGCCACCCTCGGAACGAGAGCTGGTTCCTGCTCTCACCACTTGCCATATGTCTTCTCTTTCTTCCTCCACCATCGTAGCCTCATTTGCTATGGAAACAAGGCTCGTGTGATCCTGCTGCCTTTCTCATTCCGCTCACCTCACAACTTCTAAGCCTGTAGGACCATCTCAATCTGAATTGACAGATTAGTAGAAAGCACAAAAATAAGTGGATCCTCAAAAGTCTTGTGAGGATAGGACACTGAGAGAAAGGGAAAGAGAAATGCCTTATTTATGTCCCTGTTCAACATCCCGTACGGAGTGAAAGGCTGGAGTGTAAACTAATGCCACTGGATACCAGGTGGTCAATGTATGAGAAGGGTCTTAACTATGCAAGACCTTCCACCATAAACTTCTTGGGCTAAAAATTCAGTCAGCCACCAATGAAAAAGAGGCTTCATTATTTTTAGTACTCACAGACCTACTTGTATTTTTTGTTCTTTGTTTCCACTTTCTTCTTCTAATAGAACAGAAAAGACAGCATCAGCCAAGCAAGACTTCCCTAACTCTTTTGCAGCATCTCTGTATCTGCTGCTGGAAATGGAGCTAAAAGCAAAGCCATCAGCTCACCACACCGGTGCTGCAGAGGCTGAGCAGATCACATCAGCACTGGTTCTCCACCAGTAAGACTGCCAGGAAAAATCTGTCCCATGGAAGACAGAGGATGCATGTTTTCTTTGCAGATCTCTTCTTCCTCCTCTTGTGGGAGTCCTCGGTTTGTTTTGTTTTCCTTCAAGGAAGCCAAATTAGATTTCAACAGGAACAATAGCAACAGCAGAAACATCGGCTCTGTTATCTCTGTTCATTGCTCTTTTCTCCCAAATATTGTTTTCGCACCACCTGAAAGTCTCCAACTTGGGCTTTCCTTAGGAAAAAAAATCTATCTCAATAGTTAAAGGAAAAAGGATTAAGGGATATTGTTAAAATGAAAGCCCTACTTAATACCCAACATCTTCAGTTTTGTAACTATTTTTCCTTTTCCTATATCTCTAATGAAAGGTTAAAAAGATCTTTAAGGCTGATTGTTGCCATGGGACTAAGCAGCCTGGAGTCTATTAATTCAACTCCCAGCAGTTTGTTTAACTAGTTAGTGTGCAACACTAGCAGGGTCATGCTGACATCCTTATTTCAACCCTCTTTTCAAGTAATATAATTGGACTACTCCTGATGACTTACAATTAAATTTAAACTGAAGTTCACAAGTGAGCTTTCTATCTATTAGCCTGTGTCAAAAAGCTTGGTGTTCTGAATCCTTAAAAAAAAATCAAAGACAAATGAGAAAACATTATGTCTCATTAGATCAATCCTCTGCTAATTTAGGGCCTGATACAAAGTATTTGTTAATGCTAAGATTGACATTAGTTCTTTCCTTCATAAAAAAGTAAATAACATAAAAGATATTAATGGGTAATGCCTATTTACCCTGCCAGGTCTGGAATTTCACAATACTTTTCTCCACATGCAAAATGCTTTTAAAGTTGTCTTAAACTATGACTGACTCTGAACCCGTTTAATTCCTTTCCTCTTTTGAGCAACTGCCTCTTCCTTTCCAAGGTATGCCTTGGTATAGACTCACCAATGAGCTGCTGAGGAGTCTTAAATAATTGATAATTTAATAAGCTCTCTGATGAGAGAGGAATTCAGTCTTGTACTCCAGCTGTACTTTAAAAATCTCCCTGTATTGTTCTGCTTTGCGCTACCACAGGTGACACCAAAAGGAACTGCCTTTTGGTAAAGGCTGAAAAGTTGAATATCTTATACATGGTGCATGTCAACACCAGGAATATATAACAAGTGCAAAGTGTTTATGGTATACGTCTTTACCTGATCTGTAACTGTTGGGGAGGACACTTAGTCAGCCTAAATTAGAGCTTTGGGGTAAAGAGGTTACTCATTTGCGTTTAATTTTCTGCATTAGTTCAACCTTTGCCATTTAGAAAAATTCACAAAGATCATAAGTATTTCATATGAACTGTCTATGTATACTGTATGCAAACTGTGTTGCAAACAATTATGCTTAACTCTGCCTCTAAATAATTCATGAAAATTAACTTAAATACATGTAGCTGTCAACAATGTCTTAACCACAAAGCAATCTAATCTTTCACTCACACAATTACTATAAATGTCAACCCTGAAAAGTAAGGCACTTCTGTAAGTCACAGCAGAGGAGATTAGAATCAAGCAAAGCTAAATTTTGTAACATTTAAAAACTTTAATGGAAACTCCTGGTGTGAACGGGGTGGGAGAGTCAAGGTGGAGTCAGCAACTGTGAGCAGAGCCTCCAGTCCCTCCAGCCTCCCCGTAGTGCTCCCTGCTCCGTAGTGGTTTTGGACAAAGATACTAAGCCATTAACTCCCATTTTAAACCAAACAAGAGAACAGGCAAGATTTCAGGCAGGATCCTCCACAACAGACCTCCCCTGTGTGATTAATGAAGTATTGAGGAAGATGAATGCACATAAGCTCACTCCAAGTAAAATGAGCACCACCTTGAAGAAAGCTTTTGATGAGAGGAAATTGCTCAGTATTAAGAGCTCTCTGGAGCCAAGGCAGAGACAAAAGTTACATTCAGTTCTCCGTAAATGAGTTCTGCTCTCTGTCTTCACAACTTTAACTAAACTGATGGAAATGGTCGAAATGGCAGACTTGGTTGCTCATGAGACTCCGTAATTTGCTCCACGAATGCTTTAAAAAGAGATGGGCTGGTAAAGAAGATCATTGAATTTAAGCAAGATACAGGAGTCACAGCACTTCAAGTATCAGAGGCAACGCACGTGATTCAAAAAAAAAAGGAGCTCAGCTGTAAAGGTGGGAATCGAATAAGAATGAGCAAACATTTTGTGAGGAACAGTCCTCTGCGTATCAAGAGTACCATGTGTCTTTGGATAACAGGAAAGAATTCGGGTATTGATCATTAGACGGACAATTCCTTCGGCTATTTGCAAGGCAAGAGGAAGAAATTAAGATCAACAGGCTTACTTAAGGCAGGGGATGTTTGATGGAAATTTTGGTGCAACAGTCCTGGATCAAAAGGCTGCCACTGAGTTTACTGCTCCTTCCTTTCCTTCTTGCACTAAGGCTTCGTTTATCAAGTTCCTAGCTTCTCACAACTCTTCTGTCTGGAAATCTCTGAATTTTGTACACCATCTCGTAGTTAGGATGTTTTTCACACCTCGTGTTCAGGACAGTTTCGCTGTGAGTGTGGGCCTGTAGCAGGAACCCATGGAAGCGGTCCTTGCAACTTCTGTTTTGGAATTGCTGTTGAACTTTTTATTTTATCTCTGTTTTTAATCAAGCTTGAAATTTCCTACCTTTAGAGAAACCTTTACAATCTTCTCATTTTCTCTGGATAATACATCTCTGAACTACATTGTTACACTCTAAGAAAAGGACTATCTTCTGTCAGTTGGAAACCCACGCCTCATTTTGAACTAAAATAAACCTACTAATAAAATTAATCAGAAGCACTATTCCTCTGGAGAGAGTCAGGGAAAATATGAGGGGTTATAAACTGAACCACAGGATCCAATAATGCAGCACAGGCAATACTGAGGAACCAGACCTCCGCTAGCTGGGACACAGCACACCTCAGCAGACGGCTGTGGCACTACTGTAGGAGAAGAGCACAGATAGGGACAAAATGTAAGTGAAAGCCAGGTAATAAGAGGTTGTAAGCACACTGAAATTCTTCCAGGTGATCTGCAAGGTTCCTTAAGATCCTTGTCCATCATTCAAGACTTAAGCTTCAGGTTTTAGATATGCTATTGTGTGCACATCCTTTGGGGACATCCCATTAGCAACATCCTGTCTCTAGGAGAATAAAGGAGCCATGCATCCTGTTAGAGTTGCTGATTGAACAGCAGCAAAACTCAGGCTGAAGTGCTGGGAGCACAGCTAACAAGACACCTAAATTACAAGCCCTGAATGAAAATCGGGGTATCACTTCTGTCTGAGTTTCCTATAGGCATTTCTGCAAATAGAGATAGTTACAGCAATTTCCCAAGTGTGTAGGGAGGGTCAGCTAGTGACAGCAAGGAGTTTTCAGGTTTGTAAAACACCGTGTGTGCCAAAAATTACTAAGTCAGATCCCCGTAATGAAAGTGCAGGGCGTCTCTAATGGAAGCAATAGTAGACAGACAGTGGACTTTGTTTTATAATTTTTATGACTGAGAGATGAACTGACAGAAGCAGACAGTGATGAAGAAAAGGTGCTGCTCTGGAAACTGGCCAGTGAATCTGAAGCTGTTATCAACAGAAAGGTAACAGATGTGGGGTTTCAGTAACAAGCCATGAGAAAATGCAGCCACCGCGTATGGTAAGACACTCGTTTAACCCCTTCCCATACACTGAAAATTGCAGAATAACTAAGCTACAAAAGGAGGCCTAAATTCACGAGCCTGATAAAGAAATGGGAACTATAAAGTCTAGTCTAATTTCTGCTATGAATTCTACTCAACTTTGGAAGGCTTCTTCAATTTTTGCTGTTGCAGGTTTGATGCAGTTAACCTGGCTCCAAGCAGGAGGGAATGTTCTACCAACTCTGTCAGTATTTGTGCTATCGAGAACCCCCCAGAATTTTATCGTACGTGCCACACACACACAAAAAAAAGGAGCAGAACTCAGGACTTCCTATTCCACAAGGCTATTGTTTCTCTCTGCTCTCGCTGAGGAATTGGATAAGCAACATACCTTGGTGCTCTGTCAGCTCTGAGTCTCCAGCAAGAGGGCCAATGACAGACACATTCAGCCTGACTTTTTACCTTGCACCACAAAAGTGTTATGAGATCTCTCACTCCATGTTTGCCCATTGCACTAGCTTTACTGAAGCTAACAGAACAAAACTACTTATTTTTACATTCCAATACGATGACACCCTTATCTGGGCACCTAGACTATGGTTTTTAACACAGCCTCGACCATGTGAGCTGCTGAATATTCCTTTCTTCACCCTTTCTTCTGCTGGTTGGAGGCCATCTGCTGTGTGTTTCTTTGGTGTTTTGCTCCACGCCCCACCTAGTGCTTCTCCTTCAAGCCCCCAAGGCACCCCAAGCAGCAGCTCTGCTCCCTGAATGCTGGGTTTAGGCCCTGGCTGCACTGCTATTCTCTCATGATCTTAAGTACTGGGCAAAGATACTTCCACAGCCTTGAGGGATATAGGCGTTTCATTTTTACGTTCTATTTTAACATAGATTTCAAGTAGCTTCCTTTAAAAGCCCTGACAAAAGCTTGAAGAATTGGACCATACAATAGAAATAATCTTCATTTATTTATAGAGGCAGAGCTCCAAAGGCTCAGACGTTCGGTTTACCTGAGGAACTGGGCTAGCATCCAGGGAAGCCTGAGAAGCAAGTTCTGCAGGTACATTAACAAGGCTGGTTTATCTCAAATACAGTTGTAAGAGGATGACTATTAAAATCTTTGAATAATCAGGAAGAAAATCCTTGAATATTGCTTTTAATCACTCCTGTTTGGTTCGAGACAATCCATTACAAGCGACTCAGCACATTCATCTGCCTTCCCCCGGTTCCATTATTGTCACCGTGGGTCTGAAAGCACCAACCTGCAGCTGGGACATCGGCATCTCAGCAAAGTGCTGGACTCTGCAAGGCAACACCCAGTCAACCTCTTCCCTGTCCATGTCTCACCTGACAGGCAGCACAGAAATCCTGCTGGTGTGTTCCTCCAAGGCCACAGCCCAATTGCAGACGCAAGGTGGCATTTGCCTCCCTGCAGATTCACCCACATTGAACTCTCTGCTTTAGCAATGAAACTAGCAAATAGACAATGAACTACTTTGGGTATCGATGCATAGATTTTTCTAAGCAGGATCCTTTTACTTAGGTACAAGCACTAAAACAGTGCAGCGATTTCAAAACTGCCATTTCTGCAAATGCAGGACAAGACTTCCAGTTGGTGCATTTCTTAATAGCTCAGCTCTTGCAGGGAAAGGATTAAGTTAAAAAAAATCCCGAAGCCTTTTTTGTTTTTTAATCTTGCAGTTTGTAGGAAAAAAATGCAAAAAAAACATAGCTTGCAGTTATACACAGCAGTAATGGTTTTTGTTTGATTTTTTTTAATCTACTGTTATAGTTTAAACAAAATTAAGACCAAGAGAGACAACTAAGGAAAGCAAATGAATCAGTGAAATTTCTGGACTCCGTATTCAATGTTAGCACAAATTGACATGCTAAACTACTTTTTTTTTTTTTCCTATCAGCACAGTTTAATTTAGCTTTAAATTATTTGCATGTAAGAAAGCCTCCTTCTGGATCCTAGCCTAGGCAGAGAAGGACAGTGCTGTTTTTTTAAAACTTCGGACACCAGAAGCATGGAATTTACCGGAGGGAAGGGCAGGTAACACAGAACACGTCCCAGCAATCAGAGCAAACCTCTCAAGCCCAGCACAGGACAGTTCTGGTCAACAATGAACATTGCCACTGTGGCTTGCATGCCATGTACTGATTCCTGAGTGACATGGCCCAGCAAATGGAAAACAACGTTCCGCTTAGTATTGCCAGGCACGGGGCGGATACCACACTGCAACCTGTGGTCCTGTGAGGTCGAGGAGTGACCAGCTCTAGAACTGCCATTGCCACTGACCTCCCAAAAGTCCTCCCCAAGAGAGCTCTGGCTTTGACACTGGCTTTAAACCACCATTGCTCCCCTAGGTCACTTCTGCTTGGCTTTACTGATCCGAGAACATTGCTACGCTGGTCAGAGCCACAGGATCAATAAAGCAGAGAAGGAGAGAGCTGCATTCCCATCTGCCTCGTCCATCACCAGCAAACTTGGCAGCTGAATTTTGCTTCACGAATTCCATTTTTCACTTGACAAAAAGCCTTTCTTGAAGCCTGCTGGTGGAGGGACCTAAAACCTTATATACATTAAGGCAACTGAATTGATACCCTGTCAGATGAAGAGAATCTCTCTTTATCTGGTGAGAGTTAATGATGATTTATTAGGCAGAACAGACAGGTCCCAGGACATATTTGCAAGGACTTGTCAATCAGAAAAAAATTCCTCCAGAGATTTGGACTAAGCTTATTTCATACTTTTTATTTAGAAGACATGAGAAGAGAATGGGACTTCAGTTTGAAGTACTTCTTAGATAACACGAAGCTTTAGAAAGATAAAAGACCAGATGAGAAAGGACCTCTTAAGACACTGAGTACAATCCCATGTCATCACAGAAATGCCACTAAGGAAACATATATAAATTATTAGGATTTGGGGGACAGTGAAATAAACATGAAAGACTGTCGGGAAGATACCCGATGAAAAGGAATGTCTGAAACGAAATCAATGCAAAGCATACTGCCCTAGAGCCCAATAAAAACCAACAAAATGCCTTCAAATAATTTAATTCGTGATCTCTCCATATGAACTTCTCTCAGAACAGCAGACTTATGGATTTGTTGGTCCACCAGGGTAGGAGTCTTTGCCCAAATGGAGCTAACATCATCTTGGACAGCCCTTGAAGTCAAAGGAGAGAAATAAGTATTTTTAGGGTGTGATGCTCAGTTGTTTTAGCACAGCTGGGTCAGGTGAATCACCCCATAAAAGCTCTAGTGAGCCACGGGTCACTCACTCTGATGACATGCCAACACCACGGACCTCTAAACCACAAATCCTGCTCAAGTGACCATCCTGCTATTTGCCAAAGACTAGTTCATGGCAAGCTATGGACTTTATAAGCCTCTCTGAGTTCTAGACCTGTCTAGTAGTTCTGTTTTCATCTTTCTAGATCCACAGCTGTTGCTAAAGGGAGGCTGGAAGGACCGAGGCGCAGCACCAGAGATGTCCTCCAATGCAAAGCACGACTCGAAGGAAGCAGGTGGTGTCGGAGACATGCCTCAGGACGTGCAGCAGACACAATAATGGACAAGTTCCTCCTAGACTTTGATTAGAAAGCACATCAAGTTAGGACCGTTCTCTCTGCCTGCTCCTCTCTCCAGACCAACAGCTAAGGAAAGCCAGCGGCGGCCGGCAGACAGCAAGTGCATGGGAAACGCTTCCCACGGCCAGTAACCTCGCACAAGGATCACCTCTCATCTCCATTTCAACTGACTGCTATCTTTACCACAAGGGACATGGTAGAAAGGCAGGCACAGCAGTAAGCCTGCAGCAGCAGCATCTACAGCTCTTAGCTAACAGTCTCCACGGGAGGGGAAACCACCAAATACTTGACAGGGACCCAGGCACATCACACCTCCAGCTCCCTGCAAGGCTGCGGCGGTGGCACGGCCACAGCAGCCCTCTGAGCACCGGGAGGATGCTCTTGCCCTGCTCCCCCAGCAGGCTGCTCTCCAGCTCTCAAACATCCCTTACTTTGAAACGAGCCCTGCAAGACAGCGAGTGCGTGGCTGCTCAGGGTATGGGAGAGCACCATTAATCACCTTTAAAAACCCCTAATGTTCCAGTGGCAGCAGCTCTGCACAAAACCAGAGCTGAGGCTGCATCATCCCTGTTTGCTGAGATTTATTGCAGAGCAGCAGGAACTTGCTTTGGGCTGCTGCAAGGCCCCTCTCACACAGTGCTTGCAGTTCAGAAAACCAGAACAGAGCCTGCCTTCCCTGCTTGAATTATAAATGTGAGCTTTCTCTCTGTACTCACTTAAAATGAAAATGGACTTCACAGAAGAGAGCACGTGTTTGCAAATCTTTTTTTCACTCCAAACAGTTCAGTAGGTGAACCCTACCTTGCCAAGGGACACAGATTACGGGATTTGTAGTGAACAGAAAGCAGCAGCGAGTCCCACCAAAGGCACCGTGTTCTACAGCCCTCAGCCATCTGCGATCTCTCTCGGCAGGGAGACACGGTGCAGCTCCCAGGACAGCACAACCCACCAGGGAAAACTCCTTGACATTGATTTCATTTTCCTTCCAGTCCGGAGCTGTCTGCCCAGACACCTCCCCAGACAGCCCTGCGATGCCAGCAGGTGTGGTGTGCCCTGCGGCCGTGGGGACACAGCCCTGCCCTCGTGAATGAGCGGTGAGGGCTGCCCCACGTCCCCCTTACGGAAAGCTGCGGCAGCCCCAGCACTGACCTTGTGGGCTGGTGTCAAACACCAGCTCTCGGCCTAGCTCTGCAAAAAAGAAGAGCCCATCGTACTCAAGCCACAGCCCTGATGTATTCGTATTCTGCTGCAAGGCAATAAAACCCTAGAAATTCGGTAAAGGATGAAAGGAGGCACACACTTTCCTCCATGGCCTGTTGGGTAGAGGTATTCTGCCGTGTATCTCTATCCTCTAACCGGATTTACTTGCTCAACTTTAACATTTTTAATATAATTTTTGTGTCTGCAATAGAGATTTTCTTCTGTCCTTGCTCCCTGCAGTTACACAGCCCATTTCTCTTTGTCACTTGAGCAGCACCATACCTCCACGGAAGGTTTATCATCCCAGGAACTGAAAGGCAGAGAGAAGGACGCTCACCACTCCAGCTAATGGCTCCCTTGATCGATGCCAAAGGCAGCACCAGCTTAGTTTGGCTGTCCCAGCTCCTGCTGCCCCTGGAGGAGCACTGCTCTCGCTCCAAACACAGCTCAATCATTACATGCAGCCCTGTGGGCTGTTTGAAGGGGAATTGACAGGGGACAACCCTCGCTGCAGCCAGCCCCCGGCAGCCGCTGCGGAGCCCCATGCGTGCAAGAGGAGGATGAGCAGCGACCAGCCCCGAGGGAGCAGGTGAGGAGCTGACTGCCAGAAACCATCTGCATGAGCAGAACAAGCTGTGTTGATGGAAAAGGGAACAAGAAGGGAACGATGTCACTTAGAGAAGCACGTTGCTCACAGACCTCGCTTAACGGGGAGGTCAAAGCCACGCTGAATGCTGGCTTGGTGTTCCTGCTTGCACTGCACACTACCGGGAGACCAGCAAGTGCTCCTGTCCACCAGGTTGTCCAAAATGAATGTTAACCACCCTGAGCACTGTGCTCCAACTCAGTGCTGCCTCTCCCAAGAGCCCAGCACAGAACACAACGAAAGCCTTTCAAGAAAAACTTCCCTTTCCAGCAGGCGCTGAGGTTGTCTGGGAGATTGCACAGAAGGAGTGAAGTTACCATGTCCATGCAACATCTTATGGGCCGCAGCATCTGCTCCGATACTTTTAATTGCTCCTACGGGAAGACAAATTAGTCCCTGCAACAGTGTTTCAGAGGATGATCCTTAGAAAGGAAGAGAGATCCACGCTAGTGGGTTTTAAAGGTCTATAGTAAAACAACAACAAAAATTATAGAAGAGCTTTTGTATCTGCAATAAAGCTGCTGCCACTGATCCAGGTGTAATAAAACAACCTCCTTCTTGCCTGGCTGGATCTGGTCCGTTACTTTTTACTTAATGCTTTTTTTATTTTTATTTTAGATTTAGTGCGCATTACAAACACCTTGCAGAGCGGATGTGTGAGTGCTGTGATTTAACACCGTCGGCGCTACAGCAGCTTTGCCGGGCAGGAACGGAAAGTGACAAAGTCATGTATTGTGCAGCACATTTGCTTCTCTCTCTCTCTTTTTTTTTGTTTAAATTAAACTCTTTGTATAAATAGTCATTCTGGCTGATTATATAATCTCCCACATTTAGATCGTCTGTGTTGCAACCATGGCAACTCCCCGAGCCGAACGCATTCGGTTCAAACTTCGTTCTAAATTTGCTGATGAGGGTGAAGAAACAGCTCTGGAAGCCCTTCTCAGACAACCTACATTTGTTCTTTGCCTGCAGAGCTCAATCCAGCTTGGACTGAGAGCACCCAGTGCCCTAAATAGGTTAGGCACAAGCGTCCGTCCTGCTCCAGTTTAGCTGATTGCATCTCTGATACCAGACATGGGGAGCAGCAATGCCATTAGGGAAAATTACTATTTATATTATTTGATTAGTACTAAGTAAAAGAGACGCACAGTAGTAGAGCTGGAGAATGGCATCTCTGTGGCGCAGAACAGGCAGCGCTCGCAGTAGCTCTGCAGAGGTTCTCTCCTTGCCTCATCAGCGTGCTTCATCTTTGGTTTGGAAAAACAATACTGAAGCTAAAAGGTTCAAAAATCCTTTTCTCCTGTGGCTAAAAAAACAACTAAGGGTGAGCTAACTGCCCTGGGTGCTTATATTTGGTCCTGCCAAATGTGTCCCACTAGTCAGATGGACGGGAGCAGCTCAGCCGCAGGTTTAGGGAGACTTTGGCCAAGCTGCCCCGAAACTGCAGGAATTTCAGACTGCAGCCAGTTCCTGACCCTCTGGGACAGGCAGCCCCTGCTGCTCTGCACTGAGTTTGCAGAAGTAAGGTAAAGCAAGGCCCAGAACTGTGTGCAGAGTGGAAAAAGCACAAGTGGGTTTTAAATAACAATTTGGAAAAAAAAAAGAGCAACTACATAACTGTTCTAATTAACCATTGTGCTCACCTACTGTATTTTTCTACTTATAATTCTTGGTATTTTCTTTGAAAGGATGAATCATCCCAATCAGGTCTTTATTTTTCTTGTGCCATAAATACAACAGATGAAACATGTGGCCAAATTTTCAAGTAACATAGCTGTCCAAATGTCCTATAGTGGTCACAAGCACACGAGCCAAAATCAGACACAGTGATTTGGGACTGGCAGCACTTCCAGATTTGCTAGGACTGAAACCCTGCTGTGTTAGGCACTGGCTAAACTCTACAGTCAATAAATTGGAGAGTTTATGCAAGAAGTTAAACTGTGCATATATAGTTGCCCATCTGTCTTGCACAACTAGCTTCTTCTGGGCTAGGCAAGTTCCTGTGGGCTTTGCCAGACACAACCCTAGAGACTGCAGACCCATTTTGGCTCCAGCTATAAACCTGCCTCATGTCCAGAGATTGTTAGCCTCGTACAACTATGACAGAAACTGTAATCTAATCCAGGCAAGAGAAACGTATTCCTTCATGTTCTATTTAAATCTTCACAGCAACAAATGAAAGTAAGGGTGTCACACTCCTTATTTCAGACATTTTAAAGCTTGCACTGAATTTAATCTCTTGCTTCAATTGGATATTTATAACAATAAAAGTCCAGCCATGCACAGGCAAGACATGCTACAATTACAATTACACTTACAAAAAACAAGTGGCAATCAATATCTCATGTACAGTCTGATCTTGATTATACTTAGTCAAAGGTGATGCTAACAACTTACTTATATCATTTAATTTCTTTCCAATCACATCTTAATTACTAGCTATACCAAAGATGCCTAGAAATTGTACAACAAGAACCCATATATTTTTTTGTCTTATATTGACACGAGCTTTGACACCATTAAGTGCTGGTTTGCTTGCTGCAGACTGAAGGGAGAACAGAGATTAAATGCAGTAATTAATTATGTGCATTTGAAATTGAATACGAAAAAAAAACCATAAAAAGTGAGGTTACTGAGCTCGTACATTAACAGTAGCTTGTTGCATTAATTTGGTTTCTCACTGATGCTTTCTAATTCCCTTTTCATTACATGAGGAGAAGGGATACATTCTGCCAGAGCTAATACTTTTGTGAAGATGTTACACTCATTTTAAATGTGTCTCTATTCTCCTACCTGTAGAAGATGGATCTCTTTGTTATCTTCTTCCCTGCCTGATAATCCCAGGGAGGATTGAATAAACTCAGACATTCAAGGGAATAATGGTAGCACTGCTAGCCTGACATATTCACACAAACCCACCAGGACTCAGCATAAGGTGGGAAGGTGCTTAAATAAGCAAATAAAAAGCCACCTGAGCCTCCTTTGCAGAATAATGTAGCAGGAGCTTCTCTGGGAGCCAAGCAAACAGATGAATTAATAGAAGTCTTTGCCTCTTGTTGGGTATTATTCACGACGCTTTATTAGGCTGCTCCCTGGAAACCAAGGTAAACTTTGACTGTGACTTTTTTTTGATCTTCTATGCCCAGATCATCTGCTTTAATGTAATCCTGGAAACTTTTCAAGAGGTCTGCATTCACGAGCCACTCCGTGCTTATTTCCATTTGAAAGGACAGCTGGTGCAAGTCGGGGCTGGAGCAGCTCAGTAGGGTGCCCATAGGTGATCTGAGCCATGAAAGGGCAGAAAGGAAAGAGATCGGAAAGCTGGTGTTAAACTGCAAGTGCTTAGCAGGTATCCGGATTCATGATTTGGGAGACAGAGTTAAGAGGTAGCCTCCTCTGACCTGAGCTTCGCCCTCTGACTGCTTGGTCGTGCCCAGGTTGTGACAGCTCACAGGAAGAAACGGCCACCACTGGCCCAGAGCCCGGCTTTGCTGGTTCAACATTAGGAAGCATCTCCTAGTGAGTTCGGGGACATTTGCTGATAATGCCTTAAGTGAAAATTAGGCAATATAAAGTCACTTTGCCTTATTGCTGGCATCTTTTTCTGGATGTTTTTCCAAGTCCATATCCTTCTCCCAGGACCATGCCTGTGAAGCCTCTTGCCATCTGCAAACTGATGCAGGGCTGTTACAGGCAGTAGTAACGCTATCTTTGCGTGACTGCTCTGAATATAGGCCCACAGGATTTGTTTAGCCAAGCTACAGTAACTATTTTAAGCTTTTTACATAAATGCAATGTCTCCCGTTTTACTTCTATCTTTTCCATTGCCTTGGATCCCCACTAGTCTGACACCTTCCCTTTTTTAGCAAAATTCAATTATAAGACAGTATTATAATGGAGTTTTTGATGTTCCTGTTCCTCGTTTTTGCTTACCATGCATGCACTTTGCTACTGCAGAACCCATGCCATCTTACCGCAGGCCCCTGCCAGTGAGGTTACCTGACACAGCGCCATTGTCATCTGGTCTGTTGGGGTAAATCTAGAGGGAAGTACTTTGCATAAGTCTCAGTGTCCAAATTTAATGCACTCTTTTGGCAACATCTATATTTCTCTATACACATGACAAAGCAATCTTGTGATTAGCTGCAGAACACGCTCATTAGTGTCTCTGGGGAAGCTGCCCTGCATTTTGATATGAGACGGCTTGCTTCTCTAACAACCTTGCGAGGAAAGAATATTTCATCATGAAATATTTCAGTAGTGCCGTGTTTTGCTGTCTGAGCTTGGATCAATTTAGATTGCCTCAGACATGCTGGCAAAGGGTCTCCAGCCAACACAGCCCAGGTAGAGAGACTGAGAGCAAACTGCTATGGGCGGGTAGGGAAAAGGATATCGCTGGGCTGCAATGCTGAATTAACTCCTAAGAAAGGAATCACAGCACTGAAATCCAGCTATATATATATATTAAAAAAAAAAAGGCGCAAGTAGTGTCTGCTGCAACAAGAACTGAACTTTTTTCTAGTAGTAAGCAACATGGTAGAGAAAATACTGGACTATTCCCCTATAATTTTTCCCCCTCTGTATTCATTCCAGAAGCAGGAACAAGGCACAGAACAAATGAACACAATTACTATGATAATTCCATTTTTTTCTAGCTACACCGAGGCTATTTGGATATAACAGTTGGTAATTACTGAGTTCTTAATGGCTAGTTTAAGGTTGGCCCAATAACACTACAAAAAGAAGTAGGTAAAAAGCATAGCTGTTTAGACATTCGTTGCTATTTTGAGTGGACCTTGCAAAAGGAATTAGTTTATGTAACTCATATTTCATGAAGGCAAATGAAATCTCAAATGTCCTATAATTATAATAATTATTTCTGCCTGATGTTTAATTACTCTACCTAATGAGCCAGCAGTACTATAATGGGCAGGTAAAGCTCTGATGAAATTGTCTTTCTCTTGTAATCTGGTTTCTAAAAGAGGACAGAGGTTTCGGTGTTTACAGCACCACTTGGTTAACTAGTGTCACATTTTCTGAGATTTCCAAAATGTGATTAGTTGTGGCCACCCTGCTTCTGCAAATTGCTGCTCCTATCACAGAAAAGTTGAGTTGAACTGTGCACTAAACTGTTCTTCAGGAAGTACTTCTTCTGATGTTGATTATAGTGCAAATTAATGATTGCTCATGTCTAAGCGAGGTGACTTTAAAGACAGGTCTGGAAAAAAAGAGTCCATTAAGATCGGCTAGATAAAGGACTTAATATATGAACATGGGAAACCATGGTTTGCATTAAACAAAATTGATTGTTTTGATTGGGGGTACCGAAAAAAGTGATGGATAAATGCAAGTTAAGTTAAACGGGGACTTTGCTACCACTTACAAAACAGGGGAAGCAGGATACCGCCTTTCTGGTCTTCCATCCCATTTGCTGAAGAACTCGTCTGAAGCGATGGAAGTTCAGGTCCAGACCCTAGTTTGCCCTGACTGCTCCTGTGTGAGCATCCCCATCACAAGACTTGCAAATCTGCTGCATGATCCCATGGCCAGGCTCCGCGGCCTGGTCCTCAGGCACTCCCGTACAGAGGAGTGCGCTGTATGAAGGAGTGCACTCGCGTTCGATTTCTGGTCAAACAAAGAACATGCAACTCAGCTATTATCCTCCAGCCCAAAGTGTCCAGTCATGGCCATAACCTTGCCCTAAGAGCAGAGGCAGATAATGAGCTCCCTTCTCCCCATGCTGATGCCGTTCTTAGAGGAAAGCGTAGAGGATCTGTAGCATGCCTGTTAGCAGGCTGAGAAACATGTGTGAGCACCAAGAGTCCTAAGGCAACGACTGACGCTCAAGGACTGCAGGTGGTGATTTGTTGTGTCCTGTTTTACAATGAAACAGAAGTGAAGAATACAAATTGTCAAGACTGAGAGCAGGAGGGTAAAGTGTCAGAAGGAGTAACAGCAGAAGTTGGGCATTCCTCAAATTTCCTATTGTAATACTAAGCGAAACAATAAGATTAAGGCTCATAATTGCATTGAATATGAGTCTACTAGTTGCAAAATTCCATACTCCTCACCCTGAAGTGAATATGAAACAGGGTGTGTTTGCCTTTATTTCAAAAAACTGTTCTGAAGCCTGCTGGGCTGTGGAAGGACCATGCTGCTGACGTAAGCAGGGAAGACTTTCTCCCTACACTCCAACATTTGAGAAATTACTCCTTACAGAAAATAAATGGACCCCATTCAAAGCCTGCTGCTTGGTTACCCAGAGCTCTAGGAGGAAAGAGCCCATTCATGCAGAACTTGTCCTTGCAACTTGCTGCTCTTTGAGCAGTACAAGCCTCTGATATTAATACCATCCGAATGCTCCCAGGCTGCAGGTGGATCTAAGCTGCACAAATGGAGCCAGGTTTCATTTTAGTTTGAAGTATCAAAATTGCTGACAATTAAACTTAATTGTATGAATAAGCTCCTTAACAGAATGCACCGCTGGGCCTTCATCCAGCCTAGTGCTGGCAAGAAAAGAGAAATCTATATGCAGAGTGTCTGTCAACGTCCTGCAACCTGGGACAGCGGGGCTTTATCACAGCTTAATAGAAACATACAAGGATCCTGGTCTTCCTGCCTTTCCAAGAAATTTTCATTTTTCTTTTTCATGATGCTTTGCATTAACAGTCCTTATCCTCAACAATCTGCTTTTCCCTCACCACATTTTCTTGAAGGTAAATTTCTAGAAAAAGGATTACATCTTTTCACAGGGTTTAGTGATTCGCTTTGGTCCTACCCACCCAAACAACAGGCATGAAAAGTCCTAACAAAAAAGGCCCGACATCTTTTTCCTGGAGATATCCTTTCTGAAATATTAATGTTTTGTTCCCCCCAGGGTGGCATCTTTATTTGCTGTTTCTTATACAACCAGCTTGTTACTGCATCTGCTTCTACAACCAGAATTGTAGGCAGCAAAGATGTTCTTGGGGCCCAGGGGTCAGTTGTTTTCTATTTCATTTCTCTTTGGTTTAATTTTAATTTATTTTCCCTTATTCTATCACTTATGGAAATCTGAAGGCAACTACTCAGGTTGAATAAATCTAAATACTATTACCAATAATTGGATGCAGCCTTAGCATGAGCTCCCGTAATGCTATAAACCCACCTATTTTCATGCTACATAAAGTAGGCTTAAGGAAGGGACAGTTGACCAACACGGCATTGTGAAGCTCAGAATTTTTGTCCTATGAACCAACAGATTCTGTCTCCGTGGTTTTTCATAAACTATGATTTTATCACATTCTTATAATTACAAACGGGACAAGTCCAAACCCCAGACCAAATGCCACAAGACTATGCAATGCTTTAGAAGCAGATTCTTGTGTTAATTTGTGGTTTGTTCCTATCCCTCATGGTGATAAATGGCCAAAATATCTATTTAGCATCTGTGAACTGTGGCAAAACCATATCCCTCAGCGTCCCAGCAAAGCATCTCAGAGCCCTCACTGAATTTGTCCCCTTGTTACCAGCTCAAGGAACATGGTGACATCGGTCCCATTTCACGGACCAGAAACCATGACAGAGGGAGGAGCCCAACCCACCTGCAACTTCGATGCCTGCTTCAGACAGGATTCAAAATGACTCTTCCTAAAATCCATAGGAAATCAGGAATCGATGAACGATAAGGACCCGGAGCTTCTGGGTCTTATACCAGCCTAGCCCCAAACATTCTTTCTGCCACTCAGCAGAAAAAAAAAAAAAAAAAAAAACCACACACACACAAAAAACACACACAAAAACACACACACACAAAAAAAACCACTTTTGTTTTCAGATCTCTTACTCAAAAATGTTCTAACAATGACTGAGCCAGATCTCTGCTCAACTCGTTGGTTCTGGCATCAGGATTAAAACAAATTAAGGTGATACATCAGAATAGGATACTGAAAACCGACAAGAATTGAAATAAATAAGTTTTTGAAAAGCTACTCTCTGAATGTCTTCCTTTCTTGACATAAGCTGGATATGAAACACTTCGTGTATTTAATAGATTTTGGGTTAGTCTAGCAGAAGATACTAACTGTAATACATACACTGGAGGAATAGAAAAACTCCAGAAATTGAACATATGAGACTTACAGTACAGAGAGAAAATTTAACACAGTTCGTAATTTGTCTAAGGCTGAAGAAACAATTTTGCAATTTTTTATTTTATCCCTTGAAGGGAGCAGAACCTCAGAGTCCCTTACAAAATACAGATATCGATTGGAATACGGGATATGATATAAATCCAGAGGAACACTGGGAGAAACAGCTCTAACTGTTGGCAAAGGCACGAGGAGATGCCCAGCAAAGAATGTCGCCTGGGCCAGAGGGGCGTTGTGGAGCCAGGAGAGTGCTTGGGTACCGCGGCTGCTGGGCAGAACTTTAAATAGTCCAGAAAAAAAAAAAAAAAAAAAAGAGGTGAGGGAAAAAAATATCCAAAGCAAAACAAACCACATGGAGAGGTTGGTGCCAAAGCACACCACGAGTGCATGACAAGTAAAGGAACCACTGCTGAAGCAAGATAGGAGCCCTGTAGATACTTACGTCTAATTTGTTTGCTTTATGCAAATGGAGTAAGAAGTAAAATATACGTAATTGCAGGCAATTACAAATCCTGTTATTCCAGTGGCACAAGGTCTAGAGACAAATGGAAACTATGATCCTTCAGTGGAACAAAATATCTGCATTACAGGATGCTCATAGGAGCAGAAGCCAAAACAAAAACAGTAGCAAATGAAAAAAGCCATCAGAGCCCCCCACCTGAAAGGAAAGTGACCTTGTTCCTGCTCTGGGGAGCCCAGAACCAGTTCCCTCGTGTCCAGAAGTCTTGGTTCTCATCCCAACTCCGACTCCAGCATCAGCCATCTGCACATGGGTTTATCTTTCCTTTGCTTTGCACAAGTATTTATTATCTCATATTTTAGTTAGCTTTCAACTCTATTTAAAAACTGTTTTAGAACAAATCAAAAATCCTAAATTGATTCATGAGGATTTACAGCATTTTAATTATGGAGTGTGTTTTTGAATGATTTAAAGGCTGATAAGAGCTCGAAGCAGCCCGAAATTCCAAGGAAATGAGAAACATGACATTTTGAAAAGGAAACCAATTTTCCTCAACTTAAACTGTTGCTCATGTAAACCAAATTATAAATATACTCTGTGACTGTAATGCTACAGAGGACTGTTTATGAAAATAAGATTAGTAGTGCAATTTTCTTAGGTTTCAGCTGCTTTCTTTTCTTTGCAGACTTTTCCTCTTCCACCATCCGTCTTTCTCAAGGAAAATAAAACAGCAAATCGACTTCTGCAGGACAGCTGGGGGATACCCTGATAAAACTCTGCCACGCAAAGAGAACTCAGGACAGTTGTGGGGCACAGCAGAAAACATTTCTGTATTAAATGTAAAGAAATTTGAACATGGCTATAATCCCAAGGTTATGCCTCATCCAATGCCACAGTTTGGCTTACACTGACATCCACAGCTCCTAACAGAAACAGAGACTGAGAGATGTGGCAACATGATCCAACTCTTCTGCTCATAAAATGGCAGTCAGACAGCAAGGGGGCACACGCTGAGCACATAAGAGATTACTTTTGAATACCTTCTGGTGGGTCAGACCCGTCATCAATGAAAAAAGAAAGAAAGAAAGAAAACAGACACCAATAAAACCTACCTCGAGCTGCAGAATACCTAGTTACCCCTCAGCTGTCAGCATTAGATGGTGCTGGGACTGTGTGGGATTTGCAGTGAAGCTCATGACTTTGTCGCATTTCTTTACATCAGTGATCTACTCCAAAAGCTTTGTAGTTTTAGTGTTAGAAAACTCAGCACTGCTAAATTTCAAGTTAAAAATAGAATAATAATCTGCTTTGCCCCATCTGGATACTAGAGAGCTTTTACTACCTCTTCTGCGAAATTGGGCTCTATCCTTGCATCAAAGGAAAAAAGAATGCATTCATTGGCATTCTTCTTTCACAAATAGTGTGTATAGCACTTCAAAAAGGCAGCAGATAAAAGTAAAATTATTTTATTTATCAGCAATGATGGGAAGAAAAATGCAAGAGAAGTACTTTCTTGTAAGTGTGTGGTAAGATGACATTGTGTGTTAAATATTAGTTTCTTGGAGCTTGGCAGGCATTTATTACAGAAGACCTACCTTCTCCTGAGTGCTATTTCCAACAAAACACGACTGTCAGTGACATATTTAAGGGTGCTGGAAAGTCAAGACTTTGGAAACTCACTTGGGAGGATCTCAGTTAAGGCATTTTAGAACCAGTTCCCGCTTTTGCTGGGCAGATGATGGACCCACCTCTCTTACCAGCACACCGCATGTACACTTTCTGCCTTTTATCATAGAATTTGTGTCTTTATACAAAAATAACTAGTGCTGAGAGCATTAAGGAGACCCAATATACAGAACAGCAATATCCTTTTAAGTCTTCTTTTTCATTTCTTTAACAATTCTCCTTGCTGCTTCTTTTTTTTCTTAGTGCAGTCCTGGAGAAACAACGGTGTAACTTCCCCCCTGCCTAGTTTTTAATGTGTATTTAATCTCTCTGCATTCAAATGGTAATAGATTGTTAAATGTATACCTTCACCAACAGGTGCCTGGTGCGTATAATACCTCTTCATTATACCAGTGAGTGAATAGTATCTTTTTTTTTTTAAATATTAATCTCTTTAGCTTTTCAAAAGCAGTGGCACACATCGTAATTTTAAGCTCCCAGCCGATGAATCATTTTATTACTCCCAAGCCCATGCAGAGCAAGGCAAGAGACTGTCTAGCTCAATGGCTCTGCTGGATAAAGCACCACGTTGCACCAGAGCTTTGTGAGGAGTCAGAGGAGGAAGCTACAGCCAAGGATGAAGCTTTGTTGAGACACAAAACTGGAACGGAATGAATAGTAAGTCCTTCTGGTCCCCCCCTGGCCTCCACCTGGCCTCACCTACCCTGTAGCATCTGCACACTGCTTGCTCCCAGCGCAAGCATTGAAATCAGGATATAAATAAGATGGGTTTCACACCAGGATCTCAAATTAGCTCAACTGGTGTAGCCATATTCAAACCAATTCTCTGTATCTGCTCTTGCAGAGTGAGGTAGCTCTGCAGAGAGGTTAGAGGGACCACGGCCAAAGCCTCCCTCTAGAAGATGCAGCAGAGAGGAGGCCCAAGAGAGCTGTATCAGGAGCCCTGCTCAGAATGACCAGGTGGTGACCAGCATTTCTCCCCATTTGTTATGCTACAGCTGTCTAACTTGTCATGGGAAGCACAGAAAAACCCAGGGAAGCTGCTGAGGTTGGAGCTGCAGCTCGTCAGAACCACGGCAGCCCAGGAGTGAATGCAGTGGAGCTTTACCAGCTTTGCCCACTATGGCCAACAGCTTCTGCCCAGCTCCCCCTGGAAGCATGGCACACAACTCAGCACAACGTACGTCTGACGTGCGTACGACACACTGAGACTGTTCTTGTCAGCTCAGGGAACCTCTGCAGACAGAGGGATGCGGCACCAGCCTTGTGCCTGTCCAGTTCCTTACCTGCTCTGCCCTGGCCCTGAGACGAATGGGTCTTACAGCTCTTCATTCCCCTCAGGAGAACCCTCAAAAAGAACTCCTCCCCCCAAAACAGAGAATGAAAACTAATAAAGGTGCTAACTACAGCACTGGGGGCCGTAACTTAGACAGTTCTCATAACAGGGGTTTTGAGCATGAATTGCAGACGAAATTCCTACTCATTTAAACACAAGCAGTGGTAGGTGTGAGGCTGCACACAGAGGACCTGTTTCAAGAGTTTGGGATCCTGAGAAATTATTGAATACAGCAAGCTATCAGGTGGGAAGAGAAATTAAAGAAAATATCCCAAATAGAAGACAGGATCAGCAGAAAAAAAGTTCCAGCACAGCTGAAGCAATCTGAAAACATGGAAGACAACAAGAATGGATTTAGGCAGCACTTTGGGAGTGTAAAGCCGTACCGTAAATGGAAAGGGAGAGAGAGCAGATACATTTCTGACAGCAACACGTTCTTACAAGCTGCATGTGTAAGAGTTTCCTGTTCTCTCCTGGCCACTAGGATAACTAAAAACCTGGGTTACACAAATCTGAGCCATATTCCATGTCACACAAAACTAAAATGCAATAGGTCATGTTCTTCATCTGTAAATACAAAACCAAAGCAAAACAGAAGAGAAAATTTGATACATAAAGTCTTGCAGAGTCTGTAATAAGAGATGAGAGTACAAACCAGAGGTGGAAAAGCCCAGTTGTCCATTCACACTTGGAAATGAGTTACTTGCTGGACGAGAGGGGCCATACGAGGCACTGACTCCAGAAAAAGTCAGAGCATACGTGTGGGGAACAGCTTCACTTTTGCACTTAGAGGAGCTAAATATATGAACAAATAATACTTCACTAATTTGGGGGTAACATTGCCAAGCATTTCTCTATGCCAGATGCGTTAGCTTAATTGTCAATTAATATATTTACTCTTGTGATGAGACAGTCTTTTTGCAAATGGCCTTTTGTGCTATGTGATTGTGTCTTCAATTCTCCCTAAAGAAATAAAACCAACAGCTGATGATCAGGTTGTACTAAGTTTATACAGAAATTGTTAACATAGGTGATGTTTTAATTTGTTTGTAGTGACTAATGTGATGTATCTATGAGAGAAAATATATAAAAGAAAACAAATAAAGGTTTCTACATAGATGGCATTATACCCCAAATCCTCACCAGCTTTTCAATGCCAAGAACAAAAAGGATTCACGATTTCCATAATGGAGGAACTATAAAGGAAAAATGTGTCTGATCTAGTTGCTGGAAGCATACAGCAATAGTCTGCAAATATATAATAGGTAGGATACGCAAATTTGAATAAGAAGGTTGAGAAACAACACGGGTTAATTAAAAATACCACAGTATTGTATGCCAGAACAGTGAGCAAGGAAACAATCTCTGCGTGCAGCTTGCAAGGTGAATAAGATGGGTGTCTTAAAATGGCACAATCAAGCTTTAGGACTAGAAATTCATTCACATACTTTACAAAAGTCAAGAATAAAAACACTAAAGAAAATCATGGGCAGTATGGATATAAATTATATCATGTCTTTGTTTATTAGAAGTCAGTGTTGGCTGAAACAAGCTGTAGCCTGCTTACAGTCATTGCTAAGAGGATCCCAGCAATCTCCTTTCTGCCCAACACGGCAAAGACGGGGCGTTCTCATTAACCTGTGTGTCTACTGGAAAGGGATCGCACCGTGTCCATCACAGGTGCAAGGCAACAACATTGGATAAAGGTGAGGTACAGAAAGAATTTAAGGTGAAAACAGTTATTTGATTTAACACCACAAATACACACACCACCCCCGCAACAGATTTTAAGATCAACTATTTGGGATAGAAATACACACACACACACACAAAAAAAAACCTAAGTTCAAGAGCAGCATTGCCTTTACACTGCTTAGTGAGCAGGGGGAGGAAGGGGAGGCTGCAGTCCTGGATGGGATTTAACAGTGCTGGAAGGATGCCCTCAAAGATGTTAGAGAATGAGAGAAAGATTAATGGAAGGTGTTTTCAACTCCACAAGAAAACTAAAAGGAGAACCAGAAAAGCTATAAGGTAATGCAAGAGTTGTCCTATGCTCTATATGCCCTGTCAACTTTATTGGTAACATAGGGCAGCTTATTTCCACTCCTTTTCCTTAAATAAATCAGCATTTTAAAAAAGAATGGGAAATATATTACTGGACATGTTTGCTTGGAAACCCTGACCAAGACTTAACTGCTAAAATACAAAGTGTTAAGGAGAAACAGGGAATGTGAATGTTTAAAGCTTGAAAGTCTGGAGAGAGAACAGAGGGAATTCGCAGAGCACAGAGCGACACCAAAACTCTTACCCTTAAAAGAGCCTCCACGTCCTGATTGGTTATAATTACTTGGAACTTTGAGTTTAATCATTTTTGTTTGCTAAGCTAAGTTCTGGCTGAAAGAAAGATACATTATTAGGCTTCTTCCCTGAAGAGGTTCAGTTTCCAAGACACTGGAAGTACGGAGAGACTTCCAAAGACAAACTTCAGTTAGGCGCAGGCAATTAAAACTGCATGACAGAAAAAAAATAGTCTGTTTCAATCACTTTTGGCCCAGGTGGTAAATGAATACTGTATAATTAGCATCAAGTTGCTAACTCTCCTTAGCACATTCGATAGATAAAACACTCCGCTACGATCTCTTTTCCTCGCCAAAGCCTACACTGCCCATGCTTGGTCCCCCACATTGTTGTAGAGCCCAAAACGTGTCTACAGAAAAGGAAGTATTTTTGCTTCCTACATCTTCTTGTCAGAAAGCGTGTCCTTCCTGGCCAGCTGATGGGGATGTTATCCCTCCAGTCACGTGCAACTTACATCTGGAACGTGTCCCTTCTGCTCCCCCAGGCAGCAATGCACAGCAAACCTCTCTATAAAGCTGCGCACTATGCAGCTGCCTGCGAGCACTCACTCGCAGCTCTTGGGTGGCAATCAGCTATCCAAAATGACAATCATCTATCACTTTGTGCATATCTTTGGGGAAGAACTGAGAAAAACGTCATCCTCAGTATTTTGGTGAAGAAACCGCATGATGAGCAAAACCTCTGAGGCTGCACGCCACCCAGCCCAGCAGCAGGGACTCGGCACACCAGCCGCCAGCCTTCAGAACAGAGACTTCTCCAGCTGAAAACAAAGCTGGGGAGAGTTACTACACACTGCAACATCCCCAAAAGGCAGGAAAGAGCGAAGTTACCAGGAAAATATCTGTTTTGCTGTCTTCAAGACTGGTCATAATGTAAGACAGCCACACTACCACAGCACTTCCACCCAGCAGGAAAAGGAGTGGATGAACAGAAAACTGTCTCCTTAAGCTTTGGATGGTGAAAGAATAGATATTTTTAAATGCATTTTTCCAATAACTCTGCAGCCAGTATATGTTTTTGTAGTGCTCTAGTCACAAATCATTTCTAAAGGGGAAATTATAATGTGACAAACTGGATTTCTGGTACTGGAATGAATCTGACTGGAAGAAATGGGTAAATCAATAAACCAGCAAAACTCCTGTGTGCAAATAGGCAGAGATTGCCTCCAGAAAAGCACTCCTGGCTGCGCTGGTTCTCTCAGTAGTCCAGTCACCATGGCAGCTTCGGATCTGCAGCGCTGGAGGTGAGGGGTGGGAAGGGTTGTGTGTGTACAGAAGTTACTGCAGTATACGGTGGGATGTGAATTTACAGCTTGCTGTCTTCTCCATAGTAACTTGGAATCTGCCCGCACACATGCTTTAATGCCACAGCTTTGTGTGAGGTCATTTCAGACATCTTACCACCAGGAAGAAAACAGGTGAGCTACATTGCATTTATCAGGAGGTTAAAAGCAGCTACAGGGGCACTTACACCAGAGTAGCTAACAAATTGCAAGTTTGCACCCTTGCTCACCCACAGTGACACCTCCAGGTGCTCAGCTTCCCTGGAAAAGACTAAAATGTTTCCCCTAAGCACACTGCTAATTGCAGAAATTGGAAGATATCATCGTGAACGCTGAACTAGCAAAAGCCCTGAGCTGGCCACGTGAATATCCCCTAATGTTCAGTTAAGATAAGGCTTAGTATATTGTTCAGTCTGCAGTGGACGTTATTTTTTCCCTTTCACTGGGCTGAAGCTTTTCAGATCAATAGAAAATGGAAAAAAAAAGTATTAATACAGCACATCATCTTTGTTACACTGGAGCCCTATTAAACAGCTGCTCTTCACTCAGCCCTTGTGCCTAATTGCCGCCTGCCAAAGCGCGTCATTTCTTGAAGCCCTTTTATCCTGTTTAATTTCTCCTTAACGTTGCTGCCTAGGAGGGTCTGGTTGTCACTGCTCACCCGAGGCTGGGGCCAGTTAGCGGCAGCAGGGCTGCAGCACGCTTTGCACGGCAGGCAGGGCTCGCGCAGGGCTGCCTGCTGCAGGCTTGTGCCACGGGGCAGCAAAGCTCCGAGGTCGGGGCCGCTGCTGACAGGATGCCCCAAAACATGCCATGAATTCCAGTTTTACTTTGGAAACATGACCATAATAAAAGGAAACAAAAAGCAAGGTGAACCAATCTCCACTCACTAGCTCAGCTGGATACGTGCAGTAGCAAGTCTAGCTTGCTTTTATTTTTTTTACTATATGCTCAAAACAAAATTTAATTTTGAGACTTATTTTAATGCTATTTCAAAAGTAGGAAGGGAAACTTGGAGCTTAAATGAATCTTTCCACCCAAAGTGATGTTTTTTCCTCTGCTCTCATTCACCAAAAATGTCGGCACACCTCTTACTGCAGCTCCACCCCAGCTGATTCCTCTCACGACCTTGGCCGGGACATCAGCTGTTTGCACAGCCTTCGTCTCCCCGAGGTCTGGGAGCACGGCAAAGCTCCCCCCCAGCTCCGCCTGTCCCCTCCCTGCTCCACAGCCCCCTGTCCCTGGGCACAGAGCTCCGGGCTGGGATGTACCTGTTGTGAACAGCCCAGCAGGAGATGACAATGTTTCCTTGCTGCCCTCCTGTGGCCACGCCACAGCCTGGTACTTTACCACGAATCCCCAAATTTTTACATGAAGATTGTTTGCACTTGTGTCTTAACCTGGATTGTTTTCTCTGCTCGGATGTAGTTGCATTTACCACGACAATTGGTGCTTTTATGTGAAGGGAGCATGGTTTTGTTTCTGGATCATAAATTTTAATCTGAAATCTCTCAGGTACGCAAGGATTAATATTTAATGGCTGTTCAGTAATGTAATTTCTACAGGCCAATCTTTCATCTTCAAAACTTTATCATCACAGACCTACAAAAGTTAGACTTCAATATGATAACAATACCTTATGAACACGGTGATTCTTAAATTCCCCAGCTGTCTCCTACAGGCAGGGGTGGTGCTCCTGTGAGTCTTAAAAAATGAGCTAACACTTTTAATTGTCTATTTTCTTTTCAACTCATATCAGCACTCTTGAGTTCCAAGTGTGAAATGCTGCGAGGAACCAGATCACTCTCAGGACAAGATGACAGGTAATACCTTTGCAATTGAGGTCATCATCCCAAGATTAAAAGGAGACAGTGCTGACCTAATTCCATCTGTTAGGGGTCTTGGGACCCCTTGTCTAATACAGGAGAATGTTTGTGATGTCCTTATTATAGGAATGTCAGCCAAACACTGCAGATGCTCAGTCTCTAAGACTTACAAACAACAAGAAAAGGCAAGAGTCTGTGTACTGGATTTTTTCCCCTTGCTTTATAGCTGCTGTAATTTGTATTTCCCCAGACAGCACGAGTCTGCTTTTTCTCCATGAAAGAAGGGAGAACATAACTGCTCCAGGCTGCCCAGGAAAAGAGAGGACAAAATCTTAAATTGACTCATCATGAAAGTGTCACATTACCCCTGGTGTCACAGTCCTCTTGAGAAGCACAGGTGGGACCAAGCCTGCTCGAGACTGCCTGCTGCTTCTCCCCTAAAGGGAGACAGCAGCGAGTCCTTCTCGCAGTGCTGGTGCTCTCTCAGCCTCCTTTCTGTTCTCCCTGCACAACGCAATTCGAAATCTCACACCACAGAGTGTGAAGAGCTGCATGCAAGACACGATTCTAGGCACAAACCCAGTTAGTTAAAGACTTGATTACCTTCTTACCAGTAGTCACGTTTCCCTTGCTAGCAAGTAAACGATCACTCTGTTTCCAAGGTGAGACGTTCCAGCCACCCAAAAATCCTGAAGCCCCCCACTGTGCTTAGATTTACAGCAGGAACGTGTCCATCAGTTTGGAACAAATCAGCCGTGCAGACAGTGAGTGTTAGTACTGAGGGTTCATTTCTAATCTAGAGCGAGATTACGAATAAATCCAACTAGTAGAGGACAAAGCTGCTTATACAGTGACTTGTAGTCACAGAGCTGCTGTAATCATCTAGGAGAAAAAATCCCAGTACAGTCAAGAGCTAGGTATGATGCCTGTATCAACTCACCTTCCTCAAACAGAGTGTATCCATATGACAATTTTGGCCCCTGTGATCTATCAGGTGCACAAAAATGCACATGCCTAACTTCTGCCTTGTAGGAAGGCTTTCCTTAGATGCTATGTGAGCAGGTACCTACAGGTGACCTACAGGTGAGGTGCTGAACACAAGCCTGTGTGGGACAGGTTCATATCCACATCAGGCACTGAGCTTTGTAGTTTATTCTGGTTTTCACTACAAGGCGGGCTGGATTTCAGTAATTGGTGTTCGTCCCTCCCCAGCCTGCTCCACTGACTCTCACAGAAACCTTCAGCATTTCACCTTACTTCACCGAAGTTGGCCCATGACAATATGACTCCTCGGCTTCCACACAAGGTCACAGTTGGACAGAGGCGTTTGCCAGTTTTCCCCAGTTCAGACCACTGACAGATGGGAAAAATCCTGACATTTCATTCCCAAACGTATCTGCTATGCACAGTATTTCTAATACGGTCATACAAAAAAGCTGCTTCCCTTGGGTGTTATCAAGGTTGTTTCAACAAAGAAAACTGTATCTAAGTTAAGCACACAATAGTGCTTTCAAATCAGAAGTGACTCCAACACTCGCCTCCATCCAGAAAGCCAACAGCAACCTTACTCTTAAAAATACCACGATGACAAAGAATGAGTTACTTTTGTTTAAATTACAGTTCCACTGGTATCTAGGTTAATTGCCAAGTGGGAGCAACAGTTTGGCTAATCGTTCTTTATAGAAAAGGCCATGCAGTTGAAATGAAATCCCAACTGCAAGGCCTGGCAGTGACGCTCTAGGACCATAAGTCCCATATAAAATGATCCTTTCTTTAACAGCCATGTTCACCGGGTGTTTATTTCTCAGCTAGCTACGAGCTTGGATTTACCCTGGAAGCAGGAAGACATCACCAAAACCCATGAGCTTTACTTACTGTCGGAGCACTGTCTCCACCAGCTCCTTCCCTTGCTGAGGACGGACCACAGGAGCAGCGAGGGCACATGCTCTGGTCCCCAGCCTGCCTTCAAGCAATGGAATATCGAGTGTCAGGTCACCTCATTTTCAGGATGTGAGGTTCACTTGGGCCAGTGCAGGATGCAAAAACTTCTGGTTCTTGGAGCTCCTCAAGGGTTTCTGGAGAGGGAAAGTGGAGGGAGGTAAGGGGCAGGAGCTGTGTTCCTCTACAACAGCTGATCCTCAGTCCTTCACAAAGAGAAGGTGAGACAGAATAAGTCCTTATTACTTTACCTCTTATTTAATATTATAGTAATAACATATTGTTATACCTCTCAACACAAACAGGAAGAAATTCCATCCCCACTTCATCCTTACAAACCTGTATTTGTGAGAACTAATTGTGTCCCGAAGTCAATGACAATTTCATCAAAAACACTCCGAACGAGCAAAACTGGGGCCAAGTGCTCATCTAGTGATTACCCCTTTTGTTACTCTAGATTTCTTTGGGGTATGTTTTTCTTTAATATCTGTGTCTGAATGTTACATTTTTTTCCTCTGTGCATAATATTCTCTTCATCCCCCCAAATTTAATTTTCTAACTTTTTGCCTTTATCACTTAAATTTTTAGTAGGGAATTTGGGTGTGCTGCCGACAAAATAATAATTTATATTGTATCAGTCAGTATCACTCCATTGTCTAAATCTTTCATAATGGTTTTTCTGCAGCTTCCAATCTTCCTCAGAATAAAACAAATTACTTAGCAAGTGGAATATCTTCTTGTCATAATAATTTAATATTAAAATGTCAATAAGATTTGGTACACACAGCAGAGGGCACAGAGGTACAGAGACAGAGCAGAAATGAAGTAAACTTAATAAAGTGAGTGAGAGGGTACAATAGGGATTGAGTCTGGCTCCTGTACTTGATATGAAAGAACCTTTTTATCCTGCAGTGCAGTACAATCACTGTGTAAGCAATAATATGATTGCTGGAGCACTTATACCTGCTGCCTGCCTGCTTACACAGAGCTGAAGTCCAGCACCAGCCCTGGGGCTGTGTGTTATCGCTGGAAAAGGGATCAAGGAGCGCTGGATGGTGACAGCATGGGCGGGCCATGGCAGACAGGGTGACACACGGTGAGGAAGCAGAGGACGGCCAGAGGCTGGTGGTGTATGCTGCTCTCGTCCCAGCACTGTGCAAGGAGACCCTTCGGAACCACTTCCACAGTGTTTGTGCCTGGGGGATGGGTGAAGGTCATGGTCTGGCATCCTGATCCCAACGCTGGGTCAGGATTCATGCCGGGGACGTCCTTGCATACACGGGGTCAGAGCTTAGCACTCAGTTTCGCTTTGATGCAGCCCTGGAAGGCCAAATTTTCCTTCTGATTCTGGTACCTGGCCTTGCGGATTGCACTGACATTGAATGCCAAATACTGGGGACTTACATAGAGCATTATGAGTTTCTTAAAAAGGTCTTGAAGTCGCAGGAGCAAGTACGTCCCTTTCCTCAGGATGAGGTGGTCAGCAGGACATACTGTGGGACCAGTCCTGCTCTTCCTTGGGCAGTTCCGTCTGTGTCTGCAAAATGAAAGGGCAGAATAACAATCACAAAATCAGAATAATTCACACTGGAAGAGCCTTTGGATGTCATCCACAAGCCACTGGAACCCACTGCTCAGAGCAGGGCTAACTTCAAAGTATTGTAAAATCAAAAAGGAACTGAATTTTCATGAGCTTCAGGAACTTATTATTAGGCTCTGCCACATCTCAGACCACAGGAACACCATTCCTAAATCTAACCTCCCTTTTCTCTCCTGCAGCCACAGAAATGAGCATTCTGTAGATGACTCTTTCCATGCAAGTATGTTACTAAGTTTGAAGTCCCCGTGTTCAGTGCCTAATGTCTACTGCAAAAGGAAAAGGATGTAGGTCTTGCTTTAAATGCTCACTCTTTTCATAATTTTGGGGATGGAACAAAAAGAAAGACAAAGCCAAAGACTGATATTATTTCAACCAAAAAAGAAACAGAGGGCTACCCTGGAGTATCTACAAGAGGGTTCATTGCTGATGAAACCTACCCCCCCCGGGACTGTCCTGGTGCTGGGGCCAGATATGAAGTTGAGCCCAGCATCGGGGGGATGCTCAGGACCATTAAGGGCTTGCAGTGTCTTGGGGGCCCAGTAATGCTGTAACCACAAATGTGCACCATGCTGAAATACTCCTACCTATCTCCTACAGCTTTCCATGAGCAAGCATGAAGGGCCCTGAGCCATCCAAAAGGGCACCAGGGAGTTGTAGAAGCATTCCCACCATCTTAGAGCTGCAGAAAGTTTAATAAAAGTTTGTGGAGACTTCCCCTGCTAGCAATTTTGCAAGGAATGAATAGGGGAGGTCCTTCACCTGCTCTGGGAGGCTTTTCCTTATTAACTGCTGCCCTCCTATGTGTAAAACTAAAAATGGTAAACAGCAAAGTCCTAAGAGTCACAGTACTGAATGTCAGGATGACTTAACTGTCAGAGCTATAAACAAAACTGCTAGAAAAGGAGGATTTTTTAAAACTTGCTGCCAGTGGAAAGCTGTTTTCATGTTTTTTTTCCCCAGATCTCGGTCTGTACCGGTTTAAAACCACTCAGCACTTTTCTTGAGAGCTCATTCAACAGGACTAATTGCTCTGATAATAGGAAACTGATGCTGATGTTCAGCCAATATTTTCCTATCCTCCCTAGTGAGCGCTTTCTGGCTGCCACCAGGAATCCCTGCCTCTTTTTCTATCTACATGTTAATACATCTATCTGTATCTTAAATGGATGATGCTCACCATATTTCTCTCTCCTCCATCCAAATTTCAGCTCAGCAAAACTGCCATTATAAATCTTTCACCTATCAGCTACCTTCTGTCACTCCTTTTTAATTACCTTTTATTTGTTAGCTTCTTACTGGTGTTGAAGTGGTCATAGCTGAATAATATTTTCTACTTGTGCCCAGCTGGTGCTTTCCGGACAATATTTACCTCCTTTCTCCCTTGCACTGCCTCTGCTCACTCAGACCTAACTGTGTGACAGTCTGCCTCGTGGCCATGCTGCCTTGCCAAAAACATACTCTCAAATATCAGCCATTTTGGACTTCCCCCATTGCCTCTTCTTCCACGTACCAACACCAACCAATACCACCCACCGATCCACCCATCCACAGATTTCTCTTAATTGCATCTTGCCTCATTTCTTTTCCCCCTTGGTCCAGCAGAGCTTTTTACAGGATGGTTCCCCATTGTTGTTTGCTATGCCTCCCAATTTAGGTATCATCTGGGAATTTAATTAATGTGCTCTTTATCTGCTTTTCCAGGTCATTAACAGTACTTTTGAACACGACTGGATATAATAAGAGTCCCCAAGGTACTCCTAGTACCGCTTCCCCTAACTAGCTACAGCATGCTGATGTCTGTTGTGCACTGCCAACAGCTTTCTAGATGCTTCACAGTCCACGAGAGATGGCTTGCCTCCAAGCCAATTAAAAAGAGCTAGTTTTCAAGTGAGGGGTTTTGAGAGCCACTGCATAAAATTATTTACTGGAGTTCAAAGTGACCAAACCCTGTAAAGGTTTGATGTGTCTACATTTACAAATTTCATAAAATGACTAACCCAGTGAGTTCTCCTCCGCCCTGAGTTTTATGCAGATCCACTTATCTGCTGCACGTCGTTAACCTGGATGCTAGCTGCCTACTGGGGCATCTCAGGATTTCCCATTCTTGCCTGGATCTGCCCCCATCAGGCCCTGCCCAGGATCCACAGTCCTTTTGGCAACAAGGGGGTGACAGGGATTTCACACAGAGCAGCACTGCATCCTGCAGGCTGCTGCGTGCTCACCGATGGGCCAAGAACTGCACGTACATATAGCTATCACCAATTTGCAGCAAAGCCTAATAAGCAGTACTTGTAAAGCACTTGGGACCTTCAATTAAAAGCATTCCTTTTTATTATTTTCCATATTATAACTCTCGGGGGCAAAAACCATTAGGCTGGTAACCAACTGCAGAACAACTACATCCAAGCATATGTCCATGCAGAAACAATGGAAGTGGGTAATTATACAGGAGGAACGTCAGCTGGAGATTCTCAGCTCTGTGTCAATCCCAAATGGCATTCAGAAAACATTTCAAGGGGATAAAAGCTGCCTCACGGGCGCTATACAAATTTACCATCATAAACACTGAATAATACATTGCACTAATCTGATTGCTATTGACTGTTACAGTTGCATGTGTGACCTTGGGCATACATTAATCAAAGGGAGCCGTTCATATTTCCATCTTGTACCCTGCAGCGACGAGCAAAACTCATCACAAATCTCTTCTTGTCCCTGTGTTCCTTTCAGCTCCCTCTGATGTTGCTTGGAAATCGAGGCTGGTGTCTGGAGGGAAATGGCTTTTTCTACCTGCCCCTTTTTGTCTGAGCACAAACAAATGTTCCCATACAGAATAATAAAAACAGGCACCTTTATGTCCACCCAGTGCTCTCTGAACCCAATTTAGCAAGTGTCACAAGCCTAAAGAGCATTCAAACTTTAGACTAATTGGTTTCTCAGCAGAGGCTCTAACTAATCAGAGAAGCTCTTTGGACTTCCACCAAACGTGCTTCTTATTTACCCTAAGAAATGAGGCATCATCAAAATGGAAGATCCCAGTGCTTTCGTGTACCTAGGACAACGCAGTGTGTATAATGTGCTGCTCACACGAGGTGCCTGGAGGTTTAAACCAGAGAAACCAATCTCTCATCACCTTCTTCTCCCTTTGTCATTACCAGAGGTTAGAGAATATAAGAAAGAGCTGACAATGTGTTGAAAACAAATTGAACGGGCATCACTTTGCCTGCATTGATTCTCTTCTTATCCTTCCCCTAGGCTATGAGATGATACTCAGGGCATTACATTGCAAAATTCTCATGCACGTGCAGTCTGGCATGCTGCCTCCAGCCCTGGGTTGGTCTTTGAGCATGAAGAGCCTTCCTCCAGGGCACGTTCCCAGTGGTGGAGCTGTCTCAAGGCTTGTCGTAAAAAACATGGTATCAGACAAAACTTCAGAATAATCTAATGAGCCAGTTTCAACATAGTTTCAGACCATTGGCATGCAAATATATTTCTTCAACAGCCTTACTGTGTTTTCTGAGAGTTAAGCACGATAGTCAATAATTTAACGTACAAGATTTAAAAAGGCTGGAATTATTCCCAAAAGCAGTGTTGTGACTGTAGACCATTCATATTTAACAGAAATTTAGATAAATTATGGTAACACTAGTACTGTAAGAATAGTCGGCTGTAAATCCACAGGTACCTGCTTTTTAAATGTTTGATATAAAAATAAATAAAACTTTCAAAATCTTGCCATGCTTTCATTAAAAGCTGTCTCTGTGCCTTGACAGCGAGCACCAAGAGGGAGATGCTGAAGAATACCTGGGCAGGAAGAAGAACCAGTGAGGAGCAGGCTGTTTACTCCTGACAGCCAAGCAGTACTCCCTCCCAGCAACGTGAAAAAACACAACTTAATTAGAAAGGCCCATTTTGTCTACAAAGCCTTTTTACGGTCCATGGCCTTTGCTCATATCCACTTACTTTCTCCATCAGTCGCATCACAACCTCAGGGCTGCTGCTGAGAGTTGCCAGGGGAGTGCTGGAAGCTTTCTCCTTTATAAATTTTTCACCCTGGTTCTATTACCCAGAATGGACTTCCACACCGTAAGAATATAGCCTGATCCCCCCAGACCTCCAGCAACCCTCGGTGCTCATGCCATGATGAAGAAAAATAGCACACCTAGACCACTCTTCCTCTCTTTTTCACTAGGCAGCACCTCTTCGGTACATAAGAGAGAGTTTCAGGACAAACTAATGGATATTTTAGGACATCCAAAGAGTGGTCTTAGAAAGACAGAGAGAATTTCCTAAGGAGAGTCTCAAGGCTGTAATAATCCCTTGGATAAAGCTATGAAACGCCACTGAAATTGGAGGAGAAATGTTAGTTGTTGAGCTACCTCGGGAATGAAAACTGAGTGGTTACAGAATTCTGTTCTCTTTGTGGGCTCTTGCCCAAATGACTCAACACAAAATGGTCACGCGTCGAACATCATTCTGCAAAAGCAGTTTTCTTGTCCCTGCTCACTTCCCTCCTCACATCCCACCAGGAAAACTTAATTCAACCCCCAAGTGAAGTCTGAAAGGGAGGACTGCTGCCTACTGTGGGCAGGGATGTTTCAGGTTGAAAGACTAATGCCAAGGGAGAAAATCCAGGGATTAATTCCTCTGAAATCCAGGTCCAAGAAGTAAATAAAAAGAATGGCTGAAGACTGCATCCTGCAGTGCCTGGCTGTGCTGTACTCCCGTGATTCAGACAGCTGACGTTACTCAAACCTGCTTTCCCTTCACACCAGGAGAGGCTGAAGTTAAGGAAGCAGAACCTCAATTTCACTTACACAAGTTCAATGCCAGCCTAACTTCTGACTCCTGTGGGTGTTACTTTTGATTTATACTCATGACGCCAAGAAGGAAATCAGATCAAGAGAGTATAAATCAAAGAGAGATCAATACTGGGCATCAAGGTACTAATTCTATCTCTTGAAGCAGCCCTTCCAAGCCGCAGGAGGCCGGGGGACAATTCCCCTGGCTCAGGCACAGCAGATTTATGCTGAGCTCTGGTCCTGGTGCAGGAGAGATGTTGGAGGTGGAAGGGGATGGAGCTGCACCATGTGCTATTAAGAATCTGTGTCTGTCTGGTCTGTCAAACAGTCTGTGGGCAGCTCTGAGAGGTTGTCATAAATCAGCGCACCCTCGCTTTGGGGTCTGCTGATGAGAGCTAAGACAGTTTAAAATCATCTTTCACCAATGCTTTTCCTTTCAGCTATCACAAGTATCTTGCCTTCAGGAGCCACTACAGAACCTCAGCTTCACACTTCCCCTGAAGAAATGACCACAAGAAATAAGAGGTGGCTTAAACCTCTTCCTCAAAACCCAGACCAAACGGCACAGCAATGGTTTCTACCTCCTGCGACACGACAGTGGTGAAGCCGGTCTTTAAAGCACGCTGAAATGTTTTGTGCCAGGAGCAGACGCGCTGGCTGGGGAGGGCTGGGCCACCAGTCCCCAGGAGGACACGGTTCAGCATTAAGCACGCTCAGTATGCAGCCTGTGAAGCACCAGACAAACATTCAACCAAACCAACAGCTTGTGTGGTGGAGCCTTCATTTGTTTTTAGGAGATATATTTAAAAGGATGAGGCGATTTGGCTGCTTGATGTACATATATTATGGAAGTCTGAAAATCAAAGGGTTCGGCAGTGGAGAAGTGGGCGAGGCATGGAAAATGGGCAAGAACTTTTTACTTTAGCAAATTTTACAAGGTATGGATCAAAGGACAAAATCTGCACTTCCTTCCTTTGTGGAAATTTGCAGAAAAGTGTGATTGAAAGGGGAGTTTTGTTTGGGGGTATATAGGGGGCTGGTATGGAGAGATTGATGGCATGTTAAATTGCAATAGCTGATACCATAATTAAGTAATAAAACTCTCCAAGCAGTAATTATAGGACATGTCAAACTGAGTTATAAGGCAGGAGGCCAAAGGCCAAGTGATTAACCATCTGAGAAGTGCAACAATTCCCTGGAAGTGCTCAGCCCACAGTGCCGTTGCTGCGATGAAAAATAATTTAATAAACGCCAGAGAGCAGGACCAGCATTACAGCTCCTCCCTGAGCCCACGGCAGTGCCCCATGACTCACATCAGTCTCCCAGGCTGCTTGAAACAGAGTCAAAGGATCTACTCAGGGCCCTCGCTGTGAAGCTGAGCACAGGATTTTAGAATTTGTGCCTTCCTTTGACTGACCTCCTGTGAGCAGGCCCACGGTACCCGGCATGAGCATGCCGCACACACCCCTGCACTACCTGCAGCTGTCGCGCCCCAGGGTGCTTGGGTTTGCTCAGGACAGGACCGCGAGCACCCGGTCAGCTGAAGCTGAGACGCGCTTTAGAAAGCTGCTCATCCTTTTAGCAGTCAGAACAGTCTCCTAGCAGAGATGGGGTGCCTTACTTAATGTGGTGTCTAAGATAGCTGCTGCACCAGCCACTGAGGATAATTCCTATCACTGCAGATTTCACACAGAGAGGTTTCCAGTTCATTAGCTCCAAAGAAATAAAGGGAGGGGGGGGGACTGATCTCTATCTCAGTACAGAGATACATAAAATTGTATTTTTCTCTGAAAGTTATTCTGTCTGCTGCTTGAGGAGCAGAGGCAGCAAATTTGTTAATGAACTAAGCTGCCTCATAATCGTTCGGACTTCAGGAACTCGGCTGGGCCGAGCTCAGGACCATGAGGGGTTTTATTTGTTATAGTAAGGTCAGTGCTCCCAATGTACACTCGGACACTTTACACAGATGTCAGTCTTCTGCAGGGTATTGCTACCTTGCTGCACGGTATCTATAAAGGTCTGAACTACTTGCTTTTTAATTTCATTTTATGTGCCTTCTGCTCAAGGAATAGGAGTTCTTGCCTTACCTTCTTTAAACACTTTGTTACTTTTTATCTCTCTCTATCATTACCCCTTACTCCTCTAACATCTAGGATATATGGTTCTAATCTTTTAATCTCTCCACACACTGCAGTTTTCCATTCTGTTCATCATTTTCAGTGCCTTCCCTGGACCTTTTTTATTTCTGCCCAATCCTTCTTTAAGACTGGAGAGCAAAACTGAGCAAAGTGTCTGTGTCCTGGTGTCACTTCATATAAAAGCTACAAAACAATATTGTACTATCAGCTAGCCCTTTCTTAATGCAAGCAAACATTCCGTTGGCTTCCCTGGCTGTTGTTTCTTGGTGAATAGATGTTTTGTTGGCAATGCTGCCTTACTCCTTTCCTGACTACCTACGGTTAATTTAACACCAAGTTCACATACGAGTAGTTTAAACTCTTCTCTTTTTCCTTTCAGGAAAAACATAGCCTACCTAAGGGTCTACCAAAATTATTTGCTACCTCACTGATACTGTTGGCAATCTAAATCATTATTTTGGCTTGGCAGTGGGGCAGATCCTGGAGCATCACTCCACTAACCTTGTCCTGACATGCTTATCAGTCATTCCTTCATAAGAGGACTGATGCCCACATAGCTGCTTACCTCCCAATAAATGTTCGTAAAAGACCATTTAAAACCTTGCTGCAGATGGCAACGTTTGAAAGATAGTTTTTTCTCCACCCTGCTGCAGGAACACAAAGAAGTGTAATAGACTGGAGAGAAGTGGTTTCTTTCTTACAGAATAGCACAATTTTGTCCAGGAGATAACATTAAGGAGCATTTCATAACTAGTGTATTTTTAGCTCATTTATTTGATTAAAGTGAGTATTGTTTCTCTGTGCTGTCCAGATGATTCCTGACATGAGAAATTTGCACGTATTATGTACTTGACAGTCCTTCACCATGCTATGCACCTCACGCTGTGTAAGTAAGCTCGTGCGATTGGCACTGACTTAGTACTAAACGCAAAGAAGTCGCGCTCTGACTCAGTTTCCCTCTATGGCTAATGCAGATAATGATACCGACCTGTTTTTATGAAGCACATTGAACCCATTACACCAAGCACAATATAAAGCCCTTTGCCTCTAACCACTTGATGCATGCACATGCTACCATGTCTTTTTGTCTTTCCATAAAACCGATTCTTAAATCACCATCATTCTGATTTTTCATTACCCCTACTGACTGCCACCAAACTTCTCCTCTTTCATCCCAACGTCAGTGACAGGAGGACGAGAAATTTTGTCGTTTAAAGAAATTCATAAACACAGCCTTCTGAACACCCTAGGGGGCTGTGCAGGCACCAGAGCCTGCCTATAGGCTTCCAGGGACCACAGCACTCACCACCTGTCTAAGCCAGCATGTGATAAAAGTTTTGGGTATCTAGCATCTGCAGCTGCTTGCTGTAAGACCTTTAACCCATTTCTGGAGTGTTACTGAACGCATTAACATTGAAAAATAACTAGTTATATAAATAAGTTAAATGAATAACTGATTTCAATGACTTAAACTAACTCCTCACTTCAATAGGTAAGAAAAATACCTGCCTTCCTCTCCCTTCACACACTCTTCTTCAGCCTCAGTTATGAATCACTTCTTTGTTCCAGCCATACAGCTCCAGCGTGATTTCCCCTCTGTGTGCACAAGAAGCCTTTCTCTCCTTCCCTCTTGTCTCTCCTGGGTCTTATTAAATGAGGCAGAGTCACTCCGCAGTCCCTCGTTAGGGGCAAGGCTGGTGCAGATGGAGGAGCTGCAACACCTGGGTGAAGCAAAAAGGCAGAAGTTATCCCTGAAATAGCAGAGGGACGGAAACAATGCTCCTGTGTTACTGGTGTTCACCTCTGCAAGGGTAATTCTGCCATTATTTTATGTGAGCATGAGGAAGGGATTCTTTACTAATGCAAAAATTAAAGAAACTCAAAGTCTTATCATCACTGCCTACTAATAACCTCGCAGCACACCTTTTATGAAGTGGGTGCATATATCACGTTTCCAGATTGGAATTAGAAGCACAAACACCATTAAATGGAAACTTAATTATATAATATTGTTTAATGGCTGTTTTTATGTTTTAGAAGTGTATTAAGCAATGTTCCTGGATTTCCTCTCTTTGCAATTACACCAAACGTTAAATCATTACATCTATTTCACAAATGTTTACTGCAGAAACATGACAAAACCAGTCTGCAAGCACAGGATATTTAGCATGGTGGCCACACGCTTCATTTACATGGTGGACGTTCCAAATACCCACTTAAGCCTCAAAACTACATTTTAGAAGGTGCCTTTCTAAATGAGGCAACTTTTCTGAGCTATATGCTAAAGACTAGGCAATTAGGCAAGCTAAAACAAGTGCAAAGGATATTGGAAATATATTTCCAAAACTAGAGCTGGTTACAAAGTAGGGATGGCTGCTAGTGGAAATGGGCTTCCCCATTTGGCACTTCTTTGTTGCTAAGGATACTGAGACTTACGGAAACTTGACCCTGGGGTCCTCACAGCCCCTGGAGAAAGCTCTGCTGAGCATCTTGGGTTTCTGGCAAGTGGTGAGCAAAGCAGAGTTTTGAAAAAGAGTTTTGCACATTCTTCCTCTGAAATGGGTATTTCAGGTATACTAGCCAGCTGCACTGAATAACAGGTTCCTGCCTGTTATGGTCTACGTGCTCCCCCAGGTGTTTGCTCTCATTCTCATGGTATAACATTGGCTACAAATTCCCTGTGAGTTTAAAAAAATCAGCAGATTTCAGCAAAATTTATATCCCATCTGTATTAAATGCCGAATGTCTCTCAGATCTTAGAAAAGATTTCCAGGTTTCTGATTCAGTGCCATGTTTCTGGCTCTCTGCCCCTGTGTGAGACAAGAGAGGAGCTCCCAGGGTTGTTACTACCAACGTGGATGGTCCCCAGACTGCCGGCACCTGGAGATAACCTGGAGGGAGGAGGCAGGGGGTGCTTTGGCCTGCTAGTGCTCTTGGGCTCTGAAACACACTGGGAAGACCCAGGGAAGAATAAACTGCATCTATCTTCTTAAAAAGAGCCTGGTCCATGATGCTGGTCATCACAGAAAGCATTATAAATTGCATGAGCTGGTCATTTGTGCCACAACCAGATGTCTCGGTAATCCATCAACAACTAAGCTCTAGCTGATAAACTTTCTTCTTTTTTTTTGTTTGCTGCTTATTATCAATTATGGCTGAGGCGAGCCACATGCATTTGGCTGGAGGAGGGGAAAGTTTTCAAGCTCTGCTGCAGTGTCTGTTCTGGAGGAAGAGAAGCAGTTCCCAAGCTGAGGCTAAGTGCACTCCATGCTTTCCCTGACACCACCAAGGTGCAAGGTTTAGATTTCTGAAGGTTTTTGATGATGTTCTCCATCTATTTTTCTGAGACAGTCTAGGCAAATCATTTAGACACGGTGCCTAAGTTTACTCAAGCCTTTGATGAGCAATGTGTGGTTTAAAGTGAGTGCCTCCCACAGACTCCACGAGGCTTTAATTTATGTTTGGAAGGGGACTTGGCTTGTTCCGCTGAAGAGTCTGTAACTGCAAGATCGTATTAATGATCCAGAAGGGACAAGTGGCATGAACGAGCCTTGTACCTGTGGAAAAACATTCAGATTTTTAGCAAATGTTTTTTACTTATGAAAATAGACGTCAGGTTTGCAGCTCCAGGCTTTTTCATCCTGCAAATGCCTTGCAATGCCTCTCCCGACCTAGGCACTGGTTTCTGCTTCTGTCCTGCAGACTCCAGCTCCGTGCTCCTGAGCATGGCTTTGCAGTGACTAATCCTCTTCCTCAGCACAGAATTACATGGATAATTGTGCAGATACTGTATGTCTTTTAGCAGGCTTACTGGAATATCTTGCACTACAGAACAGCAGATCTCTCCTGTTTAAAAACTTCACTTGCAGTATTTGATTTAACAAGTCTTTTTTAACATTCTTCAATCGATTCACTTAGGGAAATTCATAAGAAGATGCAAGAATACATTTTAGTTGACTTTCAGGGGATACTTACTGCATGTTAAATACCACTAGGCAATTATTTAATGAGGTTTAACAAGTATGTAATAGATAGATTACTTATGACCTATATGTGAAACCTCAATGAATATGTTTAATCAACTGGCATTCAATTAACATACATTAGGCTTTTCAATGCTTTATTTTAACTGTCTGGCTAACAGACCTGGCTTGCAGACTTGTTAACTACTTGCTGTCCATAATTTTAGGTCCAATATTGCAGCTGTAACAGATAAATAAAAATTAATTGCAAAGCTGCTCTTAATGAGTTTATTGGCCTGTAATTATCCATTTAGAAGTGCAGGTCCCATTTGGTGCATCAGTATACTCAATTATCTTGCTGCCTTCACTAACGTAGGGGCCCTCCTGTGCCCCAGACAGTTGCACCTCGCCTTGTTCTGATTCAGCAAGGAAACTAGCTAGTGCCTTCCAGTGAATGTCAAGATTTTCACCAGCTATTAAAAGGTAATACAGGATTAAAGTGGAATATAAATGAATGCTGCTGATGGATGTTCTAGGATGGAACTGCTCTCTTGAAAAATCACAAACAATCCAGAAACTCCTCTGCATCTCCTTAGTGCTACTGCTTCATTAGAGCTTAGTAGGGAACGACAAATTTGTAGAAGACTCTGTCCGGTTGTATTCATTAATTTAAGTGTAACTTTTGCTTTTTGTTCTTACTGACAGTAGAAACATTGTCTCTCTCTGAAAATTGTCAGAAACACATAAAGCACTATTGAATAACGTCAAAAGCAAGCTGAGCTAGGAGAAGTAGTGAGAAAGGAATTAATACCCAACACCCCTCTGAAAAGCACCTGATATCTTAGGCTTCCTTGAAAGATTTGGAAACACTAAGGCATTTACTCCACTTGCTTGAAAAGAGCCAAAAAGTCAAAAAACATGGGGAACGCTAGATAATATTTTCTGTAAACTGGACAATTTTGCTACAGAGACCTTAATTTACACCTTATTTCACCCGAGCTGCTACATATTGCTCTGCAATACAGCTTCTAAATCTTGTCCTTGGATCCCAATCTACTTCCCCATCTGACACTGCAGGCTTCACATTGCCATGTGTTGCACAAGGAATAATGCAGAATTTTTGGAAGAGGGAAAATGGTTTGTGAAGACAGAAGCCACAGTGGGAGAAGTGAGAAAACAACCCAAATCTTGGCGAACTGCTAACTGGCTTAAGAACACACGAAATACCAGTTTCGGTTCAATTCCCCATCTTCCAAACAGAAGGAGCCTCGGTGCACGCTGAAGGCAGAGCTGGAGCAGAGGTTAAAATACTGCAGATTCCTCGTGCGTGTTCTCTGCACATCAACTAAGGCAGACTGCCTGCCAGAAGAATAGCTGTATGCCTTTGTCCAATTTTAATTCCTATCTTCATTTTGGGGTAGGTTTCTTTTTGGAAACTCTCTGTCTCTGGCTAATTTGCTGTGTTCTCTGCTGATAAGTGCTGCTTTCTAGCACCAGATATCATAGTCCAGGCAAACTTTGGTGTCGAGATCTGAAGGGCTAAAAAGCAAGAAGATACATTTTGTTCTTTCTTCTGAAGAAAGGACACCCTGCAAGATTAAAGTAACTGGATTTTGATCAGCATTTCCCATTTGCACTGGACTCTTTACGAATTGAAATGTAAAAGGTCAAAGCTCCAAAAGCATTTTTCATTTCTAAAGAGGTTTGTTCACTACTGTAATTTAATAGCCATGCCAAAGCTGATAAGATTTTGGAATCTGTCCATGGCGTGTATTGATGTCACAGGTCAAAAATAAAGGCTTCAATGTAATTTATTTCTCCAAGCACAGTGAAGATAATAACTCAAGCACAGAGCAATATGTTAAAACTAAATTATATTCAATAAAGATGACTTATGCCAGTCTTCTAAAAACTAAATACACTTGGCTCAATTCAAATTTGCTCATCCCTATGGTATGGTAGCCTCCAAGAGGTTCTTGGGCATTGCACAGCGGCCAACGTGCGGTTCTGTGTGCTCTGAGAGCACTGCAAGGGGCAGGAGGTTGTTCCTCCTTTCTCTGTTCAAAATCTGGCTCAAGGGAGCATTTTCTTGCACCAGCTTCTCCTTCTGTTTTGCTTTCTGCTGCATGGAATGATGCATAAGAGCAAAAATCCTTTTCTGCTATAAATAGGGTCCGCGCATGTGATGCAGGGGGGAGGAGAGCAGATGCTGCACTCAGGGCTTCAGCTGGCATGTCAGCCTGTCACGTGCAGCTGGGGATGGGGGAAGGAGCCACTTCCAAAACACTGGGAATGACAATTCTCAGCAGAATAGGTAGAGCCTTTCCTCTACCACCCAAACTGCAAACTGAATGTAAAGCACTGAACTTCAAGGTTGAGCTGTTTGTCCACTCACAGTGCAGAGCTCTAAAGCTGGAGCTGACAGGGATGTTGTTCTTCCAAGCAGGTATTTACTGGGATCCAGAGGATGCAGGAAATCCATCCTGGTATGGAAGCCAGATCTTAAACCATTATCATTAATGGAGTGTTCAACCAGCAAATTTTAGTGCCAACCCTGACCTACCGTTTAGCTTTCACCCTCTATTGCAACTATTTCAGCACATTGCTTCTAAGAATTTCTTCACATGACAGAGGGTTTCCTTACATGCCTCTCATTTGAGGCAATGAGACTTGAATCAGGACACTTGCTTCTGACTGGATGTGATGGGTTATTTTAGGCAGTAACTCTACCCAAGAATTCGTAAGATCATTAAAATGTTGTATTTGATTTCAAACAATTTTACAGCCTCAGAGGAGACATATCCAGGGAGAGGCAGAAAGCCTGTGATCCCGGTATGCAGGCAAATACCAAGGACGTTGTACTGGATAAATGTACAAGATCTGTGATGAGCTGGCCCTGTGATCCATAAAACAATATAATGTCTGCTGGTGTGCTTCTCAGGAGTTGCCCTTACTGTAACTACAAAGCACTGCTGCGAGCAGGAACGCTTCTGCACAAGTTTGCAGAGTTTGAAATCTTCTTTACGTTATATGGATGATTCTGATTTTAGTACAACGTCTACACAACTAATAATTTGCAGTAATTTGCATGTCAGAAAAAATTGCTTATAATCTGGGAGGCAGTTAGGTGGTTGTAATTTATCTAATATCACACACCTATGGAAAGCTACGGGGATGAAAGTAAGGGTCAGCTCTTCTGTTGTCTCCAGGCTCTAATGAAAATCCAGGCATGACTTCCTCTAAACAATGAGATATTTCAGCCAGGAAAAATCAACCAGTGTGAGGGAAAAGCAATCAAATAGCAGTCTGGGTTATGAAAATCAAGACAGTGAAAGACTGGTGGCGTTTACCTGCTATCACAACCGCAGCTCCAGAATGACCACTGGCAGGGACAGAATTAGAATAGAAGGAACCATAATTTGCACCAAAAAGTTTAGTGTAACAAAAAAAAAAACACCGCAAAATAACAGAACCGAATAAAATTAACAAAATCAACAGTGTAAGGCTGTAAGACGAGCACAGACTCGATGTCTGTTTGAACTGAAGAGTAAATCAGGTGCTACAAGGCTGTGACTGGCAGGTCACGCATCTTCATCTGCTGTCAACCACAACAGCCACTGCCAGGTTACAGGCAAGTAACCCTAGAGTCAGGGTGGGTGAGGCCATCAAGAGCATGTGGGGAACAGCTAAAAAGGCAACATCAGCTTCTCCAACATACACTCACAAAAGCAGCAGGAGAAGCTCCCCACAAAATAAAGAACAATGCTGGAAAATGCCGTTTGAGTAAAGACCAGAGGAAGGAGATGGATCATGAAGGCAAAGTGGCTTCTCAAAGAAGTGACAGAAAATCCCTTCATCCACGCGCTAAGGTTGTAACTCTCAGGTTATAGCAGCTGGACCCCCTCGTAGGCCTTCACAAAGAAAGATTTTAACAGTTAAAAAAAAAAAAACAAAAAACCAACAAACCAAAACAAAAGAAGCAGCACCCAAACCAGTTTTAAAAAGCAGGAAGAAGCTTTTTGAAGCTATGTGGTAGAAGGTCCATGAAGGTACTGACCTTGGAAAATAACTCAAACTTTCAGCATTAATAAAAACAGCAGTGAAATATTACATAGAAAACTCAACAGCAGTTTTCTCAAAGTTGAAGTCCATCAGCATTGCTGAAATGGTGAATGTTTGCTGGAATGTGAACATGGAGAAAAAAAAAATGACTGCTCTACAAAATGAGGGACTGGCAAAGCTTTGCAAGGAAACAGCAAAATGGCTCCATGCTCCAAATAGGAAAGAAAAAATAGCTGGTAAACTGGAAAGGTCTTCAGCAGTGTCACTCAGCAAAATGGAAGAGTTGGTTACGGTAAGCCCTGTGGGAGAAGTATTGTGTTTCGGCTCATAAGACCACGTATTTACCATAAGAACAACTCAAAACAGCACTGATAGTAAGCCAAAAATCAGTAACTGATATAGAGCAAGCTCTGGGGCCTCAGGGGAGCATCCTCGTTTAACTTCCAGATTGCAAAAAGCATTCAATGGTAATGGTGTCCATTGCAAGTGCATTTGGGGGGTCTGGAGGAGTAATGCAGGACAAGTGAAGATGTGTGTCTTCTGCCAGGTGCCATCTTCAGGTCCAGATGCAGGCAGGGGCAGATTGTGTGCCTGATGCTACAGCAATGCTGAAGCTGAAGGCGAGTTCTTCCACACCCACTACTTGGCATTGCCACCAGCTCCACTACAAGAAATAACTAACTACTTTCCTTATGAAATGCTTTCAACGATAGCTATACTAAAAAACAATCAAATATTGTAATGACAGCATCGCTCCTGTAAGTGACAGCTTAGCCAACACTGAAGTGAGGACCAGAAGGCTATGCAGAACTGTGGGGAAAATACTGAGAATTATTCAGGTTGAAAACAAGCCTTGCAAGAACTGCAGCAGTTTCAAAGTCAAGAAGAGCTTTGCAAGGTAGAGATGACAATCAAGAAACTTCTTTGCATATTCTGGCAGCAAGGCACAGGGCCATGGAGATTGCAGAAAGGAAATAATGCTGTGAATTAGAAGGTGGCCATTGCCTCTACCAGTTTAAAAAAAAAAAAAAAGCTTTGGTTATCAAAAGCCTGCAACTTAGAATCAAACAGGGCATTTTTGCTTTTTTTTTCATTTATTTCTTACCATATGGATGTGAAAAAATGGAAATCCGTAGCAGACACAGGCAGATATGACAGGCCTTTGAAAGCAAATGCCTTAGGAAGCTTATGATGTTAAATGAAATTAATTTCTTAAAAAAATGGAAATTCATCAGAACTCAGCAATCATGCTCTCAGAAGTTAAAACCAAAAGAAATGGTCTGACGTATCTGCTAAGGAGAAGGTCGGCACCTCTGCCTACATCTGGACTGCAGGAACAGCATGTGGTGCACGCAGCGCGGAGCAGAGCCCGTGAGCAGCAAGTCCCAGCGATGAGCCGACAGGGGCGGTTGTGGCTGCCCGACATCGCTCACACCGTGCGGCAGGGCTCGGCTCACACGCTTTTCTCCACGGTCAGGACGAAGCAGTGTTAGATCCCACTCCCATTACCAATGACCTTAAAGCCTTTTGGCTGACATCCTAGCTCCAAGACAGATGATCTACAAGGAAATCCAAGCCACAGGTTTTCCTGGTTTGCCCATTGATACTCTGAGTATTTTTGCCTCTCCTCGATGAACTCACCGCTCTGTTGCTGGACAGCTTTGGAGCATCTCCAGCTGCAAGTTAGTAGAAACTGTCTGTTAGCTCAGCCTATTCCTAATAAAAGATAAATAACAGCAGCACTACTGGGGCAGAGCCATTGTCCATCTGGCCCAGTTTGCTATAAAGAGGTTTAAAAACGCTAATTGGTGGAGTTGCTTCTCCTATTGGTATGAGGTGAGTGGTGGTCGGTGACCACATTCAGGTAAATTTCATAGGTTTCAAGCCATTTGCTTGAGGTCGTAATATATTTTTGCTGTCTATTATGTTCTTCAGCAGATTCTGGACCATTCAGTGACTTAACTGTCGGATCAATACTAGTGAAGGATATTAAAAACGTGTTCTTAAACAGAATGCTGTTGAGTGTTTGTTGACCAGCTGCTGGGCAAATGCTTGCATTGCACAGAAAGCAAACAGAAAGAGCCAGGATCCTAACAGAGCTTGGGGAGGATGAGCAGGACGACTCACGTTGGAGGAACCATGTAGCTCCACGAGGCTGGCGTTGTCGTAGGCAGGGCAATAGCAAACTCCCAACACAGAGCTGAGGTCTCCTTCCTGCTTTATCTGCAGTTCATTATCCATTGTAGAGTTGTGGAATTAATAAGGCTTTGGTGACCTTGGACCATGCTCATAATGAGGAATGGATGTTAGCAACACTAAAATGAGCACAGTAATTAGCGTTGCCTATCTGCAGAGACCCCAGAACCCTCCAGCACAGAAAATACTCTGCTTTTACACGTGGATTGTGTTCGAGTGCCTCTTTCCTTGATCTCTGTTATACAGCAGGTTTGTGGACAGATGCCTCCAAAGCCTCTTTCCATCCCAATAAATTGCAATATGTCTCCTCAGCCAGCGTGCCCACAGCCCCCCAACGACATTGGATGTGAGGATTTTGGCTTTTGGTGAGCGCTGCCATTACCGCTCAAATCAAAGCACCTGCAGCAAGCTCAGAACCCCAGAAATCTGCACGTCAGATGGCTGTGCACCCAGGAGGGTCCATGGTGATAACTGGCACGAGCATCCCCAGTGCTGGGGAGCGAGGGGCTGGTGACAGCCTGATGGGAAAACCTCACAGGGCATAAATACAAGGGCATCCTTCCCACCGCTGGCGGCTCTTTACAGCCCTGACCTGCAGGGATTTGGGCTTTTTTCTGTAGCTGGTGGAATGAGTGGTTTACATATAAATTATCCGATGAATGTAGCCTTGTTTTCTGTTCATGAATCATTCATGGCCTGAGCCCGGTTTTGGCAAATGCACACATTTTCTGTACGTATCCTCTGAATCCTTTGAAGAGTGCTGAGCTGACAGCGGTGCCCAGGCTGCCCCTTTGGGTTTTCAATACACGTGGCCTGCAGGCAGGTGAATCTCATGGTCTCATTTTGGCCCCGTTCACTGCATAACTGAGCTGCTCAGATCCAGGTGTAAAATGATAAAGCCAACTAGTACAGTGTCCTCCTTGGCCTGACCCCCAGCTCCTGTTGGCCACTTGCAGCTCCATTAAGAGAACTTTGTCAGGCACTGCTCACACACCACTGACACAGCTGTTTGAAGGTTTTGTCCTCACTTCTTGCTACAGAGATTTTCCTCTAATTTCAAGCCTAAATTAATTCCTGGCTTATTTAAATCATTTGTCCTTCCCATACTTTGCACACCCAGTCTTCACCTAAATCAACAAAGTGCTTTCTTCCTCTCTCAGACGAATAGTCCTTGTGTTCCTCTGGCTGTCCCAGATCTCTTCACTGGACCATTTGCAGTTTGAATTCGTAGCTCTCACACTTTTGGGAAGAGCTGTGCACGCAGTTCTGATGAGATGAGGCCAACCTTTGTCAAATTGAATTAGTGCTTCCCTGGACTTCCAGCACTAGCTGGAAATCCCACTTGGATATACCTCATCATTTTATTCTTGAGACCATATAATTGGCCATTAATGGTTAACCCGTGACATTCAAATACACTTGGTCACTTCTAACAAATAGCTGAAATTTTTGCTGCTGTTCCATAAGAACTTGTCCATACGTTATATACTATTGCATTTTATCCCACTTCTATTACTTCAGTTTTCAAGGTCAGTCATCAGTTAATAGCCCCATCCTGGTGTGCACTGACGATGCTCCCAACATTGCGTGAGCTGTAAATGTCATTGGCACACTCCCACGTTCCCTTCCAAGGTCAGTGCAGAAATGAAATATGTTCAGTCCCGCTCCTGGTCCTGGGGGATGTTTACTGGTAACCTCACTTCAGAGCGATAATTCCCCTTTCAGTGTTTCCTGTCATTGGCCTCCCTTTAGCCAGTGCTGTACCCTCTTTACAGTTCCTGTATAAATTCTCCACGCTTTCAGTTGAGCTGATAATTTCCCATGTGGCACTATATCAAATGATTTCTTCGGTCCAGATAGATGAGATATCCTGCATTTCCTTTGTCTACAAAAATCATTTATCTTATCAATTTTATCACAAGCAGACACAGCCTGCCCAGCAGATTTTCATCGCTGGCAGGACGATCATGACCGCAACACAAAATTGGGGTGCTCTCTACAGCTATGCTGGACCTGTGCATTTGGAGAGGGGGCTCTAATTTCAGAGACAAAATCTCTTACAGTACTACCCCTGGAAATGACCCAATTTGCCACCGAGGCTGTGAATAGACGGCAACTCTCATTCCCATCATGGAGCTTAAAGTCAACGCCAGCGATGTATTTTCTTACAGCAGGCAACTACAGCCCAGCACAACAAGGAGAGAAGACAAGGCATTTGCCTGCTTTATTTTGCTTGCTGTTATATATCTATTTGTTTATTGTAAGGGAAAAGTGCATGTTTTTTACACAAACCTGATAAGTTTAGTGCTTTCATTTTATGTTCTGAGCAGTTAAGCCATTCAGTGTTTTAAGCGTAGCATCGGTTCTTTATAACTCAGTGCTGACAACAGGAGTGTAAGATAATGGAGCCTAAAGAGAGAGATTTTTTCCATTCTTACATTGTTTCTGAAATATGGAGCGATCAAATGCACTCAGTAGAAGGTTTCTATCAGTAAATCTTCAGTAAAAGTGCCTTGAAAAGTTAGACAGAAAAATTGTGGAAGGGTAAAAAAAAAAAAAGGCTTGTGGTTTCAGTAAAAACTCACAGAAGTTTTCTGAAAATTCCTTACAGGCACTGCAGCAGGTTTTCTCCAATCTGGTTTGAAGGAAAGGGCTTCAGCCCCTCCTTATCTCAGCATTCACACAAGGAATGAACACCCAAAAATAATTTTGGGGGTTTTCCTCATCTGTGGCACAGCACTTGGGCAGAAGAGGGAAGGGTTAATTTGAGCCATGCTTTCCAAGCGCTGCAATTGCAAGGTGAGATCTGGGAAGCTGCTGCTGTCCCCTCCAGGTGCCTGCCGCTGCTACGGGCTGTCCTGAACCTGCAGCAGAAATACTCTCTCCATTTCTCAGGCTCATCATGTCCACAAAATCCTGCCTGCTCGTTACAGCCCGCATGTTCGTTGTTTCCAGATCGCTGAGAAGTTCTCATCCCTCCTGGGTGTCTGGTTTTAAATTCCTGCTTGGGCACATTTCCTGAAGTGAATAGAAATGTAGGACTTATCTACACACGCAGTTGATAGGATCTTCTGCAAAAACTGCCCATGGGCAATTATGCATTGAAAGGGCAATTACACACACAGCAACCCAATTTGCATACAAAATCCAGCTCATTGCCAAGACTTGTATGTACATTTTTGTGCAGTATTCAGAAAATTGGGTCCCAAAGATATAAATCCCTTCTTCTGATATCAAATCACTTTTTACTTCTGCAACCAGAAATGGAATAAAGGAGACACATTAGAAAAATATTATCAGAAAATGAGCAAGGCCGCATCGAATCAGGCTGCAGGTCTGCCTGGCACTGGTCAGGGGTCAGAGGAGCCGTGTAGGAACAAGCCCAATGTGTCCCAGGGCTCGCCGAGCATCTTCTGCCAGCATTTTGTGGAGCAGTGACTTTCGCAGTCAAAGGAGGGCTTTCAGTATTCAATAGCCTGGATTATTCAGAAATAAATGGGTTATTCTTGCAGATAAAAATTCAAATAGAGAATAAACCAATTCTATTTGCTCACATATGTCCATATCAATACAGCGTCTGATGTGTAAATATGCCGCAGCAAGCAGATTCCTCTCCCTGCCTCTGCACAGTGCAAATGCGGGTGGCAGCGCCGCGCTCTGTGCTGTGTGCGCACCCGCAGCTCTGCCAGGACTGCCCGAGCCGGCACCAGCCGTCCCTTCTCCACAGCCCTTTCCTGGGGCACCATCGGCCTTGGCTGTAAGGACAAGAGGCAGAAATCTCTGGTTTCTTTGCACCATCACTGAGACTTATAAACCCTAGGCCGGGCGACGTTTTCATTCAGCTGGCATGTTTTGATAACCCTACTTCCTGTTGTCACAGGTATTCAGAGTTGAAAAATAAAGCCACCCTTTATGAAAGTACATTTAATGAGAGTTTAATGTTCACACAGTAAATTTGCGAGCAGCTGGATTTGTTTTTAAGTTTCCTTGACGTCTTTTATTTGTTTAATACATGGGTCTATAAAAGCCATTTCTCTGCGCCTGCTAATGAGCAATAGGGGACTCAGCAATTTAAAACCTGGAATGTGGCATCAAAATGAAGAATGCAGTAAAGGCTGCCAGAGCGGGGAGCTCCAGATGTGACAATCGGTGCTTTATAGGGCAGGAAGACGGAGCACAGGCATGTGGCTGTGGTGTCACACAAGCTATGGGCTCACAGACCCAGAGCTGTGATTTCCATCAAGCTAAACGTGAGCTAATGAACTTGCTTCCTCTTTGTGCTAACGAGCCCAGCTTTAGTCCATGCTGCGATGGGAGGCTTGGCAAGGAAGGCCTAAGAGGATGGGTGGGAAGAAACAGGACATCTGTGGAGATCCCAGATGATCTGAAGCTGACTTCCACAGGTAGAGCTGGACTCCAAAACTTCTACAGTGGAGGTCTTCTCTGTGATTAAAAGTGGAGAGCACCAGGGCCACCATCAGCCACCCCAGGGACCCTGCCACCTCTCTGACACTAAAGCTGTTGGGGCTTTCACTAAGAAATAGCAATGAGAAGGTAGTGCCTACCCACAGCCATTGCACTGCACAAAGTGAAAGAAGCATCTGGGAGCCTCCAGAATCAGCTGGAGTTGGGGAAGACTTTCCTTGGAACATATTCCATCAGAAAGACAAAGACTGAAATTGAAGAAAAGATAAGATTCTCCTAATATATTTTGATTTGAGAAATTGTTTTGGAAAAAGAAATCGCTAGGAAAAAATATTTAAACTAGGGTACTTTTTCTTGATGTCTTTAAACAAAGCCTTTTAAGCTATATAACAGCAGGACATTGATTTTATTTTAAAAGAATTAAAAGCTGCATAATGAAAGTCTTTAATTTCACGAGAAATATTTTTTACTTTAATTTCACTAAGTGGATTTTATGAATTGCTTCAAGTTGATGTGGAATGATTTTCTTTTACATTTCCTTATTCAGGTTGTGCAACAGAGAGAAAAATCAGTTCTTTGCACAGCTTTACTCTTGAATATATTGAATTCCTCTGTGAAGATGGAAAGGATGGCAATCCTTGCAAACCGAGTAATTCAGATGAATAGTGTCTTCAGAGTCAATTACCACAGTGTGGAGCTGCTTCTCACTTCTGTCTCATCTGGACTCTCCAGCTCAATTTTTGCTCTCCCCAGAATTTCTTATTTTTCTTTTTTCTTTTTTTCCTTTTTTTTCTCCAGACAAACTAGAAAGGGATCCCCTCTGTTGTGCACATGGATTAACTAGAGCAAGGAACTTTAAAACAAGTCCCAGATCCCAGAACTGCTGTACTGCATTATAAAACACCTCACCAATACCTTTGTGCGCTTTGGTCCAAATGTCATCTTCATAAGGGAAGTTACTGGCAACCCCAGTCCTATCTGGTTTGAACTCAGCAAAAGGGGAGAAGAGTTTAGCTTTCCCCCAAAAGCAGATGGTCAAACTCCAGCCCAGCTCTGAGCCACCACACGGGGCCCATCCCCCAGGGCATCCTAAAGGGTCACCGCTAGTTCCTTCTTGCAGGCAATACCAATTTAAGGGAGAACACCACTAAATGTATAAATATCATGAATACCACATACGTTACTGTTTGTGAAAGACAAGCATTTCATTTTCCTGCATTCATGTTGGTTTAAAACAGCAGAGCTGCCTGCAGCGCCAGTCTCTGCCTGCCCAAGCTACCTCTGCATAAGCAAAGCCATGAATTTAAAGCGCTTTGTCTGCCTGCTGTAACAGTCCACCACTGGCAGAAAAAACACTCTGTTACCTCCTCCCAGTGTTGGTGTCCATTATATGCCTTCCTGTTTGGTCTGGCAACATGCCGGTGCACTTCCTATTCTCTATTGCTAGGGAGATAATAAATAAGGCCAATTATTCCTATCGGGGTTGCATTAAGAACCACTACTTCCTGCAGTGCAATGTAAATGCCACTTTTCATTCTTATTTTTATGATTCTTTAGCCAGTTATGGATCCATGTTGCTGTGTTTATATCAAAGGCAGTTTTAATTTATTTCAAGATTAAAATTTTATGAGAGATTGCATCAGATGCTTTTCTAAAATTCAAATAGACTGTGCCCACCACATTCCCTTCAGCTAGTAACTGTAACTCCATTTTAATAAGATATTGAATTTGTCTTCAAGATTATTATTTTTTTCTGCATAAACCCACCGTCAAAGGAATATTTTTCTCCTTTTTTATTTCAGATTTAGAAATTCGATGGATGGTAGCTGACTGTGTCATACTTTTTCTGATGAGTAGGACAGTATTTACATTTCCTCCTTTCCTATACATTTCCTCCTCCTATAATTTCTCAGAAATAACTCAAGACAAATAAGTGACTCCATCTGGTAACCCCTTTATCATCTTAGGATGCATAACTCTTCAATTAGTTGGTCTCTATGCGTTTTACATTTTTCCGAGGATTTGATTAACTTGCCTTATCTCTTTTTTTTTTAATGCTTTCTGTTCAGTTATGTATAAAACATCTTTAATATGAACCTGATTGTACTGCATAGACATACAGGTCATATTCTACCATGAAACCCTGCACAAACCTGTTTTGTTCAGTGAAATGGATGCCCCTTGAGCTGTGCCACCTGCAAGGTTGGCCGCTATGTGCTGGCAGGGACATCTCCAACTCCATCTCCATCTCCCAAAACCACTCTTGGAATGATGCACATCAGGAGTTTGTGTTTCACTCCATCATAGCCTCTCCCTGAGACTGTTTCAGCTGTAATGTATAGCCTGATGTAAGGACATACATACCCTGTGTTGTGAGACTTTCCTCCGCAGAAGAGGAACCACCTCTTTCCAAAGAGACTGAATATTCACTACTGGGGAAGGACGTCCGTAGCCCAGCCTGTGGCCACTGCGCATCTGGTTCCCTGTTGCCTTGATTACAGCAGCATCTTCCTCATCTTAGCGTATTCTCATCTCAGGCGGCCAACTTGCTTCTGTCAATAATAAAAATAAGTAGCAGAGCATCCAATGTATTATTGATCAGAAAATAAGTATTTTAGTGTTTTTCAATAATTCAACATTGTCTTAAAAAGAAAAAAACAAAAAACAAAAAAACAAAGCCCCATGAACAATGAAGAAAATTCCCCAAGTCCAGAGAGGGCTTTTGGGAAAAATGTAAAAAGGATAAAATCTGTGTTAAAAGCAGACATGCCTCTCTCATTTTTTAAAATGTTTTCAGGTTCGATATAATAGTAGAGGGTTTGATGCACTTAATGATTTGCCTGAGCTGGTTGGGAGGGTAAAATATCTTTCCTACCTTAATAATTCATCAGAAATAATGTTGCAGTGGGAAGTATACAAAGGGTTGCACCCTAACGGAGCAAAGCAGCAAGTATCTGCTGCAATACCATGTTTGCAAGGGACTGTTTATTTTATATGCTACTTCTTTCTATCCTTAAAGAAACCACCAGCTCCTTCTCTTCTACCATAGCTTGTGCCAGATTTACTTATTTTTACACCTACATGAAAAAAAAAAACAAAAACAAAAACAAACTTTCTTCTACTTTCTATGGCAACGGCCTGTAAAAGCACACACCTAGCGGTAGCTGGCTGAACATTAGATACTTGTACCACGTTTCTCAGTGCATTTACTGGGAGACGTATCACGCAAGCAATAAAGACCACTGCAGGTACTTTTCTACTCTTGAAAAGTGCCTTTGAAAATTGGCAAAAAGGAATTCTGTGGTTGCTGTCTTTTATCATATTTGCCCTGTTTACAGCTCCAGAGGGATGGTTTCCCTGGCGCTTAGTGCTGCATAGCCATCCTTATCTGATCATTAAGTTTCCTTGGCTCTGATCCAGTAATCAGTCAAAACTTCTGCACTGACTGTATTTAAACGATGCCCCATTTCCGTATAGAGGTTATGAAGTGCTAATTTCATATAAAAAGAGGAAGGCTCTATCACATTGGAAGCAGAGGGCTGATGAAATGGGATTACCGTAAGCAAAGGAGGGGAGATTTACAAGAATCTCTGTCCTCCTCCAGTCCCTTAGCCTTCATGCCTCTTCCCATGCTCTTTTTCCAAGGGAACACTTGAATAGCTCCAAACAGACCCGAGTCTGCAACTCAGCTCAAGGCAGTTCATCAAGGGTGCAAGCCAAGAAGCAGCGGCAGTGCTGACACCTCACATGTCCCCCGGCTCTTCACACTCTGCTGGTGTGAGTCCACACTGAACAGTCACCCTGCTGGCGCTAGGCTGCTTTTATTATCTATTATTTTTTATTATTATTGTTATTTAGCTAGAACAAAGTTAGCTTTGTTCTGCCTAGCCATTCTTGGGAAATAAGACGTGATTTGCTTTTATTCTAGATGCAGACATTCAGTTTATTAATAATTATGTGAGCAATGGTAGCGTGCACTAGACCTAGTTCACATGAATGGCAGGCTCACTGAAAGAACTGGCCTGGCTGGGGGGTGAATCACCATTCCTGCATCAGAGCTGTGAAGTTGGGATGAAATACGCTACTGATGCTGATTCTCTCCTCGTTTAGCTCCAGTTCCTAACGGAGATCAAAGATCCCATTAGACAGATTTTATGAAGAGACAGTCCCTCATCACAGACTTTGAACAAGCTGAATAAAAATTGTTTTAAAAAAAAAAAAAAAAGGGGTCTGGCTCTTCCTCCAGCAGGCGTGTGCACATCTGAAATGTCCCAAGTAAAGATTTTAAAAACTCATTTCCAGAATTCACAGGAGTTCTAATGAATCTCTCCAGCTCTCTGACGCAGAGGAAGGAATGCAGAAATACCTCGTTAGTTTAAATTAAAAACAAACAAGTGAGAGGAAAACGCTCCAAAAAGGAGCCATCAAAGCATTAAGGCTGTGAACATAATTTAAATAACAGACTTCTATGGGACACAAGTGAGAATTGGGGCAGTGGAAGAACTTGGGCTTTGGGGTTTTTTTGGGCTTGCACATCAGCCATGCTGTTCCTGCTGAGTCTCAGGGGCAAGGCACGCTCAGAAAGGACCGGGAGGAGAGCATTGGACAGGGGTGGATGTTCACTAAATACTCATACTCAAGCCAAACCTGTTGTCACTGACTTCCAGAGCTGCCACATCACCACTAAAGCCTCTGCTTGCCTTCCAAGCAGCCAAGTCACCTTTCCAGCAACACTGGTGCAGCCTAGGGCAGCTCTGAAGGTACTTTACCACTCCAAGATAACATCTCTAGTACTTTCCCTGTCCTTTCTTAGCTGCTGTATAAATATATGCATGTGCTACCATGACTTTAAGTCCCATAATACTGGGGTTCCATAAAATTGGAGTAATTTATTCCATTAACCAGGCCAGCTAAAAAACAAGATTTGTATTTCCATGACAAACGCATTTCAAAACTTGGTCTCACTCTGCATTGCAACCCTCTCCACCTTCTGCCCATTTAAGTCAATATTCCTAAAAAAAAAAAAAAAAAAAAAAAAATTTAAAAAATCCCACTTACAGACCAAAATCTCTGGTCTTCACCAACAGAAGTTTGCCTTGATGGTGGGTGTGTTGGCCGTCTGCTACCTTCAACTCCTTTTGATGACTGGAAATGGCTTTCCCTGGAGGGGAAAGTCCTCACCGTATTCCAGCTCCTGCTGTTCTGCTCCTACCTGGAAAGAAGGAAAAGAGAGAAACTCAGCGTAAGAAGCCTCCGATTTGTTCCTTGAGTGCAGCTCTGGTGCCGCAGCCTCAAACAGCTGCACGCCAAACACTTTAGTTAATTGGCAACAAATTGGGAGATATGAGTTGATTGCAATAAATATTTTATTAATTTAAAGAAACAAAAGGTTGCATCCCTTCTAGCCCAGTTTGATTGTGCACAGTCGCACACATTAATATGTAATTGCCACATCAATTGGCAATCGTGGGCTCAGAAGGAGCTCATTAGGAAAAATACTTCTGCATATATCCTCAGTAGGTGTCAATCAGCATCACGCCAATGAGATCGATGGAGCTAGGCTTATTTATAGTTAAAACAACAAGAATTCACCTGGAAAATAAATCCTACAGTATGTTTTCATATTTAAGCTAGACAGAGGAAGAACTGATTTTTCTCTGCATTCTTTTTGTTTACTTAAAAATGCAATTTTTTCTGTATCTCACCTATGCTTAGAAACCAGGTATTATTTTTTGTGCCTAACACTGTAACTAAAATACAAATATTCAAAACTAATAATGCTGTAGCTCTCTACATCCCATGTTTGCCTTCTCCACTCCATCCCACCAGCACAATGTGAGGAGCATCTCTGTCTGGGGGGCTGGGAAAACATCTTACGTTCTTTTTGTCTCCAGTTTTGAGGTTTTCATGATAAAATCAAATGCAGGCTATGGCAGAAACATGTGTGGCAAAGCAATGACAAGAAGTGGTTGAATTATTCATGGTGAATAAATTAGCGATGAGCACAGACCCTTCCCAGCACAGGAAGCCTCTGTGAGTTATCTCTGAGGTGGTAGAGCCCTGTGCATGTCCAGAGAAGCTCCACTTAACTGGACAGACTTTCTGGGGAAATCAGTGTCAGGATCAGACCTGTAACTTGAAACAAAGCACTAGAGCTGTCGCTGTAGTGATGTTTCATTAGCAAATATGTATTTCATTTTCATCCAAATGTTGCACAGCAAACCACTGATTTCCACATAATTTTTGATGGGAAAAAGTCAAAATAAAGCACTTCTCTCTCATTCTGATACGGAAAAAAAAAAAACACATCACATCACCTATTTAACTCACTTAATCCTTTTTTTTTTTCTTCATTTCCTGCGTGATTCTGATGTTCTCACATTTTAGAAAGAAAGAACCACAATTATATCACTAACGTTTTTTGTAACACTTTCATTCTGTCGGAAAGGTAAACAATTTTTCTCTTCTTTGTTTTTTAAACTCAAAGTTTTTCTGCAGAACAGAAATTCCTCTTTCTGACCGATCTGCTGTGCGGATGACATGAATAATTTTTCCAGCTGCATTTTCTTCCTAAGTTGTTTACTTTGACTACTTACTAGTCATTCTGTGGGATATCTGAGCTGTCACTGAAGTCATTTTGGCTTTCCTTCTGCTCCTGGAACAGAGGACAAACTGTTTAAACAGAGGAATAACAAACGATGAGCAGCAACTAAGGAAATGTAAATAATTCATAAATAGTTGTTTCTGCGCATCCTGGCGCAGCCGTTCCCCAACAGCTATGCAAACAGAAATCTGTGCAGCAATACTCGAGCCCCTTCGCATCGCTGTTCTCAAGCAGCAGCCTGGAAGCAGATTTAAGAGCTGCAACCGGCTGTACAGAAAGGGAGAAGATAAGGCACGGCGAGACGGGTGTTCCCATCACGAGAAAGGGCGATCGGTCCGGTTTCATTGGCACTTCGTGTGATATGGAACCACAGAACGGCTTGGGTGGGAAGGGACCTCAAGGCCCACCCAGGGGCACCCCCTGCCCCCAGCCCAGGCTGCCCCCAGCCCCACCCAGCCTGGCCTTGGGCACCCCCAGGGATGGGGCACCCCCAGCTCCTGGGGCAGCCTGGGCAGGGCCTCGCCGCCCTCAGCGGGAAGGATTTCCTCCTTACATCTAACCTGAGCCTGCCCTCTTCTAGTTTAACACCACCCCCCCCGTCCTGTCCCTACCCCCTGGCAGGGACCCTCCCCTCTCTCCTGCAGCCCCTCAGGCCCGGGCAGGCGCTGGGAGCTCTCCCGAGGCCTTCTCTGCCCCAGGCCCAGCGCCCCCGGCCCGGCTCCATGGCACAGGGGCTCCCCCCCGAGACCCCCCGGGCTCCTCACAGGGGCTGCCGCGGGCAGGGGGCGGCGCCGCGGCCCCTGGCCCCGTCCCCATGCCGCCAGCCGCTCTCGCGATAGCTGCCGGCCCGGCGCTGTCCCGCGCTCCCCCGGAGCGTGCCCGGCTCAGCCCGGGGGGGCGGGTAGGGGGGGGTTGTGTGTGAGGGCACGGAGCCGAAGGAATGCCCCGCGGCTAAATTCGTTCGTTTCCTTAGGGGGACTTGTAAAAAAGATGGGGAGCATCTCTTTGCTCAATCAGATATTGACAGGACGAGGGGAAACGGTTTTAAACTAAAGGAGAGGAGATTTGGGTTAGAGGTTAGGAGGAAATTCTTCACTCAGAGGGCGGTGAGGCCCTGGCACAGGCTGCCCAGAGAGGCTGTGGGTGCCCCATCCCTGGGGGTGTTCAGGGCCAGGCTGGATGGGGCCTTGGCCAACCTGATGCAGTGGGTGGTGTCCCTGCCCATGGCAGCAGGGGGTTGGAGCTGGGTGGGCTTTGAGGTCCCTTCCAGCCGAAGCCATTCTGTAATTCTATGAAAGTCGGGATTTTGGTGGGGTTTTTTGTTTTTTGTTTTGTTTTGTTTTGTTTTTGTTTTGTTTTTCTTCAGCTCTGCAGACGGGAGGCAGCAGAAGCAGCACAGGGGGGTCCCTGTGGCACCCAGCCCACACCAAGCGAGGACTACCCTCCACCAAGCACCACACTCCCCACACGGCCAGCCACCATCTCCCACAATGCCTGTCTCCACCTCAACTTCCAGAAACACCAAATTTGTCCAAGAAATCGTGCTGGGCGCTTACCTCAGCAGCCCCCTGCCTTTCCCAGGGCGCTGCGGTGTGGATGTAGGCCGCTGCACACCACCAGGCTGCCAGGACCTCAGCCCCGCTGCTCAGACCCAGCCCTGAGCAGGATCTGATGGTGGTGCCTGGGGTCCGCCATAGAGGTGCTCCATGCCGGCCCATGCCAGCAGATGGCTCTGGGAGATGCGTGCAGGGCGCTCAACCTTTTGTCTGAAGCTGTTCTTCAGTAAATAATTAATGAGGAATCAAGTAATTCAGACTTTTCAGTTTGGCACGGGGACAATGGGTTGCTCCCACCATATTGAAATCTCCATGCTATCAACTCAGAAAGTAATGACAATGGTAGCTAGGTGAGAGTGGATAAATTTTGGGGTGGTGCCCTGCAGACAGCTTCCCAAGTGACCGTAGAATCACCCCCCAAGGAAAAATAAGTTTACCGTTGGCCCTCTTCTGAATCTTCTCTCTTGATTTTTTCATCGTTCCACCAGCACAGCCAGTCTCTGTGCTTTTCTTCTCCAAAGTAAAGGGCTGTTATTTACACAAGGTGAAGCAAGAACAGGGAGGGAAATGGGTGACAGGAACGCCTGTACATTCTTGCCCCATGGGTCTCACTCTGCAGTGTCATGGGAGGGTAACCCAAAACCCAAATCATGAGCAGACATCCTCCAGCAGAGGAAATTCCCAGCAGCCAAGTGTGGTGGGTGAGCTTTCCCAGCCTCACATCCCCCCCCCCCTTACATCCCTCTTTGTGTTTAACCCAGCCTAATTAAGTTGCTTAATTCCATTTTGCTGATACATTGTGGGAGCAGAGCTCTGTTCCAGCAATACTAACGAGCCTCAGAGAGAAGTTAAAGCACCCACTAATGTGTTTAAATGAGTTCTTCCCTGGAGCTTTGCAGTCAGCTGGAAGATGCCAGCGGTGGCACAACGAGGCAGGGTCAGCCCCAAGTTAAGGTCCCTCTTCCTACATCAAGCTCCTCAAATCAATCAAAGCCCATGGAGACCACCTGACGGAGCTGACAGCTTCCCACATACCTCCTGAGCTTTGTCCTTCAGAATACTGTGGAGCATCAATGTTTTTTTGGTTGTTTCTGTTGTTGTTTTTGTCCTAAAACAGTTCCTGGGATGCTTCTGCATTCCTAGGGAGAAGGGAGCTGCCTCAGACTGACCCCTCTAATGCTGCCAAGAAATCTTCAGCAGCTCCTTCACCCCCCCGGGATCAATTCTGTGGAGGTAATGGATGGCTCCTTCATCAAGTCTTTCTTCTTGCAGTAAATACACTTCCTCGTAGCAGGCATTAGCATGGTCAAGTGAACTCTTTGCAATCAATGGCCGAGGGTGAGGAAGTTTCTCTGAGAAAAAGGTTGTGTTAGCAAACTTGGAGGCTTGCTGCTGGGGCAGAATGGAGGGCTGAAAGGAGCAGCACTCGGCTTCTCTTGGGCTGTTTTATTCCTACACTTTTTGTGTACTTTGCATAATAATGCAATAGAGCTGACAAAAGATTTATTCCTGGCGCCTATAAAATGACACAATACAATGAGTTTTAAACAGAGAGGAGAAAAAAAATCAAGAGAAAAGGTAATTATGCGGGCTCCTCTTAAAGTCTGTAAATGCTATGGACAGAAATTCAATTAGTGCAGATGAAACTGCAGAAGCATTCATTTTCTTCTTTCTTTTTTTTAAACCTTTTAATGTCCAGGCAACAGGGTGGATTTAAAAGACACCACTTGTGCCTCATATGCATGCAGGCACATATACATGCATACATCTGCACGCATATAACCATCGCTGCTCTCCTTTACATCCACACACAGCTATTCTCTTTTATGATGGAGCACTGCTTGCTTAAGCAGAAATATTCTTTGTAGATTATATATAATCTTAAACCAGTGGTGCTCATCCATGGACAACAGTGTGCGCATGTAGTTCATATAAATCAGTAACTCACTCACAGAGCACATTTAGGTTAGAAGTACTTTTGAACTGAAAAGATGTTGATGGGAGTGCTGGGCACCCAAGCCTTCTGCAGCACATTTGTTTTTTTAAAACCTTACCAAATTCTCTCAAACTTCCCAGCCCTGCTCCAAAGCCAACTCATGTACCACTTTCTACGAAGAGGGGACCAAACAACATTAAAGCGGGCTGCAATGCAGGGACACACCATGTGCAGGACACTGCACCCGTGATGCATTTTCTTGAGGTTCTAGCTTTCTTTTGCAGAGGGCCTTTTCCCCGAGGTGGAGCTTTCTGGGGCTGCCAGAAGCCCTGGAAAAGCTGCTTTGTTGCCTACGTTGCACGTTTAGCCTCAGCACCTTCTTGAAAGACGCAGTGGTGGACCGTCTACATGGGCATTTGGGTGCTGCAGCCATCGGGAGTCTCAGCACAGCCCATAAAATGCTTGGGCATCTCTAGTGTTGCATCCAGAAGGACTGTCTCGCTAGGGACAGGCTGAACAGCGACCGTCTGCTGATGCTGCGGCTGCAGGCAGCTAACGCAAAGCACGAGCACCATCTACTGCTGCACAGCACTGGGCTGTTAGCGGCGTGCCGGGGGCTCAATAAGGCGCTGTTATTATGGACAGGTTTCTTGACGGTTGCACTAAATGATGCTCAATAGCTTATTAGTGTTTACTAATAAGGAAAGCTCACGGAGGAATGGATTTTTCTATTCAGCACATACACCAAGTGCAAAACTCAGCATTTACAGGGATGCAGCAAGCCCCTTCTGATGACACGTGCTGGAATACCACAATAGTTATTTTGCAGGGTACAATAATATGCATTATGCAATGCACAGCCCATTAAAAGGCTCCTAAAATGCTGGCACGCATTTTTCAGTAGAAGTAACATATTTGAAGAGCAAGCAGGAGCACGCTATCCTGCACAATCCAGTGAACTGATTTCAGCTCTGTATAAGTAAACTGTTATAAAAGCAGCATATGAGTTGCATGTCCCAGTCCATCACTGAGAAGTGTTCACTGCCCCATGTGGCTGCTCCTCCCCGGCATTTTTCCCAATGAGAGGGCTATCAGTGCACGTTGGAGCACGGGGAGCCAAGGGGAGGCACTGCAGCTGGTAGCAGTGGTGCCATTCTGATCCAGCAGCGCTTTATACCCACTTTGATTTAGTGGAAAAAACAACCAAGGCACAGATCAACTGGCCTCATTTTCACAGGGAGACTCTTAAACCTCTCCCCCCACCCCCACCCCAGATCAAGAAACACATTATTTCCAGTCAGTTATTTAACATAAATTTGTTTTGATGCAGGCTGTCACAGGGAGAGTGGAGGCTGAATCCCAAACTTCAATAAACTCTTTTGTTTCCTTTTCTACCTTTTCCGTTGCTTTGTCACCCTGCACGTTGCAGGCTTCAGCAGTTCAGAAGGCAATGCTGAGCGCTGCGGTGACTGCAGGGGTTTTCCTTCCAGCCCCATAAATCTCTCCCAATGGCTTTTTGTTTGTCTTGCTCTTGCAGCCCCGATTTGCCCCCACCTCCCCCAGGGACACAGGGGGCCGGTGGGGTCCGTCATGGGGCAGGGACCACCCGTTTCACAGCGCTTGCAGCTCATACCTGCAGCACTATGGAGCACTTCAGAAGGCAATAATTTCTCTTTTTATGGGTTCTTAGAAAACAATTACCAGCAGGAGTGATGAATGCACCTCTAATTATATCTTCAGTCTCACCCACTCCTAGTCATGAACTCCAGTAATAGCAAAGGGCATTCAGGGAAAAATCAAAACGGTTTCATACAGGGATGATTAACCAGACTCGAAGGTTTCGTCACTGGGTTTGCTCTGCAGGGATGTCCGCAGTGTCCAGGGGTGTGCTGTGCAAGGCTGAGGGTGGGAACCCAGCAGCAGGACTGACTCCCCTGAATGCCTGCATGTGTTTTGTATGCAGCTGCATCCCCGCTCCGCATGGCACTGCCACATCATTTGGGCCACCTAGCATTTGGATGCATGTTCTACTGCTTTGCCTTGCAAAAGTTGCTCCTAGTTAAGCAGAGAGACTTGCGCGGTGTGATACAGGTAGACAAACCAGCATGAGCTTTTAAAGCAAATCAGTTCTAGCTGTGCTGCGTTTTGGCTGTACTTTTTAGAGAAGGGTGAAAAGCATCTTTCAGACGTTGCTTTTTTGGCTAAAATTCGTTAACTGAGGGCTTCCTGTGTGTGTAGGGAAAGCCTGAGCAAGTCCCTGATGGGGGAGACATGTCTGAGGCTCACCCAGCCTGGTAGGTCTGTTAGGCAGTCGTGGAGAGGCCACAAAACCACGCGTTGTCAGAACACAGCAGCACTGCTGCTACCTGCCCCGGCTGTCAGTCTGACCCCAACATCTCTGCAAGGAGCAGCAGCAACATGCAGCTCTGCAGATTTCCTTCCAAATTCCCACAGAGATCTTCATCCATCTCATTTTAACTGCCCTTCACTGGGTCTGGCCTTTGTTTCTCTTCCTTCTTCTCCCCATTGCATCTAAGTCATTTGCATTGCGTAAACGCGCTGCAGCACTCTGCTCGTACTGCACAGGCTGCACCACGAGCCTGCCTCTCTGCTGTGCAGCTATTGAATCAGCTTTCCCTTGTCTCAAAGTACTTTTTCCTCCTCTCTCCTGAAAGTCTTTGAGAGATGTATAATACCCTCTTGAAAATGGCTCATCATGGATGCAGCACCTGAGGATCTGTTTCTAACTGAGATTCACACCGAATAAGCATTATCCTTGATAGAATTTTTCATGCATTAGATTGGAGGCAAGCATTGATCAATACGAGTTAAAATATCACTAAGCTACATAAATATAGAGCTCAAGTTTGTAATTATTTGCAATACTTGGCTATAAGCTGGAAAATAACATTTCTTATCTCATCATACACAACCTTCTCCACGTGACAAAGCCTGAGCTGCCTTTCCATACGGGCTTGAGTCTCCACTGCCAACGAGGAGCCTGCCTTCAGAGAAGGCACAGCGCTGGAGAAACGTCCCCTCTGCTAACCCAGGGCTGCAGCAGAAAGGGCAGCTGCAATAATTTAACGTTACCCCAACCTTTAAGAGACACGGGTACACAAAATAAATTTAAAACAGGTTTATAGCCCTGGACTGCCAAATGCCTGCAAATAAATAGAGGTTATTCTTAGCTTTGGTAAAGGGCACAGAGCAAGGCAAGGGGGATGCAATTGGCAGCTCCCGTCAGCTGTGGCTCCTTGTAGGGGGGCTCAGCAAGCACCAGCAAACATAATGGGGACATCGCAGCACAGCCCCACAACACAGCTGTCAGAAAAGCATCTCTGCTTTTAACCCTGCTGATTACAGCTCCAGGGTGGCTGATGCTCAGCCCCAGCTGTTTTGCCATCACTGAGCCTGACAGAAGAATTTTAAATCTATTATCTAAAATATGTAGCACACTGCCTTTTATATTATAATTGAGATTTCTTTTTCTTCCCTCTGTGGATTTATTTTTTCTTTAGTTGGCTCATGGCAATCAGATAGATCTCTTCATCCTCCCAGGAAAGCTTCCAGTTCATTCGAATCCACTTTTTTGGTTCCTTTTTTTTTTTTTTTTTTTAATTACCGTGAGTCACAGAATATTTTATATTTGGAATGGCATTATTTGTAGACAGTAGTCAAGCACGTTTGGTTAGCAGTCAGATGCTGAGCACATGCAGCAGGGGAGCGAGATGAAAGGTCCCAGGTAAGCAGAGGGACACGTGCTGACAGCAAGGAGCACATGGACTGACCCCTCCGCGCCTGTCCCCTCCTAAAGCAGATGCCAGCACTCAAGCAGGCTGAAAGGCAAGCAAAAGCCAAGCTCAAATGGAAACCAGAAATAATTTGGAAGGTAATTTTTTAATTAACAGAAAGCAGTATGGGATAGCAAGTTTAGAAAGATTGCTCCTAAAAGCTTCGAGCATTGTTTCTCTGCCTTCTATCTTTAGCGCTTTTTTTTATTATTATTATTGATATTGAATGAGGAAAGAGCTTTTTCAGGGTGCTTTGTAGGAAAGTACCATTGATGCTATAAGCATCTTTCTCATTTCTATCCACTATGACTGCTATGGCCCTTGAACGGCTACAAAAAGAACAAATAGAGCAGAAAGGGACTCTGCTTGCCAAGTGACACATTGCAAACAGATCACACAGGTCTAGAACGGCAATAGCTTCTAATTATCTTGCAGGGGTAATTTAAATTACTTTGACTCTTATTTATGGGTGTGACATTTATTTCTTTGCATTGCAGCCATTCTTGAATACCTTAACACAGGATCGATATCACTTTGTACCGAGCCAGACCCGCACAACGCGCTGCTCCCCACAAAACATTTGTTTTGCCAGCCGGAGCAATTTGCTCGACCCACCTCCTGCCAGCAGAGCAGCGAGGGACTGGGCCCCACAAGGCGTGAGCTCCCTGGCTGCTTGCCTGCACCTAACTCCTTCCTGCCAGCTGGGCACCCGCTCAGCAATGCCACCAGCCTGCCACAGCACCTGGGGGCTTTTGCCTGGACGGGGACAGACAGGGGAGCGAGGGGACGTGGGGGTCACTGGGTGTATCAGTGCCGGGAGTATGCAGGAAGTGGGGAGCTGGAGATCTTCCTCAAGTAATCCCCCGATTACACACTCTTTGCAAATTCACAGCATAAATAGACAGCGAATATGCTGGAAACCCTTCTTTCCCATACAGGCAGCCTTTTTGTGTTCCGGTAACCCAGCCTGGTAGATGAAGTCAGCCAAGCAGCAACCTCGTGGTGCTCGGCAGGTTTTCTCTGGAGCAGCAATGGCATGTGAACGTGGTGCTCCACAGACTGCGCCCACCTGTGCTTTGAAAAAGCTTTTGATTTGTCTCCTGTAGCCACAAATGGATGAGTTACTTGTGTCTTCATGTGACAGACACCACCTCTCAGCAGCGGAGGCTGGGGAAAACTATAACGAACGGTTTTGCGAGAAGTCTGAACTCTGGTCTTCCAGGATATGTGGTGCAGGAGACAGGAAGTTATCGTGTGAGAAAGATCAGCACCAAAAACCTTTTTGTAGGACTTTTTTAGATCAAGGATCCCTCCCCACAAGATGGGCAGAAATCTGTGAGATTTGGTGCAGCACTGATGTGGGTGGCTGAGGCTCTGCCCACCAGCACCGATACGGGCAGAGCAGAAGTAGCCAGGCTCTGCCCCTTGGAGGCAAAGGCAGGCTGGAGCTCCGTCCACTCTCCACTCATCCTCACAGGACTCGAGGCTAGACGAATACATGCATCACCCTTTGCCATGTTTTTCCAAGTCATTTGCCTCTGAGTCATTTTACAGCCAGATAGCCGCATACACATGACCCGTCTTGGTCCAGATCAACACAGAAGCCTGTGAGCTTCAGGAACTCCCTGAGCTTCAGGATGGTCAGGGACAAACTCAGTACTTCACAGCAGCCACTCAGCTCAAGGCCTTTGCTCTTGGTGAGAACTCGTAAATTCCCCCAGTGCTGCACAGCACCTGTGCAGAGGCTGCAGGGATGAGCACTGGGGCTGGAAGCAGCACAGGACCAGCAGCTCCAGCACAGGATTTGCTCCCTGCTGCTGGCACTGGCCTCGGCTCCGCAGATTGGCAGAGGAGCTCTGGAATGCCAGGAGGGACCTAACCCCAAGCACTGCTGGACAAGCATGGAAAAATAGAGGGAGGAATAAGGCAATTGTGACCTTTGTAAAAGGATGAAACAAATGACATCACATTGCTTTGATATAACTGCAGATGGCAAATCTTTAAAGTCCAGAATATTTACAAACCCAGAGGCCCAAATTATCAGCCCTGGTCTATCCCAGTGCTAACTCCAGTTCCACCAATGGAATTTTCTCTACAGTTACACACCTATTGCTTCTCTGTAAAACCAAGCTGTTCTTTTCAAACCTTGGGGCAGATGCATCAAGTGAGAGAGGTGAAAGCAGTGCTTTGGTTTGATCTGCCTTTGACAAGCCAAGAGCAAAGCACTGAAGTCAGATTGGCAGCCCAGCAGCAAGACCAGAAAGTATTCCTGGAGGCCATTTCACAACTCCCCCAACACTCCTCCCCAGCCTCAGTCTCCGCCATGAGGGCCTTTTTTTTGGCACAGGCAGAGATATTTGAGATCCAAGCGAGTGTGGTTAGCTAGCTCTGACTGGTCTTAATAGTCACCCTCATTCATGGCCTCAAAGGACAGCTGATACAGCCCAGGAACCTCAGAGATGAACAAGCTTGTTGATAAAGGACAAACAAGCATTATATTTTAATGATACTAAATATTAGCATATCAAAATCTTGTTCTTTCAGAAGCCTGTGTTCCTGGAGAGGGGGAAGGAGCTGCCAAGCAGTGGTTCTTCAGCACTGTAATGCTTGTGTTTCTGTTCAGCCAGTTGAAGCTCTTCATCAGAAAACTTTATCTGAATTCCTAAGTAGCCACAGCAAAGAACTGTTCATAGGGATGTGTGGCCATGCCTTAGGTCTGAGGATGCAGACTTCATCCAAGGTCTCCCCTTTCCCATTTAATTGCAGGGTATATACACAACAGAGGCCACTCACTGTCGAGATGAAAAACATTTTAGCAATTCCTCCTCGGCATCACTGCTAAAACACCTTAGGCATGTTTCACCGTGGCTATTTCAGGAGAGGAGCTGTATGCTATTCCAGTCCTTGGGCATAAAGCAAAGGCTGCTGGAAGTGAAGCAAGCCTGCCAGCAAACATTTTTGTAACTATCACTTTTGTTTTCAAATCCTGTGCGGTATTAATTATTTGCCCATAAAAAGAGCCTGCAAAGGAGACCAGATGAGAATTTACTGTTTTATGAATCCAGATGGTTTCACAGCTCAAGTTGTAAGGGGCAGGCAAAAAGAAAAATTCTTGCTTTTCTGACTTCTGCCTGCAGGAACCCGAGGGGAGGGGGACGAGTGGGTGGAAGGGAGTTATTGGTCCCATTAACCAAGCTGCCAAAACTACCTCTATTGTATTCTTTACCCTCTCACCTACTCAACACAAAAAACCACTGAAGTATGACTGATACAAGCTCGTGTCTCACCAGCCTATCTTGACAAAAGGCAACCTTGACATCCCATGAGTAATTTTAAAAACGGTTTAGAGTCAAGATTGTATTTTTTTTTATTTTTAGTTTATCTATTTAAAAGACAACTGAATTCATCGCGCTCTCCAGAAAAGTTACGTTTCCAAGGTTAGATTTCTGAGAACTTCACTCTAGCTATAACCTAATGATATTTTTGTTAAGAAATCAACACTTCAAAGCTTGAGATAGAGCCATTGTTTGAGCTAAAGCCCAGCAGCACTCACTACTGAAGAGGATTTAATCCCATCCATCTCCTGAGGGAATGAGCATGTCCATCCCTGCAGCATATCAAGAAATTTGCATTGTATGCCCATTTGCACCCTATATAGAGGTAGTCTATATTATATCTCCATTTATTTAGACGAATGTCTGAAGACAGACCTTAAGACATGAACCACGCACAAAACCCAAATGTCTGGTTGGGCTGCAGTGATACAATGACACCTACTGCTGCCTGAAGAATAAAAGGCAAGTTTTGTAGGGACGTATAAGACATCTTCTATTAGACAAATAATGATATAAGCAAACCAGAGACATGCAAACTACAAAGTGCTATGTGCAAACCGTTTATGTCTTTCCAGAAAATCTGAAAAAGCAAATAGATGCATGTTTTTCATTCCAACATGGCCCTTTCCTTACTCTCTACAAGTCATCTGCCAAGCTTATGGCAGGGGGTGCTTTAGCCTGCTGCTTACTCCTAGCAGAGCCGGGGTGTTTGGAACCTTCGCTTTCAAGTATTAACACTGCTGTCAGATACGCCGATGGGGTTGCAAAAGAAAGTATTGCGGTGAAGGCTCTCTGCTCAGAATTTAAACACGGCAATCAAATGCACAGTGGGATGTACCAGCCCTAGGAACTGCAGGCAGATCTTTGAGGTCTTCCCCCAGACATGCTGGGCACACTTTTCCACTTGGCCTTGAAAGAGTCAGGCTTGTTCCAAGTCAACCGAGTAAAGGTAAATTGTTGATCAGCATCCAGAGCAGACCTGCCTGGTTGAGGCTGCAGAAAAAAAAAGGCTTTATTAGAGCCTGTCAAAACATAAACCTGATCCAATGAAGAAGACACTGGTTTACTGTCCATGATAAAGAACCTCTCTGCAGTGACAGGCTCAACCCCAGCAGTAAGATAAATAGGCAGCAGAGCCCGGCTGTGTGCACAGTGCTGCAAGGACCTCCAGGATTTGCCCGTGGTATAACTAGGAGCATGGCCAGTGCTAAGTCGGACCTCTGAGAATAACTGACTGTGCACACCAGAAACCTCTTCACTTTGGGAAATGCACCCAAATCCCTGGGAAATGCAGTTGCTCAGAGGCCTGCAGAGCACAAGCTGCACTTGGTGGAACAGCTGCTTTTTAGCTCCCTGAATCCCCCTCCCAAGCAGCTTTCCTACAATTAAAGGAAGCATTTCAAGATGCATCCTGGAAATACATTTTCAGCAATGTTTTGAACTCTTTGGGAAAAGACAAATAAGGACAAGCCTGGAGTAGAGAGAAAAGCAAATATAATTATCAAAGCTTCACTTGCTTCTGCTGGCAAGGTGAGAGCAGTAACAGCGACCCCAGGCTTATCTCTGTCTGCTGGAGGGTTTGGCTGGGGCCCAAGGCAGAGGAGGGGCAGAGGAGGGCAGCCCAGGTCTGAGCCTCGCTCTTCGTATCTGTGCCCTTACCACAGCATTGAAATAGAGCTCAGACCATCCTCTGTCCACATCTACAAAACTGAGAGGCAGAAAGGTTCTGCTCAGCATCAGGTGCATCCAAACAAACTGCATGATGTGCATCCATTGAACCAAAAATAGTTTCAAAACCAGGTCACCGAGAGGTAGCCATGTGCTATAGCCTGTGCTGTTTTTCCAGCAGGGAGCGATTCCTGGTTTGGGCAGGGAGGAATTATTCAGTCGCGTATGTCGGGACCTGAGGTGGACGCAGCCATGCTCAAAACACACCAGCAAGGACAGATGCAGACAGCTGTTATCAACACTTTCCCCAAAACAGACAGACACAAGGCACCTCTAGGCCAGACAGTCCTCGTAGTCCTGTTAGCATGGCATGGAGCCCACGGTAATACGCCAAGCCTTTCAATTTATTCGTGTACCGTTTATATGTTTGTAATGATAGAATCATAACTCTCTCCCATATTAAAAGATCCCAAACAGATGCAACAATAAACTGAAATTTAAGAGAAACAGATTGCAAGGCAGAGACAGAGCAAAAAAACAGTACTGGTGAATCACAAATACTGAAATGAAATAAATTAATCATCCTAAATAGTCTAATTAATAAAGGTTAATTTATCATCCTGGCTAACCTGATATCTCTGAACCCATCTAACTTAATGCAAAAGGAACAAACCAAAAAGGACAGCAGCAACTGGAAAGCCTCAGCAGAAACATTTTCCAGAAGCTTCTTTTTCTGCTCTGTATAAAGCATCGCAGGTCCATTAGTGCATCAACGTGGTCAAGGTGCATATAGATGCTCGCTCACTTCCTTATGTACAGCAGCATAATTAACAGGACATGCACAGACTAACTTTTGATTAGGGACAGATCTTTCCCCTTCCCTTTGCCGTGAGCCACAGACGGTCAGAGACAGCCGCAGCACACAGCACAACGCCCCCACCGCACCCCGTGCAGCCTGCAGCAGGGAGGCTTCATCACACACAACAAAACCAGCATGGGACAGTCACAGGCTGAGAAATAAGCTGTTCACCAAGCCTAACTGCAGAGCAATCTCACTGTAACGTGCTACTTTTCCACATCCGTACCTACCCCCAACTTGTACCTAAGTGCAAACACCACTGCGCCTGCTGGCTCCCAGTGACTGGCAGCGCAGTTCCCTGCTGATGTGCCATACTCAGTCCTCACCAGGACACAATCCTCCAGTGCTGATTTCTTTTAAAACAGTCAGTTCTTCCTTAAGACCCCAAACTCAGAGATAGAGGAGCTGCATGGCTCATCAGCAAGACCTTGGCACGAGTGCTGCACTTGGGGCTGGTGCAGGGGACAGCATCCAGACCATTCATTCCTCCCACCACCCCATAAGCTGTCCTACACACAGTCCTTGCGACAGAAATCCTTACTTAATACTTCAACAGCAAAAAGAAAATCCAAGTGTTGTGCTTTCTGTTGCATAATTAAGGACACCTCAGCACACGTTGGGCAAAGCTCAGGTTCCCACAAATCAGTAACCCCTTTTTGGTCCAGGGGCTCCACTAAGCTCTCCACACCCACTTCGACTCCTCGGTGAGTTTTAAGACCAATCTAATATGTTTAAACTGGAAAAATAAATGCTTGGAAGGTCTACAAAGACTGCCCCGTAATGCCGATTGTTGGGAATGTCCCAGTACCAGCATTTTGATGCCCCTCTGAGCTCCACATTCAGTTACACTCCGCAGCTTCCCTTCCCCGGGAGATGCTTTTGTCTTCCATAAGGAAGGAAAGAAGCAGCCCCTACAAAAAAGCTTTAATAACAATTTATGAAATGTGGCTTGAAATCTGCTGGTGGCAGGGGGGAGAGAAGTAGATTATACAACAGGCCTATGGTCATAAAATTGCCAGTTTTTCTTTCTTTTTTTTTTTTTTTTTCTTGAAGAGGCCTTCTGGATTGCTAAATCCTGTACACTGTCGGTGGCAGCTTCATTTCTAAGGGCACTAATGGATGTCACTTAGCGAGCAACTATGGGAGGTGGTAGGAGAGTATGTCAAAGTGTTCGCTTTCAGATGGGCAAGTGATTTTTCATTACTTTTCCTTGACAACTCTGCAGCTGCTAAGGAATTCTGCCCTCTTCCAGAAGAAAGAACTCTAAGGACTATTTTCTTTTTTTTATCAAAGAGGTAAGTGCAGGCTTTGGAAGTGAAAATAGCTTCCCACTGTCTGAGCACACCTGGGAGCTTCAGTGTGTCACTGGAGAAAACAGCAGTGCAATTCTGGGAGGTTTTAAAGGCCACAACTTAAATAAAATGTAATTGACTTTCAAGCATTGATCCAGTATTATTAGTGTTTGTCTAATAATCAAAGCTTATCTGAAGTTATTTTGCTACTCACTTTGGCTGCACTGTTTGATTATTTCACCAAAACAAAGTAATTTTGAGAAGCTTTTCTTCCAGTAATGCTGCTTTCCACCCTTATTCCTGATCAACTTTTCCATACCCAGATGATTGTGGAGACTTCACTTAGCTCTGAAGCAGCTTCTGCCTAGCTTTGGCTTCTTCATTGTCGTCAGTGCTTCTCATTAGTATCTGTCAAATCTAGAAGACTGCTCGGGTTCTGAGTTCTGGATGGGCACAACTAGGATAACCCCAGACCCAGCAGCCTCTCCTGAAGTATCTAGAAAATGCAAATCTTTTCCATTATCACCACGAGAAGTAAAACAGCTCCCTCCAAGCTCTGTTCAGTTCCACTGACCCGTGAGATGCGGTTGTGAGTTGTCACAGTGGCCATCAGAAAGTCCTCAGCTTCCACCAAAGGCATGGAAACTTGTCCACGTTTCTGCGGGTCTGAACAACTTGATTGCTGCTATCTTCAAAGAGCAGACACCACGGCCAGAATGACCGGGTGGATTAGTGAGAAATCGTTTCCAACTGCTTCTTCATTGACTGTTGCAGGGAAGAAAGCTACAGATATTTCATTTGATAAACATCATTTAATCCATTTATCCAATTAATGGATAACAAAACAGTCTGAAAAATGTGAAGAACTCCATAGCAAGCTAACAGACTTTCTTTGAGTAAAGTCATGATTATTTGTCAACCTTAGACTAAGATGAGAACTGGGACTAAGTCAATGTCTCCCTAACCTTGAGCTTACAAGAAATTCATGCAGTTTGCCAAACCCACTGGGTTGAGTCTTTAGGAGGTTAAGACTTCAAAACAAATCATGGAGATACCTTAAGTTTCCTTTAAAAGCAGCAATTTTCATATAAATACATGACTCCAGAACCTGGCATTTGAAGAAACTGGTCAAATGTTGCAAAAGAAAAGCTCTGAGCCACCACGATTGGCTACAGAAGGCATACAGAGCTCCCTGGAAATTACCCAAAACCACATCCACATAAATGAATGTAGTCGGTGCTAACATGCATTAGTCTCTGGTGCAGGGCCAGTATCCTGCTCTGACTGCACAGCAGCCACCACAAAGGGGTCCTGGACCTAAGGCACAACAGCAGCATAAATGTAAATAATTCGGACACCGACCCTCTGGGACTGAACCCAAACCTAGAGCAAGAGGAGCTGCTCCGCTGTGGGGGATGGATCCCTGCCAGCTTACGCTGAGGAAGTGGCCCAAGGTCTGATCGCAATTGTGGGAGCCAGATGGTGTCTGATGATTTATTTAAATTTTTTTTGAGTTCTTACTACTGGCAAGGGGAAAAGGCAGAGGAATGGCACATTGCATCAGGTTGGTGGGTGGTGATGGGGAGGGGAGGAAGAAGCAGGAGTATTTTCCCAGCTCTGTGGAGCCTGACGTAGGATGAAACAGCATTACAGACTAAGTGTAGTGCTTGATCCTCATGTGTATGAGTACGCATTTTCTCAGAGGGTGTTATTGGGTAGCAGCTCTTCCCTCTTTTCCACCGAAGCCAGCAGGGGACCTGGCTGGCTCACTCCAGCTATGGATCAAGTTCCAGTCTCCTGCACCTCCATCCTCTTTTCCTCCTCACTGGAGGTTACCAAACTGTTGAACACATTGAGCATATTGTTTCCCCTGCAGATTGTCCCTCAAATCTGCCCACGCTTCCTACATGGGGGTAGGGAGTAAGCTACCAAACTATTTTATTTCTATCCTTTTTCTTTAAAAGGAGGTTTACTTCAGCTGAAATGAACGAGAGCAACAACTCCAAAGTGGAGGCCAAGAACCTATTCGAGACCTTCCCAGTATCTTTACCTCTTGGAGAAAATTGATGAGCTACTGAGCACGCAGTAGCACATTGCAGTGACTTTTCAGACAAGGAAAGCTCTGTGGCAGCTCTGACAGACAGAAGCTCCCCTGGAGAGCTCACCTGCTGGGCGGACGGACAGCAGGAGGCTGGGCAGGGCAGCTCTCGGGTCACTGATGGTCCCAGCACTGCGTGCTCATACAGGCTTGTGCCTTTCTTCCTCCATGTGTATATGCTGTTACTTGTATGTATGCATGTGGATGTATATACATTTACAAGCTCTCAGGCAGGAACAGCTCTTCAAACATGATATGCAAGGATTTTTAATCAAATGGAAAGACACTTGCAGGCAACCCAGCTGAAATTTGCAACGTGCTGGCAGCCCCAGTGGGTGCCAGAGACAGCAGCCCCTCACAGCGTGCCTGTGCAGATATTTTTCCTGGCCACATCTTGAACTTCAGAGCAGGCAGAAATTGCACCAAGACACCCCCACATGGTGATGAGAGTCACTCCTTCCTGACAGGAACCAGCTGATCCTCTAAATCACTTTTCCTTGCTAGCCTGAGGACAGCTCCTCTGTCATCCCCCCCGCACTGAAGACAGTGGGGAAAGAATCTGGTTTCCACTTTGGCACCCCCAGCGCCTATTGCCAACCACAGAGAGATTTGCCAGGTGGCTCAAGCACAGTGGGAGTTGCGTGTTCAAAGGCAGGGAATGGCATCAATAAATCCAGCCAGCCTCTCTGCTTGCAGCGGAACACTGTGGAGAGCAATGAAACCTCCGAAACAGCTTCTAATTGCAGCCTCTGCCCCTGGGAGCTGCAGTCTTTATTAATGCAATTACGATGTAGCCAAAGGCAGGGGATGCTTCTGCTGACCTTGGTAGGGGAATGGAGGCCTTTAGTCACCACAGGGAGATTGCTTCCTTCCCCGGTGAACAGCACATAACCCAGCGTGTTCCCGTTCCTGCAGATGCACCGTCTTGTCGTTTGGCCAGAGCCTATGCAAACTGCTGCTCTGTGCCACCCGCCTCACCCTCACAAATCACAAGTAAAATTCAACAATTCCCAAGTTAGTCTTCTGGTAAAAGAAAAATCAACAGAAGTAAAGCTTAAAGTTACACTAGAAGCACTCTTACATCTTGATTTACACAAATTAGGAATAACAACCTTCAAAGCGCCCTGATTACAACAAATTTTGAGCTCTGATTTAACTGTCATTTGATGCTTTGGACTAATTAGCTTAAAGGCAGTCAACGTGGAGACCTTTCTCAAAACAAATGCTTCCATAAAGTTAAGCTCTGGGAGCAAGGTGGTGCCATTAACAATAACGGGGGTGAGGGGGGAGATGACCATGTCTTAACCGTTCAGATAAGAGACTTGTGAAAACACCGTACAGACTTCACTGTGCAGACCTGCAACCAAAGCAGGTTCTAGCTTCAGAGCATTGTGTAGTTTTAGTCAAAAGAGCTTTTCTTAACATTACCATAGACGCTTTGTGAACATAAATCTGAAAGGGGATTACTAGCTGTGCTTGGATTGTAAAGTACCCACTGCCACCCCCCTTTGGAGATCAGTCCCAGCACTTTATACCTGTTAGCTGTAAAATCACACCAACCTGAGTTCCTCTACGTAGTGGATCAATCACAAAGTAAAAGACTGTCCTGAGACTGGGTTTATCTATTTGACTACTCAAGGCAGACAGTGAATAGAAGAAGGAAGACTTATTACTTTACGTAATAGACACAGATCTGGAGCAACTGGGTAGCTTGGGCAAGGTTATTCAAGCAATCAACAGTTACAGAGCGCCCCTGGGGCACTGGATCCACCTTTCCTGGTGCTGGCTGCGGCGCACTGCTGGTGGCCCCAGGACAGGCTGCGTGCCAGCCAAAGCCTTTGGCTGGGCTTCATAGCAGAAGCAAGCAAAGCCTCTGCTTTGCTGGGAAAAGGACAGAGACCTACAGGGTCTGTCTGCAAAGGAGCGGATTGAGACTTAAGGAGAAGGCATAGTGCATGTAGAAGCATGGAAGGCAGGTTGGGGCAGGTCGCTCGCACCTACCCTGAGGACACTTTTCCCTGGTACCACTTGTATAGACTGTGACAAGGCCCCAGGGAACTGCATGCTGCCAGCCCAAGGGCCAAGGAGTGAGCATCCCATAGCTTGAGGGAGTAATATGTGACAGACACTTAGATAACATCCTCAAGAAGTCTAAGGGCTGGAGTTTTAAATGCCAGTGCATTAGTCAACCTTAAAGTAACAGCCTCTGTGAGCCTCTATCTTAAAATTATGCTTTAGGGATTTGCCCAAGTTGCACAGAAACTGGCAGCAGGGAGACGCCTGCTCCTTTCAGCCCCTGACCACCAGGCTGCCCCTCCTTGAGGCAGTCAGACACCCATTAATGAGTAAAGGAGGATTTGTATGCATTTATCATACTGTGTTGCTCATGGCTCATAATAGCTTTCTATTCTGCATGGTACTATAGTTTAGTTTCCTACTGTTAAGCATGAAGAACTGCTATAAAGCAACAGCTGGTGCTAGCAATATCTGCTTAGCCTGTAACACCACCCAGCAAGCAGTAGCACTGAACAGTGAGGAAACTCAAATCTTATTACATGGTAGCACAGTGTGCTCCTTGCCTGTAGATTCCCCTTACAGCTTCTCCTTATAAAAGTAGATTCAAAATGAGGATCTGGTCCAACTTCCAAAACCCACTTAACCCAAGGTTTTGCAAAAACCCCATGGAAGGGTCTTGCATGACTCTGGGAAGGAGGGCTTCCTACTGCAGAAGTACAGCCCAGCTGCCAAGTGAATCCCACGTTGGAGGATGTCAGGTCTCGCTCCATCTCAGCATCACATTGCACCAAAGGGTGGTCTTATTGTCCTGATGACAAATTTACCACTTCAGAAAACAACAAGAATTTCCCCACAGCAAAACTTACCAACAGAATCCAAGAGGAAAATCCTTGTTTATCAAATTCACTTTCAACTTGAAATCTTTTTCTAGTTCAAAACTGGAAGTGAAAAAAGGTGATGAGCTGCATTAGTCCAGAAATTTCTTGTTCAAGACTTTGAGTCTTAACCCTCCTCTGACCTAGTTGCAGCTTTGCAGCTGAGATCTTCTGTTTGACCTCATTTGCAAATTTAATAAGAACAATCTCTGGCATTTTCCAGATCATTAGTGAAAACACTGACTGGCAGTAAACACAGTAAACAGTTGCAGGACCCCACTTTACCAAGTCTTGTTTTCACAAGAAACAACTTTTTATCATGGTTTCCCAGCCAGATTTCAACCATCAAATGAAAGTTTCTTTAATGCAGTTTCCCTACCTTGATTATGAAAATATAATGGGAGAAAAATCAAAAGCTTCATTAATGTCAGGTTACATGATATCCACTGCTTTTCTTTAGAACATAAAATTGGATGATGCTGTCACAGGAGAAAATCAACACAGTTTTAAAAAGTGCTGCTGACCTTATATGCTAACTTTCATTATTTGTTACAGTATTTTCCTGGAAATTAAAATTAAACTTGCTGGTCTGTACCTTCCTGGAGCCCCATTTTAAAGAGAATTATTTTTTATCTTTGCCAGGAGACATCCCTCATTCTCCATAAGGTCTCAAAAATAGTGGTGAACAGCTCTGAGGTTGCTCCAGGCTTTTCTCCACATACCCTACAGGTATTTTCAGTGCACCTAACTGATTTCAAAACAATCCATTCTTTTTCTTGCATTCTTCTGTGTTAGCTGCTGGACATTTCAGTTGAAGCTGAAGCCAATTCATCACGAAATACTTCTATGTGCTGGGCATCACCCAACCATAGCCTACCCTCCTCACTGAGACCAACACTCCCTGTCTTCCTCCTGCATCTAATATGCTCATATAGTAGCTTTTCATCCTCTCTGCCCTTCCTAGTTCTGTAATCATTTTGTGCCTGGGCCTTTTGACAGTCCCCAGCCTGTTCTCCCAGGCCCACACACTATTCTTTTGTATTCCTCTCTAGCAATCTGACCCACTTTCCATGGTCTCAACTGTTCCACTTTGCATTTGTGGTGACCGAAGGCACTGTGACTTAGCACCAGCAAACAAAGCCTGTTAGATGCACAGACAAAGCCAGCCAGAGATATCTGGGCCACAGCCCCCTGCCCAGCACACCCAATTTCTCCCCACGTACTGATAAGAGAATCTTCTGGCTGCAGAGAAACAGGAGACAGGCAGCTTTCTCAGGGATGTAATTAGTAATTATTTGCACTAACACCTAAACTGGGCTCTGACTCAGCTGTGCTAGATACTCAGTGTACTGAGCAAGGACAACTTCTTCCCTGGAAGATGAAGGTACCACACGTGGAATTAACAGGGGGCAGAGGGGCTGGGGGCCAGACCTCACAGCCCGGGGCTGGGAGCAGCACGAGGCAAAGGGCAGGGAGAAAAAATAGGATTTAAGGGTACCCACCGACCCACTCATGCACAAAGACATCTCACAAACCAGCGATAAGTAGATGGAGCTCCAGACCCACTGCAGATCTGAAGCCTCCCCCTGCATTGTGCTTCCCTGGCAGCAGCAGCAGGACATCTGAGCCCTCGGTGAGCCACCAGGCACAGACACTTCTGTGTCTGCAGAGATGGATAAAAAGACAGCAGCAGGAGGCTGACCTGGATGATAACCATGGTACCGGAGGCAGATCAGGGAGGAAGATGGAGGGAAGAGCCTGGGGAGGAGACCGAGGGCTTGTTCAGCAGTGTTGGGATTGAGCTGGTGAGAGGCAGCCCCTCTGGAGGAGAGTCAGACAGCTGAGCTCTCCCTATGCACAGGAGACAGGACAGGCCTGAGGAGGTTCGGGGCATCAGTACAAGACCAGGAGCTGGACATTTCCTTGCAGAAAGCTATTCCCGGGTAAGGCCTGAGGAGCAGATGCTGGTCAGAGGTGGATGTCCTCATCACAAAGTGGGGCCAGGTCGTGCTGCTGCCGAATAGCCCCGAGTTGAGAACCACAGCCCGGCGTGGCCACATCGCTCCAGCAGCGAGGGGCAAGTCACCTCGGTCTTAGAGCAGACGTGCAGAAAAGCCACAATGCTGTTTATTAAAGCAAAAATCTGTGGGAAGGTTATGCCTGAGAGACAGGGTTAGATAAATGAGGAAAAATGCTTTGAAAACTATAACTGATCATCTCTTACTGCTATAGCAACGGACCTTGAAAATCATTGTTAGGGCACTAGGAAAGGGCCCCGAAGGAGGAAGAAGCCAAACTTAGATTTTGGTATGTTATCAAATGCCACTGGTGTGATGTGTATTACCTGGCCAACCTGTTCCTCGGAATAAAAATAAATAAATAAATAAATTAATTAATTAAAAAAAAGAAAGAAAAAAAAAAAGCCAAACTCATCTGAATCAATTAATTGTACCAATGAAACCTCATTGCCTCTGGCAGCCCAGCAGCTCTCCTGGGCACAGACACGAGCACCACTCAGAGCACACACCACTGTCCACACCAAGCTGGAACAAACCCCACACCACATGGGGACATGGGCAAAACCCCTCAGCTGCCACAGGTGGAGGTTTTAGGGACCCAGACAAGATCACCCTGTGCGAACGGGAAGCCCAGCCAGCAGCTACCAGCCCCAGTGTATGTACTGGAAGGCAAGGCAATCCATCTAGGGATGCCTCAGTGCACCCCTTGGCTCAGAACCTGTTTGGATAGCAAACGGTGGGAATTATGCTCTGTAAATTATTCAGCCTCTCTGTCCAGTACTGGCTGTTACTGAGTCACTGAGGAAAAAGTCTTCCTTTGACTTCAGAGGGCTCCGGATCAAATCCCAATAACAAATTTCTACAGAGCGAACATCTGAAATTAAAATAAAGTTCAGGTTAGCATTTCACACTTGGACCTTTTTGTATTTTCTAGATTTTTCTTAAAAGCTATGATGACCCAGATGTTTGCTTGACAAGAAAGAAGTTTGCCACAGGAACCCATTTTGTTCATTCATTCACTTTGTAATACAAAAACCTTCTGAGAATTGTCCATATGTTTCATGATACTGATCAAAAGCGTCATTATTAATGAAGAGCATCATTTGACAGGACATGTTCAGAAAAACCTTTTTCTGTAAGAAGACTCAGATCAGGAACCCAGCATCAAATAAAAATTGTTCCAAAGAGCCCTCCTGTGCAGAAAGCATGAAAACAGAGGGGAAGGCACAGGAAGATCCCAGAAAAAGCAAAACAAAATCCCCAACCTGCACATCGCGTTACTGCCAGCAAAGGGCTCAGCTGGTGACAACTTGCTGTAGCCCCCACATCACCCCCAGACAAACTGCTGGCCTTAGCAGCCAGAGGAGCAGGGCAGGGGTGAGCACAGCCCCCACGTGAGTGAAAATTCGGTGCATAAAACCATTTTAATTGTTAGTTCTTGTTACAATCAAACTTTAAAAATGATTAACTCATATATAACAATATATTCTTGGCTTTACTTACATATAAAGCGTGCTCTTTTCCCATTTACAAAACGTTGAGCCCAACAGCAGCAATTAACATGAGCGAACACAGGCTCAGCACAGGTCAATTAAGTACTTTTAGGGGGATTTGGTGGTACTTTCCCTCTGACTGGGTTTGCCCACCAAGACAACTCTCCCAGTTACAGCAGACACTGCTCGCTCCCCGTCTGTGCTCCCTGAAGAAACCTTTGCAAAGACCACGAGAAGCCTGCCGCCAAAGCCACAAATTAATTTTGTTGTGTTCAGTGCCATAAAGCCCCGTAGCCATGTCTCATTCGCAGTGTCCCTATCCCACAGCACCATCTCGTGGGAGACTGCAGCTTGAAAAAAAGGAACCAGCAAAACCACCAATTTAGATTAAATCTACTTCCAAGCATCTCGTTGCCCTTCCCAAGGCTTCAAGTCCCTGCAAGAAGCTGCCGCAGCCCAGCAGGACCAACGCTGCAGGGCTCACACCACCTCCTGAGTGCATCCTAGAGGAGGAGGGACAGAGCCCCACCAGGGCATAGCATCACTAAGAGCATGTTTCTCCAGGAGAAAGCCAAGCATCCTGCACCACGCTGCAAAACCCATGTCCTTTAACATGCAGGGAAGGATCTGGGCTCAGAGCAGAAGCTTGAAGTTCAGCAACCATTTAGCCCATCTAGGAAGTGCCCTATTCTATTTTTTTCCTCTGAAGCCCTTTGAGCTCTGCATGCTCAGCTCCTGGGACACGATTAGTGGGAGGAAGAGCCCGTGCAAGACCCCGCATCTTGCAGGTCATGCCAACAGCCTGCAAAGCCTCCAACTGCTCAGCTCATAGCTCCAAATATCCCTGAAAAGCCTCCCCAGTTTCATGAAGCATCTTTGGGCAGGTTGGGAGATCACACAGTCAACCCGAAAGCACACATCTTTGGGATATAAAAAGAAATTTGGATTAGAAAAGATTTTCATCTTCTGAAATATTCTGTTTATGGTTCTGTTGCTTGGCAGCCACGACTGAAGCAGAGCAGCCTTTGCTCACCCAGTTTCCCCCATTTTTAAGAGGTTTCCCACAGCAGCACTCCATACGGCAAGGACGAGGAACCCGGTGGCTGCTCCTGCCGGGGGCTGTGCCAGGGTCCTCCCCGGCATCCCAGAGAGCACGTTGGAGGGTGTAATCCCCACCCCTCAGAGCAACAGAAGGGTGAAAAACAGGTTTTAACTGAGTTTCTCTTATTTTCTGCATAGGTTTGTGGGAAAAAGCCTGCCTGCAGCTGCAGACAGTTCACTTGGACACGAGGGAAATCAGAGGAAGGTACACTCCAGGTCTCTTGGGCCACAGATCACTGCCTGGGTCCTACTTCAGGGCAGGGAGACACCTGTGGCTTTCCTCCTCCCAGAAAAGAATCACCTGAGGGCACTTCAATGACACCGCTTCTCCTCATGTACACCCACACCAGCTCCTCGGCACAAACATCTCCTGCTGCCTTTTACAAAACATCTCCCTTCTGAGCCAGCGCTGCAGTGGGAACACAGGAGTGGCAAACGGCTCACCGCCTTGCGTCTGCTACAAGCATTTGAGATAAAGCGCACCAAATTAGCCCTACAACTCCGTAGTAATGCCTCAGCCTACCCCAGCCAGCAGCACATCGCCCTCAGCCACGTGCTGGGACTCCCATTTGGGGAGCAGTCATCTGCTCGGGGGCAGGAGACCCAGATGTTTGCCTGCATCTCCCACACACGTACCCAAAACTCAGATTTAGCCTCTGGTTTGTGATTGTAGGAGCTCAGTGCTTCCAGTTCCTTTATACACCAGCCCCAAAGGGTTATCAGCATGCTCGATTTATACCAGCACACTGGAAGTGGGGTGTATCGAGCATCCGCTGAGCTTTCAGACAGCCTGCTGAGCTAGCGTCCAGGCCGCTTTGTTCTTCTGAGCTCAGATATCTTGGCCAGGGGGAAAGCACTGCACGTGCTGGTCCCCAAACCAGTACCAGGTGCAGGCAGCAGGGGAAGCACCTTCGTTTCCCCATTTACACCTCCCTAAGGAGAGGGCCAGCACAGAGGATGCTGTGGCAGTGCTTTATCCTTCCCCACCAGATGCTCCGAGCTCTGTGGAGACTTGTGGCCACCACAAACCCACCCTGCGGGGCTCAGCCTGGCCGAAGCCAAGGTTCACCCCAGTGCTTTGTCCAAGTTCTCAACAAGCCATCCCTGGCAGATAAGTTCTCTCAGCTCACGTCCTGAGGCTGGTTTTGTACATTTTCCTTCAGCACTGTGCACCTGTGCTCTCTACCACCCAGGAAAGTCTGACCTGCCTTTACAGAGCACTGGCTGCAAGCTTAAACCTCCCCAAACACCCCACGAGCCCACTCTCATGGGCTTTCTTCAAGTTTTATTAAACGATTTGTCAGCCTAGCAGCCCATCAGCTCCCCAGTGCTTCCAAACCCCAAACTCACAGCGTGTTCGAGCCTGGCTCACACTTTGCTTATAGGACATGTGGCTAAGAGGAAAGACAGAAGGGGTTTGCTGTTGGCATCCAGAACTTTGGGAATTCAAATACCGCATGGAAAAGCTTCCACCCACTTCAAACTCTGCTGTGATCAGGTGAGAGACTAAAGTTTCTATCTACACCACAGGACTTGCTTAGAGCTTTAAAGCTGAGATTAGACCCTCCATTTCAGAAGCACAAACTCCCAGAAATTAACCCAAAATAGGCTTTCTATTAATGAGCAGTAATTAGGTCTGCTGCAGAGCCAAGCAACTCTGATTCTACCCAAAGCTGGGAGCTGTGCTCTTGTGCAATGGCATTACAGTTGCTTTATTTGCCATCTTCAGCACAAATAACATCAGAGACACCTCTCCCCTCCTCTGCCACTGGTCACCCAGTGGGAGACATGGGCCAGGCACGTTGGCTCCCGATGAGGCAGAGCACCTAGAACTTGGTTACAACGCATCTATGTATACATAAAAATACTTATGTACACAGTGCAGAAAAACTCCTGGGAACCCCAGCCCAGCCCCAGCCGGGGGCAGACACGAGGAAGACTCCTGCACACCCTCACTTCGTGCACTGCAGTGCCAGCACCACACGCAACTGCTCAGGAAGCCTCACTCACACCAAAACCATGCAGAACTGGCTCTGCCAATATCACTTCTTGCCATGGCATTTCCCCCACACCACAGACAGGGCCAGGTGAAGAGGATGCAGTAATAGAGCTGAGCCAGGTGAGATGGGCTTTAGGCTATAAGTAAGTGGATTGGAAGTCTGTTTATTTTTTATCAGGTATTTGTTTTTTATTCCATATGATTGCTTTTCACAGCATCCCTTACTTTAAAGTTGTCTTGATTTTACTGATGTTTTGCACTCTAAAGGCTTTAAAATGCCTTAAATCTTAAACAAATCCCATTTCTTTCAAGTTCAAGAAAAAGTGATGCATGTGTAAATTTTATTCCTGAAGAGGCACTCCTCTAAAGAAAGCCCAGATCCCCTATTTAACACCGACCTGACACAAAGCGCCTTAACTTAGGAGAAGAGCTGAGAGCATTGGACAAAGCAACACTTGTACAGCACCCACTCACTGACAAGGAGAGAGAGAAAGGTGCAGGATCAAGGGTCCTGACTCAAATTGCAGAAGATTGGGCCTTCCTCGTACCCTGAAGGCAAGCACTTTGGGGTACAGAGGCTGCTGGTAACAAACTCACAGAGGTTTGGTAAGCAGGCCATTCTCTTTGGCTGAACCAACTCTCCTTGAACATCCCCTTGGTCTCTGCACTGGCTCTCTGGATTTCGCAGCCTGAGCTCCACGCTGCTGGGGCAGCTCACGAAGCAGGTGTGAAAGGCAAGGAGGCAGTGGTGGATCTAGGGCACATGGATGGGGCAGTGAAGGGCTCCCTCTCTTGTTCACAGACACCTCGCTATATTTAAAGTTTAAAGTCAATTTAAAGTCATTAGGTTGCTTCTCACTTACAGCCAGCCCTCCTCTTCCTCCCCACACACAGACCCCTCACTCCTCTTCCTCACGGGGATTCACTGCCAGCCTCCACGCGCAGCCCTCCCAGCCCTCTCCCCTTCCCCTGCGAGGGCAGGAGGGATCTCCAGGGCCCAGATCAGCAATATCTGCCTGAACACAAGAGGCCCCAGGTATAGAGACGTGCAGAAACACTCTCTGCCTTTTCCAAACCCTCATGGTTTGTGCCCGGGTTTTCCCCAAAAGAAGCTCATGCTGAACAAGATTGCTTGCCCACTGAACTAAAACCATACCAAGACAACTGGGATGAGCGTCCCTAGGATGCACACCAGCACCAGGCACAAAGGCACAGACCACAGCAAGTCATGGCGCTGAAGACAAGGAGCAGCAGCCACCTGAACTGTCCCATCAAGGGCCACACCTAGGGCAGCCAGCTACTCGAGGAAACCCTCCTCGCAGCTCAGCTTCCCCTTAGGGGCTCTTCTCCCGATGGGAGCCACACAAGCACACCCTGAGCTCCCCCCACCTTCAGCCTGGTAGCTGCAAACCTCTCTGCCACACACAGAGGTGGCTGCTCGCAAGCCAGCTGCTAAACCCCAGAGCCACTACAACAGGGCTCACACTGCGTTCCAGAAGGGCAGCAGAGGTGGAGCAAGGCTGAAACAAAGGGCCCCAAGAGCAGAAGGCACCATAAGAAGATGCTCCTAGCAGACACCTCACTCAGGACATGGGAGGAACCTGGGTCTGAGCTTACACAGAGCTTCTGGCCCGCAGGTGGAGGGTGTGAGTAGGGTCCCAGGTGAGGCTCACCGGGGCAGTGCAGGTTAATTGGTGCCCTCTGGGCAGGCTGGCAGAGGTCTGGTAGGCAGAGGTGCTGCTTAGGTGAGTCTGGCTTGGATGTGCTCCTTCCAGACCAGCTGATGCAGCAGGTCAGCCAGGATGCACTGGGCAACCCAAAGGGAAGACTGGATACGGGTGTTTTTTCTCCTTCATGATCAGTCGTTTTCTGTATTCTGATATTAAACGTTGGCCTGATGTGATCTACTTATAGAGCTACAGAGTGCAACTTCTGCCTTTCCTTAAGGGACCTCATCTCAGAAAGGCATTGGTGGCTTTTGCAGCCCTCCCTGCTCAGGGGTTGCCCTGTGCTTCTGGCTGCAAAATCTCCAAAAGGCAAGCGTGACCACAGCGGGGCTCGCCCAGGGGTCAAACCCGAGAGGTCTGGGTGCTGGTACGGCTTCTCAACGGCCGAGTTAGTGAAGGAGAAGAATCTGTTTTGATTTTTCCTTATCTGTGTTTGACCCTCTGCCTGAGGGGTGGGTTTGCTGTGTCCCCCCCCAGCTGCTTTTGGCTGCAGGGAGCTGGAGCAGCCGCGCTCCCGGCTCAGCCTCTGGGCTGCCCTGGGCAGCTCCAGGCGCCAGCCCGGTCCTACCAGCACCGATACAGGCCCATCTACGTGCATAAATCCTCCTGCCTCACTTCCCTTTGCTAGCTGGTTTCCGTGCCCTGTTTTTAAGGAACTGCAGCCGGGAGCTTGGCTCAAGCACTGCCGAGGAACCCGGGGGCAGCTGCGCTGCTTCGCTCGGGCACCAGGCGGCAATGCCGGGTGCGAAACGGGGCGGGAGGCGCTGATGGGGCGGGGATCGCAGCGCCCCCTTAGGGACCTGGGTTTGCTTTGGGGCCGGGAGAAGGCTGGTGGGTGGCGGGAGCCCCTGACCCCCGGCGATGTCCCTGTCCCCGCCACCAGCGGAGCAGCTCCCCTGGGGAGGAGCGAGGGGGGCCGGCAGGCTGGGAGCCTCCTGCTGCTGCTGCAAAGGGGGGCTCTGAGCGGCAGCAGCACAGCCCAGAGCCCCCCGAGCACACGTTAGGGGGAGCCCGGGGTGGGTCTTGCGTTTGATTCATCCCATCTCACACCTCAGGGCAGGCTGGGGAGATGCTAGTATCTTGCCTGGGAAACAAGGGCGCTGTCAGCATCTACGGGGCTGCTCTGATCCCCCCAAACCCCCGTGGCCGTTCCCAAACTCAGGACCCCATCTCCAAAACCCAGCAGCCGTCTGGATGAGAAACACTCTCGTGCTCTCTTGTGCCAAGCCGTGCTGGTGCTGCATGCTGGCCCCAGCGATGCTGGTGCTCGGCTTTTCCTCCCTCCTCTCCTCCCCTTGCAGGCAGGCAGCGCTCCCCACCCCGCTGCACGGAGAGAGCCGGGCAGTGGGGCGCAGCTTAGGGCTCGGGGGGCACATCAGCCCCCGTCCCCTTCCTCGGGCAGGGGCTTTTGCTGGCGTCTTTCAGGCAGCAGCAAATTTGGGAGAAATCGGCGTTATCCGTGCTGGGAAAGGTAGAGAAGGGAGGCAGCCCGGTTGCTATGGCTGCCGCAGAGCCGGCCTCTGTGTGAGGCTGTCGCGAGCAGCACGGGGATGTGCACGGCTGGCACATCTGGGGGCGAGCACGGCACTGCAGTGTGGCCGGGCAGGGGTCCCAGCACCTCCGTCCCCACGGCCTCAGCCTCCCCGAGGTGCTGGCTGCTCCCCCGGTGGCACATCCCCATCCTCGTCCCAAAAAACAGCAAAAACCCCATCCACGCACGGCCCTTACACGAGGCGGTGCGTGCGGGTGTTTGGAAATGACCCCCCTGGGATTTCCGTCATTGAGATATTCACGTAGGTGCTCAATGGCAGTTTCAAGTGTAGTTGGTATAAGGGAGATACCAAACGTTAAGGACTTGTAAATATTTTTCCCCTCCCAAAGAAGTTATGGCATCCTCAGTTCCTTGGCTTTGGGTCAAGATGGTAGGAAATGGTCCAGCACCTGGGGACCTGCTACAGCCTCGGAGGCTACACCCACTGCTGCTGCTGCTCCAGGGCTCTTTGCTATGAGCTGTTTAGCATCTTAACCCAAAATGCACTTGACAGCAGCCTCAGAGGTCTGGAGGGGAGCCAGCAGGGAGGGAGCTGGGAGCAGTCGGTGCCCGGGGCCTGATCCAGCGGGGTGCTCGGGTGGGCACGGGGTGGATGAGCGGAGCCTTGCTCGGCGCTGCCCGGGGCCGTGCTGCATCCTGGCTCTGGCTGGCTGCCAGCCAGACCTCCCCAGGGCCCAGGGGGCTGCTTAAGCTCATTGCTTTTCTTCCAGAGGCTTCAGAAAGCCGCCCGCCCGCTTTTAATTCAAATTTATTGAATAATTCTCCCGGGATCAGCTAGTTCAAGGCCAGCCGCTAAACCAGCCCCTGGATGAGATGGGTTTGGCTCGGTGTCTCCCAGCACATCCCTGCCACTGTGCCAAGGGGGTGGCGAGCGCAGGACCGGGCGCCTGGCTCGGTGCGGCGTAGGCTTGGCTCTAATCCTGGCTGCCTGCGTTGACTCCAGCCCCAGGGAGCATTTTGAGGTCTGTTAGCGTCCCTCCCTCCTCCACCCCAAACATGTCCCTGCCTTTGAGTGGTTTTCCCCTGGGGCAGCAGTTCTGGTGTGGCTGGCTCCGCTCTCACCGGGCTCCGATGTGGGGAGATGTGGGGAGATGCACACGCTGGGTGCACAGCCTGGGGACACCCGGGTACGAGCAGGGCGTCCTGGATGTGACGTGTGCCACCGCACGCCGGAGCTGTGCACGTGCTGACACACATGGTGTCCCCTGGGAGCACGTGGCAGCACTGGGGACAATGTGCAAGCCACGCACCCACTGTGCTGCACCAGCCTGGCTGGCGGGAGGCAGCAGGGAGCCCCAGCCCCAGCTCACCCAGCGCTGGGCTCTCCCCCTTGCTGGGGGCAGTTTTGGGAGCGCAGCACGTGCCCCATCCTCATGGCACCACGGGGGCTGTCCCCAGTGCAGGGCTGGGGACGAGGCCTCTGGCCCCTGCACCCCCCCTGCTGCGCCGTGGCTCGGTGAGGGCAGCACACGGCGTGCCTTGTGTTGTGCAATTAACCACTGCTCGGTGGAACAATAACGATCCTCGTTAATGAGCGCGGCACTGGGCAGTCAGGGCATGGCACCCCGCACAGGGCAGTCGTGCAGCAGGAGCAAACCCACAGAGTGATGCTGCAAGTCACGAGCTGGGGCCGCAGCCCTTTGCTTGCTGTCTTTGCACCGAAGCTGCTGGGGGGGCTGTGCCTTGTGCAGCCACTTTAGGGACAGAAGGGACCAGCACAGCCTTGCTGGGCACGATGCTGGGGCAGGTGAGAGTCCCCCAGCGAGGCTGGTGGAGACAGCACGTCGGTCACTCCCTGGCACACGGGGGTAGCCCGCAGTTCACCATTTCACCATTACTCACAGCCAAAATAACTGCTGCAGACATGGGGACACCGTCCCCAAGGCTCTGAGGCAGGAGGGGGACATGGGGTTATGTCAGAAGCTGACTGAGGTCCGCGCAGGGCTCTGCACCCTGGCCAGACTCGGGTTTGCCCCCCGAGCAGAGATGTTGGTGCATTGGGGTCGTGTTGTTGGTGCAGTGGGGTCGCACTGCCCGGCACGCAGAGCCCAAACCGCGCGCAGGGGGCCGGGGCTCCGCTTCCTGCTGCAGGGACGCGTCCGGCCACCACGCTCGTGCTGCGCTGCTGCGGGCGCAGGCACGCGGGAGCATTTTTCAAAACCAGCCTTTGGATGCTCGCCGTGGGTTTGGGGCCGGGTTGTTAACGTACGAGACGTGTGCCGCTGGGTGGGAGCGCGCGCTGCTGGCGCTTCCCCTCCCCCCCCCCCCCCCGAGAGGCACCGTGCAGCAGCACCACGGGGCCGCGCGCACCCCGATGGCTTGGCAGGCGGCCCTGGGGTGTGGGGTGGGGGTCCCCAGGGGCCCCCACCCATGGGGTACCCCAGGGAGCTTTGCCTCTGAGGATGCCCTGTGCTTACAGTGGTGCCCTGGTGGACCCCCATGCCTGGGGGGGGGGTCCCATTCATCCTAAGGGGACCCTGGGGACCCCAACCAACACCCTGGGACTTCGGGACCTGCACTGCTGAGGATACCCCAGAGACCCTCACCTCCAAGGCTGCCCCAGGGGACTCACACCTGCAGGGACACCCGGGGGACCTGCAGTGCCCAGGGGGACCCTCACCCTTAGTCATCTCCCAGGCCCCCCCAGCTCTTGTGACACCAAGGGGGACCCTCACTCATGGGGGTACCCCTGTTCTTGGGGACACCACCAGCTCCCTGACCCATAGGGATGCTCGGGGGCATTGGGGGGGCACCCCAAAGACCCCCACTCACAGGGATGCTCAGGGGTGTTGGGGGACACCCCAAAGACCTCAACCCATAAGGATGCTCGGGGTGTTGGAGGACACCCCAAAGACCCGCACCCACAGGGATGCTCGGGGGTGTTGGGGGACACCCCAAAGACCCCCACCCACAGGGATGCTCGGGGTGTTGGAGGACACCCCAAAGACCCCCACCCACAGGGATGCTCAGGGGTGTTGGGGGACACCCCAAAGACCTCAACCCATAAGGATGCTCGGGGTGTTGGAGGACACCCCAAAGACCCCCACCCACAGGGATGCTCGGGGGTGTTGGGGGACACCCCAAAGACCCGCACCCCGGGGCCGCCCCCCCTCGCCCCGAGGCTGCCGGGGGCGGGCGGAGGGGTCGCTGTTGCCTCCAGCACGGCCCCCCCCTTCCCTCACCCCCCCCCCCCTTCCCTCACCCCCCCCCCCCCTCTGCCGCCTTTTGTTCGCCGCCCGTGCGCGTCCCCGCCCGGCGGCGGGGGCGGGCGGAGCCGGGGCCGCAGCCGCAGCCGGGGCCGAGCCCAGCGCCGCGCCGCGGGGACACGGACATGGAGGCCGCGGGGCCGGAGCAGGGCCCCCCGGGGCTGCCCCCACCGCCTCCTCCTCCTCCTCCTCCTCCTCCTCCTCGGCCGCCGCCGCCGCTCCCCGAGAAGAAGAAGCTGCAGCGGGCGCCGTCGCCCGCCCGGCCCAAGGAGGTGCCGGGCTGGTCGCTGCCCAGGAGCCGGCGCGGGGGCTCCGCGCACCCCCCGGCGGCCCCGCGGCGGGCGGGCGGCGGCGGCTCGGGGAAGGAGGCGAGGGCCGAGAAGCGGCCGCGGGCGGCGGCGGCGGCGGCCCCGGGCCGGGGCGGGGGCGGGGGGGGCGGCGGCCGGGGGGGGCCCTCGGGCCGCGGGGCGCCCAGGGCCAAGGGGAGGTGCCGCGGGGCGGGGCCGGCGGCCGGGGGGCAGCGGCCGGGGGGGTCCGCGCCGGGGTCGGCGCCGGGAGCGGGCCCCGGGTGCGGGCTGAGCGACAGCAGCTCGGAGGCGTCGGACTGCAGCGCCTCGGAGGAGGCGAAGCTGCTGTCGCTGGAGCTCAGCGGGAGCGACGGCGAGTCCCCCGGCAGCGCCCCGCCGCCGCCGCCCTCGGCCGGGGAGGCCTCGCCGCTGCCCGAGGAGCCCTCGGCCGCCTCCATGGCCAGCAGCCGGCTGCAGCTCAGCACCTCGCTCGCCTTCTCCGACCTCACCGAGGAGCTGCTGGACGCCGGCACCGACGGGCTGCTCCGCGAGCTGGAGGACCTGCGCTCCGAGAACGACTATCTCAAGGTGGGCACGGCGCCCCCGGGCCTGACGCGGGGTCCCTGGGCATCCCTGGGTGTCCCCGGGCATGGCACGGCGTCCCCGGGCTTCCTTGGGCATCCTTGGGTGTGCCTGGGCGTAACAGAGCATCCTTGGGCATGGCACAGCGTCCCAGGGCATCCCCAGGCATGGCAGTGTCGCCTGGCATCCCTGGGCATGGCACAGCATCGCTGGGCAACCCTGGGTATCCCTGAGCATGGCACAGCATCCCTGGGTATCCTTGTGCATGGCACAGCATCCCTGGGCATCCTTGAGCATAACGGAGCATCTTCAGGCGTGGCACCGGATCCCAGGACACCCCTGGTCGTGGCGCAGCATTGCTGGACATGGCATGCTTTGGCGTGACATGACATCCCTGGGCATGGCACAGCATCCTTGGGTGTAGTTCAGTTCAGCCTCTCTGGCCATCCTTGGGCAAGGCACGGCATCCATGGGCATGGCTCCCGTCCCTGTGCACAGCATGGGTCACGCCCCTGGGCATGGTGGGCATGGCACAGCTGGGCACAGCTCAGCTCAGCCCAGCGTGGCCTGGCCCAGCCTGGCATGGCATCGCAGAGCACGGCCTGGCAGGGCTCGCTTTGGTGTCATGCCCAGGGGCAGGGCTTGGCTTGTCTGGGCCTGGCATGGCATCACCAGGCATGGCCTGGCTCGGCTCGGCTCAGCTCTGCAAGGAGAAACCCAAGCTCGGCACGGCCCAGCTTGTGGCATGGCTCAGCACAGCACAGGGTGGGATGCTGCTGCTGTCCTCTCTGCCTGCTGACGCTGCCAGGCCCCGAGGGGGAGATTTTCCAGCTCATTTCCCTCCACCGGTCCCTGTGCTCGCTCTCCACAGGGCCCCCAGCTCCCTGGGGCCTTTTTCCAGCCTGGCTGGCTCGCGGGCACGTGGTGGAGCCAGGGCGGGCTTGGGGACGAGGGGTTGGGGACACAGGGAGGCACAAACAGTGGACGGGCTGCAGGCATTTTGTATCCTCTGCTCCTCTTCAGGGTGCAGCTCTGGGTGAGATGTTTGTGCCATCACCCAGGCAACAGTAACACCTTGGGAGGGGGGTCAGGAGGTGATAGCAGGCTCGGTGGCTTCTCCTTCAATGTGGCAGGTTGGAAAATGGGCCAGCTCCCGAGCACAGGTGCCAGAGTTTGCGAATGTCCTGGGATTAGTGCTGCGAGGTGAAGGCTGGGCGCTGGGTGCCGCGCCGGAGATGCTCAGCCAGGCCCTTTGTCCATTAGCAAAGCCCCAGCTCGCAGCTGGTGTCCAAACTCCTGCCAGAATTAGCAGCGAGAGCTTAAGGGCTTTGATTTACTGAGAGCTGGAAAAATACAGATGAGGCCCCTCCGGTTTCCAAGAATGCGTGTGAAAACGCTGCTGCTCCGGCCGAGCGCGCGCTTGCTTACTCCATCTTCACGTGATCTTCACGGCGAGCTGCGGGCCTGGAGGGCTCGGGGTATTTTGTGAGCCGTGAAGAGCAACGGCTTCAATTCCTGGCAGGCAGGGCACGGCGCCCGGGACCATTGCAGGGACTTTGGTGTCCCCCCCCGCTGCGGTCAGGATGTCCGTCCGTGCAGGTCCCGCCAGCTGTCCACCACGGTTCCCCGCTGTCCCATGGGGTGGGGAAGCAGCAGCTTCGGGGGTTTTGCTCCCCTCTCCCAATTCGAAGGCATGCCACGCCAGCTCCAGCTGGGCAGAAACCCCAGCCACGTGCACCCGTGGGGCTCCAAAAACCAAAGCAGAAGTCGCTGGGCAGTTTGTGCCCAGCTTCTCCGGCAAGGAGCAGAACATGGGGCTGGGCTGCAGCAGGGTGCGGGGAGCTGCTGGCTTGGCTGTGAATCTGTGGATTTGGGGCTTTAGAGCAAAAAAAGCCAACCCCAAACCAAACGATAGTGGGACCTGTCCCTGCTGAGCAGCGAGCAGGGACCCTATAGAGGCAGCAGCTCCCCTCCCCTCGGATACCGATGAACCCAACTTGTCAGTGGTGGCACGTCCTGGGACTCATCAGAATAGCTGCAGGTGATGTTTTAATTTGTTGGAGCCAGGTGAAATTCGTGTTTAAAGAGGTGAGGGTTTGGGGCAGGAGGGCGTTCGGCCGCGTCCCGGTGTCCCCGGGGGCCGTGCGGGTGCCACCACGCCGCCGTGGTGCGCAGCGGGCTGCCAGGCCTCGGCAGGGCGAGGCGCCGGCTCGTGTCGCTTCCTTCCCCGGCCGTGATAATCAAATGTACATATTTAAGCACGCCTCACCCGCTTCCCCTTGCAGCCGTGATTTCACGAGGCTTGGATGGGGAAAAAAAAAAAATGACAAAGGCTTTCAGAAAAACACCAGCAGTGCTGAAACGAGCCACAGGGCTGCCGCTGCCTGCCGCTGCCCTTGGGGCCCAAGCGTTGCTTTTCGGGTTGAGGATTTGGGTTGGGATTGTCCCAGCCGGCCTCCTGAGGCCCCGCGGTGGGCAGGAAGGCTCTGCTGTGCTGGGTGCTGTGGGGATGCAGCTCAGGGTGCTGATAAAGGGGGAGCCCCCCCAGCAGCCACCCTGCGAGGGACTTGGCAGCATCCTGCCCGCCGGCTCTTGCCCAGTGAGCCCCCGGCTGTTTCCCTGATAATTTACTGGGGCAGGTGGAAAGCTGGGAATTGTATTTTTTTCCCTCGCTGCAGGGTGCAAGGCGAGGGCTGCTGCGCCGAGCCTGGCGCAGAGGGAAGGGAGGCTGATGTTTGCTCTCAGAGCTGCTGCTCTGCACCTAAAGGAACCCCCGGGGCTGTCCCGTGGGGCGTCCCTCACTGATCCCACACCCCGCTGGGGGCTGGGGGCGAGCGCTGTGCTGGGACCCCCTCGCTGGCAGGGCACCCTGGATAATTTCCCTTAGAAATCCAGTCTGATTTTATATTGATTTTTATTTTTTTTTCCCCCTAACAAGTTACAGCGTAATTCCCTCTTCTGTCTGGCAGGGGCTCGGAGTTAATTGGAAGCTGCTGCTCGTGCCCTGTAATCTTGGAGGGAGCGGTGCCTGTTGCTGCTGGGCGGTGACCCCGGCTCGGCACGGGGCACGGCAGGCGCCGGGCACAAAGGCCCCGATGCAAAACAAACCCACGGCTCGCATCCTTCCCCTCTCCTCCTCTGCATCCTGCACCGAGGTTTTTGGGTGCACGTGGTGCTTTTTGAGGTGCACGTGGCGCTGCTCCCTGGGTGCCGGCGGTTGCTGCTTGGCTGTGCCCCAAAGCTGGCGGTGCCGGCGGTGCCGCTGTTTGCGTGGCTCTGTTTTGCATCTCCTGCTGCTTTCTGCTTCTAAGTAACGGGAGGGATCCTGCCGGGGAGCTGCGAGCTGCTCCGGCCTTGCCACCCTGCGGGGACGTCGCCCAAAGACCCGCTTGCTCTGAGGGTCACAGGGGCTTTGGGTAAAAGTGGTGCCTCGTGTTACCGGGGGAATGGCCGAGCCTTGCAGCCCGGTGTGTCGGGAAGAAGTCAGTTGTGTTGTCCCTCGTGTCCCCTTGTCCCCCGCAGCTGTGCCATCTCACTGTGTCTTCTGGAGATTTGTTCTCCCCCCTGCTTCTCCTTGCCCTCCTCGTCTCCATGGCTTTGTTCAGCATCGCTTTACGGTGCTCCACGCTTCCAATGCCGGCCCTGAATTCGGGCTGTTTCCGAAGGGTTTCTCCCAGCTGCTGGCTCTGTCCTTGCCTCCATCTGTTTTTTTTGGTTGGATTTTGCAAAGATGCCATTCCCGGGAGTTTTCTCCAGTGTGTCTGGTGGTGCCACGGGGCTGCTCTGCCTGCGAGGGCATCAGCTTGGTCATCCTAAGCTCTCTCCCAGCCTGGTGGCGTTTCTCTGCTCTCCCATCCTAATCCAGTTATCACGGCTCAGAGGCACAGCTGGCCTCGCGGGGCAAGCGTCCCGTGCAGCGCCCCGGCTGCCCCAGCAGCCGTTTTCAGGTGTTCAAATGCCTTTGGTGGTGGAAGCTTTCCAGAGCCACCAGACCCCAGTCTGGTTTCATGCCCCCTTCTTTTCTCGCAGGCACTTCAGGGTGTTTGGTTTTAAAGTGCTCATGTTTTCCGTGCAGGATCTGCCCTCCAGCAGTCCCTGCTCACGGGCTGTTGTTTTCCCCTGCACTGTTGCAAGCTGCCTGCTCACCTGTGACGCATAACACGGTTTTTCTGTGAAAACTCCCAAGTTCTTCCCAACCCCACCCCAAAAGCTCCTCGGGCTGTCTGGGCTTTTGCTGGTCTCCCCAGGTCGGTGGTGGGTTTCCATCGGGGATGTCACTCCAGGGGGCACCACAGCCCTCGCAGCCCTGTCTCCTGACTCGTGCACATCCCATGTCTCGTCCCCGTGGGGTTTTATGGCTGAGCCGGCCCAAGGGAAGTGCCCGCCACGTGCCTGCACTGATGCCCTTCGGTGGGGCCGTCCCGGCTCTTCCCAGAGCATCTCGCTCCCACCCTGCTCCCTCTCGGGGTCGCCCCCGGTTCCTGCCCGCTCCGGAGCCCCAGCACAAAGCCGCGCAGCTGGCATGGCGCTGGCCGGCTCGGGGATAATCGGGGATTGTCTCGGTGACGTCCCTGGTTTGTCATCTTGTGTTGAAATGGGGGCAGGGAAAAGGATGCTTGGGCCCTTTCAGGATCATACCGGGTCTTGCTGAGGCAGATAACACCCACTGCCGTGGCTGGAGCATTTACGTGGAAGATTTGGGTTGAGATCGGGGTTTTTCACCAGGCTGAGAGGTCTGTCAGTGTGAGAGCTAATGAGGCCGGGCAGGAGGTGGAGGAGGACCTGGCTCGGCGATGGCTGCCCGGTGGCAAAACAAGGGGAAGCCGCAGGTCCCCGGCGCTGGCAGCCTCTCGCTCCTGTCCCCGCGTTGCCTCTCCTCTCCTCTCCATGCCTGCCGTCTCCTCCTTCCTTCTGACACATCTTTTCCAAGACGACCTACATTTTTCTCGCTGCGGCTGCTGCCTGGGCTGCTCCTGCAGTGAATCCTCTCCTCCCCCATCTTCCTCTTTATTTCAGTTTATTTAAGCAGGAGATGCCAGGAGCGGTGCACGTGCTCCTTGGCTTGCTGGGGCTTTAACGGCATCACCGCAGCCCCCAAAGCCCTGCAAAATCCACCCCCCTTCCCTGGTGTGTGGCTCTGCAGGGCTGCGTGTTGTGTGGGGCTTGTATGGGATTTCACATCCACGTTGAGTGCTTCTGGTTGCTTCCCCGGTGCCATTACCCCGGTGCGACAGGTGGGCCGTGCATGGTGCCGGTGACTCCCCGGGCTGATGTGCATGGGCTGCAGGCGGTCTGGTGCCATCCCCTGGCTCCGTGGGTGTCCCCACCGTGTGCAGAGCAGGGGGATGGTGTCCACGGGTCTTTCTGGTGGAGGAGGGAGCCAGCCGTAGGTCTGGGGTCTTTCCAAGCCTTGGTGTAAGCAGTCCTGCCCCGTTTGCAGGGACAGTGGGGGCTTGACCCAGGGGGTTGAACAGGAGGGATGGGGAGCACAGCGGGGAGGTGTCCTGGGGGAAAAGGAGGAGACCAAGGTGGTAGCCCCCATCTGCAGGCTGAGCACTGGCATGTCCCATCCTGTCCCCACCAGTGCCATCCCAGGCAGCGAGAAACGGGCCGCGGGTCTGACGTGTGCCACGTGCATCTCCCCGCAGGATGAGATCGAGGAGCTGCGCGCCGAGATGCTGGAGATGAGGGACGTCTACATGGAGGAGGACGTCTACCAGCTGCAGGAGCTGCGGCAGCAGCTGGACCAGGCCAGCAAGACGTGCCGCATCCTGCAGTACCGGCTGCGCAAAGCCGAGCGGCGCAGCCTGCGCGTGGCGCAGACCGGCCAGGTGGACGGCGAGCTCATCCACAGCCTGGAGCAGGACGTCAAGGTGATGCTCGGGGGGCGGCGGTCCCCCCATGTCCCCAGCCCCAGGTGCTGGGGGATGCCCAGGGGAAGGGGTGGAGCGAGGGGGGATTGGTCTCAAAGTGGTTTGGGGTGAGATGTGCAAGGTCTTGGGGTGCAGCTCCCCCAAAAGCTGGGGTTCTGGGAGCTGCTTCTCCCTTTGGCCATCATGGAAACCTTGCAGGGCCCTGGGCTGGCATGGGGACAAGGTGACTGCTGTGGGGTGGCATTGCCTCGCCCTCCCCAGCCGCCAGCCCGGTGCCGGGGAGTGTTTGCTGAGCACTCCTTCCCACACAGCCGCTGCCGGAGGGGTGCGGTGGCAGCCGGGGACGTCCTGGCGCCGGGGGGTGGCTCAAGGAGCAGCTCGGTTTTTCGAGAGGTGACAGAGGAGCCCGAGACCAAGCACTGGGGGGGGGCTCAGGGGCCGTGCAGGGATGCTCATGCAGTGCTGAGCCCCAGCAATGCCTCCCGCAGGGGCTGGAGCCAGGGCACGCTTGGCTCTGGGGGCTCTTGTGAGGTTTTTCCGTAACCCGATGCAGCAGCTCGCCTTTCCCTCTCTGCGGGGCTGCTCCGCTCGCCCCCCTCCCAGCCGTGCAGCTGCTGCGCCGTGGCGAGCCCCCGGCTTTGGCGCTGCTTTTCCAGCGTGGTGGCCTGGAAAAAAGCTCAAAAAGGCGACGAGCATCCCGCAGCACTGCGATACGATGGAGGAAAGCAGGGTTCGGCCAGTGGAAATAGGGGCAGGGGAATGGTGGTCACAGCGTGTGATGGAGGGGACACACGCGGTGTGCGTGGCCTGGGGACAGGGTGTCACCCAGCGCGGTGTCTGCTCCCAAGGGTCTCAGCAGCACCCTGGTGAGCTCTGTGGGTGCTGTTTGGGGATGGGAGGTGCCCACGAGGTCCTGTCCACGTGTTGTGGCCGCAGTGTGCTGCTGTACCCGGCCCGATGACAGCCCCGTTGTGTCCCCAGGTGGCCAAGGACGTCTCCGTGCGGCTCCACAATGAGCTGGAGGTGGTGGAGAAGAAAAGGATCAGGCTGGAGGAGGAGAACGAGGACCTGCGCCAGCGGCTGATCGAGACGGAGCTGGCCAAGCAGGTGGTGCAGAACGAGATGGACAAGCTCCGAGAGGTGAGAGGGACACGGAGGGGGGACCAGCGGGCGGCCCCGGGGCTCAGCCCCTAGCAGGTGTCCTGGCCCTGTGCCACGGCAGCCCCTGGCCCTGCTCGCATCGCTGAAACCCAAACCGTGCTGCAGATGCTCGTGAAACTCGAGCAGCGCTGCCCTGCGCGAGGCGAGCGCCGTGATGTGCAGACAGCAGGGCTGTCCTGACCGCCCGCGGGAGGGATGTGCTCCTGCACCACGGCTTCGTGTGGCTTGGGCTCGTCCCCTTAGGGCACGACTGGGCTTGGCTGGTACACACGTGGTCCCCTGCGGGTGTCCTGCAAAGCCACGTGCGTGTCTGCACGAGACCAGGGTGCTCCGCACCGTCAGTCTGGGACAAGCTCCCAGCCTGGAGCGCTGCTGGTCCCCGTGCAGCAAGGGGACATCCCATCCACTCCATCCTCGGGGACAGGAAAGGCATCCCGGTGCCAGCGCAGCCGTGCAATCAATCACGGCGCTTGTAACCCACTTCCCTACTGCCCCGAATGCCTCAGGTCCCTGGGGAGCCTGGGGAGGCGGCGCTGGCTGAGCGCAGGGCAGTGTGCCGGGGGGGGACGCGGTGGCATCGCCCAGCCCTGCTGCCTACTCAGGGCCACCAGGAGTGGGGACAGGGACAGAGGGCTGCACGCATGGGACAGGAGATTGCCCCTCTGCAGCCACGTGAGCCCGAAGGGGACGCTGCTGGCTTGCACGGGACCTTCTCTGGGGTGCTTGGGGCTGCTGGCAGGTCTGTGCTAGGACATCGCTGGGGACAATTCCAGCTGTCACTGCAGGCGAGCCCTGTGGGGACAAAGCCGGGCGTGCTGGGTGCTTCTGCAGCTCCTGCTGGGCTCTGCACTGAGCACAGGGGCTTGCTTCCACTCTTGGAAAGGGCACGTCCCCAGGCATTGGGGTTACTCACTTATTCCAGAGCGTTAATTAGGCAAAGGAGCGAGTTAACAGCCCTCAGCCGCCTCCTCCCTTCTGCCGGAGGGCGCAGGGCAGCGCACAGCTTGTTAGCAGCAAGGCAAACAGGAGGAGGCTGGGCAGGGCTGGGCTTGCCCCTCGGGCTGGTTCTTTCTCGCTTCCATGAGGTTTTTCCGTGGTGGGACGTGCAGTGTGTCCCCCAAGGTGCCTTCGCCCCCCTGGGCTCGATCCCAGCCTCAGGGACCGCAGCACCTCCAGCGTGGGACACGGGGCAAGGGCACGCTCGTCCCCAGTGGGTCCAGGCCGAGGGATGCCGACGTGGCACAGGCAGCCCCCGGGGGGGTGCAGCAGCTCCAGCGCTGGTCTTGGCCTTAATAGGAAAGCTGGAGCCCGGCACCTTGGCACAGGCAGCCGCTTACATTTCACAGCTGCTTTCTTTGGCTGCTGGGGCCTCAGCGCCAGCTTGGAAGCATGCCTGAGGCGGCCCCTGGCCCCCAGTGCCTGAGGGGGCTTCGGCCCCGCTGCATCGCCCACCCCGGCAGAGCGGGATGGGGTGCGTGGCTGGGGACAGGTTCACACTGATGTGGGTATTTTTAGACCCTTATGGCTCTGCCTGGGCTCCCCGTGTCCCAGCTGTCCTCGCTAGCCTGGGGGTCATCCATTGTGCCCCCTGGGACACTGGTGCTGACTGCTACTGGGTGCTTCTTGTGCCGGGGCAGTCCGAGGGACGGGAGGGTGATTTCTGGGGGATTTAGGGATGGGAATCCCGCTGTCACGCTCTCGCAGGCTGTCCCCAGCAGCGTGACAGCCAGTGGCTGATCCCAGGTCTCCGTTTGCAGCTGCAGCCAGTCAGGGAGAAAGGCACCAGGGACGTGTCCCCCTGCTGCCTGCACGCAGGGAGAGGTGGTGGGGAGCATCGGCTGCTGCTCCCAAGCTGGGATGCCCCAGAGCCATCTCGGCCTGGGATTCCCCGCTCCGTCCCGCCGTGACTCAGCCTCTCCACCACTCGCTTCCTGCTCCCTCCCTGCTCTTGTGCCCGCAAGGGTATTTCTGGCCAAGCCCCATGACACGACGCCTGGCAGGCTGGCTCCCCCGTGGTGAGGGGCTCATCCCATGGGGCCCTGGCATTTTTCTGGCTGTCACGAGCCGTGGAGCCGTCAGCACTGCCCTGCCTGCGATGACCCCAGCCCTGGGGGGTGGCCGGGTGGCTCTTTGTGTCCGCACTGGCGTGCCGTGCTGCATCCGTGGGTAACATCCCTCTCTTCTCTCTGCAGAATTCCCTGAAGAAAAGGGGGTCTCGCTCCATCGGAAAGGCCGAGAAGAAGCCATCAGTGCAGGTACGGGCTGCGGTGCCCGCCCCAGGTAGCGGTGCCGGCCGGTGGCCGCTGAGCCTGGCACAGGGGGGAGTCCCGGGCAGGGCAGCGACATCCCCTCCTTGCAGGGCTTCTCTGCCTTCTGCACAAGGCAGGGATTGATGTGCTGGGCCATCCTCCTTGTTCTCAAGGATCCCTTGTCTCCTTTATCAATGGGGCCTCAGAGCAGGCAGTGGCTTGAACCTTTTCCTCGTGCTGGGGCTGCCTGTGCCAGCGGCTGGGCTGCAGGGTGGTCCCGGGGGGCCTGGGGTCCCTGTGGGGAGCAGCTGGAGGCCGCTGTCCCTGCCCCTGCCCCGTGACAGGCTGCTGGGCGAGCGCGGGGAGGGGGACGTGCCAGCAGCAGGAGGATTTCATCTGTCACTTGCTGTTGTGCTGAGCTGCTGTGAGTCCTAATGCTGTCAGCAGGGAGGGGCAGAGCTGCCTGCTGCCGGTAGGAGCGCGAGGGCTTTAACACCCCCTGAATCCCCTTCCGAAGGCAGACCTGTGTGATCTGTTCTGGGCAGCAGACCTGCTCCCCCAAAGCCTGGCGGGGAGCCCCGTGAAGTTGTTCCTGCTGAGAGGGTCTCATCACGGGGACCCTGGGGTTCCTGGCTGACCCCATGTCCCCGTGTCCCTGCAAAGCGCAGCCAAGCACACACCCCGCTGCTCCCCTCGCTGTCGTCTTCATGGAGCTGAGAGCCCCGCTGCGGGGCCGTGGGGCTGGCCGTGGGGCAGGGCAGGAGCGGGTGCAAAGCCGAAGCCATCCCCGGGTTCCCCGGGGTGCCGATGCCCTGGCAGCGGGTCCCCATCCTCCCTCCCTCCCTCCCGCTCCAGTGCAGCCACCCGTGACTCAGCGGTGCCTTCCTGGGCCCCTTTCCTGCCCAGCCATGCTGGGCTCTCACAGAACATGGAGCTGGGGCAGAGGCAGGCTCAAAACCAAGCTCCATCCCCTCTGTCCCCCACCCCAGGAGCTCTCGAGGTGCTCCCCGTGCTGCCTGGGGTGTGGGTGTCCCCCCGGCCCTGCCAGGGGCAGGGGGAGGCGCCCGCTTGTGGCTTTTTTTTTTTTCCTGGAAAAAACAGGAACTGAGGTCACGTCTGCCCAGCTGGGACTGCGGCCCTGTGGCGCTGGCCCCCCCTCCACTGTCCCCGTGGCCATACTGGGGAATAAGGCAGCACCCCGAGCCCAGGGCAGCCCCTCTGGGCTGGAGGCACCACAGCGTTTGGTGGCTCCCAGAGCTGTGTGGGCACCGCTGCCCGTGCTGGAGGGGGACTGGGGTGCTGGGGACGGGGTGAGCTGGCGGTGGGTGCCACCAGCGGGTCCCCTCCTGGCGGTCAGTGGGCTGGAGTGACCCTGCGGCACAGGAAACCACGAGCTGGGCGTCAGGAAATCCTGGTCCTCTGTCCAAAAACTGCTCCGTAGCTGAGAAACGGTCTCTGAGGGCAAACAGCGGAGCTGGCTGTTGATAAATTTAAAAGCAGCCTGAGCAAAACCCCATGCACGGTTCCGGGAAGCAAAAGGGCTCAGGCAGGGCTGGGGGCTTGGCTGGGGCTGCCACCCCCGGGCGTGGTGAGGGGGGGCAGCAAGGACAGGGACAGGACAGGGACAGGGATGGGTGGCTGGGAGGAAAGGGGCTGGGCGAGGGGTGGGACCTGGGGAGGTTTCCAGCCCTCATGAAAAACAAAACCCGACCAGAAGAAGGCCTCGTTCCAGCCACTTCCGCAGGCACCCGGCAGCTTTCCCTCCCCATCACACGTGGTGGCAGGGCTGGGCCAGGTCCCCACGTCCCACCTCGGTGTCGGTGCCCGATGTCCCTCAGGTCCACCAGGACCTTCCTAACGCCTGTCCCCGCTTGGTCCCCAGGAGGACAGCGCGGACCTGAAGTGCCAGCTGCATTTCGCCAAGGAGGAGTCAGCCCTGATGTGCAAGAAGCTGACCAAGCTGGCCAAGGAGAACGACGGCATGAAGGAGGAGCTGCTGAAGTACAGGTCCCTCTATGGGGACCTCGACAGCTCCCTGTCCGTGGAGGAGCTGGCCGACTCGCCCCACTCACGCGAGGCCGAGCTCAAGGTCCACCTCAAGCTGGTGGAGGAGGAAGCCAACATCCTCAGCCGCAGGATAGTGGAGCTGGAGGTGGAGAACCGCGGCCTGCGGGCAGAGATGGACGACATGAAGGGCCAGGGGGACAGGGAGCTGCCGGGGCAGGACCTGCGGTTCCTGGCATGCCCCTCGGGCTGCGGGGACGCGGGGGACACGGTGGTGGAGCTGCGCCGGCACCTGCAGTTCGTGGAGGAGGAGGCCGACCTGCTGCGACGCTCGCTGCTGGAGCTGGAGGACCAGAACAAGCTCCTGATGAACGAGCTCAACAAGTACAAGTCGGACCACGAGCTGGACGTGACGCTGTCAGAGGATAGCTGCTCGGTGGTCAGCGAGCCCTCGCAGGAGGAGCTGGCCACGGCCAAGGTGCAGATCAGCGAGCTGAGCGGCAAGGTGAAGAAGCTGCAGTACGAGAACCGCGTCCTCCTCTCCAACCTCCAGCGCTGCGACCTGGCCTCCTGCCAGACCACCCGGCCCATGCTGGAGACCGACGCCGAGGCTGGGGACTCGGCGCAGTGCATCCCCACCGCCGGCTGGAGGGACGGGCACGGCAGCGAGGCCGAGCAGCAGGACAGGGCGCCCGGCGGGGGGAAGGCGCTGGATGGCGGTCCCGCTGCCAAGCTCCTCAAGGTCAAGGACTTCGAGACCCTGCTGGGCATCCGGGACCAAGCGGCGCTCGTCAGCAAAGCCATCGACGTCTTGATCTCGGACGCCAATGGCTTCACCTCCAGCTTGAAGCTGTGCCTGGACAATGAGTGCGTGGGGGGGCTGCTGGCCGAGGCAGTGGATAACAGCAGCGAGGGCCCCAGCGACGCCAAGCTGATGAACGTGCTCCTCATGAGGCTGGGGGTGCTGCAGCAGGACCTGGGCTGCTTCATGAGGAAGGTGGACCACCTCGCCGGCGGCCTCAAGGAGCACACGGACTCCTTCCCCTTCTCCGGCAGCCACGAGGCCACCAAAGAGGGGCTGCAGAAGGAGAACGGCTCCGACTTCCAGGTACGGGGCTTCTTTCCACGGCCGCCCTGCAGCACTTGTTGGTTTATTTGCTGCTTCTTGCTCTGTTCTCCTGCTTTAGTGGAACAAACCCTGACCCGTAACGTTCCCCTCCTCGTGGCTCCCCAGAGCAATCCCCCAACTAACACTCCCCTCGCTGCATGCCGTGGCACCCGGGACAGGATAGGACTCTGCTCCAACAGAGTGTGCGCCGGGCGGGAGGTGGGGCCGGGGGGCTCACAGCGATGTCCCACCCCGGTGAGGCGGCTTGGCTGCTCTCCTCCATCTGTGGCCAGGCTCCTCGCAGAGCCAAGCGTCCCCACCTGTGATGCTCTTTGCTGATTGGGATGGGCCCCTGGTTTGAAAGACTGTCCAGTCGGCATCGTAAGAGCACCCCAAGTTCACAGAATCACAGAATCATTTAGGTTGGATCACCCAGTCCAACCTCTGACCTAACACTAACAAGTCCTCCACTAAACCATATCACTAAGCTCTACATCTGAACGTCTTTTAAAGACCTCCAGGGATGGTGACTCAACCACTTCCCTGGGCAGCCCATTCCAATGCCTAACAACCCTTTCAGTAAAGAAGTTTTTCCTAATACCCAACCTAAACCTCCCTTGCAACCTGGCTTGCAAGCACCCAACTTGGAAGGAGCTTCATCCCCATTGGTGTGCACTGAGACGGTTCCCAGGCAGGGTAATTCACAGAGCAAAAACCCCAAGGCAACTTTGTCTCCAGCGGGGAACCCTCCCATGGAGAGCAGCCCATGCCCTCCTGTCTGGGGAGGCCAGTTCATGCCAGGACAGCCAGGGATGGGGACCTGGCTGGGGACACAGGTCCCACCATGGACACAGGGCACCTTTCTGGAGCACACTCGCTTGTTCAGAGTCCTATTTTTCTGCATGCTGCTGGACTGCAGTCCCACCAGCCCCAGGTCCCGGTCTCCCCCAATCACTGCATGGCACCGTAACTGGTGTTTGCACATTTTTTCCCTCTTTCTCTCTTTTTTCCCCTTCCCCAAACAATCCAGGCCACGTGTCTCGTCATCCTGTGTTTCCTTTTGGTTTCCACATTGTCTCCCACCATGGTGATGAAGTTCCTTCTCCTCACCATCCTTTTTGTTGTCTTGTAGTCCTTTACTGTTTCGGAGACCCATTGTTTTGTTTTCTGGCTTTCTTTTCTTCCCGCTCTTTTGGTTTGTTCTCATTAACTTGCCCACGCATGCAGCAGCCTGATTTTAGGGACGCCGACCCTTACCGCATCACCCACGCCAAGGACACGGACCCCGCGCATCCCCGGAGCTACAAAACCTGCCGGCCCGACGAGAACGACTCCTACGCCACCGAGGTACGGAGCCACCTGCCCAGCACAGACAGGGAGCCATGCGTGTCCTGTCAGTGGGGCTGGCAGGGTCGGGGCTGCCCAGGGAGCAGCTCGGTGGGAGGGCTGCAGAGCTGGAGAGGGGGTGCTGAGCACGTCCCCCTGCCCACTGGGCACCCACCGTCCCTCTTGTGCCCTTGCAGATGAAGGAGCTGCAGCTGGTGCTGTCGGAGGCCAACGAGAGCCTACGGGGGCTGCAGGAGCAGCTCTCGCAGGAGAGGCAGCTGCGGAAGGACGAGGTGGACAACTTCTCGCAGAAGATCTGCCAGGTGAGCGGGCGGTGGTGGCCCCGGGAGGGAGGGTCCCCACATGCACGGCCCCGGGCTGGTGACCCCCCTGGCGACACCCAGACCACACAACCTCCCATCCTCGAGGGACGCAGGGGCTGAGCGTGCCTCTCTGTGCACGTGGGCGTGCAGCCATGCAGGGCTCACACCTTTTGCCTTGATGGCCCCGCTGTCCCGGGGGGTTGCAGCTACCTGTAGGCTGAGCTGGGGGCATTAAATTTGGGGTCCCATGCTGGGCTGGGGCTATGGGGAGGAGACACGACAGCCTGCACAGGTGCTGGTGGCTCAACGCATCCCTCCGCAGCTGAAGGAGGACCACCAGAAAGCCCTGCTGCGGCGTGAGTTCGAGCTGCAGAGCCTGAACCTGCAGAGGCGGCTGGAGCAGAAGTTCTGGAGCCAGGAGAAGAACCTGCTGGTACAGGAGTCACAGCAGTTCAGGCAGAGCTTCCTCCTGCTTTTCATGAAGCTCAAGTGGTTCCTCAAGCGCTGGCGCCAGGGCAAGATAGTGCACAGCGAGGGCGATGACTTTCTGGAGGTACCGTGGGCACGGGCGGTGGGACACTCGGATGTCCCCTGTCCCTGTCTGGGTGCTGTGGGATCCTCACGGGATCCATGGGACCCTCAGCAAGCTGCCTGTGCTGTCCCCTGCAGGTGAACAGCATGAAGGAGCTGTACCTGCTGCTGGAGGAGGAGGAGCTCGCCCCGCAGCAGCAGGCGGACAACAAGACCTGCGCTGGGGACGCCTGGACCCCCAACACGGTGAGTGGGGTGGGCAGGATCGGTCCCCACCGGGCATCACTGTTGGCCGGTGGGGTGATCCCAAACCCTGGTGGCACCCCATGTCCCTCCCCCCGGGGCTGGCAGTGTGCAGGACTGGGGCGCAGAGGCGGCAGCCCCCGCTCACCCCCCGGTCCCCGGCAGCCCAACGAGTGCATCAAGACGCTGGCGGACATGAAGGTGACCCTGAAGGAGCTGTGCACCGAGCTGCGGGAGGAGCGGCGCGGCGCCGGCGAGCTGCAGCAGCAGTTCACCAAGGCCAAGGCCGCCTGGGAGATGGAGCGTGCCGAGCTCAAGTGCCACATCGCCCAGGTGGGAGCCGCGGGGGGGGGACGTGGGGCTGGGGGGCTGCCCGCGCCAGGTGCCAAGCCGTGGCTGCTGGGGAGGGCTGGGAGGAAGGATGGCACGGCGGGAATCACAATGAGCAGCAGCTCCGGCAGGCGAGTTTCTATAGCAACGGGGCTGGCACGAAAATCCCGACTGCGGGAGCAGAGGATGCTCTTTATTCCTCTGCTGGGTTTGTCTGGGGTGGGTGGGATGGTGCCGGGGCTCACCGTGCTCTGGCCATGCACCACGCTCATCCCGTCCCCTGCTGGAGCAGCACCAGAGCCCTCTTCTCCTGTCCCCTCGGTCCCCCGGCCCGTTCTGCCCTGCTTTCGTGGTGGTGAGGGGTTTTGGCTCCCTGGTGCCATGCTGGCAGCAGCCGGTGGCTGTGCATCTGCTCACCAGAGCAGTGCCAGCGCTTCCCGGGCGGTGTTTCTCCATGGTGCCCATCCACAGTCCCCAATTCCCCTGTCTCCTCCCCAAAAGCAAGCAGAGCCACCGTGGGGGCGGCAGCCCTGTTCCAGATGCCTTCAGGGCCAGCAGCGGCAGTGTCCTCAGGGAGTGCTCTGCCAGCCCCGCAGGCAGCGCCACCCTCACGGGGCGGGGAGGAGTGCCGTGGGGACATCCAGCCCCCGTCCCGTTGGGTGACCATCCGTCGGTCCGTCTGGCACGACGGGGCTGCCAACGCCATGTCCCCGCAGCTGGAGGCCAAGGCGGGCAAAGGCCTCACCGAGCGGGCGCTGCCAGACTGGAAGGTGGCCCTGAAGAGGGAGCGTGAGGAGCACCAGCACCTCCTGGCCGAGTCATACAGCGCCGTCATGGACCTGACCAAGCAGCTGCAGATCAGCGAGAAGAACTGGAACCAGGAGAAGGTGGAGCTGCTGGCCCGCTTCAAGGAGGAGCAGCAGCAGGCGGAGCAGCAAGCGAAGGACCTGCAGAACAAACTCAACCAGGTATGGTGTCCCCGACCGTGCACGTGTCCTCCAGCCTCCGCTGCTTGCTCGCTGTGCTTGAATGCTCCTGGGGCACACCCGGCGAGCGAGCAGCAGATGCTTTGCTTGCCCAGAGGGGCACATGCACACGTTGAGTGACCAGCATGTTCTCCAGTTGCAGAAAGGAACCAACCCATGGGCTTTGAAGCACTCTGAAATGGAGAAGCACGGCGGCAACTGGAAAGAGGTGGGCAAGAGAGGGTGGCATGGTCTTTTGGCTTCCCATTGGGCTCAGGTCTGGGTTAAAAATTAGGGGGAGGTTGTGCGCACCCCAAAATAGCATCCCCTCAAGCAGCAGTCTCCCAGCAATGGTTGCAGGGAGGCCACCAGGGATTAGGGAGATGGAGACAGCAGAGAGCATGGCTCATCCTGCTGTGGCAAACCCTAGGGGCTTCAGACAGTTGATTTAGAATAGTTTTGGTCGCAGCCAGCCCTGTGTAGCCTTGGGAGTGGGGTGCAGGACCTGGGGACGTTGGGGAGGTGCCTGAAAGGAGCAGGGTGAAGCCCCTGCTCCAGCACATCCGTGTGCTATGGGCCTGTGCCTTCTGCCACCAGAGCTTGCTTCTGTGTCCTCCTAGGCTCTCAATGAAAAAATCACAGACAAAGAGACAATCTCTGAAGAAGAAGCCAAGGGAACCAACTTAAAAAGGTGAGTGTGTCAGTGGTGTGGTCCTCAGGGCGTGGAGGAGGTCAGCAGCCCTCAGAGCCAGGCCTGCCTCCAGCTCTGACTGGACACAGACGTGGCCCAGGATTGTCCCGGAGGCAAGAAGCGGGACTGGGTGCCCAGCAGGTCCCGTTGGGGTGGTGCCTTCAGCTGTCCCCACACCGTCACCCTGTCCTGCTGGCTGGGTGATTGGTGAGCCCTGTCCTCTCTTCTCCCGCAGGACCAAGTCCGTTTCCTCCATGTCAGAGTTCGAAAGCTTGCTCGACTGTTCTCCCTACCTCCCTGGAAAGACTGCGCCCGGGCTGGGTGACCATTCCCGAGGCAAAAAGGTGTCTGCAGCCGCCCAGCTGCTGCCCAACGGGATCCGGGACAGCACCGGCCTTCCTCCCCCAAACTGTACATATGTGAATATCGAGCAACCTGCCCCTGACGGCCTGGCCAAGGAGAAGCTGGGCATCTCCTCCTGGGACTACTCGCGGGCCAGCAGCTTCTCGGGGCACGACCCGGCCCAGAAGCAGATGCAGAGGAGCTACACGGCGCCTGACAAGACGGGGATCCGCATCTACTACAGCCCGCCTGTGGCGCGGCGGCTGGAGGCACCTCTGGTGCACAACAAGGAGGGGAAGATCATGATCGAGCCCGGCTTCTTGTTCACCATGGCCAAGCCCAAGGAGCCAGAGGAGTCGGCCAGCGCGGAGAGCACGTACAGCCAGTGGCTGTGCAACTTCTCCAAGCAGCAGCGGGAGCTGCTGGACGGCGGCACGGTGGAGAGCGCGGTGCCGCCAGTGCCCCGCTTCCCGCCCTCGCTGCACGACCTGGAGATCTCTGGCAACATGAGCGACGACATGAAGGAGATCACCAACTGCGTGCGGCAGGCCATCCGCTCCAGCTCGCTGGAGAGGAAGGTGAAGAGCGCCTCGAGCCAGACGGTGGGGCTGGCCCACGTGGGGACGCAGACCATCCAGACGGTGAGCGTGGGCCTGCAGACGGACCTGCCGCGCGGCGGCGTGCACGGCAAGAGCTGGTCCCCGCGCAGCTCCTCCCTCGTCTCTGTGCGCAGCAAGCAGATCTCCTCCTCCCTGGACAAGGTCCACTCCAGGATCGAGCGGCCCTGCTGCTCCCCAAAATATGGCTCTCCGAAGCTGCAGAGGAGGTCTTCCTCCAAACTGGACGCCTCCAAGGACAGGAGCCTCTGGAACCTGCACCAGGGCAAGCAGAACGGCTCTGCCTGGGCCCGCTCCACCACCACCCGCGACAGCCCCGTGCTCAGCAACATCAACGACGGCTTGTCCAGCCTCTTCAGCGTGGTGGAGCATGCGGGCAGCACCGAGTCCATCTGGAAGCCGGGCTGCCCCGAGGGCAGCAGGGCCAAGCCCGAGGCCCCCAAGTACGGCCTGGTGCAGGAGTTCTTTAGGAACGTCTGCGGGCGGGCGCAGAGCCCCACAGGCCCCCCAGAGAAGAAGGATGCCAGCACTGGGGAGGAGGGTGCCAAGAAAACCGAGCACCCCGGCCCGGCCGCCTACCACCCGGCCGAAAGCGCCTCCCGCATCTTGAGCAAGAAAGTCCTCAAACAAAGCAGCTGCGAGGACCCAAAGCTGTCGTCCCCCAGCCAAGGGAGCAAGGAGGCGGCCCCCCGGGACCCCGACCTCATCTCGGCTCTAGCCAGCGAGGTAACGAGGCGGGGTCCCCCCGCACACCGGGGTGTCCCGCGGGGACGGCTCCGGCACCCTCTAACCGCCCCCCACTCTCTCTTTGCAGGACATGGCGTGCGACTGCAGCTCGCAGTCCCTCACCTCCTGCTTCGCCCGGCCGTCCCGCTCCGCCGCCCGCCACTCGCCCTCCAAGTGCAGGCTGCACCCCGCGGACCCCCCCAGGGCGGAGGAGAAGCCGGGGCCCCTGAGTGAGTGAGGACGGCGGGACGGGGCGCGCAGCCTTGCCTGCTTCCCACTCTCCTGCCCCGAGAGCGCCCGCGGGGCCCCTCTCGGGGACGCATCTGTCTCCTAACCGTCCCCTCACCCTTGGGGACGCTTAAGAAGCAGATGGCGAAGGGCGCCGGGCGGCGGAGGCTGCCGGCAGCAGCGGGGCGTCCCGCCGGGGTGGCCGTGTCACCGGCACGGGGGGGAGCGGCGGGGTCCCCACGGTGGCCTCGGGAAGGGGACGGCCGCCGTGCGAGGTGGCGGTGCTGCTCGTCCAGGGGTGAAGCGCAGCGGGGTTGGAGTCGAGGGATGGAGGCAGCGTGGCTCCGTGGGCTGGATCCGGCCCCATGACCAGCGCCGCCTGCCCGGCGTGTCCCTGAGGGCCCCGGTTGCGGGGCGGTTGCATCAGCCGCATCCATCGGCTGCATCCTGGAGGCTGGGGGGAGGCGAGGAGGGTCCCTGGGCTGGGCGGCACGTGGAGGCTGTCCCTATCTGTCCCCATCGCCCTCCCACTGCAGGGAGGCTGCCGGGCTCCTCCGCTGGTGGGAAGGGTCTGGGCAGCCCCCGGCGTGGTGGGGAAGCTGGGTGTATGCGTGGCGTGTCCTCGTCTCCTCTCCTACCCTAATCCCAAGGGGCCTTGGCTGGGAGCAGCGTGGTGGGACCCCCCCAGCAGCCTCCACCCTGCAGAGCGCCCACCTCCCTGCCCGGGGCCACGTGTAGTTATTTGCTCCTCCAAGTGCTGAGTTTAAATATTCCTCCTTCCCTTCCCCCCCCCTTTTTTTTTTTTCCCCTTCTTCCTCCTCTTTTGGCTCTGCCCAACTCCGGACAGCCTGCAATGTAAACCAAGTGCATTTTTTGAAAACAAAACATACCGAAATGAGCTAAATTGGAGATGCACCGATTGGATTAAGAGATTGTGGGCTGGGCGGCTGCAGCACGGCTCCCAGCCTCCGCCGCACAGCGGTCGGGCAGTCGCCTTCGAGAAAAGCCTCATCTGGGGAGGGAGGAGGGCAGCATCCCAGCAGCGCTGGTGCCCCTGTGCGCAGCCCAGGGCGAGAAGGGTGATTTTGGAGATGGCTGCTTGACCTATTTTCAAGCTGCATGCCAGGGGCTGGGCAGGATTTGCACAGATGGAGCTGCCTGCAGGTGCCTGTGCCTGCCGGGGGTCTGGGCATTGCTCGGGGGGGCTCTGGGCATTGCTCTAGAGCCTCTGGGCATTGTTCTGAGGCTGTGTATGCTGCTCCAGGGGCTCTGTGCATGGCCCCGGGGACTCTCAGCATTATTCTAAGGCTGCGGACATCACTCCTGGGGCTCTGTGCATTACCCAAGGGTGCTGGACAGTGCCCTGGGGGCTCTGTGCAGTGCCCTGGGGGCTCTATACACAGCTCCAAAGGTTCCTGCATTGCTCAGGGGCTGTGTGTAGTGCTCTGGGGGCTCTGTGCAAGCCCCCAGGGGCTCTGTACACTACCCTGGGGGCTCTGCGCGCTGCTCCAGAGCCTGTGCGCATTGTTCTGAGGCTGTGTACATCGCTCCAGGGGCTCTGTGCACTGCTGTCATCTTGCAGCCACGCTTAAAAAATGCTCCTGCTGCCGCAGCTGCTGCCCCCTCCCGTCCAGCCGCACACTGCCCGCAGCAGGACGGCTGCATCACTGCCACGTCGCAGCCTCCGTCAGCATCTCCGCGACAGCCGCTCACTGCCTGTGTCTCCGGACACACCAGCATCAGCCAGGGCCAGCCGGCCCAGCACCGATGGCCTTTCGCTCTGGGGGCAGCCAGCCGGCCCCCCGGGGCCCTCGTCCCCCGGGCGTGGGGTAGGCGCTGCCCTCCGTCACCAGCAGCCAGGGCCAGGCAGCGTCCCCGCCTGCCACCCCCACGTCCCCGGCAGCACTGCCGCCAGCACTCTCCTGCTGTACATAGATCCTTTCGGGGTGGTTTTTAGCATTTTCATCGAAGACTAGGTTTTGTTTTCGTTTTGTTTTTAAAAGACTCTCTACTTTTGGAATGTGGTTTCTCATTTTTACAACTGCCTTTTAATTATTTGTAATATCGGTCAGTTCTGTCTTAATCTGTAAATAGCGGTGCCGGGTGTTTCCCACGGGGATGGGGACAGGGACAGGGGGCGGCAGGGGCTTTGCAAAGGCAGCATTGCAGAGAGGCAGGAGCTGCTTTGGCTGAGCCCGGGGTGATGGGAACAAATCATTAGCTGGGGAGGCGGCAGGTTTGGCCTCAGCCCCTGCAGCCTCTGCCCTCGTCCTCACCACGGTCCCTGTGCCCACCCCAAGGTCGCATGAAGGGCAGGATCTGCCCCGATGACGGCGCCCACCCGCACCCTGTGCCGTGCCTGCTTGTCGTGTGATGAATAAAGGCCCTGCAGACCTTCACCTGCGCCCTCGGTGCCGCTTTTGCAGGCTGCAGAGGGGAGCGAGGGGTGGCCCATGGCCGGGGGTGCCCCCAGGCCCCATCCCCGCCAGCTGCCCGCACACGGTGTCCCATCCTCTCCCCATCCCTGTGTCCTGACCCTGCTCTGCCACGTCGCCGTGGCTTCCCTGCCATCGCCCTTGGGTCCTCCGTGGCCTCTCACCCCATGTGGGCTCCTCTCGGCTCCGTGGTGGTCTTGTGACGCTGGTGCTCCCCACACCTCCCCTGTCCCAGCCTGCTCAGCCGTGTCCTCATCACTGCCCTGGCTTCCTACCCTCATGCCCCTCATCACCCAGAGGTCCCAGCCTCCTCCAGGCTCACTACATTCAGCTGTCCCTCCCTGAGCTCCTCCATCACCTCCCGTGTCACACCCCTCCTTTTGCTCCTCCATCATCCTTTGCGTACCATCCCTTCTGTCCCTGCTCCTCAGTCCCCCAACGTGTCCCATCCTTCCTTCTTCTCCTCCATCTTCAGCTGCATCTCTTTCCTCCTGTGTGCTCTTCCATTGCCCACCATGTCCTGCCCCTCATTATTCTGCTTCTGCGTCAGCCACCCAGCTCATTCCTGCTTCCCATGTCCCACCCCTTCCACATTCCTTCCCTCTTCCTGTGCACTTCCATCTTCTGCTATGTCCCATCCCTCCTTCCCCTGCTTCTCCATCACCCACCCATCCCATTCCTCCTTCCCGTGCTCCTGTCACCCAGTGTCCCATCCCTCCCTGCCACGTTCCTGTTAGCTGTGTCGTCCCACGTGTCCTTCCATCCCTGCCACATCCTCTTCCTCCTTAGCTCCGGAGTCCTCCCTCACATCCTATCCTTCCTTGTCCTCTGCCGTCACCCACCGCCTCCATCCCTCCTTCCTGTGCTCCTGTCACCCCTGCACCCCATCCCTCCCTGCCATGTTCCTCCATCACCCACCATGTCCCATCCCTCGTTACTGTGCTTCTCCATCGCCCATCGCCTCCCATTCATCCTTCTAATGCCCCTCCATCACCCCACGGTGCATCCTTCCCTGCCATGCTTCACTATCATCCGCCACATCCCATCCCTTGTTATCCTCATCCACCTCCCACCATCTCCTAATCTCGTCTTCCTCCGCTTCCACCCTGTCCTATCTGTCCTCACCTGCTTCACCTCCAGTCTTTTCCTCTCATATTACTCCTTTTGTCAACATCTCACCATCCCTTCTCATCATCCGTGAACTCCCACCATCAATGCAACCTGCTTTAACCTCTTCCACTTCTCATCTTCTCCCCATCTTTCTTCATACTCTTCTGCCTCTTATCTCCTCATCCTCCTCCACTTCCCCATCCAATCCATCCTCACCTCCCACTATTACCCTGTCCCTCCAGTTGTCAACATCTCCCAGTCCTCCTCTTAATTCACACCCACACATTTCCAATCCCCCTCCATTTCCTACCATCTGTCTGTCCTCCTCCATCTCTCACCAGTTTGTCTTCCCCTACCCCTTAACCATGTCTCCATCTCTCCTTGTAATCCTCCTCTATCTCCCACCGTCTCCTCTACCTCCTCTTCTTCCATCTCTCCTTCCCTCGTCCTCCACCACCTACCATCTCTTCATCTCCTCTCATCTCTCCCCTCCTCTTCCTCTACTGTCCATCATTTTGTCAAACTCCATCCTCCTCCACCTCCTGCTGTCCCCAGTTCCATTTCCCAACATCTCCCACCGTTTGCCTGTTCTTCCTCATCTTCCAGTTCCCACCTGCCTGGTTCTCCTCATCCTCCTCCAACCTCCTGTTTTCTCTTTTCATCATCCTTCACTTTTCATATCCCGTATCTCATTGTCCTCCGCTGCTTTCCCCTATCTCCTATACCTTCATCCTCCATCTCCCACCTCTGCTTCCTCCACCTCAGCCTTCCCGTCCATCCTGCCAACCTCCCCCTTCCATCATTCCCCATCCCTTTTCATGCACTTTCAGCTCTTGCCGTTGCCTGTCTCCTCACACCTGACCTCCAGCCATCTCACCATCCTTGGTTATCATTCACCTCCCGGTTTCACTGTTTCTTCTCACATTACAGAATCACAGAACTGTAGGGGTTGGAAGGGACCTCTGAGATCACCGGGTCCAACCCTGCTTCCAAAGCAGGTTCCCTAGAGCAGGTTGCCCAGGTAGGCGTCCAGACGGGCCTTGAATATCTCCAGAGAAGGAGACCCCACAACCTCCCTGGGCAGCCTGTCCCAGGGCTCCGTCACCCTCACCGTGAAGAATTTCTTTCGCATGTTGGTGCGGAACTTCCTGGGCTCCATTTTGTAGCCGTTGCCCCTTGTCCTGTCCCCACAGACCACTGAAAAGAGGTTGGCCATGTCCCTCTGTCTCCCACACTTCAGGTATTTGTAAACATTGGTAAGATCCCTCCTCAGTCTTCTCTTCTCAAGGCTGAACAGCCCCAGGTCTCTCAGCCTCTCCTCACAGAGGAGATGCTCCAGGCCCTGTATCATCTTTGTGGCCCTCCGCTGGGCTCTTTCCAGGAGATCCCTGTCATTTTTGTACGTTCTTCCACCTCTCCCCATCTCCCCATCCCTCCTCATTGTCCACGTGTCCCACCTACCACACGGGTTCCCCTCCACCTCTTCCTGACCTCCAGCCATCCTCGTTTACCTCACCCTTCCCTTCCTTTCCACATCTCCGTCACCTCCCAACTCCATCCTGACCTCCCCTCTACTCCCAGCCTGACCTCTTGCCATTCTTCCTCTCCTCTGTTCTTCCTGCACTCTGTTATTCCCAGCCCATCTGGCCCCTGCTGTTACTACCTATTTCTCTTCCTCCTTCCCGTGCCTTGTATCCCATCCCTTACCAGCCCAGGAAAGCCACCCCCAGCACTGCCATCCCTGCTGCAAGCAGGAAGGGCCCTTACCGCTGGGGATGGGATGTGGGGCTAGGACGGATGGAGAACCAGCCTCCCGCCCCATCCCCGCTGCTCAAGGCATTTTCATAGCAGAGGTAAGGGCCACAGCCTGCAGGGTGGGCGATTCCTGCTGGACGTCAGGCAACACTTCTCCCTGGGGCTGGTGCAGCTGGAACTGGTCACTGGGGCAGCGGGAGGAGCTCTGCCCTTGGAAGGTTTCAACACTCAGCTAGATAAAGCCACCGGTGTCCTGATTCAGCATCAGCAATAACCCTTTGGAACCAGGGAGCTCAGTCTCCTGGGATCTCTTGAAGCACACCCATCTGTAGGAGACTTCTCCAAGCAGTGGGGGGTTGCCCAAGAGGGGCAAGACATGGCTTTGAGTGCCGTGCCTGGGATGCTGCAGGACATGAGGAAGCATCCTGGCCACTTGCAGCTGCTCCATGGTGCTCATGCAGGACCACTCCATACTGCTCGAGCGGGAGCACCCCACACTGCTCAAGCAGGACCACCCCATGCTGCTCCCACAGGACCTTCCTGTGTTGCTTAGGCAGAACCATTCCAGGCTGCTTGAGCAGCACCACTCCGTGCTTCTCAAGCAGGACCACCCCATACTGCTCCAGCATGCTGCTCAAACACAGCCACCCCAGGCTGCTTGAGCAGGACCCCTCCATGCTCTTCATGCAGTACCATGCTTGAGCAGGATGACACCACACTGCTTGAGCAGGACCATGCCAGGCTGCTTAAGCAGAATCATCCCATGTAGCTCAAGCATGACATTCCCATGTTGCTCAAGCAAGTCCACCCCATGTAGCTTGAGCCGGACCACTCCGGGCTACTCAAGCAGGACCATCCCATGTTGCTTGAGTACCATGAGCCAAGCCAAAGTGGCTTCCTGAAAGACTGCCAGGTCCCAGGCCAGTGAGATCCTCCTGAGATGACCCCTCAGACCCCAGAGCCAGGAACCCTTGCATCTCCTTGTTTTCCTTCCCTCGGACCGGGCCGTGCAGGGACAAGGCCTTTCCCTTCCAGCCACCTTACGGCTGCACCAGGGCACGGGGCTGCTGGCGCTGCTGCCAAGGGGAGGACAGGCCTCTTCTCCAACCCGTGGGAGCCCCAGGCCCTGAGGGACCTTCGTGGAGGGTCTGCTCAGAGCATCCTACACCACTCACGCACAAGGGCCAGCCGGCCTCGCTTGACTGCAGACTTTGCCTTGCAACGTTGGAGGCTCCCAGCCATCGCACAGGGGACCTGCCACATCCCACATGCTGTGTCCTACTGTGGCACGGGCAGGGACAGGGCAGCCAGTGTCTTGGTGGGGTGGGGGTGACATCTGTAGAGCGTTCCCATGCAAATGCCTTCCTGGCTGGTGAATTTGGGGGAGGGTGGAGGGAGTTTGCTACCTGTGTTAGAAACTAGCTGAACTTACGTGTCTCCCCAAGCTGGATTTCTTATTCCAAACGTTCAAACTGTTGTATATTGTACTGGGATTTTTACATTGAATTATTGTAGAAAACAAAAATCTAAACCAAGTCTGTTAAAAAATAAACATTAAAAAATCTCTATGAAAAAGAAAGAAAAGCTGCCTCCAAGTCATCTTCTCGCCGGTGTGTCAAGCAGTGGCGTACCTCCAGTGCTGCCTCTCCTGTTCCCTCTGCTGCTTGGCCCCTGCCTGCCACAGCCCCGGGGGACACTGACCACGGTGCAGACACAGCTCCTGTGGTTTTGTAACGTCCTGGGCGATGAAGGGCACAGTCCCCATCTCACAGTGTTGGCCTGGCCCTGCGGAGGCCCTGAACCCCAGGCGCCTGGTGGCATGGGGGGGTTCACCCGTGCCTGCACCCAGGCAGGGCACAGCTGAAGCTGTGGTGAGCAATGCCTGGAGCCTGCTTTAGGGGTCCAGCGGACATCGCTGCTGCCTGTCCCCAATCTCCCATGGGTGCAGGGAGGCTGCAGTGCCACGGGGAAGGGCTGTGGAGGATGTCGTGCAACAGAGGTCCCTGCTGCTGCTTCAGGGACCACAGCATCCCCACCCAGGTGCCCCAGGGTGCACAGAGCCCAGCTGTGCTCCCTGCCTTCGTCTGCACCCATCGCTGGGGGGGTGCAGACCCTGTTTGCAGGGAGATATCTTGATTTCAGAGTGATGGAAGCAAATGTGGGACCTGGCCAGATAGGACCATAATCAGACAGGGTGGCCCAGCCATGACTAAGGGCTTCACAGCAGCTGTGTCCCCAGTGTCCCCAGCCCTCGTGGTCCGAGCATTGGTGCAGTCCTGCCACCCCCCAGCTCCCCGAGTGTGGGACGGGCTCCTGTACACCCATACACAAGCCCTCACCCTTGCCCATGCTTCATGCTCAAGCGAGGTAGTGGGGTGGGGGGCTGGGCAGCAGCTCGGGGTCACCCCTGTGCAGGCAGCCAGCGGCCTTCCTAACGCGGGGAGCTGGAGAAGCATCCCTGTGCAGCTCAGCTCCTGGCTGCTCCGGGCTCAGGGCAGAAGCAAATGGTGCCGGGGGACAGCGCAGGGAGATGTGTGCCCAGATGCTGTGCCCAGGGTGTGCCCCACATGGTTGTCATGAGTTCATGCCTGGAGGCTGCATCGCTGGCCCCTTGGAGCCCACGCTGCTGGCACCGTGGGCCACGCATTGCCAGCGTGGCAGAGCCCACTTCACTGCCACTGCAGACCCTGCACTGCTGGCACCCAGGGCCCTGTGTCCGTGGCACCACGGCCCCTGCAGGGCTGGCAGCTCAGCAGCAGAGGGCACGCAGCTGCCGCCTGCCTGCGCTGCCTGGGCTCCTGCTGCCCGAAGCCAGGCAGGAGCTCGCAGAGATCACTCACGCCCAAGCTCAGCTGTCCCTGCAGCCCAATGCACAGGGAAGTAAAGAAGGTGGCTGCGTTTATAACTAGGCAAGGACACTCTCTGGAGTTCTGGGTCACCAATTCTGGGACATCTGTCCTTACGGGGAAAGCAGCTATTAAACCCCAGCCTCTCTAATGTGTTGCTGATCGAGGCACTGTCTCTCCTGAGCCTGGTTTCCTTTTCGCTTTATCCCTGGCCTTCACTGAATCCCTCACCAACGCTCTCCCATCTTCCAGATGGAAAATAGCAGCAAGCAGCAGCGCCCAAGTAAACAAACAAGCTGCTGTGAGAGGAGAGAGCATCTTTATAAGGTTAATTGGCCCCATCTAGGAGACAGACAGACATTTTCCTTTGGCTCGCTCACTCATGAAGCTCAAGCGAACAGCAGTAATGCATCTCCTGGGTTTGATTTATAACCATGATTGTGTTATTAGCTCATCTACATGCAAAATGATTATGAATATATTGTGTGTGCTCTGCAGAGGCTAAATTACCAGGTTCTGATATTCATCAGCTTCCCTTTGAAGCTTGCAACAGATTGAAATTCAGCAGTCTGTCTCCCTGTGACAGCAGAGGCAGGGATGGGATGTCTCGGGCCTGATTCTGCCCAACTGGACCCATTTTTGCTCCCCAGGCCAGTAGCAGGAGGGGGCTGCTAAGCTCAAGGGCTGCAGACATGCCCAGAGCCGCAGCAGTATCAAGCAACTCCATTTACAAACAAAGGCACTGATAACTCCCAGCAGGACCGAAAGGCTGTTATCGCGGTGCCGATTAAAATTTCCTCTTGCAGCCAATGCAGAGGAGTTAGATCTGTGGCAAAATGTGCACGCTCCAGCGCTTAACCCCACTGCAGCAATGTGCTGAGTCCTTCAGCACGCTCTGGGAGCTCTGGGACAAGTGGACAGCCAGCAGGAGAGAAGGTTGGTGACCTTGGTGCTGCTCAGACACCTCAGTGCCTCCCTGGGTTGCTTCCTCCACGGCTGAGAGCTGCTCCCTTTCTGCTGTGCTGCATCCTGCACACCCACATTTTAGCAAAGAAGACAAGACATCCAGCTGCAGAAGAGACCCTGTCATGGCTTTTGCTCAGAGCTGGTCCCAAAAGCAGCTGACCCCCAGAACACCCCAGAGCTGACCCGAACCATGCCCTGTGCAGATCTCACACTCAGCAGAGCCTCGCCCCGAGCACAGCGCACCCTGTCCCCATGCACAGCCCAGTGACCCAGTCGTGCACTCCTGCGGGAGGACCACAACGCAGCCCCCCTGCGATGTGCCTCATCAGGGTCCTCATGGTGGCAGAGGGGGTGAGGAACACGGGGAGCCCCTTTAGGTGTACCAGCAGCGGGCACTCAACAGATTACGGGGTTTTAACTGCTGCTAGCTGACATGCATTTATCAGCAAGCAGATTTTAGAGTGACAGGGAGCTTGGATGAAGCAAGGAGGATGATGGGTGGAGGGCGGAGAATGCTGCTTGTTTCAAGCTACCACATATCTGATATGCTCGGTTGTTTGCAAGAATGAGGATGTGTCTCCCACCCATTTCTGGGTAATTAGACCAGCAAGAAGGACAACCCCACAATCCTGGCTGGAGCCACCCGGGTGAGGTAGTCAGCTGTTCTACTGAAGCACTGCTTTGTCCCAGTTAACACAAGTTCCCCATGCAAAGATGCTTCCCATGCACTGCTTCATACAGGAGGCCTGATTTTCTGTTATTCCAGTTTCTCTTTTCCCCCTCCAGGATCTCTAGGACTGAGGTTCTGCATGTCAGGAACCGTGGAGTGAGGTGTCCCACAGCCACCATTGAGCTCCGGTGGGAGCTGCACACAAAGGCTGCTGGCAGAGCACCCCTGCAGACAGGGCAAGCAAGGCACCACGTAACCTGCCCAGCATTGGTTTCTTTTTCCCTGAGTTTCTGCAAGCAACCTTAATGTGCATTAATGTGTCTTATTTATGTGCTTTTTTTTTCCCTTTACAGGAAGAGGAAGCGAAGGGCCTGAAGCGAAGCTGATTTCCTGGGGTTTCCTGGTGAGTCAGGAGCAGAGCTGGGGGCTGAGCTCCGAGCACGCCCTGCAGCATGCAGCCCCACCAAGCTCCAGGGCAGGAGCCCAGCTGGATGCAAGCTGCGCTGGGGCAGAGGGAGCTGGAGCAGCAAAGTATGGTCACGCAGCAAGAAATCATTGCAGGGAGGCCAGGACATGTCCGTATTTTGGCTGTGGACCATTGAAATGAAAGTTTGGGAAGGGTCATGTCTATGCCATGGTGCTGTCTAAACAACAGTGTGGTTCCCAGCCTTGTGCACAGGCATTTGGAGGATTATCGGGCTCCTGTGAGACAGCATGGGAAAATGTGCCCAGGAGGCTATTCTCAGTTTTCCTCCTTGCAGGTGGTTTGCGAGAGGTGCAGTGATTGCTCCCCATCAGGCAGCTTCTTGGCCACAGCTGGGGACGGCTGCAGCACAACAACAACTCCTCCAGCCGTGGCAGCCCAGGCTGGGCAATGCTGGATGGAGGACAGCTGGGGCACGGTGCTGTCCCGGCCTCGGGGCTCTGTATGTCCTGCCCACAGCAGGCAACAGTTGCTTGTGAGAAATCATGCTGTCACTGAGCCCGGTGGAGAATTTCAGCTGGGCAAATCACTGGAAGCAAAAGCAGAAAGGAAGGAAGGAAACCAGAAGGTGCCTCCCAAACATGCAAAGCAGTGTCAGGGCACCTGTCCCAGGGCAGAAGAGCAAAAAGCCCATTCCCAGCAGTGGGGTGAACTGGGGGGGGGCCTGCCTGGCACGTGGGGAGCCAGGAGGTTTGTTAGGGAACCACCAAGCCCTGCTTGTAAATGCAAAATCCTCCAGACTGAGGCTGCTAATACTGAGGGCTGGCAGTTCATAATGGAAAATGTTCAGTGTGAGGTGGCTTCTGAAGGACTTTAGAAGTGTCGGGCTAAGTGTAAGTGGGGTACGCTGGCCCTCTTTGCAGGACAGGACCAGTCCACTTTCCAGCTGGAGCAGTTGAACAATGTGCAACGTGTACCCCAAAGCTCTTGGGGCTGTGCCTGGCCCACAACTCCATGGGGTGTCATAACTCCCATAGCTCCTAAAACATCCATGCCAGGGTGCCCAGGTTGCGGGGATGAATTCAATTTTTCTTCAGAAACATCTTTTTGTAATAGGGAACTCGGAGAAAACAATAGTGCTGGCTGGTGGTGGGAGATACCTTGCAGAGTTTCGCTGTATCTGTATCACATCTGCCTGTGGAGAGAGCCCGGGCTGGGAAACTGTGGGTTTGTGTTCCTGTAGTGTACAGCAACACGATGCTCCCAGGGAGTGCATTAAACATGGAAAATAGCAAGGATCCCAGAATAGGCTGGACCTAATCGCTGACAGGAATATGTGCCAAGTTCAAGATTCTGGATTTTTATCTTCTGAGTGCTCCTGGCCCCCAGCCCAAACCACCACAGAAATTGCCTATGTCCCCAGAGTGAGCAGTTCCCCAGACACAGTCCCCACAGCATGGGCTGCTCAGGGGCTTGTCCTTTGAGTGCTTTTGAGATAGCTGGAGGAGGTTTTTTGTTGGGTGAAGAAGGATTTGGGGTGGGTGAAGGAGGTTCTCAGCCACAGCACCCTGTGCTGTTCCCCTGTGCCTGGCAAGGGGAGACCTGGCCCTGAGGGGACACGGCTCATGGGGACACTGCTGATGGCAGAGATGTCACTGATGTGGCAGCACTGTTAACGGGGGGGACACTGATGGCATGGTGGGACATCACTGGTGGGGGGACACCAGTGACAGGGGGACATGGCTGACTGGGTGGATTCCACTGACGGGGAGACATGGCTGACAGGGGGACATAGCTGACAGGGGGACATACTGGCTGACAGGGACATAGCTGCTGACAGGACGACACGGCTGACAGGAGACACCACTAACGGGGGGACACGGCTGGCAGGGGCCGCACCGCTGACAGGAGCACAGGGCTGACGAGGGGCACACGGCTGACAGGGACTCTCGACCGACAGAGGGGACACGGCCGACGGGAGGCCACCACCGGCGGGCACACAGGCGGGGACGCGCCGCCGCGGGCCACTCGGCCATCCGTCCCCCCGGCCGCAGCCGGGTGCGGGCGGCGGTGCCGCGGCTGCGGGCGGGCGGTGAGGGGCGGTCCCCGCCGTCCCCGTCCCCGTCGCGATCCCCGCCCCCGGCTCCGCGCCGCTTTGAAGCGGGCTCGGCGGCGCCCTCCCGCTCAGAGCCGCCGGCGCCCGCCATGGTGCAGCCCGAGGAGCAGGCCCGGCTCTACCCGCCGCGGCCCGAGCTGCTGCCGGCGGCGCACGTCCCCTCGCTGCCCCACTACGAGCGCCTCTACCAGCGCTCCGTGGAGGAGCCGCAGGGTGAGGGGCCGGGGCCGGCGCCGCGGGGGGCGGTCGCGGGACGGCGCCGCCGGAGCCGCCCGGGGGCTGCGGCCTCGGTGAGGGGAGCGGGAGGGGGCGGCCGCGCTGCCCGTTAGTTCTCGGAGGTGTTCGCGGGGAGGCGAAGCGTTCTTGTTGTTTTTCCCCTCATCCGCTTGGGTTCCTGGGTGATATGCTCCGGCCGTTGCTTTTGCAGAGTTCTGGGGTGACATTGCCAAGGAGTTCTACTGGAAGCGCCAGCACTCGGGGCCGTTTCTGAAGTACAACTTCGATGTGACGAAGGGGAAGATCTTCATTGAGTGGATGAAAGGGGCGACGACCAACATCTGCTACAACCTCCTGGATAGGAATGTCGGCGAGAAGAAGCTTGGGGACAAAGTTGCTTTTTACTGGTAAACTCCCGTTTTTACTATGATGTGGGAAGTGTGTGAACATAATGTTGAAGCGTACAAATGGTATTGATTGCTGTTGAGGTGAATTAAAACACGATAAAACCTGAGAGGCTTTGATCTTGGCGTAGATACAGCAGGTGTTTGCTCTCTGCGTGTTTGAAAGGGGCTGTGTGACCGAGCTGCGCTGCCCAGCACGGCGTGGTGGTGGGGAGCTCCTGGCTCTCCTGGGCTGTACCTGCTGGGAGCCCTCGGGTGCTCTCCTGGCAGGTGCCACAACGCCCCCGTGGAGTAGGAAGAGAGGGATGGAAGAAATGGGGTCAGGAACAGCCAACATCCACAGTCAAAAAGCAAGTTAAACCTGTTGCTGTGTTCTGTGGGTCTGGCAAGCTTCTGTTCCTGTGGCAGAAAGGTACTTTCCCAAACCTTCTGTATTGATTCCTTGCACTTGAGCGTATGTGATGTTGTGATACTGTCCGAAAGGCTGGCTTTTCAGACCTTACCTTTGGGAAGAAAAGTTAACTCCTAGCCTTATCTGAAACATACTTGTATTTTTTTTTTCTACCCCCGGAGTAGTTCATAGTTTGAAAAGCTCTATGGAGTAGAATTTTTCATATTGATACCAAATAAGCTTCTCTAGTGATATGTGAGGTCTAGAACCAGTGCTCCACTGCAGAATGAGCTCAGCTGGCATCACAGCTGTGCCCCCAGGTTGAGGACAGTGCCTTGCCCACTCGTGTTTGGCTGCTCCCTTGAATTAGTATGTGTTTACTCTGCATCTGTGTTCCCCTGACTGTGTGGGGCAGCACAGAATCAAAATGAAACAAATACAGCTTGTTAGGATGCAATAATTTGTGTTAATCTGAGTCCCTTCAGAGGGGCTGCTGTAGAAGTCTTATCCTCACTTCAGTAAAAACACCAGGTGCTCTAATGGTGATCAGTGGTCCTTCTCTAAGTGATTGTGTGCAGCTGAAGAGTTGTCCCCACCATGTGTGGCTGTTACCTTTAGGTGATTTGTGGCTACTCTACTACAAAAAGAAACATGCTCATAAAGTGTTGTTGTGGCTGCAATTGTAAAACTGGGTTCATATAAGCTGTTTCTATCCGTACAGCTACTGTTTCAGCAAAAGAGAATTACACTTGCTGCCTAGCAAATAATCATACTGATGATAGTACGCAGGTGAAATGGTGGAAAGTATTTACTTCCCTGCTAGTCAAACACATGTGCCAGCTCACTCAGATGTAAAATGACTTCAGCTTCTGAATGAAAATGCCTTTGTAAACTCATTCTGGTAAAGGTGTGGCAGCAAACAGCACCATTTGGCAGGCTCCTGGGCAGCCAGAGCAGCCAGCTGTTCTGGAGGGAGTGGGCGCATCCTGCATCCTTCTTGCACATAAATCTCCTTGTGGCAGTTAGGCAGCAGCCTACAGCTCTAATTTTGTCTTAGTAAAGGCTTTTCTTGTTAGCTTTTCTGGCAGCCTTAGCGCGGTGTTTGATGCTGAGCAATACTTGCAGTGCATAGGTGGGTGTCAGTTGTGGTGTTTACAATGCTAAAAACAAGTCTGTCTTCATCCTTAGCAGGCAGTTTTCGATGACAACTTTGGGATAAACTCTCCCAAGTTGGGTCTGTCACGAATGGCTGATTCTGTGTCTGGAGCTGTCAGCTGTGGGGGTGTGCAAGGGGTGGAAGAGGCACACTGAGCATGATGTGTGCAGCGTTGACCTGCAAACTTGTGGTACAAGGAGCAGGGCTAAGGGTTGTTAATTGTAGAATCACCCTTCTGGGAACATGCACATGCCTCTCTGGACACATGCTTTTATCTTCAGTAACAAAATATACTTGTTGTCATCTTGTCCTTCCGCATTTTGCCTTTAAAAACTCTGTTGAATAAGCCTGGCTTTCTAAAAACTCTTGAGACTTGTCAGACTGGTTGAAAGGTCAGAAGAGGAATGAGAGCCTCTGCAAGCCAGAGAGGTTTCCAAGGAAAAACTTGGGATTTTGAAGTGCCTTGGCCAACTTCTTGCTTCGAAGGATGTCTGTAGAGCTGGGTAGGAGAAGAAGGGGCTGAGATGACCCTGAGGTATCACTGACTGCCCCAGCTGTATGAAAGCTTTGAAAAGATGCGAGGTCATGGTCTTTGCTTTCAGAGAGAAAGCAGGAAAATGAATAGCATTTCCAGGCACCGCTGAGCGTATCTGAGGAGAAATGTGTCCTGACAAAAGTTAGAACAGCTCACTGTGGCTGTGTTAAGTTTGGCATGGGCTGGAAGGAGCTGGCAGCTCATCCCCATGGGCTCTCGCCAAGCTGCTCTGAAGGCTCCTGTACCACTGCCAGTCCCAGAGGGCACAGCTCAGCCCTGCTTGGAGGGTCTAAGCCCAGGGATGTGCGTTGGCCACCAGGCTGTTGGAGCAGCGCCGTCATCAGGTTCGCTGGCGAGCTGTTTGACTCAGACGTGGGGCTGCTCTGTTGGCACAGAGGACGGTCCGTGAGATTGCTTCATGCTGTGGGACTTGTACGTAGGTGACTCTGCTGTGGTATCGCCCCCGGGTGCAGTTAGCACTGCTGAGTTCAAAATGACCACCCTGAGTTGCAGGAAATGCTGGTTCTCCGTTGCCTGTCTCGCTACGATATCTCTTGCTGCTTGTGAACGTTACAAGTATTTCTGTCCCTGCTGCTTTTGATTCCTCTTTCTGCTTGGTATTGCTGGTGTAGCCTAAAAAGGAACAGAAGAGCCAGGAAACATTTCTGATAAAGTGCTGGTCTGAAAAGCGACATCTCTTTCATCGTTGCGTGGAAAGTCTGCAGGCAACGGTGCTGCAGCTGCTTGCAGGAAGGTACCTGCCCTGGCACTCGTGGGCACTGCACACGCGTGGCTCTGCGCAGCCGGCTGGGACAGGGCATCTGCGTGGGACTCGCGGCAGTGCACAGACAAACCCTCACGTCTGTGTTGAAACGCCTGTTAATGATCTAGTATAAACCTCTGTCTGGTGAGGCTGTGGAGGTAAAAATATAACCAGTTGGGAATTCAAGAAGCCAAACACCTAGTATGGAGCTCTACCGTATTTTCGCTAATTAGGCTCTGGGGTGCAGAGGTACGTGGAGGAAGCATGCTGTCTGTGTGGCCTGGGCACGGCTGAAGCGCTCATTTCTGAGCTCTGTTTCCCAAACCAGTCAGCCCAGCTGCAGTCCTGGTGGGACTAGGGGGCAGGAGATGGAGCTCAGCGCGCTACTTCTTGTCTCCCCGTTGCCGAGGTGCGTGGGTTTAGCAGGGTGCTGGTTTCTGCCGGCTTTGGAAGAATGTAGGTTTTTTGTTTTCTTGTGTTTTCATATGGAGTAATGCGTTTAGAAAGGAGAAGCAAAGGGTAGTGAAGGCAGCCAGAGCTTACTGCAGCTTTATTTAAAGGAGAGAATAACTGCTAATTGATCCCAGTCTGGATCTTGAGCAAGCGTAACATGCAAAGATAAAATGAAGCTGTTTTTCTAAATGTAGAAAAGGATTTAGGGGGTTGTAGTCGTAAGACTTCTTCCAATAAATCTTTCTGTAAGACATAAACTTAGAGAATGGTTTTAAGTAAAATAAAATCAACTGGAAAACAAAACACTACTCCCTGATCACTGCTAGATTTTTTTTAAGAAACTGGAAATAGTTTTGTGTTTTTTTTTTTTTATTTTATTTTATTTTATTTTTGGCAGCAGTCTTCCAGAGAGGATACAGATTGTCCTCGGTAGCTCAGTGCTCAGCCGAAGCTGAACGCCTGTTCAGTGTGAGCATGCTGCTGGGGCCCGGTGGGACGACGTCTCCCCTGCTGTGTCCTTGATCTGGTGGCTGTTGTTAGCAGAGTGGCAGCCCACAGCTCACGGTGGAGTGCTTGATTCTGGGATGAGCCATCTCTGAGCCAAAAATGAAGCCAGATGCTGCTGTACTTCAGTTGCACTTCTTCTGCAAAGATCTGGATCTCTTCTGCTTGCAGGAATGAGCTTGCCTGAAACTGCTGAGAACAATCAGTGCTTTGCCTCCAGAACCCAGTGTGGGTTTGTTTTGTTTTTCTTTTCTTCCTTTAGATAACTTCATAGGTGTCAGTGTTCCGTTACTGTCATGCACACGGATGCTGTGACTGAAGGTGGTGGCTGTTCACACCAAGAGTTTCAGAGGTACTTAATCGTAGCCAGCTTCTACACAGTGCTCTCAGCTCTGCTACTCCCGCTGGCTTCAGGACATCTGAAAGTCCTGTGCCAAACTGACTTTTCTTTGGTAACTTCCTGGATGATTTGTCATACTTGAGTGACACAGCCTCTTTCAACACTCTTCTGGTAGTGAGAGCATGTCCTTGAATCACACAGCTGGTTTGAAGGGGGAAAAATATATATATATATAGATATATATATAATCAAATCAGCCCTGGGAAAGCTGTGTTTACTGCTACGCACCTCCAGGCGTGTGCCTGCATGCTGCTGAGAGCAGTCAAAGCGCGGCTGCCACCAAACAGCTGCACCCAGTGCTGCTGCAGGGGGGGTCCAGGTAAGTGCTGCAGCAGCAAGGGCCATTGTGGAGAAGTTTCCGTGTGTTTGGGGTCTTACCCGGGCCCTGCACAGCTCCCTTCTGCCGGTGGGGATGCTCGCTGGGGAAGGGGGTGGCCCTACTGGTCAGAGCAGAGGGGCATTTTTGGGTGCATCCTCAGGGGGCTGTGTAGTCTCCCCGCTGTGTGCTGAGAGCAGCGTGATCGATCTGTGGTCTTGGCAGATCTTATCCTGGAGGCATCGCTGGGCAGTACAGTGCTCCGCTTCCAGCAAGCGGGTGGGTTAGGTGTCCCAGAAGCAGGTAATAACGCGCGGTGAGTGTACTCCTGCTCTATGAAGCCGCGCATCTTGTGTGCTCCTTCCAGGGCAGTGACAGCCCTAGCTTTCCACCCCAGGAAGCAGAGCTGTCTGCTGGTGGGTTTTGCGGCCTCTCTCGGCGTGGCAGGGGGTGTTACAGAACTCTCTGTGGCACCTGAGCCCTTGAGAACAAGGGTCCTCCTTCCTTCCAACAGGACGCCTCTGCTCTGCGGGGCCCTTCCCAGCTCTGCTGCTCGGGGGCTACGGGGAGCGGCAGCAGAAGCCTGGTGTTAAAGGAAGGAGGTCAGATGCTTCCAGGTGTCGAGGAGGGGTGGCTTTTCCTTATTTCTTTGGAATCCTTCCTGTGCCAGTACAGGGACAGTCACACCCCGGTGTGGTTAGTGCCGTGGCAGTTGTGCGAGCAGCGCCTGTTTGGATGCTCGTGTGAGTGCCCGCTAGGACAGGAGCGCTGGTAGCTCGTCCTCAGCTGCAGCTCTGGGGCCTCTCTCTCTTGCTGGATGCAGTCTGTCCTCAGCTGCGGGCTGCTTGGAGCCGGGCCGGGCTGCTCCGAGAGCTGGCTGGTGTCATGCTGGTAGGTACAGGTGCCATGGGGAGGTGGTGCTGCCCCAGGGCAGCCTCGTGAGGCCTGCACAAGGGTTTGGCCCGAGCGGATGGAAAACACTGATCGGGGTCTGAAGCCTGTTTCTGGGGGCTGTGTGTTTGTGCTGAGATCTGGCATCTGCCAGCTTTCTGCTCTCGTATCTTGAGGTGGTTGTGTCCTGAGCGTTTCTGTTAATGGCTCGTGCTTACTGTGCTGCGTCCTACATCCTCTTTGTTTCTAGTGAAGTCTGAGGCAGTTTCCGCCTAAGAGATTGTGCCAGAGGACGAACTGAGCGTGTGAGAACAGCAAAATGCCTTCCTCGGGTTGCTGCTGTCCCTTCCAGTCACAGGAGCGATGCGCAGGCTGTGCTTTCCTGGGTGCTGTGAGTCAGTGCTGAAGCCCCACGTTACTCAGACAGCAGGCAGGTGCAGGCACACCAAGTTTGCTCCCTTCTGAGGGCAGATTTGGAAGCAGAGCTCGACTCGTCCCCGTCAGGTGCACGTGCCAGTTGGCTGAGAGGGGCCGGGAAGGATGCTTTGCTTGTTTCTGAGATCTCAAGCCCTGTTCTCCCTCTGCAGAGCCTTGTCCCACTCAGGGTGTGCTCTGGGAAGCTGGCAGGGCAGGAACGAGAGCAGGGAGAACTGGGACGTGCTCTCAGCCCGGAGCCTGTGCTGGTCCTGCCGGGAGGTCTCCGGCAGCTGGCAGGCCGCTGGCAGCGATGTGGGGGCGCAGCAATGCGCGAGGACTTCTCGGGCTGCAGCAGCAGCTGGCGAGGCCCAGGCTGGCAGAATGGGGCCTTTTTCTCCCCTTTTAACAAAAGGGAGCCTGTGGACAGCACGGGTGCGATTGTTGAGGAGAGAGGGGCTGTACGAGCAGCCTCTCCTGCCGGGGAGCACGAGCCGGTGGCAACGCCGAGCAGAGCAGGTTGCTTTTGGGCTGTCCCAGCTGTCTGTTTGCAGCCGTTTGCTCTGCAGCTCTTGGTGGCTGCTGCTGAGAGGGTTACGCTCTCTGGCTGTATCAATATGAAGGAATAGCCAGGAAGTATTTGACAGAGAAACAAGCTGGGTGTCAGTGAGTGCCCGGGATTAGATGGCACGTGCTCCAGAGGACCGCAGGAACCTGAATGTGAAGCTGCGGGGCTGCTGGCCGGGGTGTGCGGCGTGCTGCTGCCGCCGGGGCTCTGCCTGGCGCTGGGAGCAGCGGGGTGACCTGCCTCGTGTCCCCTCGGGATGGGGGTGAGCTCCCTGCGCTGCCTGGGCTGCTGCGAGGAGAAGGGCTGCGTGCTGAGCCGCTGGGGCTCGCCGCGGTGATGGTGAGCATGTGGACGGAGCTGTTGTCAGGCAGCCTTCGTGAGGTTTCCTGTAAGATATTAATCAAGAGACTAATTTAGCCACGGATAGAAGAGAGGCCTTCTAATCAAGCTGGTTTAGCCTCACCCTTTGCTTCCTCTCTCAGGATCACAGCAGGTTCCCCAGTGTTACTGCTGTCTGGTCTGGCAACGGGGGCCAGGCCCATGTGCCCCCCCCAGCATCTCCTGCTGCTGCTGCTGAGACGAAGCCCGGGGCCTGGCTCTGACGGGTGCGGTGCTGGGGCTTCGCCTAACGGGATCCTGCCTGCGGGGCTGTCAGCGTCCCGTTGCTTGCAGTGCAGTGCCGCAGGGTGAGACCTGCGGCTGCTTCTGTCTTACCAGCTGGTATTTTTTTCTTCATGCTCATCTTTGGACTGACAGGGTCTGGCTGTAGCTCAGAACAAGCAACTTAGTAATTTTTCTGGAGCTGCTTCTTGTACCTCTGCCCTAACGCTGGCTTGCACCCTTCCCAAAGCCACCTCTCTGCGCGCTTCTGGGTGTGTAGTTGCACAATAACTACCCGGGGAAGTCCAGGAGCTCCTGGATTTTCTCACAGCCTGTGAAACTTGCGTCTTGCAACTCTGGCAGCCATTGTAGGCACCTGGGTATGTTCTTAGAATAGTTTGCTCCCTGCTGGGAGGGACGCTGGGGTTACGCAAGGGTTGCATGTTGTGAGGATTGGCAGAGGAACTGAAACTGCAGGTGGATAAATGGAGTTCACGGACAGCGAGGATGCTGACCTCCCGTACGGATCGAGGGCATGCTCCTTTACAGGGAAGATCAGAGCCTTCAGTTTGCTCGCTGGACTGGAAAACCTGATTATTTTGGCTGCGTGGATGGTTTGTATGTTCTCCTCCAGCACCGCCGTGTGAAAGGCAAAGACGCAGGCAAGGAATTAGGCTTGAAGCGGATGAGGCTTGCTCGGAGTGGGGGCATTTACAGGGGACAAAGTGGTCAGGCTTTACAAGAAGTGCAAATGGGTGCTTGTTACAAGCATGGCAGTTTGTTCGTGGGGAGCTGCGTTTGTTGTGCCTGGTGGGCTTTCTGTGCCCGGAGCTGTGAGGCTGCAGTATTGATTTACCAAGGCACTGATGAAGTCTCTCAGCAGCACAAGGAGCTGACGTTCAGTCAGTCCCGTGTCAGAGCTGTTACACCTGGCCGGGGCAGGCTCTCCGTCTCCGTTTGCATTTCTGCACGCCGTTTGTTGGAGATGTCACCAGGTGGTGTGGGACGAAGTCAGGAGCCCTGGCAGTTCTCTGCGGGTTCAGAGCCCGTCCTGCTGGCAGGTGCCACCTCCCTTCTGCAGGGGACTCCCGCAGGGAGCTCAGCTGCCTTCCTGGCTGCCCTTTTGTAGCCGCATACCCGGTGGTTCAGCCCTCCTGGTGCGACTGCCCATCCTCCGGGGGATGTTTGTGATACAGAGTGCGAGGGCAGGCCAGCAGGTGACATCTGCCCATCACCTGCAGGGATTTGAGGCATGAAGTTGACAGCCCTCCGAAAACCTGACTGAAGGCACGACTCCTTATCGTGGGCTCGGTGGGTATCTTCTGAGCCCCCCTGAAGCCAGCTTACTTGGCCTTCAGTGTTTCTGCGTCTTGAAAATCTGGCAGCATGCTCGCCCAGAGCTGCACCACTTTCCAAAACGGGGTGCTCGCCAGCTGCGGGCAGCCTGTTGGCTAGTTTACTTACCCCAGCTTCGTCCAGGATACGTTTCGTAGCCCGGCTGCAAACTGTTTAAACAAGGCATCAGCCGTGTGGTGCTGGAAATAAGCTCTCCTTCTGCTGGGCTGGTAAAAATAGTCCGTGCTCCTCTGACAATATTACTTATGGTAAACATCTAAAATGTTTCCTCCCGTGTCAAACTATCTCGCTGTCCTGCAGCACGCAGAGGGGTTGGCTCGCAGGGCTAGCGGTGGTGGCTGAGGTCGGCCAAGCTCTCTGACCTTGCACAGCAGCTCTGTCACAACCCTGTGATCCCCAGGCCTTTTGTTTTAAGGGTAAATGGAGCTGGCTCTGAATAAAACAGGTAATAAGCAATTGCTGTTCTTCATTGGCTGTCTTGTGTTGTAAAATACTTAAAGAACTTAATTAGGGTTAATGCGTGTTCTCTTTACATGACGGTTACTCAAAAAAAAAAAAAAACAGCAGGAACAAGTGAAGCTGCAGGACAGGAGGGCTCCCCTCGCTGCTGAACCCGCTCCCATCAGCGCGGGAGGACTGCTGGCACCACCGCCGGGGGATTCGTCTTGGGGGGCTGTCAGCTCTCTGCCTTGTTTGAGCAAATGTGCCAAAGCAATAGAAGATCCTTCTAGAAAAGGGCCTCAGCGGCTGCTGGCAGTGCTAAAAACGTGCCTCCCGAGCATCAGGCGCTCAGGTGGGAACACGAGCAGTACAAGCCCCATCCGTCGGCTTTCCTCGCTTGCTGACGTGGGCTGGTTGACAACGACGGTGCTGTTAGTTGGTGGTGGTCCCTTCAGAGCTGTCCGAGCATCCTACAGCCTGGAGAAGGGGGCTTGGAGCAGGTTTTAGGGCACAGCCAGGCAGACGAGTGGAAGAATCGTAGGGAATTGTGTGTCCACCTCGGGCTGGGTCGTGTGCTGCAGGCGGTGCTCAGGGCACAGCGAAGCGAATAGTGTTTGGACTGCAGAAAATAAATATTATTTCTTTAGATGCCTCTGGTACTTGTTCAGATTCTGAAGGGCTGCGAGGAGCTGAGAATGTCCTTAATGAGAAGGAAGGACAGCAAGATGGATTGGATCTTGCTGTGGGACACTAGCAACCTCGCAGGGTGTTGGGTGTTTTCATTCCAGGCTGTTCCCATCCCGCTGCTTCCAGAGGCAATCAGCGGGCCGATTCCCTGGCCAGAAAGCAGGCGGTGGCCCAGGGTCCCTCTGGAAACGAGTTCCGTTCCGCTGCTTCGGCGCAGCGCTTGGGCACTGTTTGCTGGCCTTGTTTGGGTTTCTTTGCAGCAGGAGGAACCTGTTCCCCATAGCTGTGTGGTCAACTTCCAGCTGAAAAGGTTTGGCTCAGAGACAGGTCTGGCAGTGGAGTTGTCGTAGGTCTTACCTGTGTGTATGGGGGCACCGGAGTGGAAAATTATCAGGTTTCTGAGTTAACTGTATGGATTTGAAAAGCGGTGGTGTTAAGTGGACATGTGTTTCTTTTCCCCAGGATTTGTTGCCAGGTTTGCCTAGCAGTCTTCTCGTGAAGTGCTGCCGGCTGTTTTTGGAGAGGCTGAAAGCCCCTTCACCAGCCCCTCCCAGGCTATGCTCGGTCGTTACACAACTTCTTCTTTCTCGATCTGTGTCATGACGCAACAGGAGTTGAGTGTGATTGCAGGGAATGTGGAGGCTGAGCTTTCTGGCAAGCGTCTTGTAAAAACCTTCAGCCTTTCCAGAACTCCTCGGGGTATTTCCTGCCGTGTATCACCACGGAGGTGGGTGGTGGGGCGGTAAGCATGGCAGGGGTGGGCAGTCTGTCCTGCTCTTAGGAAACTTTTTCATGAATGCTTTTTGCAAACCTGCTTGAGCTCCCCAGCTTTCTCCCGGAGTGCAGAACCCTGCCGGAAACACTTCTGCTCCGAGCGGCCTGTTTAGGAGCATTCCCATATTGAACGACCCATGTGCCAGCGAATACATCCCCTTTTTTCCAGTGAAGCTGTCTTGTTCGGATTAGCTCGCGCAGCTGGCCTCCCCAGACCTCCGCTTCAACCTCGTCTGTTCTTGTGAGGAGTGAGACTTTTAAAGGGTTCCTTCTACTCCAGCGCTGTTCCTGTGCCGTTTGGGATAAGCAGGGCGCAGGGTGCGAACCCACCTCTCCTTTAGCCTCAGTGGCTGTCCCAAGCCACCAGGCCGTCTCAGGCCCTCCTGCAGGCTGCCGGCTTCCCGGCCCTCCGAGCGCAGCCCAGGCCAGATGGCACGGGGGAGGCTGCGAGCAGGTGAGAGCCCCGCTAGCTGCACGCAGCCTGCGCGTGTCAGCGCCGGCTCCGAGGGCCTGGGGCTCCGGCCGCCCACGCGGCGTGCACGTGAGCCCGTTCCCCAGACGGCAGCGGCTCGGCCCGGCCAAGCTCTGCCTGGCATTTCGGCGGCTCTAATTCTGGAGCCGGGCTGATCGGGAAGCCGAGGGCTGGCTGGCTGCCCGCTGCGGCCTCGCACGTGAGGTGGCCCGGGAAGCGCTCCGTCCTTCTTGTATCCCTGCTCTGGGGCCGGGCTGCTGGCCGGGGAGGAGCTGGGAGACTGCTGTCCGCGTCCCCTCGTGCACCAGCTCGGTCCCTCGCTCAGGAGGGGTTTTGGGCTCTGACCGTGCTCCGGTTTGGGCGGCACCGGGGGCGCTTTGCAGCGACCTTCTCCCAGTGCCTGTGTCCGCTCTGCGGGAAGCTTTCTGCAGGTCTCTGCTGAGCGAGTTCTCCCCATCGCACTGCATCGCTGGGAAGGGTCCTCTGCTCTCCCACCACCTCCTTCCAACTGGAATCCCTGTTTCCTGGAGGGTGCTCCCCGCTAGCTAAGATGCGGAGCCTCTCCCCTGCACTAAGCAGAACTGCTCTGGGAGCTTCTGCAACCTCCCTGCTGCCTGCCGAATGACCCCTGCTGGCCTCGAGGTGGTTTGCTTTGCTCTGGAAACACCTGCCGGGTCCCCAGAGGGACTGGTTGCTGCAGGAGCATCCCCGGAGCACTTCCTCTGCATCGTCCACACCCTCCTGGTTCTCCCCCTTCTTCCAGCAGGCCTTAAGGGGAGGTGAGAGGAGCTCTACCTGGCTCCTTGGGACTCTCTTCCTTGCTGCTGCCACCTCCTTGCTGGATTCTGCCCGGAGCCAAGCCATGCCCCAAACCCCGCTGTCCTCAGGGACTGACAGCTGGCAGTCCCGGTGATCGGGGACCCCTCTGCTTGTGAGCTCGGGGCCGTGCTTGTATGTGAGAGTAACACGGTCACAGAAGCTTAAGGGAGGAACAAAATAATCTTCAGCCCCTTTGGTCCAGAGGGGGAGTGTTTACAGGGGCTGGGTAGGCTCTGGCATTGTGCCCCGCTTTGTTTGCAGTGGTTTGTATGATTTTATCTTTTATTTATTTTTTTCCTTCCCCTGTCTAATGTGACCTGACACCCTGCGGATCTGCAGATGTTCTGGCAGATCTTGAGGACGCCTAACACTTCAGTTGCTCAGCTTCCATCATTTTCTCCTGCGCACCAGCTTCTCTTAGTGGTGTTATAACCCCTGTGAACCGCAATTATCATCAGCAATTACCTTGAAAACCATAACTTCCACTGATGCAACCTGCGCTTCCTGCTGTTCCACACAAACGCTGCGTCAGCATTGCACAAGGGGGCTGGATTCAACCAGGTTATGCAAATAATTGTTACTTAGAAATGTGATGAAAGAGAAACCAAAGAGCGTTGGCTTACTGTTGGCTCCGCTCCCCTCGATCCGTAGCGGGTCCAGAAGTCCCCACCCCGTCCCGCTTGTTGTCCTGCGGCTGAGCTGCGCAGCTAAAATGGGCTCAGCTGGCTGGGATGGCAGCGCAGTGCCCTCTCGGTTATGTGCGGTTAGAGCAGAGCGGTGCTTTAAAAAACCTTGTAGTCAGTCCCGATGCTCGAGGGAGTGCCCAACTCCTTAACCTGCTGCGCCGCAGGCGCCCGGGCGTGGATCCAGCCCCAGCCCCGCTCCCACACCACTGCTCCTCGGCCGCCGCGGCTCCCCAGGGTCCCTGCTGGAGTCGATGCGTCTCAGGACGCGTAGCTGCTCCTACAACCCCTCTTCCCTGCTGTGCAGTGAATGTGCAACGCTAAATCTCTCGCTGGCCTGCGTGGTCGCTCTTACGGGGAGGCTCGACCTCGAGGCAGCCTTCGCTACGTGTGTGCCAGGTGAAACACGGCTGCGGCTCTGCATCGCCAGCGTCGGGCTGCCGGCCGAGCAGGCAGCCTGTCTGTAAGCGTGGTTTAGCTGCGGAGGCGAGAACTGTTCGGGCTTCCCATCTGCAGCTCTCTTCCTCCCTTACATCGCAGCGTTTGGCCCAGCTCGGGCCCTGCTCGTGGCAGAGGAGCTCCGCAGAGCCCGCGCTGCCCCTGACGCGCGGCCGGGGCTCGGTGCCGCTGTGCTGATGGCACCGGCTGCCCTCGGGCTGTCTGCTCCTGGTGGCAAATGGCTGCGGGCAGCTGGAAAGCCCTCAGCTGTGCACAGAGCTGGAGGTTTTCAACACCCGGCCTTGGAAGGGGCGTAGCTGGGGGTTTGGTTTAAGGCTCCGTTTACCTGAGCTGACGGAGGCTGGCTGGCCACAAAAGGCCCTTCTCCAGCTGAGCACCCGTGCGGCACGGGGCATGTAAAATGGGGGCTTCTCCAGTGCTAAAAACTCCGGGGCATCCCTGCTGTGGTCCAGATGACCTTGTGACACTTGGATCCCCCTAGCTGGTCAATGCAGGGTTCAGCTTGAGGGAGACAAGAAACCTGTTCGGCTGAAGCTGGGTTTTGCCGGGTGTTTCATCTAGCTGTGTGTCTGGGGGGCTGCAAATTGGTTTCTGTTTTCAGAGGCAGGCTTGCTTTTAGCTCCAAGATCACACGCCGGCGGTCGCGGGCACCACCACTGTCATCCATTTTCATCAGCAGTGCTTAAAGACATACCCGGGGACTTGGGCTGCTCAGAGGTGAGCACTGTGGTCATGTTTTCGTGCCGTTTCTGAGTGCTATTTATTTATCTTTCAGCTGATTTTGGACAAGTGAGTCTGTGTGAGATGCTCAGGACTGATGGTTCTTGCTTTTACCTGCTGGGCACCGGAGGGAAGATGCTCACAGAACTTTGCTTCCAGGAATCCACAAGCTCCTTTCTGACGCACGCAGCACTTCTTAGCGTGAAAGCGGGCATTCCTTTAAATGCCCCGTCCGAAATGCTTCGTTGTGGTGGCTTTTGTGCCAGAGAAGAGGGCAGAACAATCCCTGAGTGCTCTTGCAGCCCATTGAGTGTAGCTGCGGGCACTGCGAGCTATTTTCAGACGCAGGGAGACTCGAAACAATCGCTTGCTCTTGAGAGGTCCGCGAGGTCCCCGCGGGAGGCGTGCTGGCAGCGGGCGTCCTCCGCAGGAGCGCGGCCCTGGCTCCCTGAAGGCAAGGGTCGCCCAAATCTGAACTCATCGTCCCGAAGCCTGAGGTTTCCCCCTCCTCGTGCTGGTGGAGCTCTTCTGCAGTCACGAGGATGGAGCCCGGGGAGGACTCTGAAAAGCCCTTTGAAAACCCTTGCAAAAGTTTAAACTTCCCTCGGGCCTTGCACTCCCTCCCCACGTTTCTCTGGCCGTGCCCTGTGGGTGCTGGCGTCAGGGACGAGCCTGGCTGCGTGCCCTGGCCCCAGCCCCTCCTCGTGGCCTGGAAAAGAGTAGGACCGGGCTACGGGACGCGTGAGATGGGGGCGAGGACAGATGGGTGGGGTTGTGTCCCCAGCGGGTGCTGTGCCCGGGAAGGCAGCGTGGAGGTGCCAGGCCCGGGACAGGTGCCGCTCACCCCAGCAGCCGTGCTCCGCGGCGGCCCGGGCTGTGCCGTCCCCATTGGCCCCGGCCCCGGCCCACCGTCAGCTCATCCCGCGGAGCAAATGGGTGCCTGGGAGGCCTGGCTGTGGGCAGGGCAGGGCAGGCTCTGTCGCAACCCGCGGGAGAAACGCGGCCAGCGAGCGCTTGAGGTGGGGAGCCAAACCTTGCCGGGCTCAGTCCTGAGGGCTCCCGGGCTGTACACCCAGAGCAGCGCCCTCCTGCCCCTTCCCGGGCCGCTCTCGTGGCGCTGCCCCGATGGGCAAAGCTGCTTTCCCTGCCCTGGGCGGCCTGCTCTAGTCCTTCCTCCCAAAGAGTTTTTCTTCCAATAGAGGTTGTAACGCTGTGCTGGGGCAGAGCGTGGGCACGGCAGGGTCCCCCCCCCCCGCCATTCCTCAGGCTTGGGCTGGGCTCGGGGTTGCACAACACCCAGCAGCCCCGGGAGTGAGGCCTTCAGGTGAGGGGTTAGTGGGCTGCAGTGCTCCAGCTCCTCTCGGGAAGCTTTGTAATTGTACTGGAGAGAGATTTCAGAGCAAGGCTTGTCCCTGAGGCGCAGTGCTCCTGCGTGTCTGGCCCAGGCTGGTCAGCACAGCGCCCACCCCAGCGCTGCTGCCCCGAGGAGCCCTGTGCGCGGGGAGGGAAGGTAGCGGGAGGAGATGCTCTTCCCTCAAGTCAGCCGAGCCGCAGCTGCTCGGCCCAGCTCTGAAGCTCTCAGCTCTTTGACCCTCGAGTAATAAAATCGGAAAGGAAACCCTCTGATTTCCTGGTTTCTCTCCGCTAGCGAGAGCCCGGCCGTGGGGGAACCCGTTGAACGGTCTCGTGTCACGCAGCTGAGTTGTCGTGAGGCGACGCTCTCGGTTATGGGAGGGGAAGGGGAGGAAGCTGCTCAGGCCAGGGCTGAGCTGCCTGCCCCAAACGCTGCTGCTCGTTCTCACGAGTCTTGGTATTCACGTTTCTTTATTCACGGTTCTTTCCTCTGCGCTTACAAAGGGCCAAACTTGCCTAAAGGATCCGGCCGGGAATCCCCTTTTGGGGGCGGCCGCTTGGAGGTGTGCTGCACATCGGCGCAGGTATCAGCGGAGCCGGTTGCTAGAGCCCTGTGGCAGCCACAAGAATAAACGGGACGAGCTGACTTTGTGGGCGGCAGATCCGTGAGCAGTTCTCGACGGGCATCGTGCGCGTGTAACCACCAGCCCTGAAAGGCCCTGCACGGGGCAGAGGTGCGGGCCTTGTGTCTGTGGGGCTCCCCCAGCCTTTGCGCCGCTCCCAGCAGGAGCACATCTGCCGGCAGAGCACGTGGCTCCCTGCTGCTGTCGTGCTGATGCGGAGCAGCCGTTCCTGGGGAATTACGTGAGAAATGGGAGTATTTCCCTTACCCGTTCCTGTGCCAGAACAGCTCTCCTTCCCCTTGCCTTGCTGGGGGAGGGGGGAGCAGTGGCTGCTTTTAGCTAGAATTTGGTGTGTCTGTGTGCGCTCGGGGCTGTTTGGGATGCTAAAGGTGTGAGGTTTGTGTTCCCGACTTAGAGGGAGCCTGGCCGCAGTCCTGAGGACGGAGCCGCGTGGAGGTGCGCCCTGGCCTCTCCCCAGCACTGGTGTTGTCTTTCACTCCCCTGCACGTAGTCGAGGGGACACTTCTCAAGGGGAACTGTCAGCTGAGAGCCGCAGCTATTCTTCTAGGGGTCACTCGTGTTGGTGTGCTGGCTGCCCGGGGAGAGACCAGGGGAAGTGTCTCCCTCCTTCCTGGCTGTGGGAGGCCGCTGCCCTGCTGTGTGGGAGGTCACGTCAACTTTTCCTTGCTGATCTCTTGATCTGTTGGGGGTGCCACCTCGTTTCCTTCTCTGCAGTAGCTGAAGCCTTGTGTTGCGTTAAAACTAGGTGTGTTTTTATGTTGGTGACAGACCATTTCCCCAGGGATGTGACGTTTCCGTTCTATCTCTGGGTGCAGCTCTTGGCCCTTCTCACTGGGGTGCCTAATGCCAAGGTCCCGCTGGACTGGCACCGCAGTTACAGGAGCCCGGGGCTGGTTCGGGGCGTCACAGAATAACTGAGCTAGGAAAGGACCCATAAGATCATCAAGTCCAACCATTCGTGGAGGACCACAGGCAGAAAATAATGCAGAGCAGGCCTGGCACTTAACAAATACACGTGTGTATAAATATATGACCTTGGAATATAAGACAGCCCTTGGCATCCCGTCCCAGTTCATCAGGCAGTAGGTATGTAGGGGCTGGGTGGTGCTGCAGGGCAACACTGGCCAATGTCTCATGCAGACAAGTCTGCAGGCATAAGTGTGTGTGAGCAGGGGTGCCATACCACAGATCCCAGCTTCCTCGTGACCTGTGCACTCTTGGCTTTGGTTCTCTTACCCCTTCTTCCTCCGTCTGCTCTCTGAAAGCACCACGTATTTACACTGTGGGCGTTCGATTGTGTTTAGTTGTAGTCGCTTACGTGGGGATGGGGACTTCGGACTAAATTGTCCCACTATTGGAAAACTTTAGTCCAGAATTGGATTTCTGGGGTTTGGTTACTCTGTGCTCGGGAGGGCGGGTGAGGACATCGGTGTTGCCTACGAGGGTAAGTACCTCCGAGTCTGCAGGGTCACTGTTACGTTGTAGTGCCTGTACAGTAACAAACACCACCTTGTTTTTTTTCCAGGGAAGGGAACGACCCTGGGGATTCTATGAAAATCACCTACAGCGAGCTGCTGCACAGAGTCTGTCAGTTTGCCAATGTCCTCCGCAACCAAGGTAGGCGGCCGGAGCAACAGGAGCGCTGAGGACTGGGAAAGCATTAGGCTGGTTTTTGACACTGGGTCTGTTCTCTGCGTGGCTGCTAGTCTGTTGAGTAATTCTGTGCAAAGTGCTTCACTTCTCCGTTGGCTTCCACAGCTGTAGAGGAGGGTATAGGCAGGTTTGCTCTGCACGTTCATCTCCAGTTCTGTGTGTGAAAGCTCGTCAGTGCTGCTCATGTCAGCTGTACTAAGGAAGAACCTGTGCTCAAAGCTTCCTGCTCTTGGACTTTTCCAACTAGCAGTGGGCACTGGTTACATTTCTGCCTCCTTCAAGGGACTGAACCTGCCTGATCAGAACGTGGAGCATTCATTGCAGTCGCCTTACAAGAGCTGTGGGGCTTGAAAGGCAAAGTGCACGTGCCTGATGTTCCTGGACAGGCTGGGGCTCTCTTTCTGGTCGCCACTGGCGTAAAATTCCTCACGTTTCAAGTGTCTGCCACGGCTGCGTGGGCATTGCTGGGAAATGGCAGTGGAAGCTCATGCCTGTGGACGCTTGCTTTGGCCTGGAGAGCTGAGGTGTTCCACGCAAGGCTGGTTCAGCTCTAGCTCCAGCTGAAGCTTTATTGTGTGTATATAAACATTGACTTTCCTGTGTAGATGCTTCCTTTGATGTAACGTGTTCGTTTTGATGAATGACATGTCCGTTTTCCCTCCACAGGTGTGAAGAAAGGAGACAGAATTTCCATCTACCTGCCGATGATCCTGGAGCTGGTGATAGCCATGCTCGCCTGTGCCAGGATCGGGGCTCTTCACTCCGTTGTGGTAGGAGCAAGCCCTGCGCATCGCTCTCAGTGCAGGGCTGTTGGGGGGGAGCAGCTCCTGGTTTTAGGAGGGTGAGGAGAGAAGCTGGAAGAGCTGAAAAGAGGGGCACTGACCATAAGATGGATGGAAACTAAAGTAATGCTCTGTTTCCTAGCCCTCTTCTGCACCATGGAATGAGCTCCTCTAGCGCTCTCCATCGATGCTGGGTGGTATTGTTTATGGTGGGGGAGCAGCGCAGCTGCGGCCATCCCTGTTGTGTCGCTTGTTAACTTGGTCGTGTGGTCTGTCAGTTTGCAGGTTTCTCAGCGAACTCTCTTTGTGAGCGGATTCTTGACTGCGGTTGTTCTCTCCTCATTACGGCAGGTAAAACGTGCTTCAGTGCCCCTGACCCTGAGCTGTTTCTGTTGGCTGTCTGAAAGGTCTGTATTTTAAAAGCCAGATGTGCTTGGAATTGGGAGAGAAAGGGGCGGTGCTTCAGCTGAGCTGCTGCGAGGCAGTTACGCTGCTTGTAGCTGTGCTTGAGCACTGCTTTCCCCTTTGAATGTACAGCCGAGCATCTAAGCAGCCCGCCCACTTTGTCCTGTACAGCATGATGTCACCAGCTGATAATAACATGTTTCCAAATGCTTCTCATCCATGTTTCTCTCCAAAATAAGCCAGATGTTTGCAAGATGTGTCATTTATGGGGCAGTCCAAATATGAGGATTCCCTCCCTTCCCAGTTTCTAGGAAATTCCTATCTCAACTCCCAACCTTGTAAAGCAAAGAATACGGGAAGTGGTGGTGTTTGCATGTAAGCCCACTGCGTTTTCCACAGCTGTTTTCTGAGACAGTGCTGTTACTATTAACAGATCCATGGCATGGAAAGGACCCGCTAAACTTTACAATCTGCGTTCTGGCCACATTGGATTATTCCCCCAGGATATCCCCAAGAGCCTTGTCGGGTCAAATCTGAACCTCTCCCAGGGAAAGAATTTCACCATTTCTCTTGGCATCCTTTTCTCTAGACCAAAGGGGTGTATTAGGAAACCTTTCCCATCAGCTGCTTGTCGTCTTTCCCTCCCTCTGGTGCATGAGTTCTGCTCTGCCCTCGTGAAGCTGCCTGTTGTTTCTAGCTGTCCCAGGCTGCCTTGGCTGAGGAGCCTCTCTCAAGTTTTCCTTACTGTTTCGTAGATGCCTTTTATCGAGGAGACAAGCTGGTCAACTTGAAGCAGATTGCAGACGAAGCCCTCCAGAAATGTAAAGACAAGTAAGTTCAGATTCCTTTGTGAGAAGGGCATTTACTGGAATCTGCTCCCCCACAACTGGGAACGGAAACTTTTGTAGATTGGCAGACTGGAGCAGGTCTGACACAAGCTGCAATAAGCCTTTCAAAAGTAACACGCAGTTCAACTACCTTGTCTTAAAAATATTGTCTTTAAACTTTGCCCTTGTCCATTCTGACCTGGAGGCCCACGTGTTGGATGGGAGGATTTGCTGGAGATGTACTGTATAATCCCAAATCATTGCAGCCCGTGGCAGATCTCCCAGTGCTGTAGCAGCAGCTTGTAGAGCGGGAGGGAATAACACACCTCTGTACACAGCACGCATGGTCTGACACAATGCTGTGGTACATGCTGAGATGGGGCTTAAATCTTGCCTAAAAACCACTTGTTCTACAGTAATGAAATAGAACTATTTCAGCTCTGGGAAATGGCTGTGTAACAGGAAGCAGCACTTTAATTGGCATGCACCAACGTGTGCTTAGGATCAGTGCCTGGCTGCGCTCAGGTGCGTGGTTAAGCTGCTCCATTTTAAAGAAGTCTTTGCTGAAATACTGGTACGTCACAGGCAGGCAGATATCAGCACATTTTACAGAAAGGGAAATAAACAAGGTGAAATGACTTTGACAGTGACCGCATCTGTAAGCGTGGCACACTGGAGACCACACCTAGATCCTTATACTTCCACACCAAAACTTCCTCTTCTGATTGCTCTCCCTTCTTCATTGACGAGAGATGCAGGTCACGATAGCAGATAACGTTCCTTGGGGGTTGGGATGGGGGAAGACAGGCATTGGTAATGACTTGTTTGTAACCTTCTGTTTAGCAGGCGAAGTGCTCCTGGCTTGGTAAGGTAGAATGAAAGCAACAAATTTGTAGAAGAATGTTGTTGACGTTGCTGACGGTGTGGGCACACGGGCAGTGTATGATGCTTAAGAAACGCAGCTCAGGGCCTCTGCTCTGCTTTCAGTGCAGCCCTTAAAACCCCCGAAGGGCAGGCTTCGCTTGAGCAGCCCGCGCTGATGGCTCCTTTCCCTCTACAGGGGCTCCCCTTTGAAAAAGTGCATTGTGGTGAAGCACATGGGGAGGGAAGAGGTAGCAGCGGACGGGACGTGCAGCAAGTCTCCCCCTCTCAAAAGGCTGTGCCAGGACGTACAGGTATGCTCCTGGGGGCTGGGAATGGGGGCGTTTTGTCTTCTGTAAGTCAGAGCCCAGCAAATCGCTCAGTGTGAAACCACTGGAGAGCTTCCCTGGATGCTCCCGTTTTCTGACTCCTGTTCCTGCTTTCTCCCTGCTTGCTGTTGTTGCTTTGTGAGCGGTACGAAGAAGGGTTCCTTTGTCTTTCCAAGATCCCTTCCCTGCAGCTTTCTTTAACACCATCACTAGCTGCCAACCTGCGGGATCCCTGAAAGCACAGCAAGGCGCAGCTTCCCCAGGCTGGACGCTGCTAGGACGAGGACAAGATGGTGTTTTCCTCTCTCCAGGGAGGGACTCTCTCATTTTAATCCTGTATCTATCTCCCCTTTTGTGCAAGGAGCAATGACTTCCTGCACTGTAGCTGTGACGGTGGGAACAGGAGAGAGAAGATTTGTTCTTGGGGCCTGAGCCCAGGCCCCACGGCAACAATCGTAAGCTGGGAATAACGCAGTCACTGTGTAGCTGGCACAGGAACTGTGTCAGCTGTTGGGGCTGGGGCTTTCCCTCGCAACTGAAACCAGATGAAAGGATGTGGGCCAGAGATGTGTGGCGAGATGGGGGTGGAAGGAGGAGAAGGTGTCAGGAGTCATGGCATCCTGCTGAGCTCCTGGGGCTGGGCTCAGCCCTGCTGCACCTGGCAGCCAGGTACTGCCTTCATCCTCCCATCACCACCCAGCACTAACAGCGTGCTCCATGTCACGTGGCATTGTCTTCTGTCCCTAAATGTTTGGCAATTCCTAAATGTTTGGTAATTAATTCACAGCGGTGCATCGAGTTGTCCCTAGGTGCTGGGATAGATATGGCCCGTGCAGGCTGGCGCTTGCCCAGAGATGGGCTGTGGTTGGGGGATGCGTTTGATTGAGCTTTGGGCTCTGCTTTCAGAGGGAAGGTCCCTGCACATCCTGGCACAAGCCCAGCAGATGAAGTGTCTTTCGGTTGACTTTGCTTGTTCAGCTGTGTTAATTTTACTGGGGTGTCGCTCACTGTTTGCCAGCCTGGCCGTGTTATGCTGGCCTGCCTTGCCCCTTCTCTTGCTAGGAGAGGGGGGCTGCAAAGGGATGGGAAGATGGGAGCAGGCCGGCATTTGTTGTGCTTCCCCAGCTGGGAAGCTGCGGTGCAGCCAGCCCCCGTGCTGCTGCTGCTTTTGGTGATGTGAGGCTACTGAGCGGCCTCCCGGGCGGAGGCAGGAGCAGGGCTGCCTGTTGTTACCCTCTGGGTCTTGCTGCTGTTCTTGTTCAGACACTTTAAAAAAGATCGCCCTCCCCCGTGAGTGCACTTTTACTGTTCCGTTGCCTGTGTAACGCCGTCAGGGTCTGCGTGCCTGCCCTGTGCTTCTGTACCCAGCTGGCCCCGAGACCTGCCTGGAGGTGACGGGTACCTAGGGAAGGTGATGGAAGTGGTAAGGCTGCTGCTTAGAGCGCTTCTCCTGGCCTGGGTGCTGGGGCGGTGCCCTCTCCAGCCTGCCAGGCCGATTTTTCCAGCTCCTTGCCTGCAAAGCCTCATCTGGATCCTCCGCTTCTCAACTTTCACACCCTCTTTGTGGATTTTTAACAGGAAAAAAAGGCTGAGAGCTCACAGAGACTCCATCCCAAGGTATTTACGCACAGCTCTGCCTTTCTCCCCTCGGCACCTCCCCTCTCCAGCCCTCCACCTTTCTAACCGCTCCGGCTCTGCGTGGCCACACGTGCCCCCCTAATCGGGTTGCCAGCAGTTGCATGTTAGCGATAGATCTCACTTGCTGCTTGGCTGCAGTCACCGGGCTCTGCCTCCCTCTGCCCAGCGGCACGGGAGCGATGAATGAGGGCGGTCGGGGCACTGCGGGGGCTCTGACGGCCTCTGGAAGGAGAAGCAGAGGGTGAGGAGGTGCATGTGTGCAGGGCTGCTCGCCTGCCTTCCGTTTCCTCTTCACTGGGAGCAGTCCAGCCCCCTCGTTTTCTTTCACAAAGGCCGCGTGGCACAGCCTGGGGTTAGCGGCACCGACTTCGCTGCCAGAAGCAAATCTGCTTCCGTAAAGCCACCTGAATGCACATGAGCGTGCTGGCAAGGTGAAGTGCAGAACCACTAGGACTTGCTGCCAGCTCTAGGATGACGTTTTACCCCTTTTCCTCTAAAAGCAGTTCTCGCAATGTGCTTCCCTTCGTCGCAAGGCTGGCAGGAGTCGCGTGCAGCTCCCCAGCCCTGGCGGTGTGCTGGGGGCAGGAAGCCTGGCGCTCCAGGGCCCGGACTCTGCTCGTCGCGGCCGAGGAGCTGCAGCCTCAGGGCCCCACGTAAAGCAAGCACAGGCCTGCCAGCACGGGTGCTCTGCTGGAGCACCTGGAGAGCCCGGGCTTGCGTGCTGGGATGGGCTGTTATTGATCAGCATCACCGCGTGCTGTTGGAGGCTCAGGTGTTCCCCAGTTCTGCTGGGGCCCCTCAGCATCAGCCGCCCCAGGGCCTCGCTGACTGCCCAAGTGGGATGCCTCCGGAGAGTGCTGGCTCCTGGCCTGGCTCCATCGAGCTCTAGTTACCCAAAAACCTACCTAGATCAGGGCAGCCCGGCTTGCCCAGCTCAGGTGTGTGGGGCGGCTCTCAGACTGCAGGCACCTTTGTCTCTGCTCCATCCCTCAGCTCTGGGTCTCCTTCCTTTTTAACCTGACAGCTTAACCGGGTCGGGGAGAGGCAGCACGTCCTGCTGGGCCCCCTGGTTTGGGAGCTGTCGGGCAGGCCTGGTTCCAGGGGCTGTGTGCTGTGCCGCAGCTCTGATCCGCTCCGTGGGGCGGTGGAAGTTTGGTGCTAAAGCTGAGGGGGCCTTGAGGGAAGGGTGCCGGAAGGTGACTGCCGGGCTGCTGCGAGCTGAGCTTGGGAGTGTTTGCCGTGGTGCCTTGCTGGGAGCTTGCTGATGTGCCAGAGGCGTGGAAACTTCTCTCCCAGGTAAAGAAAGCCCAAACAGGTGCCCTGGGGATCCGTGAGAGCTTTCCCAATGGCCTCAGCTATGCTGTGCTGTCAGCGAAGGGCCGGAGCAGCTGGTGTTCCTGCACTACGTGCGCAGGAGCCGCACGCTGACCACCGCTGCCATGTGGCTGTGGGATCCCAGCGCCTCCAAACGGTGCACGCACAGCTTTGGGGATGCAGAGAGTCACTGTGCCACCCCGTGGCTGCTCTCTGCACGGAGATGCTCCAGCTGAGGGGATTTTGAGGTGCAAGACTGGCAGCACTGGCACTTGCTGCCCTCAGGCTGCTTCGTGCAGCCTGCAGCTCGGAGCCGCTGGGATCCAGCTCACTGCTGAGGACCTTACACCCAGAAGTCCACCTGACTCGACAAGTGCCACAAGCAGGCCACCGTGTCTGCTCAGCCACAGCATCCCGCCAGAGCCAGAAGTTCCCTTTACCCACGTTTCCATCCTGCTTTGCTGGGGTGACGTCCTCCTGTTTGCGTTTCTGCCCCTTGGATCAAAGGCGCCCTCCAGCCCTGTCCGCTCGTGGGGCGGTCTTGTCCGAGGGGCAGCCTGGGGGCTGTGCACGGGCTGTCCCACACCACGGGCCCTTGCTCTTCCCGGAGATGTGTCCCAGCTGTGAGCTGGCCTCCCGGTGCTGAGAGGCTCGGGGTCAGCGTGCCTGGCCTCGCGGAGGTGTGCAAAGCCGGGGGTCTGCTCTCAGGCTGAGGAGCGCTGCCCGCGCGGCTGTCCCCAGGCTCCTCCAGGGAAAGGAGAGAAGGTCAGGTGGATTCGGGTCTTGCACTGAACCGTGCCATCCCGGAGATGGAGCCAGCCAGCGCGGCTCTCGGGGTGACCTCTGCCCGTCACCCACGGGTGCTGGTAGCCCCATTGCAGCTCTGGCACCTTTGGGCAGCTGCTGCCGGGTGTTTCCGTGTCAGGGCAGTCACTTCTCATCAGGGTAATTAGCTTAAAATCTGGATGTAACAGATTTTCTGGGCTGCGGGGCCAAACGGTATGAGCCTGATGCGTTTCTGTTGGTCTCGGGTCGTGCTGCCATGGGGGTCACTGCCAGGTGGCCAGGACCAGGGGCCACCAGTGGGTATGTGGTGTGCTGAGGCTCGCTGCTTTGCTGTCTGACTGCAGCTCGGAGGCAGGAGAGGGCCTGTTTGCTGTGGGAGCGCAGAGCAGCTGGAGCTGCAGCACCTCTCCTGGCCGCTCCTGAGAGGGGTTTGTTTGTGTTGCCAATGGTTCGGAAAATCTGCTTCAAGTCTTGCAGCCAGACAACGTTTAAAGGTTTTCCTTGCTGGCTGCAGGCTGAGAAAGGAGCTGCTGGAGTGGGAGTTGCAGCTCCGATGCACGGCTTGCAGCAAGCAGCTCTGGGCAGAGGCCATGCTGTGAGTACTCTGGGCCAAGAGGGGTGACGAGGTTGGGGCTGCAGCCCCCTCGTCCCCTCTCTCTGCTTTTTGGGCCAGGGCTGTTCCTAATCTTGTGCTTTTCTCAGACCCCCTGGAATCCAGGCACAGACATGTGGTGGCATGAGCTGGTGAGCGGCGCCAGCACGGAGTGCGAGCCCGAGTGGTGTGACTCGGAGGACAAACTCTTCATCCTCTACACCAGCGGCTCCACGGGGAAACCCAAGGTATGCCTCGCCTGTAATGCTGAGTTACAGCAACCCCTCGGTGGTGGGAAACAGCGAGGGTTGTGCTGGCAGGCCCCGGTGGGCAGAGGAGCTGTGGAGGGGCTCTGCTGGTTGTCCTGCTCAGCTGCTCTCGGAGCTCAGGGGACCGGTGGTGCTCAGCTCGGCCCGGGAGGATGGGGGCCTTGGTGGAGCTCGCCCTGACGGTGCTGTGCCTTCTCCCCGCAGGGCGTGCTGCACACCGTGGGCGGATACATGCTTTATGCTGCCACCTCCTTTAAATACGTCTTCGATTACCAGCCTGAGGATGTGTACTGGTGCACGGCTGACATTGGGTGGATAACGGGCCATTCCTACCTCACCTACGGACCCCTGGCGAACGGGGCGACTAGCGTGTTAGTAAGTGCTGGGCAGCCTCTGGGTGCCTGACTCCAAGGAGCTAGAGATGGTGGCGCTGAGCTGCGTCCCTGCGTTGCTCTGTGATAACGCATCAGGACGTGCTGTTCTCCCTCGTGCAAAGCCCCATCGCGCTGTCCGCCACGTCACAGTGCGCTGTGCTCTGCACAGAGAGGTGGCAGTCCCCAAGGAAGATGTGGGCGGCTTCCCAGTGGTGCTGGGGAGCGCTAGGCTCTGCGTGGCTTCTGGGTGGTTAGTTTTGCAAATGCTCCCGTGTTTCTTTCCCGTAGAAATGCAGGCCTTGTGTACTGGGGTGCCAGGGTTGCTGCAAACTAACGTGAAAGCTGGACCAGGAGCCAGGGAGTGATGTTGTTGACATCTGAGGTGGATCTGGCAATCTGCATTTAATTCCTGTGCCTCTATCTCCTTTGGCAGCGTACAAATCGGGAACCAGAGGCCTGTGTCCGAGACTCCCGTGAGGAAATGCAAACAGGGAAATGTCATGCTGGGAGAACCCTTCGTAGTAGGGTTCTGGGTGCTTTTGGTTGTGGTTCCCTCACTCTGTTTGGACCGATCACCTGTGCCACGTGATACAGGCAGTGTCATTTGGGCTGATGGGACCGCATCACTGCGAGAGCCACCCAGCTGCCCTTGCTGGTAGGGTGTTTTGGGGGACAATTGCTAGGACACCAGCAGCAGGAGGGTGCTAAATCCATCCTGAGGAAGCAGTACAAAGAGTCCTGAACTGGACTGGTTTCACGCATGGTGCCCCTGGCATGCCTCTGAGGACACTGCTGGGGTCCAGCTGTTCTCAGCTGCTCGTGCTCGAGAAGGTGCCTCGGGTCGCTGGGAGGGAGCAGCAAGGATCAGCTGTGTCACTGCCCTCTCTCGCTCAGTTTGAAGGTGTCCCCACCTACCCGGACATCGGGCGAATGTGGAGCATTGTTGACAAGTACAAGGTGACCAAGTTCTACACAGCACCCACAGCCATCCGGCTGCTGATGAAGCACGGGGAGGAGCCCGTTAAAAAGTGAGTCAGTCCCCGCTGGCATGGGGGCCCCTGGCTCTGGCGTAGCTTCCTCTCTGAGCAGCGGCTTCCCCACTGCGCTTTCTGAACAAACCAAGACCTTTTGCCTTCAACCCAGCAGCTTGCAGGCTGTGTTGCTTTGCCCCCAGCCCTCCCTTCAGCATGGCGCTCCAGAACAGGCTCTTCTCTTTCGCCATGAGCTGCAGATCAGCTTGGAGGCTGCGGCTTTTCCCTGCTCCCCACCCAAAGCTCACGGAGGTGGGCTGGGCCGATAGCCCCTCTGTGCTGCAACTTGGCCAAGGGAAGGGAAGGAGCAGAGCCAAGTGGGGACCTTGCAGACACCAAAACCACAGAGGTTTCCCCTCTTCCCCCACGGGTGAGGGCAGAGAAAGGGCTGAACCATTGAAACCCCAGGTACATTAGGGAGGCCCAGGGATTCCTGCAGGCTCTGCAGTGCCATAGGCTCAGCTGCTTCCGTCCGTGGCCTGCTGAGCCCCTGCGAGCCCCCTCCTCTCTGCAGGTACAGCAGGAAGACTCTGAAGGTGCTGGGGACCGTTGGGGAGCCCATCAACCCTGAAGCCTGGCTGTGGTACTACCGTGTGGTGGGAGAAGAGAGGTGTCCCATTGTGGACACGTTCTGGCAGACAGAGACGGTGAGTCCTCACCTGGGTGTCTCTGGGACTTCTCTTGCCCTTGTGCTTCTGGCAGGCAGCAGGGTGTCTCGGCAGGTTTGCTGTGATATTTCTGTGGTGCTATGGGGACTAGTTGTTTTGCTTGCCCAGGAGCTTACTCCTATAGTGGCTGGTGTAGCCTGCAAGTGTTGGTTCCCCTTCTCTCTCAGGGCCTCAGAGAGTCCGTGGGGAGACCTCAAAAGGTTCCCTGCCAAGGTCTGCTCTGAACCCTGTTCTCTCTGTTTTCTCCAGCATCTCCAAAGCTTTATGCCCAAACATGGGCTCCCTGTCCCCCGCTGTATCCTCCCCAGCAGGCTGGCATCACCTAGGCTCATTCCTTTTTGCCTCCCTTTACAGGGTGGCCACATGCTGACGTCTCTCCCTGCTGCCACCCCCATGAAGCCAGGCTCTGCTGTGAGTACTTTCCTTCCTCCCCGGAGGGAAGGATCCCCACTCCCTCTAGTTAGCACGTTACAATGCCTGGGCTCACCACCCTGTCTCTTTGCTGTCTGGTCCCCATGGCAGACGTTCCCCTTCTTCGGCGTGGTCCCTGCCATCGTGAACGAGTCGGGGGAAGAGCTGGAAGGAGAAGCAGAAGGCTACCTGGTAAAGAGGGGCTGATCTCCCCCACCCTCCCCTTGTCTGTCCCCCACCAGCTCCAGGACGTTCCCGCTACCGTGAGCACCTCTCTGCTTACCCTGGGCCCAAACAAGGCACCCTTTGGGTGGCAGGAGCTGCCCTTCACTGGCAGTTCTGTGCTGTGAACAAGCTGTTCAACTGATCCATGAAAGCACTTGCACACACGGGCAAGGCAGGAGGAAGGGAACAACTTGTCAGCCAAGCTCCTTTCCTTATGCCAAGTGTGGAGAGACTTTCCCAATAGATTAGCACAGGGCAGCAGCTGAGTGTCATCGCTTAGGGCTGCCTCTGCAGCATCTCTGTAGCTGCACAGCACTGGAAAGACCAGGTTATTTTCCCTCTCTTTACAAAAGAAATAGTTCATAAAATCCCTGGGGGAGGTAGAAAGCAGCGTGTATTACCGTGGCCTTTGGAAGAGCTCCTCAGTGAGGTTATGTTAAGCTCGACAAGCCCTGGAGCAGTGTGGGAACTGAACTTGCTGGCCACTGATGGTTGAATTAGACTTAGAAACACTGACCAACAGCAGAGGCCGAGAGCTGGCTTGGTTAAGAGTTGGTTTTGCTCCCACTGACTCAGGTTTGCATTTCTCCTTGTAGGTATTTAAGCAGCCCTGGCCGGGAATAATGCGCACCCTGTATGGAAACCACCAGCGATTTGAAACCACCTACTTCAAGAAGTTCCCTGGGTACTACGTGACAGGCGACGGTAAGGGGGTCTGGGTGGCGTGTGGGTGCAGAGGCCTGAGGACAGCAATTAAAATCTTGCAGTGCCCTGGCCTTAGGATCCCTTATCGGTTGCTCCGAGGACTGGCACTGCTTCCTCACGCTGTCATTTCTGGTTATTTTTAGGTTGCAGGAGAGATAAAGATGGCTATTACTGGATCACAGGGCGAATTGATGACATGTTGAATGTTTCTGGTAAGAACAACTTTTGTCTTCAGTGGGAGCCGGTGCGCTTTGCGACGCTAGTTAAAGAGCCGCCTTGCTTTTATGGGGGACAGCTCTGCACCTGTGAGCCTGCCCCGCAACCTGTCCCCAAGTCAGACAAGCCTGAAACTTGGTGACTGTGGCTTAGTGCCTCCAGACACGGTGCACTGGAGGGAGGGAGCCTTCTGTAATCTCTTAGAGGAGGTCCTCAACCAGCATATGTGCTTCTGTGTTGGAGCATGTGGGGCCGTGGGGAATCTCAGTCAGGGTGGGCAGGACCTCGCAGTCTCTGATGCAAGCTGTAGCTCCAGGTAGGGCTAGCGTCAAAGTTGCATCAAACTGCTCAGTGCTGTGTCCCCAGAGACAGAGTTTTCCCTCCAAGTCCAGCTCCCTCTCAGCCTGTGCTTTGTTTAATCCTGCGGCCAGAGACAATTCACAGACCTGTTAAAGAAAGAAGCCTGAAGATGGGAGGGAGAACAGCCGGGGAGGTGGCCTTGCTCTGCAGCCTGTCCTCCTGGGAGTGATGCCTGGCAGCCTTCTGGGGCAGCCCAACCACTGCACTGCTGAAATGAGTTTTCCAGCTGTTTTCCCAAGGAACTGGAACCCGACCTCTCAAACCTACAGTTCGGGGCCTTTTGGGCTTGCAGAGCTCTTCCTGCCAGCTGCTGGGAGGCTGCAGGCCCCCAGCCCCACGCAGCTCTGCGAAGCACTGCCGTTCTCCTTCCAGGCCACTTGCTGAGCACTGCGGAGGTGGAGTCAGCCTTGCTTGGGCACGCCGCCGTCTCTGAGGCTGCGGTGGTCAGCCACCCGCACCCCCTGAAAGGGGAATGTCTCTACTGCTTCGTGACCCTGAAGGATGGCCACGAGTTCACCAAGAACCTGGCAGATGAGCTGAAAAAACAAGGTAGGAACAGCCAAACGTCTGGGAGGCTGTGTAGCAGGGAGAGGGAGGGCGGTGCTGGGTAGGCAGTGGAGGGGTTAAGGGCTTGGGCGCTTAAGGGTGCGTGTGGTCTGGGGAATGCAGCATGGACAACTGTGACAAGGTGCCCCCTCTGATTAGAGAGCACGGCTGGCAAAGACTAAAATTAGTTCTGCCGGCCTTTGGCTGCTCATGTGATGCCATCTCTGCCTCTCGGGAGCTGGCGGCCGTGCCGAGGACTGGGGTAGCCAACGGGTTGTTGTTTGCAGCTGTGGGCATGGCTCCCGTGGCTCTCCCTGGTGGGCTTGGGACTTGCACAGGAGCTGCTTGGTTACTTTGGGTGGGAAAAGGGCACATTTGCAAGCCTGTCTCCTGCAGCCAGGAGGTGCTGGCAGAGCAGAGGCTAACACGCAGCGTTCGAACATCAGCTGTAGTGCAGTCCTCAGGCCAGCGTGCTCCTGCTTTGGGTGTGCAAAGCAGGGCAGACTGAGGGAACGGGGTTCGTGCAAACTGTTTCAAATCCAGTCCGCTGTTCCCCACTGCTGTAGTTAAATACGTCCCCGCCTAGGGTGGGGCTCTGGTGGCTTGTGCTCTGGGCTCGAGACAGCGCTTACATTGCCACAAAGGACTGCAAGAAATGCATCCACGGGAGTTTCGTCTCTGCAGCAGTCCAGTAGTGAATCAGTGCTCTGTCAAAATGGTAACAGTGCTTACTACGGCCATTATAGAGGGCTCTTGAAAATTGAGGGAATGAAAACAGGAGTGTTGCTGCCTTTGGGAAGGTGTGCTGCACCCCTGTTGGCACTGCCGGTCTTGCTGCCCCTTCCCACAGCTCTGAGGCTGGGGTGCAGCAGCTCTGGGCCCTGCCCTGTGAGCACCGGGCTCCCCGGGAGCTGTGCTCTGGGTGTCTGAGCTCAGTCATCCTGCCTGAAAGGGATGTGTGGGATCTTCTTGCACCTACAATTAAAATATTTTTTTTCTCTCCCTTCACCCCTCCTTCTCACTAGTCCGGGAAAAAATTGGACCGATAGCAACGCCAGATTACATCCAGTATGCCCCCAGCCTGCCCAAAACCCGGTCAGGTAAGGGGTCCAGTTACTGTGCCGGGGAGGACTGAGCAGTTCTGCCAGTGGAAGGGAATTATCCCTAAACTGCTTGTCTGAGACTACTCAGATCCACGGGGAGAAACCCCGGGGCAAGCGGGATGCTGTGGGTTTGGGCACCGACTTCTGCTAGGGCTGCTGAAGAGATCCTGAGTCCTGCTTTCCGTTTGTGGCTGTTTTCACAGGAAAGATCACCCGACGGATATTAAGGAAGATTGCCAAAAATGACAGAGATGTGGGGGACGTCTCCACCTTGGCAAACCCAGGCATCATAAACCACCTTTTCAACAGCAGATGCGACACTAAACTGTAGCAGCATGAGCTGTCCCAGCTGAGCAGGGCTGTAGCAGCAGCGGTATCCTGATGAGCAGGTCCCTCAAATAACCACTGTCTGCCCTGGGAAAGAAACCTTCACCTGTTGAATCGAATGTACAAATATTAGAGACGAAGGGAAGGCTGGCCCCGGAGAGGCAGCGTCTCGTAGGCATGCCCATGCCTTGGAGGAGCACGCGTGTTGTGTCGCAGGTGGGAATCATCCACCTGAGGTTCGGCTTCGTTCACGCAGGGACTTGTGCTCCTCTGTTTTTCATCACCTTGTTCTTGATTTATTTTTATTTTGTTCTTTTTGGGAGGGGAGATGGGGTGTTAATTATTAACTTTATGTAGTTGAGGGGCCCTGCTGTCTTCCCCTTAGTGGGGAGGAACTGGGGCATTGTAGAGGAAGTGGTACTGGAGTTACTTAACGCTGGCAGACAAGGGAGGTTCATCTGCCACTGCCCACACACGGAGTAAGCTTCCTTTTCTTCTCAGACTGCTGTGAGCTGAGGAAGGACTTAAAAACACTTTCACATCATAACTACAACTGAGTTTTAGTCTTGCATCCACTGTCCAAGCTGGTTGCTAGCGGAGGTCCCCTAGCCTGAAAGGGAGTGAGGCAAGGCTTGAGGGAGCTCTGTGCTTTTAGGGGGCCGCTATAAAGCTATAAAGCTCTCTTGTACCAAGATCTGCTGTCTAACTGCATGGTGTCAGCTGGTTTATTTTTTCACAACCTGGGCTCCTTTGCGCTGGCTGTGGAAATAAGGAGCCAGAGGAACGGGGCGTGATCTGACGTGCTCCACGGAGCGCTGCTGCCACCAGCTGTGGGCTCAGCCTGGCCGAGGCAGCACAGCCCGGGCAGGGGTGGGTGCTGCTGATACCAAAGCAAGCAGGGGCACAAAGCTGTCCCCAGGCCCCTATCCCACTGCAAGCAAACCACGTGTGGGTTACAGTGCACCATGACCCTTCCAAAGAACCCAAGGCACACAAGGCTGTGTTAGTCCTAGGTGATTTCTCATCAGGGGAAAAAAAAAAATGTTTAAAGCCGTCTTTTGCTTTAACCTGACATGGCTTTAGGATGATGAGAAAAAACACTTCCAGCTCCAGAGTCTGAGCGTCACCTGGGTACTGCCACAGCCACCCCTTCCTCTTCAAATCGCTTACACTGACCCCCAGCCCTGGGCTGAGCTGGGAGCTACTTCCTTGTGCTGTCTGTAATGAAATCACACGTGAGCTGTTGGAATTCCTATACTCAAACCAAAGGAGAAATGGGCTTTAAATCTTGCTGCAACAGCTGTTTAGCAAATGCCACCCTGCAGCCTCTGCCTGTAAACTGAGCTGGCTTTTGGCTGGGCTGGAAAGGAGGAGGTGGCTCTTCCAAGGCTCAGGGTTGTTGCAGGTGCTCTGAGGGCTGTTGTCCAAGCCTCATTTCTTACCTGCTGCTCACACTGGCATGGTACTTGTCTGTGATCTGTAATGTCAGTCGTGTGTCCCGTGTGCCACCCACTGCTCTGTGCCACCTCTTTGACAAGAATTCCTACATCTGCTCTCCTATGTTACTATTGGTCTGCTACGTAATTTTGGCTGGAGACAGCTAGAATTCTATGCAAAATGGAATAAAAATGCAAGGAAACAAAATGGAAGCGGGCTTAGAGCGTGTGTGGGGGTTGTAGGTGCTGGTCTGGGGGGGAGGCTGGTCTGGTCAGAGGGTGCTTTTGGACCTCAGGGCCATAGGCAGGGAATGCTCTGGAAGCCAGAAGCATCGCGGGGCAGAGCCTTGTCCCTGCACCAGGGCTGGCCCCTGGCAGCTCTCCTGGGCTCTGGGCTGTATGGGGGGAGGTGATGAAGGCCGGGGCTGGCTGTGCTGTCCCCTGCCCTGGGCAGAGGTCAGAAGCTCCGGGGCCAGAGCCTGAGCCTTGGCTTCTCACGGGTCTCCAGCCATTGAGCCGTTGCTCTACCAAGGTGCAGGGAAAGCACGAGGCTGTGCCACCCGCCTGTCAGCAACCCCTGCACGCAGGCTGGGTGCGGGAGCAATGCCCGGGAGAAAGCACGTGCTGCGAGCAGCTGGGGGGGGGTGCGGGACTGCTGACAGCTGCTGCTCCCTCACAGCAGCCCGGGGCTTCACCTGGGCACAGTGACAGGCAGCAGCCTCTGCACCACCATCGCCGGCCCCACCTTCAGCTCAGCCTTCTCAGGCAGCTGCCTCCAGCAGCTCAGGGAAGCTCCAATGCTTGCCTCCTGCCTCTCCCAGCTGCTGCTAACCTCGTGCTCTTGCTGTGCATTGCTCCAGCAAACCACAAAACCACAGACCCAGGCCAAGGTGTTTCCTCCTGGAGAGCATTCACCCCCCCCCGCCAGCAGCTGCTTGTGCTGGGCTGGAGCTGCAGAGCTGGGTGCCAGGACACCTCTCCAACACAGAGCTGCGCAGGCTTGCATTGAGCAGAGCAAAAACTGCCCCTACAATAAAGGTTTGTGTAAGGTCTGTGCGCAGGTGCGCAGCTGCCCAAAAGCCAGGCCTGGCCCAGGAGCTGCTTAAAGGCTGAGCCCGGCTCCTGCCAGGTGGGAGAACAGAAGGATAACGAGATGCTGAGGGGCTCCAGCGAGCTTGCAGCTGCCACTAGGGCTTTTTGGATCAAACTGGGCTTCGCAGGGGTCATGTCAAGCAGAATCAGCTCCCTAGAGTCCCAGCAGTGAGTTCAAGCATCTTGACTAAAATTGCTGGGAGGAGGTGGGGGTTGTCTGAGCAGGGCCCAGAGCCCCCAGCAGCCCCCAACAGCTTCACCTGGAGCCTCAGGCACAGCTCAGCTGCGTGGGCGCCCACACAGCCGGGGGCAGCTGTGCTCCTCTGTGAGTCGGGTCACTACAATACAGCCGGCAGTGACAGACTCCTCTAGCTCTAACCCCAAGGACACAAAAGGCCCCAATGCTCTGGGCACCCTGCAACGAGCTAGGCACCCCCTTCCCATGGCTCCTGTCAGACAGAACTGCCCCCAGACCGGTGTTCAGATTGAACGTACGTTTTAATCTCCATTTGGGGGTAATCAGCCCCCCCAACACGAACCCCAACGTGGGAGTTGTGGAATTAGCCACAGAACTGAACCACTGCAAAGTGCCAGGTTAGTGACTGACTGAAGCACCCCGACGGCTGGGTGGCCGCGCAACCAGCAAGGTCATTCCTCAGGAACAGTGGCTTTACAGGTGCCACTGAAACAGCAGAGCTCAGGCTGCTTTACCAGGGCACTTCCTCGGCTGAGGAAGGGCTGGGGGGGGGGGAGAGGGGTGTGCTGGAGGGAGTGGCGCGAGCTTGCGGGCTGGAGCGCCCGCGCTGTTCCCATTGAGTCAGGAAACCCGGAGGGAGAGATGCGTCCCCCCACCGGTGATGGTCCCACAGTGAAGCCAAGCGAAGGTGTTGGCTGTGACGGAAGCTTGGCAAAGTTAAACCAGGGCAGCTGGCTGCTGTGCAGGAGCCAGGAAGATGCTCAGACACAGGGGAAGGTGGAAATCTGAGGAGCAGCCCTGAGCCAGGGCTGGAGGGGCCGGGGACAGGCAGAGCTGGTCTCCAACCTTCGCCATGGAAGCAGCAAGGCAGAGGGAGGGGAGGCACGAGGGGCCACGCGTCCCACAGCTGAAGGCTGCTCCTTGTACCTCCACCTTCCTCCTCCCCTTCCCTGGGCTTTGGGTTTCGGTGCCTGCAGACAGTGCGGCACAAACCCGAGACCAGCGCAAGCTTGGGGCAGGGCAGGGCCACCCTCCGGCCCTGCAGCAGACCCCGAGGGGACACCCCCACCCCGTGCACAGCCCAGGGCCGGCCCCAGCCCGTCCCCCCCGGTAAGTGCACCCTGAGGAAAGCAGCTCGGCGGCGGCTCGGCCCTGGGGGCAGCGCAGCGCGGCGTTCACACCAGGTAGGGGGTGTCCAGCACGGCTACCCCAGCCGCCACCCCGCCGTCTGCGTGCTCCACTGCCTTCGTCCGCAGGAGGTGGCCAGCCGCCTCGTTCATCACCAGCTCCTTGCCCTGCCTGCAAAGAGAAGAGCAGCTGGAGAGCGCCGGAGCAGAAAGCCCACAGCATTTCCACCACTGGGACAATCTGAGCCATGTTCCCGTTCTCGGCTGGGGCACTGCAGGTGGATTGCTCTGCCCGTGAGCAACGTTGGGCTGCGTGTGCTGCCAGAGCGCTTTTGTTTTCAATTGCACGAGAGCTTTAATCTACAACCTATGGAAACACTTCTGTGGGCCCAAGAGAGTTTTAAACGAAAGCGGCAGCTATTCAGGGTTGGGCACAACCACGTTAAGCCTTCCAATATTTCTGAGCTGGCCAGAAAAGCATACAGCTGCATGCAGGTCCCAAGAGGTCCCCCCAGCGACCAGGGATGGGACACTCCAGTTCATACCAGTAACCACCGGCTCTGCGGCTGAATGCAAGCTCAGAAAGCTGCTGGCAGGTACAGAGACCAAACAGCCACATCTGTCCCGTCCCTTCTCTGGGACACCTGCCCTGCTGCTGGGCTCAAGCAGCCAAGGGAAGATGTTCCCCTGCAGCAGGGACACGAACCGCGCCGTACCACGAGCTAATTTCTCACCTGACATAAACACCAAAGATACCAAGCTCTGAGATGCACTCGGATGCTTTTAGGGGACTGTGAGCCCTCAGCAAGTAATTCCTTGTTGGCTGCGGCTGGATCTTATCCATCAGGATGTAGGAGGTTCTCTCGGGGCTGTCTTTGATCTTCTCCAGAACCTGCCTGAGCTCCTCGCCATAGAGGTTGTTCCCTGAGCACAGGACGGGCAGGTCAGGCGCCTCCCAGCGCAGCAGCAGCCGTTTGCCCCAGCAGCCCGAGCAGATGCAGTGCTTGCTCTGCACGTGCTGCCCGTGTTTCCCCCCAGCTCTGGGACCTGGAGCAGCGCTCCCTCCCCGCTGTGACCTGTCCCCATGGCCAAAGCAGCTACAGGCTGTCCGAGCCCTGAGCCACACCAAGACCCCACTGCAGCTCATACCTCCGCCTTCCCGCTGCGGCTTCAGCACAAACTGGTCGGGGTTGGCGATAGCCGTAGCAGCTATCTTGTCACCCTCTTCACCCTGGCAGGAAAGAAGGCAACAGCAACGCATCAGGGAGGAGCAGGAGCTCCTTGATGGACTGCTGTGAGCAGGACCACCAGGGTCCCGAGGCCCCTCGTGTTTCTTAACCAAGGAGGAGCGCCATGCATGCCAAGAGCGCCTGCACCCTCGCTCCCGCCCCGCTCACCATGTCCAGCGAGTAGAGCCCAGCAAACGTGGCTCGGATGCGAGCAATGGCCTCGGTGCGGCCGGGCAGCAGCTTCTCCAGGGTCCCCGGTCGGCTCAGCTCCTGCTGCACCTTCTTGGTGCCGGCCAGCTGGGTGGCGATGTCGGGGCACTTCACTGCCCTCGACCTCTCCAGCAGCAACCGTGCTTCCCAGTTCTGAGAGAGAGGGAGAGTGACCGGCCCATCAGAGCCAGGTTCTCTCGCCTCCTTCCTCTTCAGTTTTTGACAGACAGACAGACAAGCCCTGCCTGGCAGGGACGGGAATGGCGTGCTGGAGACAGAGCGGCACACGTGGGTCTGCCACAGCCCCGGGGAGCAGCACAGCCAGGCTGCTCCATTGCCTTCCCTTGCACTCCCCTCCCCAGCTCGTCCAGTGCTGGTGTTTTCAGCCACCAGCACGATCTGCCATGCGTTATTACCACCTGCAGCCAATAGTCCCAGTGCACAATCGAGGACAGAAAATTTGTAGTTCAAGCCTAAACTCTTTAAGCAGGCGCTAATCCGTGTTAACCCGTATCACACAGCCACAACTTAGTGCTGCAGACGGGGGGGTGACCACACACGTGGTGACTGGAGAAGAAATCCACTCATTTTTCTTATTACAGGAGCATTGCATGAGCAGCAAAGATGTGCCAGCTTCCCAAAGCCACTTGGGTGGGACTGACCCGCCTGGGGCAGGACCACAGGGTGTTCCAAACCCTCTGGCACTGCCACAGAGCTTCTGAGAGCAAGCAGTGGGTGCTGACCTGCTGATCGTAGTTTTTCGGCACGTAGCCCTCTCTGTAGTACACCACTGCTACCTCCTGGCCATCCCTGGAACAGAAAGCAGCAACCATCAGAGCCAGCAGCCACCAAGGGGGCTGCCAGGGCTCAGACAGCGTTTGCCCCTTCTGCTTGGCCTCCTGAGCTGCTCTGCTCCTCCTCGAGAGCGCACCAGCCTGAGGCACGGGGAGCTGGCGCCAGGCCTCTGCCCTAACCAACGTCTCGGTAATTCAGGCACCCAGCCCAGGAGGGAGGCGAGAACCTCATTTTTTAGTAGCCCTGCATTCTTGCAGCTGGGGGGGGGACGGGATCCTTCCTGGATGGTGATTCCAGGCAGGACACAGCAACCTGCCCCAGAGCAGCCTGCCAGGCAGCCGTGGTACCACGCACACGAGCCACAGCAGCGGAGCATGGGCAGGGAAAGCAGCACGGATGCTGCCAGGCAGCACGACGTAACGGCATTCACAGCGAGACAGGATGCTCTGGAGGAAGTATCTGCAGATACTTTCCTCTTAACTGTCTGGTGATGACAAACGTTCGTTAGCTAAACATGGCAGAGGCGCCAAAGGTCAGAGCATGGAAAAAAAAATTGAAAATCAGCTAACAGGAGGAAAAACATTGGCAGGCAACCAATCTTCCTCGTGCGGCTCCAAGCACGTTAGCCTGGGAACGGGACAAGCGACACGCCTGGGATCAGCTGCCAGCACGGGCAGCCCTCCGCAGGGCAAGGTCCTGAGCGCGCCCAGAGCCAAGGGAGGCCGCAAGGACGCGCGGCGCTTCCTCCTCGAGCACGGGTAACCCAGCCCTGCTGCCGGCAGGGCATCACGTGAAGGCCCAGCAGGAAGCGTCTTGGAGGAAACCTCTGAAAGAGCCAGGGTTTCTCGCTGCATGTGTACGTGGAGCAAGAGGAGACCATGCAGAGCTCAGGAGGCTGCGGTTTGGAGGAGGGAAATGGGGTTTCCAGCTGTAAGGGACTGAGGTGCGTGTGCAAAATCCTAGCACACTGAAAACAAAATCATTTCAGCTCTAAGGGGAATTAGCAGCAGCAGGCTGGAGCAGGGAGAAGAAGCACATTCTCAGAACACCACTATTTACACTCAGAACTATGTCACTGGCTGCGACTGAACACTGCCAGGCGCAACCCTGAGTGCCAGCACAGAGCCAGGAGCGCACACACAGCTCGTACTCACATATACAGCCTCCTGGCTTCGTCCAGGGAGCCCTTCTCAAACACGTCTCGGAAGCGCTTCCTGATGACCCGAATGTTCCTAAAAGAGGAGCGGGATGGTCACACACCAGGCTGGGCACGGAGGCACTCGAGGAGGAAAGCTCAGGTGGAACCAGCAAGGAGCTGCTGCTCCTTCACCAAGCACCTCGGCACGCACCCCGCGGAGCAGGCAGGTCACAGCAGCTCCTGCTGCCCGCACCCAACCCGCGTCCCCAGACCGAACGCCGCAGGAAGCAGAGCGTGTGCCGAAACGCCTGCGTTCACCTTTCACCTCCTGAAGCGTTCCTACCGGAAGCCAACAGGCTGCTTTTTTATCCCTACAGGACAGGGTCGCTCAGTGCCAGCTTCCCAGCCAGCAGCAGCAGGCGTTGTGCTCCCTGTGAGCGCCTTTTATCGTCCTTCTCCACACAGCGGCAGTGTGGCCCCGCAGACCCCACTGCTGGTGGGGCCGGGGTTCTCCCCAGCTCAGCCTCGGGGCTCGACCTCCTCAACCCCCCCCTTCTCCAGCCCTTCGCCCCACAGACCTGCTTACTTCGTACAGATCCTCCACAGCGGGCTGGAAGCTCCGTTAATGAAGCTTTTATGGAAGACCCTCTGGCCAATCCCAAGCTAGAGCGAGCAGGACCCCATTACCCCCGCCCTGCTCCTTGTTGGCTGGCCCACGGGACTGCGAGTCCCAGTGTGCTCTGAGGACTGCGTGGGGACCCCATCAGCAAGGAACCAGCCCCGCACACCAGAGGCTTTGGAGGCCGCTGGTGCTTCCAGCAAAGAGCCAGCGAGGGGCTCTGGGACGTTCGGGTGAAGACGAAGGTGGGCGCTGAGGCTAGGCAGGAGGCTGGCAAAGGAAGGCTGAAGAGACCCCGGAGGGAAGTCCAGGGTAGAGGCTGCCCCGTTACCCACCGGGGCGTGCCCCCTCACAGCCTCGGAAACCGTGACGTGTTCTGGCTTCACCCTCGTGTAGGTGACCACGTAAGAAGCAGACGGACTCTGCTTTACCTGTTCCATAGCTCATTTTCCACGCATCGCTGATCAAAGATATTCTTTTGGACCTCCTCCACCAGGAACATCACCACAGCACTAGAAGAGACACCCAGAACACCGTTAAACCCAGAGACCCCGGGACCCCCACCCACTGATCTCTGTGATCCAGGCTTCCCGCACGGCTCCCGCAAGCCTCCTCTAGCATTTCCGCGGGCTGGCACGGGGAGCAGGACGGATCCCGCGTGATTGCCACACGCCGGGCACGTGCACAGAGGGGAAGGCAGGAGGAAGCTGAGCTCTGCGCGGGGCCGTTACGCCGACAGGCACCGTCCACAACGCACGGATCTAAAGCCTAGACAGGCTCCTCACCTCCGCGAGCCGTACAGCTCCCAGGCCTTGGCAATGCCCGAGGCCAGCCCCTCAGAGGGGTTGTTGGGCAGCAGCCGCGACGCCTCCTCGGCCATCCCCAGCTCCTTGAGCACCCGCCTGCGGAACGAGAGCAGTTCCCAGTGCCTGGCCGCGGGCAGCCCCACGGGGCTGGGCCAGGGCACGGGGCCGCGGCTGCTCCCTCACCCGTGCACGGCGGCGGTGCGGGAGGCCAGGCCGCCGAAGCTGGCGGCGATGGTGTTTATCTCGATCTGCTTCAGCGCCGGTGCCCCGGGCGCTCCGCAGTCGAACATGTAATCGGAGCGGTTTATGCCTAAAAACACGGACTGAGACGGGGGGGGGGTGAAGTGGGACCCGCGCCCACCTCCGGGCCAGCCCCACAGTTCTCCTGCTGCCTCCGACCACACGCCCTTGCGGTGGCCGGGCCCCAAAACCCTCCCGAGGCAGATCTGGCCACCCTCGCACTGACCAACACCCACACGTGGTGAGCCTGGGGGTGCAGGGGCTTTGTGGAGCCTGCGGCAGGCACAGCCCCGGTGCCCCGCAGGTCCCGAGCAGCCACGAGTCCCCATGCGCTACCTGCGCCAGTCCTTCCTCCAGAACCTGCAGGTGGATCCTGAAGAGCTGGGCCGTGAAGTCATCGACCTTGACGGTGCTGGAGGAACAGCAGGACAACGTCAGCCCCCTCGCTGGGGGAACGAGAAAATCAGTCCAGCAGACGCCCCGCCGGGGACGTTCCCCAGCACAGTCCGCGGGGCAGCGGCCAGGCCGAGCCCCGCGGTGTAACCGAGCGCCACGAGTGCCTCGAAAAGCCCCTCTGTGCAGAGGGGACGTCGGCCCGCAGGGCAGAGAAGAGACAAGCAAAAGAAAAGAACTACAGCAGAAGTCCGCGGATACGGGAGAGGAACCAGACTACAAGAGCTTCACTGGATCGCCCTGACCTGCCCGGCTCCAAACCCCACACACCGCGGTGCCGAGCGCTTCGCGGGGGTCGGCCGGCCACCGGCAGAGGCAAAATGAGGCCAAAGCAGGCTCCTAAGTCCAGGACTCAAAGAAGCCTCTGACAACTTGAATTCAAAGCCCTGGTGCCAGCACGCTCCTGAGCGAGAAGCCACCAGGCTCAGACACTGGCAAAGCGAAAACAACTGCTGGCCCAAGGAGACCTCAAGACTGACAGAATTACGTGAGGACAAACAAAGCAGAAAGGAGAGGGTGCCTGCCGGGGGCAGGAGCGCACACCGCACCCCTCAGCTCGAAAGACGGAGGCGGATGGAAGGCAGGGACGCCTGGAGGGTGACAAACACTTCCCAATTAACGTACCTCATTAAACACCGTTAAGCACAAAGCGTTACCTGGCCAGAGCGCGCTCCAGGAACTCCCCGTCCTGGCTGATGGCGTCCACCAGCAGGTTGAAGTCCTGCTGCACGGCGTACGCTTGCCGGAACAGGGCGCTGGGCACGGCCGAGGGCAGCAGCGTGAAGGGCGCGTAGCTCACCACCTGCGCGGGGAGCGGAGGCAGTGCCACCCCGATCCCGGCCGTCCCCCCATAACCAGCCGAGGCCCACCCGGCGCGAGGCTGCGCGGGTTCGGAGGCCGGGGGAGGCCGGGGGAGGCCAGGCTTACGTCGGAGGCGTTGGGCTCGGCCTCGGTGCGCATCAGCACGCCCTCCAGCAGCGCCGCATCCACCGCCGCCAGGGCCGCCCGGCGCACGGCCTCCTCGCCGCGCAGCGCCGCGTCCCACAGCCCCGCCATGGCTGGGACACAGCAGCGTCACCCGCCGGCCCCGCACCGCTGGCGGGGGGGCACCCGCCGGCCCCAAACCCAGGGTCCCAGCGCGGGGGGCAAGGAGCGGCAACGCCTGCCCTGCCCGGTGCCCCACAGAGCCCTTGCCCTGGCTGCACGGCCCCTTGCGCCCCACAGCCCACTGCACCCAGCCCCCTATAGACCCCCGGCATCCTGCAGCCCACCTGCGCCCCGTAAGCCACCTACAGCCCCCTTGCACCCCACAGCCCCCTTGCACTCTATAGCCCCACAGTCCCCTACAGTCCCGCTGTACCCCACAGCCTACTCAGTCCCTTGTAGCCCTCCCGGACCCCAGGGCCCCACAATCCCCCATAGCCCCCCTGCACCCCACAGAGCCCTGCACTCTATAGCCCACCTGTACAGTCCCCTATAGCCCCCTGCACCCCATAGCCCCACAGTCCCCGTGGCCCCCATGCACCCCATATCCCACCCAGTCCCCTACAGCCCTCCCGGACCCCACGGCCCCGCGGTCCCTATAGCCCCCCTGCCCTCTATAGCCCACCCAGTCCCCTATAGCGACCACAGGACCCCATAACCCCACCATACCCCCCCTGCATCCCGTAGCCCACCCAGTCCCCTGCAGCCCCCCCAGACCCCGTGGCCCCACGGTCCCCGACGGTCCCCCTACACCCCACAGCCCCCTGCACCCCATACCCCTATAGCCCCTATAGCCCCCATAGCCCCCCGAACCCCCTCCCACCACAGCCCCGCCCGTCCCGTACCTGCTCCCAGTGTTCCCTGCCCGCCCCGCCCCCACCGCACGCTGATTGGCCGCGCACCGCTTCCTGCCCCGCTGATTGGCAGCCGGCGGAGGGAGAGGGGCGGGGCTTAGGGCGTGCGCGCGCGCTGGGCCCAGGGGGCGGGGGCGTGGCTGGCGTCACGGTGGTGTGACGTCACGCCGTGACGTCACCCCGGTCCGTGCGGCCGCGGAGGCCCCTTTGGGGGGGGGGGGGGGAGGGTGAAGGCTCCGGGTTGGGGGGGGGGGGAGGCTCCGGGGGGGGGGAGGCCGGCGTGAGGTGGGGGCTGTGGCCGCGGCCTCGCCTCCCTCCTGCGCCCGGGGCTCTTCCTTTTTCCTCCCTTTGGTCGGGGGCTGTGGGTTCCTGCCTTAATTAACGCCGTTAATCAGCTCAATTAATCAGCCGTGGGTGTGGAAGGGGAGGGCCGGAGGGCCTGCGGCGTCGGGGGGGGCGCAGGGCGGCTCGGGGGAGGTTACTGATAAAACGCGGCAGGCTCGGGAAGCATCTGGCACGTTCCGCGCAACAAAAGACGAACAACAGCAACTGGGCCGTTATCTTCACGTGCTAAAAATAGAGGCGAGCGAGGTTGAGAGGCAAAGCGCTCTGCGCCTGCAAGCCTCTCCCCTGGCCGCCACCCAGCCCGCCGAGGTGGGCCTGGGGGCTCTGGGGGCTTTCGGTGCCGCGTCTGCCCTCAGAGGCAGCCCGGGGCGCAGACAACGGAAACTCAACACAGCATCAGCGGGGAGGGAATAAACAGCTCGGAGGCTTTGCCGCTTTCCTGATCCTCCACAGCAGCCCCAGCGGCAGGGCCGCCCCAGCGGCCCCGTCCCGCACCGGGGTGCCCGCGGTGTGCCCAGGTCCCGGGTGCGCAGGGTGCGAGCCCCCAGAGCGTGTGGGTCGCGTGCCGGCCGCGCTGCCGCGGTACGTGTGGGCGTTTGGCACAGCGCAGCTGCCGGACGGGTGCCTGGCCGCCCGGCCGTGCCTTCAAAGCATCGCTCGTCCTCCGCGCTTGGTCCCCCCGGTACCCCGTGGAAAAGAAAAGTGGAAAAAAAACCAACAAAAATAAACATTCTGCTTTGCTCTTCCAGCTGCAGGGAGAGTTCATGGGGCTTTGGCCAATGGTCTCATATCTCAAGATAGTTGAGCACCGGTGCTGACGTGCATTTTGCAATAGAGTAGGAGCAGAGCTGCTGGCCTGACCCCACAAGCAGAGGGGTTGATGTGGTGTGTGACACCAGCCAAATAAAGACAGAACAATAGGGCTATTTTTGTGGGCAGAGCTCAGAGGGCTCCCCGGGGAGCCCAGCCCCTCACTGGCCCGTCCTGCAGGAGAAAAACAAGGCAGAGCTCCTGCGCCCTGGCTTCTCTGTCGTATGAATGCCAGCTTCAGCAAGGGTATGAAAGAAATCTATTGTCTCTGAGGCCGCATTTCAATGTGAAATGCTCTGCTAAGGCCAGCAATCTTAAACCCCCCACGTGTGCCTATTGTTTGAAGTGCAGAACAATTGAAGGGTGCTCTCATGGGCTAAAGATAGCGAGGCAGCTGGTGCTGTCCTTTTCGCTGTAACTGAGAATAAAACAATGCCCAAGTATTGTCTGCATGACTGGAGCGATGACATTGGACTCTCCGCCAAGGGAGCATCCACAAGATCAATGAAACCCAGGTTATTTATAAACGGGTAGTGTCATTTCTTCCCCAAAGTAATTTCACTTCCTTAGCTTTTCCACCAGGCTTTTCTGCGCCGTGGAGAGAGGTATAAATAGCACCGAGCTGGGCTGCGAGGGAGCCAGCAGGACCAGCGGGTGGAAAACCAAGCTGGGGCCTTCCACCTGAGTTTGGCTGCGCTTTTGCTTCCCGGAGCGACGCCCGAGCTCCTGGATGGGGACACGTGCGGACCAGCACTCTGCCCTGCTGCACAGCCACGGATGCTCATCCACTTCTGCTGGGCTCAGCCTGCGGGAAGCAGCTCCCCAGCACCAACAGCCACCATGCTGGCCATGCATGGACCCAGGGTCCCTCCAACACCAGGACTTGATCCTTGGGGGTGCTTTTTGGGAGGTTTGTTTCATCCATCCGGTAACAAATGAGGTAGCACAGGCTGTGTTCCGCTCAGCTGCTGGTCTGGGGGTGCTGAGAGTAGCCCCTGAACCCAAACCCCATGGGTCTTGTCTGGGGACAGAGAACATCTTGTAGAGGAAAACTGCTGTCTGCAAGCTGGCAGCCTACCAGGGCGTTTCCAGGCTGGTGACTGGAAACCTGGAATCCACGGCCAAAACAGGAGAAGTCCTGGGGTGGTGGCCACCATCTCCTGCTGCCCTCACCTGGGCAGGGCAGCCAGGAGTGAGCCACCTCCTTGCTGTGACCGCCTGATGGGCCACAGCGACGTGGGGAGGTCTCCTGGCACAGTGTGGGGACACACAGGAACACTGCTCCCTCCTAGGTGGTGGCCAGGCTTGAGGAAGGCCCAAGCCTACCAGGTCCCATGGGAAAATCCCACATTTGTCGCCTCTCCGTCTTGAACTGTTGTCCCCTGTCATGAGCTGAGCTGAGGTTGATCAAGTGGGAGGCTTGACGACCAAACGCGGAGAAGGCAGGCTGAGCAGCCCTGAGCCTGCAGCGAGCAGAGTGCGGGGTTAATGGACCGGGAGGGCAGAGCCATGGCCTTTGCCAGGCTGAGGAGACAAATGCTGAAGTCCCAGCCTGGCATGGCCCCTTCCATCAGGTATCTCCTCACCATGGCTCTGACTGAGCTTCCTATTTAGCCAGGGAAGTGTGCGAGGAGCAGAGAGCAGGGGGCTTGGCTGGGCTGGGCCCGGGGACCGATGCTCTGTGAGAGCTGGGTGGTGTGGGCTCAGTGTGTGTCCTGTCCCGCACCGTGCTGAAACACCTTGGAAATCAAGACCAAGGCAGCTCTTGGACTTCATTTCCATAGGCTGCTGTGTGCCAGGGCCTGTCCCGGCAAGCCAGTTGCAATTGAGGTGCTATTAAGTGTTCAAATGAGTGGGGCGAGAGGCTCTTTTCTCTCATCTCTTTTTGTAATGCATTGCCAAAACCTCAAGCATCTTCACTGAAGTCGGCTCACACATTCCTGTAATATTTGCAGAGTTCGTTACAACCTTTGTTCCTAAACAGATGCTGGGTCTTTCCAGTGGCCATCCCTCTGGAGAAGAACATCCCTAAAACCTCAAAGCTGGGAAATTAAATGCAAACAAATAAAAACACCCCAGTTTTCCCCATCTCCAGGTGACCTTGCTGTCTCTTTGCCTGAGTGGGACCTTCCCAGCACGTTGCTAACTAACTCCGGCCCCTGATTTCCCATGTCATGCCTCTTCCAGGTACATTCTCACTCCTGATCCTCATTTTGGATGCATTTTGTACATTCATTTCTTTCACTCACTGTGGGAGTACGGTGCCCAGAGGCTCTGGTGTGCTCATGCTGCCCAAGCCTCATGCTACAGCAAGCAGCAGCATTATTCCTGAAGGCTTTTTGGTGAAAAAGTGCTTTGCAGGGAGCACAGCCAGGGTTTTAGAGGCTTTGGAGGGAGCCTTGCAGCTGCAGGCTTGGGGGCCAGGCTGAGCCAGAGGGACACTGGCGGGTGGCAGCGCTGGGCTGTCACCTCCGCCTGTACGCAGACATTCCTGCTGCATGGAAATATGCCTGAAATAGCCCCTCTGCAGATTGTCTTTATCTAATCAGACGCCTTCGCACTCCCCTCCAGTGCATTTCAGGGAGCTGATAGCAGTGATATGTTAAGTGTGGAAAGAAACCTCTAGCGAATGGCCCGACCGGGAGAGTAATTCTCCTTCCTGCCACTTATCAGAGCCTGCTAATGGGAAGCATTCCTCCTGCAGGGTAGGGGAGCAGCAGGGAGGTCACGGGGGGTGGCCGAGCCCCTGGCACCCCCTGGCTCTCTGGGACTGATGAGGAGCTGATCTGACTGCAAAACACCCAAACAGTTTGGTGCTGGTGGTGTCCTGGCCCATGGGGAGAGGCTTGTCCAGCCCTCAAGGGCATGCCCAAGGAGCCCCATCCTCATCTACCACCTCACGGGATGTCGATACATCAAGCAGAGAGCTGTAGGGGGAAGAAACGGGGTGCCTCAATGGCAGGGGAGATGCTCACAGGGCTGAGGGTGGTGGTGGAGAGCTGGTGGGATGTCTGAGCAGACTTGGCATCAGGTGATAGCCACCTACAGCAAGTTCTCTCTGCTCCAGCTAAAGCCGTGGGCTCCTCGTCGTGCCCTTGGGGTTCTGTGGGAGGTTCATGGAGCCCTCTCCAGCCGCTGCCCCACTGAGGGTGCCGCGCTGCACCTGTCTGAGCAGGGCACAGCTCACGCCTGGCCAGGAATGGGAGGATGAGCTTCCTACCACCCTGAAAACCACATCACAAAGGCCAGCTCTGAAATCACCCGAATCCAGAGGAAGTGCATTTCAGCAGCTGCTGGAGTGACCATTCCACATTTCCCTTTCTACAGATCTGCTCGGCCTTTGATGGACCCTGCTGGAACATCTTCAAAGAGGGAGAGAAACTAGGGCGAACAGAAGGAACTGCAGAAGGAATCTCCGAAAATAAAATCTCTTTAAAGATAAGGCAGGGAGGGGGTGAGCAGAGCGCGGGGTGGGTACGTGCCCTGAGAAGAATGTGCGAGGCCAGGCCAGCTGGTAGGCCCTGCCCGAGCGCTCGTCCCACTGCCGGGGCGCTCGTGGCAAAGGTACTTGGCACCGCACCCGCCTCAGGCCTCGGGCCCCTCCAGGGCGTGGGTGGAAACCCGACTCCGAGCTTGGGACGGAGAGGCAGAAGACCACCAGGCTGACCTCAGAGGAACCTGTGGCCCACCACCGCCTGTTGCCCTTCCAGATACTGCAACTCTGCCATCTTGGCGAGGTTGAACACCTCTGCGACACCACAGCCAAGTGGGGTCTCAGGACCCCTGATGGTCTCCCCGGGGGAGATGGAGTAGACACATCTGTGGAGTCCAGCTCTGCAGCAGCTGCTCTCAAATCCCAATGGATGAAGACATGGACTTCTGGCCACCCTAGTGGGGGAGTGCCCACATGGTATTTGGAGATGGGGGCTTGCAGCCTGCTTCATCCTGATGGGCTCAAGGTCACCTTGTTAGTGACAAAGCAACATGCCTTGGGCACCAGGCCACAGCCTCCTCTCCATTTTAATTCAAGGGAAGACTGGCACCATGCAAAGTCTTTACATTGCACCATGCAAAGCCCTTATATTACACTGTGCAGTCAGTGAAGGCAATACCGACCCATCCCTGAGCCCAGCCATCCCCTCCACCAGGGCTCACACCCCAGGGGGTAGGTCTGGAGTCCTCCTCCATCCCACGAACCTCCCAGGCTTCACTCCAGAGTCACCTTGGTGGGATCAGTTGTCATTTCTGTGTCCCCAGGACATGACCACAGGACTGGGCAGCCAAGAGGCAGCTCAGCACCGAGGTGTCGCCAGCTGAGGAGGGGGGCAGCAGCCAGCTGTTCCTGGCCAGGCACCATCCCCATCACCTGGCTCTGGTTAGACTCATTTCCAGCTTTGGAGGCTGCTGCAGCTCCTTTCCCCCCTGTCTGCATTGAGGCCCACCTGCTTCCCCAGGGGGTGAGGTGGCCTGGTGCCTGGGACGGAGCAGAGCTGGGCTGCGGACCAGCTGCGAGCAGGCTGGGAGGAGCTGTGGGGGTCTTCTGGGGGGCAGTGCCAGTGCCAGCCAGGAGGGCAGAAACCACTTGAGATGCCAGCAACTACATGGCTCTTCCTTGAGCCTGGCACAGAAATTCCTGTGACACGGCCACTGGGTTGTGCTGCTCCCACCGGGCCCATTCCCATCTCAGAAAGTTCATGGTGCTGCTGCTGGGATGGAGCTGTGCTCTGAGTGGTGGTCACCATGTCGTCCATGGACTCTTTGGGGTCAGCATGGGTAAAATGATGTGGAGGAAACCCAGAAGTCTCTCTGTACAGAGTGATTTTTCATCTGTCTCAGCCATGGACATAGCTCCTGCAGTGAGGTGAGCATGCTCTGGAAGCAGGACCCAGGGGTTTAGTGCTGGGCAGAGCCCGTCCAGAATCAGCCCCTCCAACAAAACCATTGCATTTCCATTGCCTATAACCAGAAAAGCAAATTCATGACATTTGGTGTTAAATGGGGAGCGGCTAGTGTGGTTGGGCAAACCAGCCAAGCCCGTGGAGAAGAAGGCAAGGGGGTATCAAGGGCCGACCCCAAGGTCCTTGCCCTGGTTCCCTGCTCCCGGGCAGTCCAGCGAGGAGAGCCTGGACCAGAGCTGAGCCATAGATTTGGATGTGCCAGCCTGGGAAGGCGGAAAGCAAAGATTTTGATCCTGCACTCCCGACGGAGCAGGCTCACGGAGCTGTGCTGCCTCCCGGGGCTGCAGTCCCTCGTTCTGCCTTTGTGCTCGCCTGACAATACAGGAGTAAAAATAACCAGGCTGCATTTGCAGGGAGATAAAAGCGAAGTTTGCCTTTTGTGTCTCTCCGGGCAGTGGGACAGCAGCACCAATGGAGCTGTGTGGACATGACACATGGGAATTTCTGACATATCTTTTCCCACTCTGACCTTGACAGACACAATAAAAAGGGGCTTTGCGGCACGCACACAGCCACTCAGTCCTATCACCAAGGTTAGTAAGAAAGAGCATGGCTGTGTGCACGCTTCTCCTCTGCTACTAACCCGCTTCACCTCTGCAGGGCGGATGTTCCTGGAAGACAGGAGCTGACTGCTGGTACAGGGTGGGACAGACCCAAATCAAGAGTATTTTTGCTACGGTCTGTGCACTTTGCCAACTCGCCGGCTAGCAGCACTGGTCGCGTTCATGACAGCGGCGGCATTTCGGCGTCCTGCTGCGGGACACTGCGTTAGATGGATGTTAGAAAGCAGTGTCATAAAAGTGCCTTTCCAAGCAGCTGTCAGTGCGGTCCTCTAGAAGGGGTCTTCCAAGGGATAATGCCTCCGTTCTTGCTTTTATTGTCCTGCAATATTGCTCTGCAGCACGGACACGGGTCTTTGCAGAGGCTTTGTGCAGAGCAGCAGGGCTCCAGCAGGTCTGCAGAGCTGGAATAGCTCTTAGCTGGGCTCATCAAGAAAAGGGGTGCTGCTGATGATCTCTGGTCGAGCCCTAAATGCGAATGATTTTGATACCAAGGCAATGCAGGCTCACATAGCGGGGACTTGCAGTGCGAGACTGATAGCAGCAGAAGGAGAAGTGTTCAGTGATTGTGTTGTTATTAGGGTTATTATTAGCTAGTATTGTTGTCGCTGTCTTCTCTCACTCTCTAAAATTAAAAGGACTTTTGGTGACTGTTCCTCTGGGTTAGCAGCCCAGCGGTGGATGCCTTCTCTGCGCACTGACTTCTTGCCCCTTCCCTCTTTTCAGCATTCAGGTGTTGTTCACTCTTCCTTTGCTGTTGGCAAGTCCTCCTCCAGCCGGGCAAGATGTCTATGCTGGACATGAGCGAGTTTGGGGAGGCTGCTGAATACCTCCGGAAAAGCTACACAGAGCAGCTGAAGCTTCAGACAATTCCATTTGATGGTAAGCCCCAAGGCACAGCCCCAGAGGAACCCTTGGCCATGGCTCTCCTTGGAGATTGTCCCCATCCCTTCCCCAGGGCTGCTCCCCGGGGCATTGCAGGTGCTGCAGAATTGCCCCCAGCACCCTAGAGGACAGGAGGATCTCAGAAGGTTTCTGACTGTCCCCTTCTCTTCTGAGGTGTGGGAGGAGGTGGCCCATCATTTCCCCTGGCCCTGAGGGGCAGAAAGGCTGGGGAAGATGGGCTGAGGGACTGGTGGTGGCAAAGCCTTCTCCAGCTCCATTTCATTTTGGAGGTGTGCAGAGCTTGCTCTGAGGCAACCCGCTCTATCCCACACTTCTGGGCACTACAAAACTACAAACCAGGAGAGTGTTGGTTTTTTTTCTTCCTCTCACCTTCCTTTTTTATTAGACTTTGACTGCAAGCACATGGGAAGCAGCAGACTTCTGTCACACTAAAAGTTGGTACAGGCAAATTAAACAGCTGCCAAACATGGAAAAGGCAAATAAATCCCCACTCCTATGACCAAGAGCGTAGGAAGGATTAATCGCTGTCCTGCCATGTTATCAGACTTCATTGATGCAGCTTTCAGTTGACACTTTCAATATGTTTCCTCCTTCCCTTCCCTTCCCTTCCCTTCCCTTCCCTTCCCTTCCCTTCCCTTCCCTTCCCTTCCCTTCCCTTCCCTTCCCTTCCCTTCCCTTCCCTTCCCTTCCCTTCCCTTCCCTTCCCTTCCCTTCCCTTCCCTTCCCTTCCCTTCCCTTCCCTTCCCTTCCCTTCCCTTCCCTTTCCTTTTCCCCCCTCTAGGAAAGAAGCGTGCTTGGATCCCAGATGAGAAAGAAGCTTACATTGAAGTGGAAATCAAAGAAAGCTCCGGTGGCAAAGTCACTGTGGAAACCAGAGATAAGCAAGTAAGCAAAATACCTTTCCTTTTCCAAGAGCCAGCAAGTGTATGCAGAGGGGGGATACGCGGGACAAGATCACGTCTGGACCTAGCCAAGCTCTCCCTGAGAGCCCATCCACGCTCAGCAGTCAGTTGTCCCCTGAGGGCTGGCCGTGCTGTTTGTCACACCGCAGTGTGTTGACACACCGAGGGGTTGCTTTCAAACCCAGTTTACCGGGCAAGGTGGGTGGACGGGACAGCGGGCCGACTACAGCACAGCCCCTTGTGCTGCTGAACTGTTGCTTTGCTAACCTTGAAGGTTGAAACCAGAGGTAAGGAGCCAAGTCCTGCTTGTTTTAGCCTGAATTTGCAGCAGCGACAGCGGTGCTGTTGGGGGAACAGGCAAAGAACAACCGTATAGGGGCCATCACCGTGCCACTTGCTGCGTGAACATGACTGAAGATTTGTTCTTTGCCAAATGCTAGTGTAGTGTTGGGCACTGAGGGCCTGATTCTGAGCCCTGTGCTCCCTCCCGCAGCCCGGTGGCTGCTCCCACTGCTGCCATGGGGAGCAGGGCTGAGGCTGGCAGGCTGGGGAGGTGCAGCTCCAGCTCCGCAGTAGTGGGGGGAAGGCAAAGCAGGCAGCCATCAGCTGGTATTTCTCAAGATAACATCCATTATGAATAGCCACAAATGGGCTTAATTAATATTCCCTTCTTGGCTATGGGAGTTGCATGCCCATGCAGCGTTGCTGCTGTGCAGAGACTTGCGCTGGTGTAAAATGGGGAAAAGAACAAGGTGCTGACCTGGCAGTAAATGATAGACGTAATTGTTTTTATTTCTTGTCTAGTCTTAATGACACTGAGAAGTGCTCATGTCTGCCCAATTTAAGTGTACACAATTGCCTATGAAAAGTGTAAAGGTTTTAAAAAGATTTTTGAAATTGGGGGAAAAAAAAGAAAACAAATTTCCCTCCATGAAAGATAATTTACTGTGGAGGAGGGCGTCAATTTGAAAGGTTTATTTTGCTGTTTAAAATGCTCTGGTTCGAGATCTTCAGATTATGCAAACAAAAAATTTTCCAAACCCCGTTGCTGTTCCCTCTTGGAAATATTTTTTTTTTAATTTGTCATGGATTTGCAAAATCTCAAGCTATACCTGCTGCCACTGGATCCAGGGCTCCAACAGAAACAGTTTCAAGAGAGAAACCCCACCCTTGTTCTTCTATTCACTTTCTGGCTTTTAACACCTAACACCTTTTAACATCACATGCTCAATACCTGTAAAAAAAAAAAATCTCTTTGAAAGATTTTGTTTCATATGCATTAACAAGCCCTTTTGCTAAATCCAGCTCCTTCCATCCAGATATGTAAGGCGATAGTTTCCCAGGGCTTGGATTTACGGGATTAAACAGACCCAGCTAGAAGTGGTGGGGTCTCATTTCAGCTGTTTTCCCAAATAACCAGAGACCCCTCTGGTGGGCTGAGGGGTGCTGAGCACCTCGCGGAGCCAGTGCAGTGCCATTTCCCCTGTCCTGTGTGTGGCCATCCCGGTGGCACCTCTGGGAGGGCAGAAGGAGGCACCTGCAGGGGAATGTCTCCATGGGGGAGCTGGGACAATGAAGGGTTGAAGGTTGGGGGGTGGCATCTTGGTGCCCCCAGGCTTGGAGCCCTCCTCAGCTGTGTCCCTGGGGAGGGACAGGTTTGGGGCTGCTCCTCCCAGCCTGGGGTGCCACCACCCTGCCACCCCAAAATGGGGGGCAGCCTGTTGGTCTGGGGAAAGGGTGCCCTGGAGCCAGGCCCAACGCCCCCATCCCTGCTCTGGCAGACGCGGGTCGTGAAGGAGGACGAGTTGCAGCCCATGAACCCCCCCAAGTTTGACATGATTGAGGACATGGCCATGCTGACGCACCTCAACGAGGCCTCCGTGCTCTACAACCTCAAGCGCCGCTACTCCCACTGGATGATCTACGTAAGCCACCGCCGCCCGGGGGGACCCCGCCACCCTCGCCCCGCCACGAAGGGAAGGGGTGCTGGGGCTCCCCTGCACCTCAGCTGCCCCCTTCCTGCCCGCAGACCTACTCGGGGCTCTTCTGCGTCACCATCAACCCCTACAAGTGGCTGCCCGTCTACACCGCGCCCGTGGTGGCAGCCTACAAGGGGAAGCGGCGCTCCGAGGCCCCCCCTCACATCTACTCCATCGCCGACAATGCCTACAACGACATGCTGCGCAGTAAGGGCCTGGCCGGACACCACGGCGGGTGCTGAGGCGGCGGCTGTGGGGCTGGGGGGAGGCTGAGGCATGAGGGGGGCACTGCCGCCAGCCTGGGGGGTGAAAATGGTGGAGTGGGCAAAACCCTCGGGTATCCCAACTGACTGCTTGCTCCTTCCCTTGCAGACCGAGAGAACCAGTCCATGCTCATCACGTAAGTCTCTCCCTGCGCCTCCCGCCCCCATCTCGCGCCCAGCCGCCATCCAGCTTCCCTCACCAGCAGCACCCCCTGCCTCAGCAGGGCCCCCGGCACCTCACACACCCCCCGGCAGCTGTCAGCCCGTCCCACGCTAGGTGACAGTGCCAGGCTGCCCCGCACCCCAACAGCTGCCGCCGGGCTCCCCGTCCACCCACCGGCGCCCGTCCCTGGACCATGGCGGGCGGAGATGGAGGCTGAGGCCGGAGGGAGATGGCGGCATTGGCAGGCGGAGGGGCAGTGGGTGATGTGGGAGGATGTAGGCCAGGTTAATTTCAAGTGACATATAGATAAGGGCTATATAAAGGACTCTAAAGGACCCCCGTCCGCTGCCAGGAGCCACGGACATTTTTAGCCTCGGCCATAGCCTAATTAGGTAACGCAGGGGCTGAGGAGAGATGCTTGGCTCTGGTCCTGCGGCGCTGCGCTCCCCAGCTCCCCCCGCTCTTTGTCATCTGGGATTACAATAGGGGACCGGCTATCTATAGGGATGAGCTCACCGGGCCTGTGCAGCCAGCCAGACCCTATGCTCATCAGGCCCCGTGTGGGTACAGCCTGGGCAAGATCGGCCCCGCCGCAGCACCCTGGCCGTCTCCAAGCTCCCCCAACAAAGCGGGGCGTGCTGAAACCAGCCAGCACACGGCCCTGTGCTGATCCGGGACAGCTGAAGCCCCAGGGCAAGGGCTGTGTGCCCGCCAGACAAAGCTCGGCACTGCCTCGGTGTCTGCTGGCACCCTCTGACAGCTGGCTGCGTGCGGCCCCGCAGCAGAGGCAGGCAAAGCCCAGGTTGGCGGTGGGTTTACTTCGGAGGATGTGGAGCAGGGTTTTGCTTGCCTCTGCGGGGGCCCAAAGGACATCACGTTCGAGGCCCTTGCCTCGAAAACTGCTGCCCAGGATGGCAAGTTGATAGCCCCGTCTCTCCCTGGTGCTCTGCTTCTCCTACCTAGCATGAGGCGTGGGGTGGCTGGGCAGCCCCGGCAGGTTGGCAGGGTCTCTGTTTGAAGTGTTTTTGCCTGTTCTTTGCCTCATGTCCTTGATCTGTGTATTTCTGTTACTCTAAGCGGAGAATCTGGTGCTGGTAAGACTGTAAACACCAAGCGGGTCATTCAGTACTTTGCCATTGTCGCAGCCTTGGGCGACACACCGGGCAAGAAATTAGTAAGACCCTCTTTTGAAAGAAATTCTTGCTGTTTTCTTCCTTCCTTTTTTTTTTCCCTTTTTTTCCCCTTCCCTCTTTCTTCTTCTTTTTACTTTTGTTTTTTTTTTTTCTTCCCCCAACTTTTTGCATTTGGAAGCGTGTTTTGGTCTGACCCACCCAGGGCTTGGCTTTTCCCTGACTTTTGAACAAGCAAGGCTTGAAACAATCTTGCTCAAGGGGGAATGGATGTTTTTTTAAGTGGCTGCTCAGACGGAGCAGCCTGGAAGAGGTGCATTAGATGCCCTCTTCATCTTCTCTTCCTTCTTCCACACCCTACAGATCTTCTTAAGGACCATTAAAGAAATGGAGTAAAGCTGCCATTACCCACCTTGTCTCTTTTAAGCCTTGCTTTTCGTCCTTTTATCCTTTTTATTTTTTTCTTTTGTTCATCTTGACCCTTTTCTACCTTGTGCTTTTCTTGCTTTTGTTTTGATTCTTGCATTTCTTTGGTGCTGGTTATTTTTGAGCTGCTCTTGCAATTGCTTATTTCTTCTTGACACGTTGAGGCTCCAGCCTGCTTTTCCCTTACAGAAGCAAACTGGCTGCTTTAGGTATCAGACAAGCCATACTTCAGCATTATTTTCTTTACTCTTCTTTGGGTTTGGATTTAACTGTTCTTGCTTTTTGATGCATTTCTTCATTTTCTTGAGCTAATCTATTTAACAACTTTTTGGCATATCTTAAAAAATTTAATCCTCCCATTTTTTCTTGGACCGTTTTTGACACTAAATGGCCGTGTCCTGCTTTTCTGACCATGCTTCTTGTGGTTCTTGCTTGGCTTTTCCAGACTCTAAAGACAATTTTCTTTCTTTTCTCTAGGCAAGTATTGCCACTAAAACTGGGGTAAGTGTTATAGACTCTTAACCTTTAATGCTGAGGGCAAAGTTCAGCTGCACCAGAGCTACAGCAGGACAACGGGGAATGCCAATGTGGGACAGCAGTCTTGGCTCAGCCATTTCAGCAGCTCAGTTCAATGCCCTTGGCCCCCAGCTTCTCCATCCAACACTGAGGGGTGGCTTTAGCTGATGGACATGGCCAGCTGCATTCATGCCCTGTGTGTTGGGAGATGCTTGTTAATACATGAGGCTCAGGCCACTCAGGAAAACTGTTACTAAGAGCCAGCTAGTTGGAGGACTGAGCCTGTGGTTCTGGGGCGGCCCATGGGGCAGCCCCCCTGTCACCTCGTAGGCAATTTTTGATGAGATTAAAATTAAATACAATAGATCAAAGGGTTTGCAAGTAAAGCCGTGATTCACAACAGCTCCCTGTCTCTTTTGCCCTTTACACGCCTGGAGCTGCAGAGGTGGGGACCAGTCATGGCCCCAGCCTTGGAAGCCCAGAGCTGGTGTTTCACGCCCAACAGAAGGCACTGTGATCCTCATGTCAGGGAACGGGCACTAAAAGGCTCTCTCCTGACAAGTCCTGCAGGTGCCTGTGCTACCAAACTCTGCTGCAGTTGTCAGACCCCACTGTCCTTCATGTGGCTTGGCAGGAGTCTCTTTCTCTCTCTTCTAATTCTTTTCCTGCTTTGTCTGTGTTAGGTGGTGACTGTCTCTGTCTCTTTGAACTATGTGTATGAAACATGAATAGAAAAACAAGGTTATGGGGAGATATATCTTGGGGAGATAAATCTTCTCCAAAGAGCTCCAGAGAGTTCAGAAGATGACGCCAGCTGGGACCTGCAATGTGTCCCCATCACGCTGTGGCCCTGCTGTGCATTTTGTTAGCACAGGGAGTCAAGCTTCTTTTCTGCATTATTTGCAAATGTTATTTGCAAATTATTTGCAAAAATTATTTGCAATTTGCTGTGATTGGAACTCTCCAATACTTTGGTTTGGTGGAAGGGGAAATGCCTGGCAAAAAGCCTGAAATGCTTCAGACTGTTGTGGTGGCAATGTGTGCTTGCTCTTGGTTTGCATGTTGCAGCAGCCTAGGAAAGGGGCTAAGGACCTTGTGCAGAAAGGTGAGTTTAGGCAAGGAGAATCTCTGAGAGAACTTTGCTGCAAAATCCAGCTCTTCTGCCCCTAAATCCAGCTGCATCCCCTCATGAGAAAAGGAGAGGCCTCAAAAGCAGCAGGCTCTAAAGACAGTTAATGAGCATAGCACGCAGACAGGACAAGGAGCCTCATGCTCCCTTTCCCTGCAACACTGGTGACAGATCCCCTCCAGCTGGGCGGGAGCTGACACATCCTTTGATTTTGTTTTCCAGGGAACCCTTGAAGATCAAATCATTGAGGCTAACCCAGCTATGGAAGCTTTTGGCAATGCCAAAACCATAAGAAATGACAACTCCTCGCGTTTTGTAAGTGTCGTACGAAGACAGAGTGCTGATGTGCAGCGTTTATGTAACTGAATGCATCATCTGTGGTATTAGTGCTTTTGTTCAGTGGAGTATCTAGCTGCAGAGCAGACACCTAGCTCTTCCTCTAATGGGGTTGGACTGCTAGGGCCAGGCTTCTGCTGGCTAAATCAACGCAGTGGGTGGTGCGGTGGTCAGTGTGAATCGCCCCTGTCACAGCCTGGGGCTGCAGCCAAGTCCTTTACAAGACCAAAGCTGAGGGGCCAGAAAGCACAGCTTGGAGTGCTGGAGTTGGGGCAGACAGACATGCCACTTCCAAGCAGTATCAGCCCTTTTGCTAAGCCCAGACTGGGTCTGCACTGGGATGTGAAGCTCATTGACCACAGGTGGCTTTGATGGCTGTTTGTGTGCCTTGAGAGGAAAGGAGGGGCTCAGGGGCTGAGGTTGCCCAGCACATGATGAACAGGAGGCTGTGGACAGACTCAGTGTCATATTGCCCTGCAGGAGGAACAGGCCTGAGGACAGGGATTTATCTGTTGTGAGTGGAATTTCTGTCTACCCAGTGTTTAAAGACTTAGGCAATACTGACTGACCCTCAGCACCTTACAACCAAGAGAACTTCACCAACCTATCCCTCACTGAGCACAGTACTTTGCCTGGCATCAGCAGAAACCCAAGAAGTAGGGAATTATCAGTGTCCTGTAGCTATCTGAGGTTTCTAGGAGCTGCCTGGAATCGTGCCTGTGTAGCCAAGCCCAGTGCTTACCTCCTTGTAAACGTTTTCAGGGCAAGTTCATCCGCATCCATTTTGGCCCCTCAGGGAAGCTGGCCTCTGCAGACATCGACATCTGTGAGTAACACGTGCCAGCTGCAGCGGGGAGGGATTTCTTTCTCACTATTTCTGCTGATGCTGGGTCAGCTCCAGGGAAAAGTAAGTCCTCCTTTAACCCCTCTACCCTATTTGCTTCTAGATCTTCTGGAAAAATCAAGAGTGATTTTCCAGCAACCCAAAGAGCGAAGCTACCACATCTACTACCAGATCCTCTCTGGGAAGAAACCAGAGCTGCAAGGTAAGGCAGCAAAAGCTGCAGCATAGCCTCTACAGTGTGGCAGCTTGAAAATAGCCAGAAAAAGCTCTGTTGTCAGGGTCCTGCTCTCCACAGAGCTGAGCAAACCCAGCTTACCATGCAGGTATGGCCCTCAAATGCTCTGATGGCTATGCAGGACTGTAGGATTGTTGGATAATTCAGGGTAGAAGGGATTTCAGGATGTTGTCTAGTCTGGCCTCCTTTATCTTCACAGACTGAGAAACCAGTCACTTCAGTCTTAAAATTAAAGCCCTTTCTGCAACTGTCTGGGAGCAGGGCAGACATATCCTAAATGTGTTCCCCAGGACAGTCTCAGCTGACCCTGATTTTGCCCTGGGGCCACTCTTGTGCTCTGGGCAGCCCTGCCCTCCAGGTGCCAGGTTGCACAGAGTGCACAGGAAACCTTTGCCCACTGCAGAAGGATGGCTGGCATGATGCCCTGGGGTCGTCAGCCTTTTGGCTGCAGGCTCTTGAGCCTGCTGCTGGCTCCAGTACGATACCTTATTAGGTAGTTCTGGAGAGCTGTGCTGAGCAGTAATCTTATCTGGTGGTCACAAGGGCATGGATGGCCACTTCTAAATCAGTCTACACCCAAGCCATCTCCCAAGATAGCAAGCAGGAGGAACATCACAGAAGGGATTGACCCATATGAGGGCCTGCCTGGGCTTGCAGAGATTGTCCCACTGGTTGGTGCCATCTAGTTGAGGCCACTGCAGCCTTACCTCTTCATCTACATCCAGTGTTACCCCTCTTTTACCCAGCTTCATCTCTGTCTGGCCTCACCCCCTGCACGTCTCCCCCCCTACAGATATGCTGCTGCTCTCCCTCAACCCCTACGACTACCACTTCTGCTCTCAGGGTGTAACAACCGTGGACAACCTGGATGATGGCGAGGAACTCATGGCGACAGATGTACGTGCGCTTCCTTCATGCCACAGAACTAGAAGTAGGGGCCTTAGGGAGGGCACGGCCTCACAACCACACTCATAAGGACATGTCCTGGCTTTTCTCTGTCCTTCTCTAAATTAGCTATGAGCTCCCTCTGGTTCATTGGCAGTTGCTCTGCATGTGCTGTGAGCCTACAAGAAATGGCAGGGTGATTGATCCCCTGTGAACAGCCTCTTCCAGGCACGGAAGGGACAGGAAGTCTCTGCAGTAAGAAGAGCCTGTAGTGCATAAGCACTTCACAGAGCTTCCATGAGAAAATGAGAAATATGGTCCCTAGACCTCAACTCAGAAAACCTCCTAGCTGTGGATGCTAGGCTAGTCTTTTTGTTTTCAAATGGATCTTGTGAGAGTTGAACTCACATTCGAAATCCTGTGGAGCAGGATTGCTCAGCTAGGTGCCCACCAACTAGAGCATCCTGCCCCACTCAGCCAGTAGAGCCTCAGGATAGGGAGAGCACCTTAGGAGGCAGTAGGAGCACCGACCCTCATCTCAGATCCATGACTTCATCCTGTCTATGCTGCTTTGTCTCTCCTCAGCATGCCATGGATATCTTGGGCTTCAGCAATGATGAGAAATACGGCTCCTATAAAATAGTGGGCGCCATCATGCACTTTGGCAACATGAAGTTCAAGCAAAAGCAGCGGGAAGAGCAGGCAGAGGCTGACGGCACTGAAAGTAAGTTTTATTTATTTATTTATTTATTTTCTCCATGATACCAGATTCACCCAGTTTGGCCTTGACATGCAAAACTCTCTGAGAGCAGACTGTGATAACACCCCTGGTCTGTGAAGGTCCGTGATCACGATCCCTATCAGTCAGATCCCTAGCAGTAGGTCTTTGGACCTACTTTGTGTACACAGAGGGGCTTGTCTATAAGCAGGCATTTTTGGGGACAGACTCTTGCAAGAAGTAGGTGTTCTCATTTGCATCAGATCTGTCTCAGCCACAGCCTATCACAAAGCTGTGATTGTTTGCTGGACAGATGTTGAGAAACCTGCCAGTATTTCACCTTGTTCAGTGTTCTCATGCCCTTGCTCACCAGGAATGTGAACACAGGATTCTGCTGCTACCTGGTAATTAAAGAAAATTGTGATCTAGTAGAAATTATTTCCCTACAGAGCTGTTTTTCTTGCTACAATCTACTATAAAGAGTCTATGAAAGATAAGCAAGAAAATCGCTTTTCATCTGATCAGTTGAAATTTTCCGCATGGGAGTCCAAGCTCTCACTGGAAAATGCACAGAGATTCCTGGATCAAGAAGACTGGAAACCATACTGGGGGCAGCAGGTCTGTTAAGGCTATCTCCAACAAACTCTGACTTCTCAGGCAGGAGGTCCAGACTTTAAAAGTAAAATATGATACCCAAAGTAGGAAATCACAATACAGAGACTGGAGCAGACTATGAAGCAAGTGGATAAAATGGTATAGTTAGTGTTGATCAGCAGAAGAGCTAGTAATATATATTTTTTTCATGGCTTACTTGCTGGCTTCCTCATGCCTTCTAATTGTTTTTCAGGTGCTGACAAAGCTGCCTACCTCATGGGAATCAGCTCAGCTGACCTCATCAAGGGGTTGCTCCATCCTCGTGTGAAAGTGGGCAATGAATACGTGACCAAAGGTCAGAATGTGGAACAGGTGGGTGTGCCAGGACACAGGCTCCCTACTCATGCCGGTATGTGTCTCCTCTGTGGTCAGGTCCATTGTGTGATGTTTTCTGTGCAGGGTGCATTGTGCTTCAGTTCACTCTCTTGGGTTTGGGAAGAGACTCCAGAGTGCCATGACAAAATGTGTCTACAGTTACTGGCTTTTAGTAGCTGCAAAAGTTGGTGGCAGGGCTGGCAGATAATTTTGAGTGTTAACCAGGGCTGGAGTTTCAGTTCAGTGTCCTTGCAATGTGGGCTGGATCACAGCCAGAAGAAATCCAAATTCTATGGATCTTCTTCAGAGTCAGTCCCAATTCCATGAAGAGTTCAGCTCTGGACAGTAGAAATCTCATCTAAATCACTGATCTTGTGGGAAACTCAAATGCAGCAAAAAGGCATCCTGTCGGCCACATCACAGTTAGGAATCTAGACCTGGCACGGGTGGTCCAAGCTGATCCCCAAGTAAAATTTAAGAGGACCTTACGGACTGGAATCCTGTCCAAAGTCAGTGAGGTGTAGTCTCCAGCCATGCACGAGGCTTCTGACAGTATCACTTGGACTGAGTCTGTATCCCAAGACCTTGGAGGCTGTCTCAGTGCTCACCAGGCCAGGGGCACAAAAACATTCTGGTGAGCATGTGAAAGCTGATCTCTGAGCATATACGGCAACCGTGAACTCCCTAGATCTGTCAGTCTGTCCCCTCTGCGTACTAAGAGGAGCTCTCTTCTGCAGCCTACTCCCTACAAAACCAGGGAGAAGCATGAGTGCTCATGACCTTGTCTCTGTTTGCTTCGGCAGGTTGTCTATGCTGTGGGAGCCTTGGCTAAAGCCACCTACGATCGTATGTTCAAGTGGTTGGTGACTCGGATCAACAAGACCCTAGACACCAAGCTGGCCAGACAGTTCTTCATCGGAGTACTGGACATCGCAGGCTTCGAGATCTTTGATGTGAGTTCTGTAGGCCCTCTGCAATCAGGGGAATGTTGTAGTGAGACAGCTAGGTCCCCTAGTGTCCGACAGCTGTGTCTCCTCCAGGAAACTGTTGGCCTTGATAACAAAAAGAGCTCTTGCATGAATTCATTCGTCTAGAATAAACAAGTAGCTCACTGCTACTGTTCTAACATTGCTGTGGGCCCATCTCCAGTGAGCTCCTGGCTACTTGTTCATGTAGCAATCCAGCTGATCCTAGCAGAGATTGCTCTTCACACCCAGACAAAGCAGAACAATGACTCCATTCACCTCTGGAGCTCCTCCTGCTGAAGCAGGTTGGTTTTGTTCTTGCAGTTCAACAGCTTTGAGCAGCTGTGTATCAACTTCACCAACGAGAAGTTGCAGCAATTCTTCAACCACCACATGTTTGTTCTGGAGCAAGAAGAATACAAGAAGGAAGGCATTGAATGGGTCTTCATTGACTTTGGCCTGGACCTGCAGGCTTGCATCGACCTGATTGAGAAGGTAAAGCATGAGCCAGGCCACAAAATTGGTATTTCTGGTAGGCAGCTTGTTTGCAAAGACTGGAACAGTGAGAGGTGCTCTGCGACCAAAAATGAAGCAAGTCTCTCCCCCAGTCAGTAGCAAGTGCACAACTTCGTTTTGCCTGCATTTGTAACTCTGAACCTGCAGCTCATTAGACCCTTTTTGAGACAAATTTTGGCTTTGTAAAACCATGGAAATTCCATTCCTACTCACTGGTGAGCCTGGTGGGGCCTACTCACCTGGTGGGGCCTTTTCCTCTAGAGAACAGTGATCTCTGCCCCCTTTTCCCCACCCTCATTGCTTCTCATTGGGGTGTTTACTGATTCAGATCAGCTTGTATTAAATTTTGGAAACCTTTTATGGAGGACACCCATCCTTTTTTGGAAAGGGGCACACCTGCCAGGATACAGGAGAGGGCCTCCCCTACAATAGAATGGATCTGGGCAAGACCTATGTCTTGCAGGCCTGGCCAGTTCCAGTCTGACTGGCTGGAAAACAGCAGCAGACCATGCAGCCTGAGGTACACCAGAGGAGCAGTGAGAGCTTGCCCCGTGGTAGATGTCCTGCACTATTTGTCTGAATGAGGATATGACCTCCTGGGTTAGACCTTGCCTCACCTTGTCCAGGAGCACAGAGAATCCCCCGTTCTGGGATGGCACCTGGCAACACTGAACTCAGACCTATTTATACCTCCTTTTCCCTGCAGCCACTGGGAATCCTGTCCATCCTCGAAGAGGAGTGCATGTTCCCAAAAGCCTCTGACATGTCGTTCAAAGCTAAGCTCTACGACAACCACATTGGGAAATCACCCAACTTCCAGAAGCCCCGTCCGGATAAAAAGCGGAAATACGAGGCCCACTTTGAGCTGGTGCACTATGCTGGTGTGGTATGTCCCTTGTCAGCTCTTCTGCAGCACTCGCACTCCTCCTGCACAGCTGTGCTTACCTTTGCCTCTCTCGTTTGCTGACAGGTGCCCTACAACATCATTGGGTGGCTGGACAAAAACAAAGACCCCCTGAATGAGACAGTGGTGTCCGTCTTTCAAAAATCCCAAAACAAGCTCCTGGCTTCCCTTTACGAGAACTATGTGAGCTCCACTTCAGGTGAGGAACAACTTCATCTTCCTTCTAGCTGTTTCTCCCTCCCTCCTTTTATAGCAAAGACTTATCATACACACACCCAGCTGTGGGTGCAGCATCCCTGCACCTGGCAGCCTGGGCAAAGGCAAGACCCACATCGGCTCTGGATAAGCAGTGCTGGCCTAGGGGCTTTAGGCGGGTGGGCAAGACCAGGCTGAGCCTGTGCAGCGCTGTCCTGGTGGCCCTGCCAAAGGTAACATGGGATGTGTGAAGGGCAGTCCTGTTACCCAGGGCTGGGTGCTGTGGGAGGAGTTTTTGGCAGTCTAAGGTTTTGCTCTGCAGTGTGGTGCTACCATCTACACTTTACAGAGAGCAGGGGCTGTGGTCATTTCACTGACATTTTCATTGCAGGTTTGCTTGGAGGTGCTCCTGAGTCCTCCAAAGCAAGCTGACATGTAATTATTTGTCATTAATTGCATGTTTGGTCATGTAATTAATCAATATCTCAACCCTACAGAGGAATCTCACAAGCCAGGGACCAAGGAGAAACGTAAGAAGGCAGCTTCCTTCCAAACAGTGTCCCAGCTACACAAGGTAAGAGCCAGGCACTCATCCAAGCCCACGAGGGAAGCATGTTCAGAGCATCCCAGTATCAATCCCACTTCCCTTTCAAGACTCCAGGGTATCTTACATACCAACTCCTGGGCCTTGAAGAACCCCAGAGCCTCCAGAGAGTTGTCTTGGCTAGGCAAAAGCTCCTGAATATCTTCTTGCCCCGGCAAAGGTTGGCTCTGATCCTGGCAGAGGCCCTGTCCCCGTGCTGCTAGGGAAGGACATGAGGCTCCAGGCTGGGAGAGTGATGGCTCCCTTTGAACTGGGGCTGGTGCTGCTTCTGCCTGCGTGATGCCTGTGCTGCCCGGCAGCTCCTTCGCCTTTGAGAGAGCGGCAGTTAAGACTTGTAGTGATGTTTAGATAATGTATTACATGAACATCACTTTAAGTCTGTGCTACTTCTCTCCTCATTCTTGTCAGCGGGAAGGCCAGCCTTTGGGCAGAAGAAAATGGAGGAGCATCTTATGGGTCTCTGAGCAGGCGGCTCTCTGTTCTCCTGTTCAGGGAAGGCTATGTGACAGCTCAGGATAGCTCACACCCCTGATCCCATGCTCAAAACAGGAGTTATTTGTCCACCCCGGAGCTTAAGCAACTGAAAAACAGCTCAGGGGTGTCTGTGAGCCCAAAGTTGAGTCCTGCTGTGACAACTTTATGGTTCAAAGAGGGCAGCATTTCTGTTAGGTCCACTGACAGCTCTGGTAGCCAAGGAGTTTCCTGAGGGCAAGGTCCCTGACCCAGCCCTGTCCAGGGAAGCATGTGATTTTCTTCCTTCTGGACAAGTCACAGACCTTGGGGAAGGTGTCTGTGGTGAGAAGTTGCCCCACACTGAGGCTTTCCAGAGCTGGTCCTGGACAGGCTGAGCCTCTGAGGAGGGAAAGGCCACCTGGAAAGAGATGCAGATATCTTTTCCACAAGAAAAGGTAGAGCCAGGAGTCATCCCAGAATTCAGGGCCCATCACGATGCTCTGCAGGTCTCTAATCCCAGAGACCCAATCCCACAGTCCAGCCAGGGCACACAGGCCTTGAAGCAGGTGTTCACAGAGCAACCCCTGTGAGCCAGCCCTGGGACAAAGCTGGCTGGCAGGATGCAGAAGGCCCAGGCTGGCTTGGCAGGGACTTGTCACAGCCAAAGGGCATGGGCAGCACTGTGGGGTACAGGGAAAACACAATGAGATGGGGGCTGCAGGCAATGTGGATGCCAGCATTGGACTTGCAGGGTGCTGAAGGGAGGGCTGGTGGACACCAACAGAGGTGTATGCCAGAAATGTGCTCAGTCCTGTGTTCCTGGCTCTTCCCTGTAGCCAAATTTTACTTACAAATACTCGCGAAGCATCTGGCTCCTCTCTGGCATAGCAAAACCAGCAGGTGCCTATCGGCACGGCTGCCAGCCCAGTTCTCGCTGCTGTTGCACCCACCTTGGCAGAAGTGGTGCTGCTATGGGGCAGGGCATGTCCAGATAGCAGAACAGCACTGAGAGCAGCGAAGCAGGGGGAAGTCCCTCCTCTCCCATGAGCGGTGGTAAGGGGCTCACAGGGTCTGCTCTCTCCTGCCTGTGGGGGGAAGGTGCTAGAGAGAAGTGTTGTAGGGGCAGAGACATTGCCTCATGCCTCATCCCCCATGTCTGCCCTACAGGAGAATCTTAACAAGCTGATGACCAACCTGCGCTCCACTCAGCCCCATTTTGTCCGCTGCATCATCCCCAATGAGACAAAGACCCCAGGTATGCATGGCACAAGAGAGCGTCCTGGCAGGTCCCTTGGGTGACATCCCTGCACAGCAGCTGGCAGGGTGTCCTGCCCAGCTCCTGCACCCACCAGCTCCCCAAGCCTTTCCTCGCAGCAGTTCTGCTGCTGCTGAGCCCTGGCCCCATCTCTGTGTGGAAGCCACTGTGCCCCTTGCCAGTCTCTTTTACTGGGGAACAGGAGTTTTGCCAGGCTCCCAGCTGGGCTTTGCACTGGCAGTTGGGCTGCCTTGTGCTTGTCTGGCACCAGGCACAGATGAATCTTTCAGACCAACTTCCATCCTGTGGGGCCTAGGCTGCAGCACTGGTGCTCATCATAGGCGTGCAAGACAGTTTAACACCCCTGCTCAAAACCAGAGGCTGTTTGCAGAGCTCAGGCCCATGGTGCAGCTGCACTTGCCTATCTCCTTGGGCTGAGCATCTGCTCCATCCCTGCTCTCCCCACTAGGAGCCATGGATGCCTTCCTGGTGCTGCACCAGCTGCGGTGTAATGGTGTCCTCGAAGGTATCCGCATCTGCCGTAAGGGATTCCCCAACAGGATCCTCTACGCAGACTTCAAGCAGCGGTAATTGCCTCCTCTCCCCTCGCCAGCTGCCAGCACGTGTTCTGGGGGGAAGCAGGCTGCCGTGGCTCTGACTTGCTCCTCAGCTTGTGCAGGGCTGCTGTGAGCCACCACCACAGGGTGTGCGTAGCTCACGAGAGCTCTGCTGTTGGCTCTGGGGTGCCAGTCAGGGGTAGTTTGATGCCAGGCCTGATGAGACAGTAGGGTTGCTGATATGTAAGATGCTGAATGCAGGGCTGATGCAGGTGGATGGTGGAAAGGCTCAGGACCTCTGATCCTGGTTCTGATTTCCCTTTGCACTTGGGATCCTTATCATTCCCCAGACTGACTCCATCCACCCTGCTTGGGCTGGGTCTGGCCCAGGCAAGGTGAGGCCAGTGACCTCCTCCTGCATAGGTCCCCTTGGGCACAGGGACTAAGTTCTGGCTGGGATCCCTGGGGTCTGCTCTACAGTAAAGCCCATGCTTCACTCTGGAGCTCCAGCACATGCTGCAGTGACAGCTTCCAGGGGAATTGGCATGGCCCGGGTACAGGGACAGTGACAGAGCCATCAGCTCTGTGCTGGGGTTCTCTTGCATGCCGTCCCTCTGCTCTGTGCCTGCAGCTACCGTATCCTGAACCCAGCAGCCATTCCAGATGACAAGTTTGTGGACAGCAGGAAGGCCACAGAGAAACTGCTGAGCTCCCTGGAGCTGGATCACTCCCAGTACAAGTTTGGTCACACCAAGGTGAGGTCGGGCAACTGCTGGTCCTCAAGAGGGAAACCTTGTGGCTCCTGTTTCTCTGCAACCCCAGCTTGCTGTCATTGCCCAGCCTGCTCTCTGCCTGACCACAGCTCTGCTGAAGCTCTGGATGCTCAGTGGGCTGAGTGTGGCCCCTGAAGGGACTGAGGAGGGCAGGGGGAGAAGCAGGTTGGGCAGAAACAGGTCTGGGCAGAAGGTCACTGCTACCTGAGCTTGTATCATCCAACACAGTGGCTAGTCCCTGCTGGGTGACGTGAGGGGAAGGGCACGGGGCCGGGAGATCTGGTGCCCAGCTGTTTCTGTGTCCTGTGTGGGTGAATCTTCAACCAGTTCAGAGCGTGGGTGCCTGCCCATGCAGGGCATATTCCTTCTGCTCTGTATATCCCTGCTTTGGGTCACGTTTTATAGACCTGTCTGAAAGGTCACGTCACCCCTGAGCTCTCTGTCCTCTGTGCCACTGACTCTGTTCTCATGCCCTTGCCTGCAGGTGTTTTTCAAGGCTGGTTTGCTGGGCTTGCTGGAAGAGATGCGAGATGAGCGTCTGGCCAAGATCCTGACCATGCTGCAGGCCAGGATCCGTGGGCACCTCATGCGCATTGAATATCAGAAGATCATCAGCAGGAGGTAGAGTTCTGGGGGGGAGACAGAGCTTTGTGAGCACCTCTTCTTGTTCCCTCTGTGTTTTAGTGGGTTTGGTTTGTGGGTCTTGCCTGTGGCTGGCAGTGGGTGGGAATGGAAGGGATGGAGGTGGACCTGCAGGGTCCGGCACAGGCCCGACAGGGAGAGTCCCTGTATCTGGGCTGGGGAAATTTGGCTTCCACTGGGAGGATTCAGTGAGATGCAGATGGAGGAGAAGTGGCAGCCAGGCCACACCATTTATCCCACCAAGGCCACTACAGTGTGCTGACGGTGTGCCATTTATGCAACTCTCTGCCACTTGTCCTGCTGGTGGGGAACAGAGCCATCTCCAAAATCCTGCAAAAGCTAGGGCTCTGCTGCAGTGAGGATGGGAATCTACACCCGTGACGATGCTGTGCTTGTATCCCTGCAGAGAAGCCCTCTACACTATCCAGTGGAACATCCGGGCCTTCAATGCTGTTAAGAACTGGTCCTGGATGAAGCTGTTTTTCAAGATCAAGCCTTTACTCAAGTCTGCTCAGACTGAGAAGGAAATGTCCAACCTCAAGGAGGAGTTCCAGAAGCTGAAGGAGGCTCTGGAGAAGTCAGAGGCTAAGAGGAAGGAGCTGGAAGAGAAGCAGGTCTCCATGATCCAGGAGAAGAATGACCTGGCTCTGCAGCTGCAAGCAGTGAGTGCCTCACCGTGTGCCTGGCAGCATACAGACAGCACAGGGTCCATGGGTGGACGAAGGAGCAGAGAGCACCAGATCCCTCCTTCAGCCTCTTGCAGTTCTGAGGCCCACTCATTGCCACAATCTGTTTGAAGTGCAGTGTTGGTCTCAGTGGAAACCTGAAGCTACATCACAGACTTGCTGTCTTAGGGCTGCTATGGGAATTCATGGTCCCCTGGCTCTGGAAAGGGTGATCTTCTCACATGGAGGTGGGAGGGATGGGAATGTTTGCTCTCTCAGTTGTGGCTAATTGGTGGCATTTCTGTGTCACAAAGTGTCAGTCCAGTGTTTCCGGCTTCTGGAAAGATTTGGTTGCCATTAGCTCTTCACCCCAGTCAGTGTTACTTGTTTTCCCACAGTCCTGCATGGATCTCCTTCTGATACACCTGCAAACCTAGAGTTTGCTCTGCCCCTTCCACAAGGAGAGCTTGACCCTCAGCCAGGACAGTGTGGCTGATCCTGCCAGTATGCTCTTGGGGCAGTGGGTGAGCACTTGCTCTCTTTTGCCTGTCTTAGGAGCAAGACAACCTGGCGGATGCAGAGGAGCGCTGCGACCTGCTGATCAAGTCCAAGATCCAGCTGGAGGCCAAGGTGAAGGAGCTTACAGAGCGTCTGGAGGATGAGGAGGAGATGAACTCAGACCTCACTGCCAAGAAGCGCAAGCTGGAGGATGAGTGTGCAGAGCTCAAGAAAGACATCGATGACCTAGAGATCACACTGGCCAAGGTGGAGAAGGAGAAGCATGCCACGGAGAACAAGGTCAGTAGCCCTTTCTGTAGAGAACAGCCTCATTGCCAAGGGGCCTCAGTGCTTGTGGGAGCACAAAAGAGAATCCCTGGGGACGAGGCTGCTGGTGTGAGGGAGGTGAGGCTGGGCAGAGGGCAAAAAGGTGTGGGAGAGGGCAAAACCCTCCAGTGTCCTGCCTTATTGCACAGGAGTGGAATGAGCAAACGGTTCTGTGTATTGGCAAGTGACTTGGGGTTTTGGCAGAAGCCTGGCCAAGTGGAGAGGAGCTGGCTGCTGCTGAGGTGCCGAGCTGTTGTTGAACGTGAACTCCTGCCCTTCATGGGCCAGGCTGCTGTACTAGCTTTGCATCACTTGTCTCGGAGAAGATGCACTCAGTTTTTGACCTCATTGGTCTAGGTTAAAAACCTGATTGAAGAGATGGCTGCCCTGGATGAGATCATTGCCAAGCTGACGAAAGAGAAGAAAGCACTGCAGGAGGCCCATCAGCAGGCCCTGGATGACCTGCAGGCTGAGGAAGACAAGGTCAACACACTGACCAAAGCCAAAGTCAAACTGGAACAGCAAGTGGATGATGTGAGTCATGGGCCAGTGACAGTGAAGTGGGAAAGGTTTGAGTCACACATCTCCGGGAGAGCACAAAGGCTGCCTCTGAGTGGGATCTGGAAAGTGTGATCATTATTAGATCCCTGTTGAATATGGCCAGGTGATAAATAACCCCATTGCCAAACTTCCCCTGAACCACGAGGTGGTCCAGAGGACCCCATGGAGAGCAGTCCTGGGCTGAGGGAATGGAACTGGAGTCTAACTGGGAAACAGCAGTGACTCTCAGGGCTGGGTGAAGTTACCACAGCAATGGACAAGGGGGAGGTCAGTGGCTACCAGGGGTCCTTTCCCTCCCTAGCCTGTCTCCCTTCATTCTCCAGCTGGAAAGCTCTCTCGAACAAGAAAAGAAAATCCGCATGGACCTGGAAAGAGCTAAGAGGAAGCTTGAAGGAGACCTGAAGTTGACACAGGAGTCTGTAATGGATCTGGAGAATGACAAACAGCAGCTGGAGGAGAAACTCAAAAAGTGAGTGAGTGACATGTAGTGGGGCTGTGTTCTTACTCTGCCAGGCCAGTGCCCGCTCCTAAACCAAGCAGACACGTGCTCTCTGCAGGGCGTGTTGGGATGTGGCTTTGAGCAGTCCAAGCAAATGGGCTTAGTTTTTCAGGGTACTATGCAGTGATGATGTGGGAGTTGATCTCCTGAGGAACTCAGCTGCACAGATGAACAGATCATGGTGCTATAGCACTTCCTCTGTACAAACGTGTCTGGCAGGATCCTAATGCAGGGCTGGGACCTCATGCCCAATTCTAGCTGGGGAACTGTAGAACAGTACTGAGGGACATCACAGGGAAAAACTCAGCCAGGCTGTCTGCCAGTATGGCCACTCCAAGCCTCCTTCAGAGCAGTCCATGCACTGCTCTTCACCCCAGCGGCCACTTTCCTGTGTGGGTTAGTTTGTTTTGACTCTGGATCTGGGCATCACAGTGCAAGGAACAATCTTCCTCTGGCTTCAGGACCTGGAGGGTCTTGGCAGGACAGTGCTTGTCTGACAAGAGGCTCTGCCTTCTTTCCGTACAGGAAAGACTTTGAAATGAGTCAACTGAATTCGAGGATTGAAGATCAGCAAGTGATTGAGGCCCAGCTACAGAAGAAGATCAAGGAGCTCCAGGTATGGTGGGAAGTGTTCTCACAGCCCAGGAGTCCTGAATTCTCATCAGACAGAATGTGCGGGGGGAATCTGCATGGGCTGGTTCCTCTCTGAGCATGGGGACATCTCTTCAGCAGTGGAACTATGAAAAAAGCTGGCAATGTTAGTTGAAGGAAAGCCCTCAGTCTAAATGTGGTGGACAGAAAGATGAAAGAATGAACTCATGAGGTGAGCACTAGCACCAGCATGAGGAACAGCTTCCGGGGTGTAGCTCTTTATCCAGACTAAGATCATGAACACAGTCCCCAAGCTCTCCAGACCAAATCTAGTATGGTGGGCTTCCTTCTAGCAGAGACAGATGCTCAGATTCAGGCTGTTTGCATGGAGGCTTCCCAGTGATGAGAAGGTAATATCAGCCTGGATTGCAGGGTACAGAGGAGAGCAGAAGCTCAGTGAAGTAGGCTACCAGGGGGCACTGGACATATTGGCCTCCGAGAATCCCAAAGCAGCCCAAGCATTTGCTCTGGGCCAGTGCCTTGCTGCTCCCCAGCATCAGAGGAGATGCCTTGCTCTGTTGTGGGGAGCAAAGACGCTGGAACTTCAGCTGGTGCTTGGAGCATCTGCCTCATCCTGTCTCTGCCAGGCCCGCATTGAGGAGCTGGAGGAGGAGCTGGAGGCTGAGCGTGCTGCTAGAGCCAAGGTGGAGAAGCAGCGGGCAGAAGTGTCACGGGAGCTGGAGGAGCTCAGCGAGCGCCTGGAGGAGGCTGGTGGAGCAACGGCTGCACAGCTGGAGATGAACAAGAAGCGGGAAGCAGAATTCCTGAAGCTGCGGAGGGACCTGGAGGAGGCGACGCTGCAGCACGAGTCCACGGCGGCCGCCCTGCGAAAGAAGCACGCAGACAGCGTGGCGGAGCTGAGCGAGCAGATCGACAACCTGCAGCGCGTCAAGCAGAAGCTGGAGAAGGAGAAGAGTGAGATGAAGATGGAGGTGGACGACCTGTCGTCCAACATCGAATACCTCACCAAGAACAAGGTGGGTTCCAGCTCTGTAAAGGGCAGCTTCAGCTCCTGTGTGAACAGGTAGCTGTGACTCCGGCGTCAGTGCGCCTTGCTGCAGTGTGTTCTGCACGGCCATGTCCTTGGGCTGTTGTCCTCTCTGCCATGGCCACGTCCCTCTTACTCACGAAGCATAGCTTGTCCCCATGCCACTGTGGCCGTGCTTGCAGGATGCTTTGCTTGTCCTAGTCAAGTCTGAAGGACTTGGGGAAGACACTACTTGTGAGAGTGACTGCAGAGACGTGAGAGCTCTGCCGGGCTCCTCCTCTCTGCATCGTGTGCACGTGGGATTTGCTGAGCAGGGCAGCGAGGTCCCAGGGGGATGCAGTCACTGAGCCCCTTGGGGCAGAGCTGGGTCTCATGTGGGCCTTGCTTGGTGCACGCAGGCCAATGCCGAGAAGCTGTGCCGCACCTACGAGGACCAGCTGAGCGAAGCCAAATCCAAAGTGGACGAGCTGCAGCGACAGCTGACTGATGTGAGCACGCAGCGTGGCAGGCTGCAGACAGAGAACGGTAGGTGGGGGCCGTGTGGCTGCTCCTGCGCTGGGGCATCTGAGTCAGGAAGCCGTGGTGCAGCTGTGCAGGCTGTCCTGCCTCTCCCACGGGCAAATATCAGGGGGAGCTCCGTCTGGCGGGGAGGGGGTGGGGTGTCCATGCTGTGCCTCTGGCCAGGCCTTGCAGGTGCCGTGTGGCTTGGATAGGGAGGGGACTTCTGCAGTGATGCTGTTTTGACTGGTGCTGGGAGGGACGTACTGTGATGTCCGACATCAGAAGGAAGGGTTCCTGGCTGTCTTCCTTCGTCTTTAGCTGCAGAGGGTTGCCTCTGCCCACGGGCCCCAGCTTGCCTGACTGGGGATACAACGGGGGGCTGGAGGTCTCCACACAGCTGAAGGCCACAAGCTGTGCGCGGGCTCATGCATGGGTGCTCAGCCCCAACGTGGCTGTTTGGCTCTGTTTGAACCCAGGGGAGCTGAGTCGGCTGCTGGAGGAGAAGGAGTCGTTCATCAACCAGCTGAGCCGCGGCAAGACCTCGTTCACACAGAACATCGAGGAGCTCAAGAGGCAGCTAGAGGAGGAGACCAAGGTGAGGCTGCAGGGGCACAGCTGATCTGAGTGGCTCCAAGTGACACAGATGTCAGGGGAAGGGACACGTGTGCCCCTGTGGCAGTAAGCCAGCCTCTGGTACTGTCGAGGTGGGACACACGGTACACGCACAAGCCCCTAGCATTGGGAAAACAACATCCTCCCCTGCTGCCCCAGCTCACCCCTGCATCCCAGCACGTCCAGGAGCTGCTCTGTTCTTGAGCTGTCCTTTCCTCAGAGCAAGAACGCCCTGGCCCATGCCCTGCAAGCCTCCCGCCACGACTGCGACCTGCTGCGGGAGCAGTATGAGGAGGAGGTGGAGGCCAAGAGTGAGCTCCAGAGGAACTTGTCCAAGGCCAACGCAGAGGTGGCCCAGTGGAGAACCAAGTACGAGACAGATGCCATCCAGAGGACGGAGGAGCTGGAGGAAGCCAAGTAAGTCTCATGCCAGGAGTAGGTTCCTTACAGGTGACAGGTTTCCATTCAAGGATGGATCTTTCCCAGGTCCGAGGCTGTTTGGGCAGGCTGTGGCCTTCCCTCCTCAGAGCAGCAGGGTGGGCTGGCGTTTGGGCTGGGAGCGCTCACCCCTTGCTGCTGGCTGCAGGAAGAAGCTGGCCATCCGGCTGCAGGAAGCGGAGGAGGCGGTGGAGGCTGCCCACGCCAAGTGCTCCTCGCTGGAGAAGACCAAGCACAGGCTGCAGACAGAGATTGAGGACCTCTCGGTGGACCTGGAGCGAGCCAACTCTGCCTGCGCTGCCCTGGACAAGAAGCAGCGCAACTTTGACAGGATCCTGGCTGAGTGGAAGCAGAAGTACGAGGAGACCCAGGCAGAGCTGGAGGCATCACAGAAGGAATCACGCAGCCTGAGCACAGAGCTCTTCAAGCTCAAGAATGCCTATGAGGAGTCTCTGGACAACCTGGAGACCCTCAAGAGGGAGAACAAGAACCTGCAGGGTAGGGCTGGGCTAAGGCTCTCCTGTTGGGCTGTGGGCTCCCCGGGGCCCTGCTGGCATGGGCAGCCTGTGGCTCCCATGTCTTCAGCCCTGAGACAGATGTGTGGTGGGATGGGCGTCCTTCTGGGCAGGGAACAGACCTTGGTGCTAAGCCACATGTGGCCCATTTCCTTCAGGCTGGGCTGTGAGGCACTGCATCCCTCCGGGAAACCAGCACAGGTCCTGTCCTCTTGATGGGGACGCTCTGGGCAGATGGAGAGTGACAGCTGACTGTTGTTTCCAAAGGGTGTATGTTTTGCTTCGAGGGCTGTAGCTGTGGCATGTCACTGCCTTGGGAGTGTTGCTCTTTGACAAGTGGGTCTCCTTGGCTCCTCGCACCTCTCCCATGCCCTTTCTCTCCCTCTCCTTCACCGTGGCTGCAGGGGAGTGCAGCAGAGCCTAGCAAAGGGGGCCAGTGCCCATTCCCTAGGCACAACCTCAGCACCCAGACTGACGCTCCCGGAGGGGCTGGGGGGATGTAGGCCTAGCCTGGGTGGGGGGATAGGGAAATCCTGCGAGGGGCTGGCCCCGCAGACTTGCTCCTGACCAAACACCTTCTGCTCCTACCAGAGGAAATCGCTGATCTGACCGACCAGATCAGTATGAGTGGCAAAACCATCCATGAGCTGGAGAAGCTGAAGAAAGCCCTGGAGAGCGAGAAGAGCGATATCCAGGCAGCGCTGGAGGAGGCCGAGGTGGGTCTGTGCTTCCCCCCTATGCTCACAGGTGCTTGCTGCTCCTGAGAGCCCCTGACCCACCCTGCAGTGCCAGTGGGGTGGTGCTGGAGCAGCAACTCGCACCACTCTGATGATGTGACAGTCCTGAGAGCCAGGGTGCTCCCCGGGTCCTGCTCACGGGGGCTGTGCGACCTCAGCAAGGCACTGGGGTGGCTCCCTGCAGCTCTGGGCTGGGGGCTGAGGGGTGGCCAGAGAGCTTCCCCAGGGGCCCCTTCCCACAGCTGCTGCTGTCTGCAGGGGGCCCTGGAGCACGAGGAGAGCAAGACGCTGCGCATCCAGCTGGAGCTCAACCAGATCAAGGCTGACGTGGACAGGAAGCTGGCAGAGAAGGATGAGGAGTTTGAGAACCTGAGGTGTGTGTGGAGAGGGGACAGGCTGGGCCATCGCTGCGGGGCAGAGCTGGCACCATGGCCACGATGGGACAAGCACATCTGCCCGCGGCTGCCCCGGGCCGGGTGTCCCCAGGCAGAGGGGGCTGATGCTTTGTCCCTCCCGCAGGCGCAACCACCAGCGGGCCATGGACTCCATGCAGGCCACGCTGGACGCTGAGGCCCGGGCCAAGAACGAGGCTGTCCGGCTGAGGAAGAAGATGGAGGGAGACCTGAACGAGATGGAGATCCAGCTGAGCCACGCCAACCGCCAGGCTGCCGAGTTCCAGAAACTGGGCCGCCAGCTGCAGGCCCAGATCAAGGTTGGGCGGAGGGGCTGCTGCTGGCCCTGCTGCCACCAGCTCAGGGCCACCCCGTCACCCCCTGTCCCCACTGACCCCACGCTGCCCCGCAGGACCTGCAAATCGAGCTGGACGACACCCAGCGCCAAAACGATGACCTGAAGGAGCAGGCGGCCGCTCTGGAGCGCCGCAACAACCTGCTGCTGGCGGAGGTGGAGGAGCTGCGGGCGGCGCTGGAGCAGGCCGAGAGGAGCAGGAAGCTGGCGGAGCAGGAGCTGCTGGAGGCCACCGAGAGGGTCAACCTGCTCCACTCACAGGTGAGGGGCTGCCCACCCGCACCCGAGAGCCAGGAGCCTGTCCGGCACGGCCGGTCCTCGTGGCACTGCCTGTCTCTGCCTGCAGAACACCGGTCTGATCAACCAAAAGAAGAAGCTGGAGACCGACATCTCCCAGCTGAGCAGCGAGGTGGAGGACGCCGTGCAGGAGTGCCGCAATGCCGAGGAGAAGGCGAAGAAGGCCATCACAGATGTGAGAGCGGGGTGGGGATGGTGGTGCAAGGGCGCCCAGCACCTTCATAGGGCTGGGGGCTGGGAGGAGAGGGGAGGGTCTCAGAGCTCCTCCGTGGAGTCCCTGTGTCTGGCAGGGCTGCCCAGCCTCAGGGTGATGTCTGTGCCCCGGCCTTGCAGGCTGCCATGATGGCAGAGGAGCTAAAGAAGGAGCAGGACACAAGTGCACACCTGGAGCGGATGAAGAAGAACATGGAGCAGACCATCAAGGACCTGCAGATGCGCCTGGACGAAGCAGAGCAGATTGCTCTCAAGGGGGGCAAGAAGCAGATCCAGAAGCTGGAAGCCAGGGTAAGGAGGCAGGGGGCAGCCCCCAGGTCACACTGGGCTTTGCAGGGTCCTGGATCTGCCCCATCCCTCCTGCTGTGCAGTGAGGGGCAGGCCCCAGGGACTTGTAAGCCTGGGGTGGCTCAGCCTCAGCTGCAGCTGGGAAAGTGGCGTGGCCTTGGCTGGGGCTGGCACTGGGTGCCCCGCCTGGGGAGCAGATCGTGAGCTGGCCTCTGCCTCCCGAAGGTGCGTGAGCTGGAGGGAGAGCTGGACATGGAGCAGAAGAAGATGGCCGAAGCCCAGAAGGGCATTCGCAAGTACGAGCGGCGGATCAAGGAGCTGACCTACCAGGTACGGCACCACCCGGTACAGCTCAGGCCCCGTAGGCATCTGGGCCCAGCTCCCTCCATCTCAGCCCCTGATGTTAGCCAAAACCCCCAGTCCAGCCCCTGGGCTTGGTGCTGAGGCCTGCAGGGCAAGGGGCCAGGCTTCTTCCAGCCTCCCCCCATTCTGTGTTCCTCTGCCCCCTTTGGTGGCACCTCCATGGCTGAGGGTGGGACACACGGGGGTCGGCCCACATGGCATGGGCTTGGTGGCTGCAGAGGGCCCTGGCACTGCTGGGACTGCTGGTATTGGGGCAGCTGGAGCCCGAGCAGGGCTGAGGGGGTCTCGCACCAGCACCGGGGTCCTGCTGACTGGGTCGGGGGGCACTTGCAGACTGAAGAAGACCGGAAGAACCTGACACGGATGCAGGACCTGATTGACAAGCTGCAGAGCAAGGTCAAGAGCTACAAGCGCCAGTTCGAGGAGGCGGTAAGTGCTTGTCCCCTGCTCAGCTCTCCTCGGGGAGCGCCGGGCAGCGCTAGCCCTCCCCGGGGCTGCCTGGGATGACTGGCACTGGGGTTGGTGGGGGGAGCGCACCCCACACACCCTCACCCCGTCCACGGCCCCCAGGAGCAGCAAGCCAACTCCAACCTGGTGAAGTACCGCAAGGTGCAGCACGAGCTGGATGACGCCGAGGAGCGGGCCGACATCGCCGAGACGCAGGTCAACAAGCTGCGTGCCCGCACCAGGGAGGCGATCACCTCCAAGGTAAGGCTCGGCCCTGCAGCCCCCCCCCCCCCCACTGCAGCCAGGGGAGTGGCTGCACGGCGCTGCCAACACCCTTCTGTTTTCCACCAGCACGAGTAGCAGGCGCCGGGCTGCCTGCCCTGCCTGTCCCCAGCCACCTGCTGCACCTTGGAGGCCAATGGCTGCAACAGCCACTGCCAGCTTTGCTCTGAGTGAATAAACGTAGCTCTGCCAGGGGCGACTCCTTCGTGTCTGTAATGGGTACCGGGGCTGCTGCAGCGAGCAGGGATGGGTGAGCTGGGGTCTCTGGGGAACACGCTTCGCAGCTGGGCAGGGGCAGAAGGGACACAGGCCTCCCCAGGCCCTGCTCTGCTGGTTTGCTCTGGGCTTCAGCTGGGCTTTGGGAAAAGCCCCCCCCATTCCCCACATCAAAACTCTCCAACCCACTCTCAGCAAGGGAGGGCCAGAGCCAAGGCAGGGCAGGGGCATGGGGGCAGAGGGCAAAACAGACCTTATTACACCCATTACTCCCCGGGAGACTGTAAAATACAGTCCTGCAGGGCAGAGAGAGTGCTGATTGCTTAGGCAAAGAGACTACAAAGAAAGACATCGCCACTTGTTTCTTTAAAATAAATTTCTTTAATAAGTTTCCATTTAATATGTTTATTTGCAGTTAGTAAATTGGCATTTATCTGGGCAGCACGCACCTCAGTGATCCGTGGGGATAGTGCAGACTTCCAGCTGTAGGTTAGTGACAAGGGTCCCACCTCCACCCCGTCCCTGTGCAGAGCTGCTGCCACCTCGGCTGGGATCAGCGAGTGCCCCCCGGACCCTTCCTCCCTGTGCTCTCCGTAAATAAGACACAACAAGGACGGAGGGGTCTGGTCCCTCTCAGAAGAGCTGCTTAAGGTACCAGGCGTGGACACATGAGCTCGCAGCAGCAGACTCTCAGCGTGCTCATGGCCGTGCCCTCAGTGGGCAGAGACTTTCCGCGGAGCCCAGCGCGCTCCCTCCCTGGAGGAGCCGCCGTGGTTTCCCTGCCCATGCCACCTGCAGGCAGCCAGCTCAGCCTCCTGCGCAAGCCTGAAGGTGAAAGCAAAGCCAAGCTGCCTCTAGCAGGCGAGGACCCAAAATGCAGGACCAAGTGTAAATGGCCGTGCTCCCATGCTGGGGAGGAGGGATCCATGAGCTAGAAGGCAGGCTGGGGTCTTTCCAGCTCAGCCTCTCGCGGGCCCATAGCCAAGGACAGACACAGCTTGGCGCTTAACGGTACGTTACATAAATACAGAGATGTAAATGAGACTCTGCAGGTTTATAGCAGCAATCACTGGATGCACCAATTAACTAGACTATGGAAAAGGCATCCCTTAACTTAAAAGCCTTTTAATTTGAAGCATTTATTTTAAGTGTACATCTATTACAGTTAAGAAGAAGCAAAGATACACCAAAAACACAAATACCCAAGAACAAAAAAGTACAGATGAGAAAGAAATTAGCTGGGGGGAGGGAGGGGACAGGCTGGGGGTGACCTGATGAAGAGCAGGGAGGTGCAGCTGCCATTGGAAGAGGTCCCAACACAAGGGGGGTGACTGGGGACCCTCACCAGAGCTGGGCAGAGCCTGCCCCAGGGACTCAGCCCCAGGACTCCGAAGGCTCCCCAGGGGCTCCCGCGAGGCTCCAGGCTTATGCCAGCTCAGCAGCTCTGAGCACCCTGCAAGCAGAGTTCTGACCGCAGGTCCGCAGCAGGACACGAAGCGTGAGATAAGCAAGAGGAGAGGGGTGACTGCTGGAGAGCAAGTCCTGCACTGGGGGCTGGAAACCTCATCCGCTCATCCAGGCCCCACCACAGGGACCCCTCAGAGGGGGTTTCATTCCGGGACAAGGATTAGAGACAAAATGCTACAGCTCAGGACCACCCTAGAGAGAGCTGAAGCCAAATTGCCTCATCAAATAACAGATATTTTAAAAAATTCAGATGCATGTTTCAAAAAGAAAACCGGCTTCCTTTTAGCTGGAGCTGCAAGATTCATACGTTTTGACTTAAATGCAGTGGCTCAGGACTTCAGGCTGTATTTCATTCCTGGGAATGTGACTGTCTTGGAGCAACACGATGGTGAGCAGGCAGGGTGTGCACAGGTCTGGCAATCGTGACCGCCAAAACCTGCTTTCTCCCTTTCCCAACACATCCTGCAAAGTTACTTTCAACTAGGAGTGTTTATTCCCAGCATTTAACACATTCTCATTAAAACAGATCCAGGAAAAACTGACATTTCCAATAAATATTGCACTTCAAGATTAATGTGTGTGTGTTGATATTAAGGGCTGAAAGCAGACTGACATAAGACTTCCAGGCATAGCAGGTTAGCACTAAGAACAATGGTCCTGAAAAGTATTTTAAAACCCAATTAGTTATCCAAGAAGGGACAAGCCCCAAGTTTAAAAAAATTAGTATATTTTAATGCTAGTGCTCTGTGAAAAAGCCAACTCCTGTTGCAATTCCACCACTGCTGAAATGTCTCTGTTCTCTGCACCGTTGTGAAACACCTTCAGAGAGGAAGGATCTGCAGGAAAGACAGCAGGAGCAGAGGTTCTCTCCTAACACATAGACAGCGGCTGAACAGATTTAGTACCAAATGATCCAAAAGTAGATGAGAAAGAGGTGACTGGAGCTAGGGCTCTCAGGAATTAAAAGCGCACACACGCGCGCGCACATGCACACACACACACACACACTAACCAACCCTAAACCCCCGATTCCAAACCCCAACAGAAGAGGTGCACCTGGAGGGAGTCCTCGTGGTGGCTCTGCATGTGGCTGGTGTGTCAGGGTCCCAAGCAGACTGGCTCCTTGGACCTCACGTTTGGAGGGCAATTTCTGTGCTTTGTGACTTGCTAGTCCTGGTAGCCGTAAAAAGGAGCCATCACTGAGTTGGCACGTACAGAGAATCCTCGTCCGTCAGCACAAAGAGCTCTGACCAGCCACATTTAATGGGGCGGGGGGTGGGAGGAGGGAAAAAAAAAAGATCAGTTTTTGCGGGTGATTATTTTTTATCCCAGAACAACTGGAAGATACATCCCTGAATGTGTTGCCCAGAGAGCTCTCAAAGTCTCATCCGTTAGAGATCAGAGATGGGGACCGGGGTTTTGACAATGCAGTAACGGTCAGCGGTTCCAAGCCGCACACGCGCACACACACACTACACAGCGTATCCCTGAAAATCCACGGGCTGCGAGGTACCCTCCAAGCGCTGTCCATCAGAAGCCAGAGTGAAGAATTACTCCTCAGAAAAGTCTCTGTCAATGTCCATATATGCCTCGTCGATGTAGCTAACTATGGCACAGGGGGATGTCCGGTCCGGACTGAGCAGTATAGATACAGTCTCTTTCCAGTAGGTAAAACTAATACATGAGCTCTGCGGGAACAGATGAAGAGACCGGTTAGCGTGCTCAGCAGGTACTGCCATGCAGCAGAAGAGACATCTCACAGGCATTCAGCAGAGAAAACTGAAAATTGCTTCCTATTCAGCTTGACTTCCCCAGCCACACACTTTAACCCAGCCCCTATTCCCACCCAGCCTGCCCTCCCGGGGCAGCAGAGCAGGGTGCCGAGCCTGCCAGCCTCCCACTGCCCAGCTTCAGGCAGGGACGCCCAGCAGCGGGGGCAGCCGTAACCCTGCTGGGAGCAACCCAGGGCAAACACCACCCGCACGGGTGGGCAGGCAAGGCCGTCTGGGAGCAGTGCGCACACACACAAGCCCAAACTCCTCCTCTGTTGTCCAAACACAAACTGGGACACTGCAGTGCTGCAGCTGAAGCCAGTGCTGGCAGCAGCTCCCGCTCCTAGGCAGGACACAAAGACAAGACAGCCTCCCTGCTCGCATCCCCCTTATGTCATTCTTTTAAGGCCAAAAAGCCTCTCCTGCAACAACCAAGTGCTGGCAGTCTCACTCTACACCATGGATTGCCCAAAGCCTTTGCACCCAGGACAGCTAGCCACTTCCAAGTGCCAAGCAGCAGCTGAAAACGGCAAGTACCGCAGCACGCAAGCACAGCGCCCTGAAACGCAGCAACGGCGGCCACTCTGCTCTCAGCATCATCTCCTGCCTGCAGCCCAGGAAGCCACAGAAGGGTCGCTGCAAACCATGGCACAAACATTGCAACCCAGGGTCCAGGCGCTGCAGGACCCACAGCACCCTGCCACCCCATTTTTGCTAGGTGGCTAATACAATATTGCTATGGTGGATTCTGGCTACAGTAAGAGGCTCACGTACATTTTCTAAGCAGGTGCTGTCTTTATCCTTGTTGAGGTAATGCTGTTGCCAGAATCGCAGAAGACTATGGAAGTTGTTCAGGATGAAACCTGGATATTTTTCTGTGTATTCCATCTGTTGCAAAGTGCGCAGATAAAAAGGTAGCTTTTCTTTCCTTCGGGCCAGCATTAGGATAACTAAACTTGTGTTCAAACAACTGACGTTTTCCTAAAAATAAAAATGACAGTAGGTCAAACAACAACAACAACAAACCCTGAGATATCAGTTGTATACACGTCCTTACAAAATGTGCTCACAGTAAGCATGCAGAGGAAGTGCTCCTATTTGTATCAAGAAAGAAGGGACACGGGTCTCCTCAGAGAAGCCAGGTTCCTCCCTGTTCCCAGCCCAGTTCATCCGTACACAGTACCAGCAAGATAACAACGAAGTTACTGTCAGCTCTTTACCTGTGTAAGTGTCTGTACATGAATAATATTAATGAGACGGAAAAGAAAGGACATTCTCATGGACATCTGGGACATATATGATAACAGGCGGCACTCTGATAGGACTTCTGCAACTGCAGCAAGAGGAAAAAGACAATCATCAGGTACTTAACAGTTCAGACACATTGATCCAAGCAACTCAGCAGTAAGAACTGGTGCTCAGGCTGTAGGAACAAACCTGCAAGGTGACCTTTTCTCTGTTTGATACCAAAATTTTCAAAGCCCGGGCTTAAAATTTGAGTTCAAGAAGCATTTGGACAATGCTCTCAGACACATGGTCTGGTTTTTTGGGTGGTCCTTTGGGGACCCTGGAGTTGGACTCGATACTCCTTGTGGGTCCCTTCCAACTCAGGATATTCTACGATTCTATGAAAATGAGCATTATCACAGCCACATACCCATGCCATTTCTTAGTCTTTACCTTTAGCATCAGACTGATTCTCAAATCGGTCCAGGGACAGTGTAATGCAGCGAACCAGCATGTTCGAGTCAACCAATGAACTGTTGATCTGATTCAAAAATATCTGGAACTAAAGAGAAGAAATTCATAGTGTCGCATTAAAAAAATGCAAAGTCATTGTACACGAGCACTCAGAAGAAAAAAGGCCTGACGGAACAGCATGTCATAACATTTTCAGAATGTGTATGGCCAAGAGGTGCACTAACCAATTACCTCGTTGGCACAAGGGGAACAGGCTAGTGAACCTGAGCAGGAGGAGCTACAGACAGGATTTGGTGAGTCGAGCAGTCAGTGCATTCCAGGTTCTCAACATTGGAAGAATACAGTTCTTGAAGGTTACAGGAGAAACCACACCTTGAATTTTGAGCTCCAACACCTAAACCACACACATCACCAACAAAAGCAAACACTGATGCACACAATTTCCCTTTCCCTTCAAAAAGGGAGAGCAAGGCCTAAGGTAGGTTCTGAATGCCAAAATACACCCGGTCATTTCTTTACCACACCAATACATATGCTCGTTATTTTTTATTAACTCTAACAAGAGTAACAGGAGATACACACTCCCGATCTGCCTCATCCGGCCGAAGCCAATACTGGCAGTGAAGGCCGTCCAAAGGATCCCTACAGTAAGTACCTTAAAAACGTTAAGGAACAGAAAAACCTCCAAGACAGTCCTGGCATTACTAAAATCTATTATGAAGCTATCCCTGTCATGTCAATGACATCAGGATTTCACACTTTCTTCTGAAAGAGACAAATGAGACAGAAGGCTGCTGGGCTCTGTAGTTCCTCTAGCTCCCTATTTCCCTACACTTGCTTTGCACATCAGATAGTGCTGGGGAGGAATACAGTGAGGGATTCTTACCAACCCAAAATTTTAAGAAGTTATAGATCAGAAGGTAGAAATCACGAAGTATATAGATAGATTCTCTAGAATGTGTCAGGCCAGTCAACCAAAGAACAACCTGATATTAAATACACCTTTCTTGGAAATGCATCTCTGCTACTGTTTTCCAAGATCTGCCAGACCTGACAGCAACCAGAGAAAAATTAACGTATCATAAGCAAGAGCGTGAGACCATTCAAAACCTTCCCAACCGCTGATGTTACATACACAGAAATCAGTTTGCAGAGAGAGCTGCCCATTCTTGATCTACATGCACAACTCAGTTTTCTAGGTAATTATGTCAACCATGACATCTTAAAATGCACAGAACTTCAAATAATATCAAAGAAAAGGTATATAATTTTACATTATCAAATATTAAATAACGTTTTAACTCATGTACATCAAATCAGCCCCTCCCCCTTTCTTTTTTAAAGAAGCTCCAGTGAAACAATTTTTGGAGCCTGTCTGAGTTTCTGTAACTATCAGCTTAACCCCAAACCAAGTGGTATCACAGGAATTGTTCTACCATCTTTGAGCCCTGACCTTGGACCTGCGTGATCATGTAACGGGCAACATTTTCTGAACAGCTCAGCACTTGCTGACTCAGAGCAGCTGGGAACACTTCTAAGAACACGATTGTATGCAGCAACATACGCACTTGTGAAGAGACTTTGGCAGCTCACTCCTCTGTGTTTATTGTGCACCAGGCTCAACAGATGCACCAAAAGCAGCAAACCAATCTGAGTTTCCTAGTGCTGTATTTGGTTATAAGAGGGTGTAATTTGACCCGCTGGGGACAACACAAATATTTACCTTCTCATCTGTGTTGATGTACTTGTTGAACCTCTTGAATGCATCAATATTGAATTTCATCAGTTCTCCCAGAAGGTCAAAGTAACTCTGAAGCACATCCCGTGATTTGCACTCACTATCAACAATGCAGTAGAGAATATGCTGTCATGGGAGGAAAACATGTTATTGCCACGGTTTAGCCCAAATACAGCACAGACTTTGATTTAATCACTATTTCAAACACTTATCTGCAGGTTTAGTTCTTAAATAACAGAACTAAATACAACAATTCAGACAAGTCTTTTATGAAATTAACTTCCCAATGATGCAGGCTACAGAGCTGGCCACCCCACGCACGCCTGGTTGCCACAAGTAGAATTCACAAATACCTTTCAAAACTTGCCTGATAAAAACTGTATTTTTACCCCCCTTTGAATTCTTTACAGATAAATCCTTCTTGATTGCTACAGAGATGTGTTACAGAAGAAGCTGGATGTGCACTTCATTACCTCCAGAAGTCCTCTCTTTAGCAGAAACATCTGGTCTGCATAGGAGGTGGTGCCTCGCAAAAAACTTTCAACTGCCCTTGCCTGCCAAAACCTAAGAAATGGAAGAAGAGATTTTAACTCTGGAGCAAGGGTAGGAATTTATCACAACTACAATTTAAACCAAATTTCCTAACCAGTTTCATTCCAAACTGAAGCTGGAGAGAGATCTGCTGATCCTGCAGAAAATCACTGACTGTATTGGGTATGAGGTCCAATGCAAACTTTGGCTACAGTGGTAGTGCAGGAGAGGGAGAATGCCAAGTGCAACAAAGCCACATGCTCTTCACAGCTTATGGTTTTCAAGCATTTTCAACTGTTGTGAGCTGTATGAAAACAAATTGACCTTCCAATCAACTCAAAACAGCCCACAGCAATGTAAAATGAACTTACCTGAAGGAGGATTCAGCTGGTTCCTTCTTCATGACCTGAAGAAGTCTGGTCAACAAACCTCTTTTCCCATCACAGACAAGACTCCTAAAGGCACATGAAGAAATGACAGCATGAGTGGAAGGGCTGTTTCTACTGCCCCTTGTAGGACACTGAATCCAATCTCTTCTCCAGAGGTTGGAATGATAAATTAATGACTAGTATTAAATATACAACATGAATATTCATTAACTTTTGTGACTTAGCTCTACCAGTGGGAGTGTTCTGCAGGGCAGACAAAGATGCTGACACCCTTGTTCTACTTCCTTTCAGTGCACTTACAACAGGGTGAATTTTTCCCCTTAAGTACTTATTCAACTTATTCCAGACAAAGTCAGGCAGGTATCTGTGCTTAGAAGGAAACGATCCAAGTAATACGGATGCCATTTCTTACCAATTAGGCAAATTATTATGATAATAGTTATAATCTAGAAATCTCAGAGAATTCCCTTTCAAAGTGAGTTAAGTCTGCTCTGTGCAGACCAAGTCCCTGCTGGTAATCTAGGAGTATTCTGACAACCGAATTCAACAAAATTTTTCACTTTGTGAGGTCTGTGCATCAGAGTTGTGTATTAAAGTGCTCATTAAATCAAAATAGTCGATTGAATAGATAATCAAATATAAGACTAGAGATTCTGTAAGGAGTTTTAACACATTAATCTAATTTAGCTTATTCTAGTTATTAGCTGTTCTTAAAATATGCAGACCTGTAATGGACATTGTGTATGCACTGCTTCTCAATCAAAAAAACTAAGATTTATTCACAGCAGCAATTCATGTACTGGAGGGATCACAGCTTACTTTCCAGCTGTGTCTGCAATGCTAGTAGTGAGAAAGGCCAGACAAACAGGAAGACTGAGCACATAATAATGAAGTCCGGGCCATGAAACCAAAATCCCCATTTTAAGTTGCTTCTGTTTTTAAAGGGCCTTACTCAGAGAACGCAACACGGTTTAAATTTGCTAATGACCACACTGTACAAACCCAGCTAGACACTTCCTGCTGAAGCACATTACTGAAATTAAGGCAAGTGTTGCAGACCGTGGAATCTCAAACAAAATAGGTGACCCAAACCTCCAATGTGTTTGCACAATCCTAGAAGCTGCTGACCTTAAATCCTGTATCCCTACTCACCTGTCGGTGTTGACAACTGCATCAACTTCAGGGATGTTGGCTTTATGGGAGATAGCACTCAGCTCATTAAGTTCTTGACTGTTTAAAAGGAGATATTTGTTCCTAAAGCAAGACAGTTGGGGAGTAGGGGAGAAAAACACGATGAATCCATTCAAGAGGCAGACAAGTGTGCAACTCTATGAAAAGAAATGCCACAGGCCTTTAAGGGCTGCAGGACTAGGCAATAAGTTTTCACCTCTCCAGCTCTCACAGCCTTTCACACTCTACTTCCCCTTCACCACAGCACACTCCCAAACTAGGCCAACTCGCTGCTCTTTTGTAAGCTGTCTTTGAAATTTGCCAAACACAATTTGCCAACACCAACCTGCTTTGAGATGCCTATTCTTTGCTGATCTGTTCAGGATCTTATGGTTTGTTTTGTAAATATTTGCTTCCAGATGGCACAAGTTTCTGAAAATCTCAGCAACAGTTTGCTGAATTTCAGTAGACTTAAACAGCAAACTTTTTCACAGCTTCCAACACTTTTTCTCTGCCATATAGTGATCTTGCTGTTCATCAGTAATTAGCCTCAGTTAGAAAGAAGAAACTGCAAAGGAGTACTCAGTCTTCCTAGTATTTTATTACTTTAAGCAAACTGTAAGCAAACTGTTTACTCTGGAAATATTTAAAGGCTTTATAAAATATAGAGAACAGGAATGGATATTAGAACAAGGAATTTGCATAAAATGATTTATCAAATAGAGATTTTTTTTTTCTTTATGAAAGCCAGTGAGTTTATCTGTGGAACAAATGAAGTGTCCAGAGTTTAGTAGGACAGGTCTGACAATGTAGAAACGTACTCCAGATGCTCCCATTGCCCGACTCCTTCCCCAGTTCCAGCATGTTTCCTTAATGCCCTCCTACTGCAAATTGCTCAGAATCGGCCAACAAAGTTTTATTTTCAAGAAACCAAGGGAAGCATATGAGGCAGTGGTGGGTGTGAGGGTGTACAAAGTAGAACCTATTCATCAAAACACAGCAACTACAAAGAGGGTAAGCTATTAGACCAGAGAGGCGACAGGGATGCCCTCTTGCTTCAAATACTATCTTCCAGATTAGCGCCCAACAAGTGTCATGTGAAGTTTCTTTTGCTCTGGATCAACAGGTCTCTGTAATGAAAACACAGCCTCTCTCTCCATGCATGAACAGTTCTGCAAGTTTAGCTTATTCACGATCTTACTGAAGTCAGTACCAGTATATAAGCACCTACTCCCATCGTGTTCTCAGCTAACTCCACCAGACTGTAATTTCATAGAGTTTATGCAACCACTTGTTTAAAAGCCTTAACCAGATTCCACACATTCCATCCGCTCAAACACTACAGATGAAAGCTGTTTTCTATTTAAACAAGCCTGACGTCTTTGTAGTAGTCACTTCAGTAAGAACATAATCTAGAGAGATCTCACTGGAAAACGTGGAGTGATTCCTCAGCAAACAATGTCTTTAATGAGGGATCTACGACAGGTCAGCCTTCCCCTTGCATGTAAAATATGTTCAGCAGCTCCCCACTCTTATAACTAATATTCTCTAATCAAAAAGACGGCCACTTCCAATATGCATATCTAAGAAATTTAATGGGATCTGGTAAATCCTATAAAAAATATTACCCTTGGCTGTACACAACACCAGCTAGGCAAGAAGTGAATATGCACATGCATATTTAGTGCAATATGCCTCAAATGCAGAGGTTTGCTAAGGAACACGAAACCATCTTGCGGGGCTGAATTAGAGCAGCAGGACACTTACAGAACGCAAAATGCGATTCTGCAAGTCAAACTACAGCAGCAATTCTCTCTGCATCAGAGGAGGTACATCTCTTGAGTAAAGGCATTTAAAAAAACCCTACATCACCCCTCAACTACTATGGCAGAATCAAGCTTCACAAGTATGCCTTCTGAAGGCAAACAGAGCCTTCCTTCCTATTTCCAACCCAGCTTCCAGATGACTACCTTCCAGATAATTGTACCCCTAACATTTTCCACTGCATAATCAGGCTTAATCAGGTCTTCCTCCATTGCTGGTATTTAGACAGCAATTGCATCTTCCTCTTCAGGTTAACTTCAGATGTGCTGTCTTTCGCCCTGATCTTTCAACAGACTTTTTTTTGGCTTGTTCCACTCTGAATTAAGCCTGAATGTGTACACACAGGGAAAAAGCGTCTTGTGAGCACACTGCCTCACTACCGATTCTCAGGGAAAAGAGAGAAACGGCATCATGAAAGCTGCCACCTTCGTCCTGCAGCCACAAAGTGGTAACTCATCACATAAATGTTTCAGTTCAATTCAACATTAAGCAAAACAGGCTCATCTTAATCATCAGTGGACATATTAAACTTGCCCACTGGAGAGCACAGCCTTTTCATAGAGGAGCTGGAAGGCACGTAACATCGGAACAAATGTTTAAGGACAGTGCAATGTTCCATTCACAGAGCAGGCACCGTGCCTAGGAGACCTGCTGTAACTGCAACCAGACAAACAATACCACCGAGCCACAATTTACTGGAGCTTTTCATACTCACTCATGGTGATCACTAAAGCTCTGAAGAAGCCTCAAGAACTGTATCTTTAAAGTAATGTCCTAAAAAAGAGAGAATAACGGTCAACAAAACTGCTTTGGTATTTTTGGCCACCATTAATTACCACGCTGACATGAAACAGCTGAATTGAAAACCTATCCAAATCAAACCCATTTGGACAGTAGAGCAAATGACTTGCATAAAAGGAGAAGGGTGCACTTTGCAGGCTTCCCAAAAATAGAACAGAAGAGGAGGCTACTTGCAAGCCTATACATGTAACAGTTAATTTCTTCTCACCACAAAGACAAAAAAACCATCCTCACTATACTTACTGGTTTAGGGTATCTAGCTTTGAATAACAAAAACAACTCAACTCTTTGCAATTCGTTTTTTGCTCTGTGGCTCTCCTTGCTAGACCCAGCAGCTATCAGTTTGTTAGTTTTGGTCTTTTCCCACTTTTGCCTCCAGAGACAAAAAAATTTACCCCTTTCACAATTCCCAAACTGAGAGATTGGAGAGAGGCTAAATTGCCCTCTGCTAACTTGTTAGAATGAACCACAGATAAAGACTTCAGTGAAAACAGTAATTTGCATTAGAAAAACCAAAAAACCTGAGTCCTACTGTACCTCACTTAACTTATACAGGCATTCCGTTACTCAGTACAATTCCTCAGAGTTATTACATAATAACATCAAAATCCAACACGGTACTTAAAAAGTTACTCACTGGGCTACAGTCACAATTTTGATTGTGTCCATGCAGAACAAGAGCTGATGCTGAATGCTTCCTCCAGATCAGTTTGTCAAACAAATTATTGAGGCCAGGAATCAGTCTGAACTCCGCTATCATTTTATGAACCTGGAAAAGAAGAGAAGGAAGTACTCGCTGCAGCCTCAAACACAGATATAACAGTCTGGAAAACAGATGTGCACAACTACATCATCCTCTGACAACAGAAAGAGTCAATTCTTTATCGAATAGCATGTGTGCATGGTAGCATGCATACTGATCATGATGCACCGTTAGCTTCAATCTGTTGGTCATGGACAGGAAACACATTCTGTGAGAAAACTCTGAGCTGCTTTTTGAATTAACCACTCTGACTCTAGGACAAGCTTTGGAAATTGGGCGATCACTTGTAAGGCACTGAAAATACATCCATACCCAACTTCTGTGCATCACAAAACCAAGCTGCAAACATTCTGCTGCCAGTCACCCACTGAGCATCCTCTGCCTTTCTAGTTCACACAGCTAAAGCTGAGGCAGCCCTTTGAAGACAACAAAATACTGACACACTTTTTGTGCATGTAACCTAGGCAGGAGTCCTTAGCAAAGCAGAGCCTAGCAGTAACACAACCCCAACATAATTGAAACAAACTACAGAGCTAATAATTCTGGTGCGAACGGCTTGCACCTACAGTCCAAGCTTTGATACTTCTGAAGTAAGCACTTAGGAGGATGAGGAGTATGAGAAATATGAAGTGGGATCCTCATCAGTTGGAGGCCTATGACAAACAGCATCCCTTGAGAGGCAGTGTAAGTGAAAATCATGCATGACTGTGAAGCCCAACAAGCCGTAAAAATCACCTGCCCAATGCAGTAAAGGCTATGTTCCTTAAAATTAAGTCACCTAAACATTAAGCTAGGCCGTCCTTGAAATGTAGCATCCTAACTAGCAGTACTTAAGCAGACCACTCAATTTTGCTCTGTTTTCCTCAAGTACCTGAATGAATCAAAAGTATTAAAGCCAGCGCTGTTTTACAGCTTTTCATTCTTATTCTTGTTAACAGCATAGCTGATGGGCTTCTGTGTTCCTTTTGGCTGCAGCCACCAACTTTCCCATCTACCTGGAAATCACATTCCCGCTTCTGGCCATCTCTGTGAGTATCACATTGGAGGAAGCACGCAGCTCCTTCCCACCGCACTCATGCCACCCTGACAGACTGTGAAGTTTGGAGTCCTGCACTCCTTTATCTGAGGGCACTTTCTACTCCTCTGATCCAGTCACAAGCCTCCAACAGAAGCAGCTCTGAGGAAAGCAGCTCGTAGGCCCTGGGCAACCTGATCTAGTGGGTGGCATCCCTGCCCATGGCAGGGGGGTGGAACTGATGGTCTTTAAGGTCCCTTCCAACCCGAGCTGTTCTGTGACTCGATGAATGTCTGGACAAAGCACTCCCCTGCAGTCCCATCCCTCAGCAGCCAGCTTGGCACAAGCCCCACAGGATGAAACCAAGTGTGTGAGCTGCCTGCGAAAGCCTCAGTCCCCTGCTACAGGAGGAGCTCTCTGCATTCCTTGTTTTAACTCGGGAACCTGCTCCTTCCCACACAGAGCATGAACCACTCAATCCAATTGACACCTCCCTGATCGGAAACGTATTCAGATTACTTTTAGTTTGCTGAACTCTTAAGCTCTCCCCTGACAGACTGCTGCGTGACAAAGCTCCTGAGTCACAGTCACTGCCTTTGGATCATGCTCCCCCCATGACCCCAAGCTCATTACAACTACTGCATCCAGGGATGCCAAGACAATCCCTGCTCCATACCCATCCTTCAAACTCCTTTGCCTTTCTTTCCCCTGTTGCTGCCCGACCTCATATAAATTGCTCTATTACTTTCTCGCCCCTAAAGCTATTACGAGCTTCTACTGTACATGGTTTGTCTCCCTGTAGCAGGAGCAAGTAAAACAACTGATTATCTGTCACAATAGAGACATGCAAGACAGCCTAGAAAAATGTATGAGGAGAGTAATTTAGGGTGTGACCATAATGAGAAGGGAGCAGAGGCAGAGATCTGCAGTGACACACCACTTATCCCCAAGGGTGTGATCATTCTCAACACGGCAGCAGGTAGGAGCCAAGTCACTGTGAGCAGTTTTCAATTTATGCAAGTCAGTCAAGTTCAAACCAAGGAGTTAGAGTAAACGCTCAGCAGCAGGTTTAGTTTAGGAAGCTGCATCATGCTTCAAGCAAATGTCAGACCATTATATTGATTACCACAGCGGACTGAAGCAGATTTGTGACGCCCTTTAGAAACTCTGCACAAAATTATTGCAATATTGAACTATTAAGATCTTTGCCTGCTCAGACTGGAAGACTGATGTTACAGATCCTATGCTTTTATTTCCTGATAGAAAAAGAGAGCAGCTGAAATGCTTGTCAGTATGAGTGCTGTCGCAGACACTGCCACTACTCGCTTACAGAAGCTCAGCTCAACAAGGAACAGCTCGGTTCTGATTCTTAATCTGACTTCCTCTCACGAAGGGGAATAGATTTACATCTGCCACACAAGTCCCTGAAAGTTTTATGCAGATAAAGAACGATGGATATTATTATGTTCAAACAGAAGTAGTGGATTTTACAAAAGGACCTGACTCTGGACAAAAAACATTTGGGAGTGAATAACTTTAAATCTCGCAACAATTCAACTCCAGTCCTGAATGAACCCTGGAGAGGAAGAGAACTGCATGCCAGTTTTACCCTTTTTTTCCTCCTAAAAGGACTAACAACAGGAATAAAAGTTTCTTATGGTAGCAATTGTGGTTTCTGCAAGAATTGCTAGCTTCCTCTGGCTAGTATTAAACAGAATCTATTTAATTTTAATGCTAAGTATCCATTTGTAGGTTCACTGTGAACAGGTTAGTTATGTTGCAAAACCGTACTTCAAACACACTTTTACTTTGAATTCAGATCAAGAAATTTAAAGGACTGCCTGTAATGAGTATTTGTGAGTCCTATAGGGTGGGAGGTTACTAGCAAAGAACAAAATGCTCAGGATAAATGTGCTCACGCAACAGCCCCCAAACACAGCTACTCTTGCCCAATACAACAACCCTGCAAGAACTTGAAAAAATGTGATCCTCCCAGTCTCTAGGGCATCCTAACACCCAGCTATTCCAAGCTGCGCTGCTGAGCTGAGCAGACTGCCAGCACTGGAAATCTGTCAAAACTGCACCAACAGATTGCTTCTCCTTTCCCTTCACAATATGCTTTTGACCCGTTTAAAACCCAACTATAGCCAAGCTGCAGTGACTGGTTCTCCAGAAGTTACGTAAGGTAGGGAACAAATTATTAATTTTTCACTTCAAAGGCAAGAAATGCAAAAGGAACAGATGAGTGGGATTTCTATGCAGTGAAAAGTTAGTACTGACAAAACTGAAGTGTATCCTCTCAGCTGAGAGTTTAACAACATGCTCACTTGGCTGAGGCACGGAAATGTACTGCAAAAGTCGCCAGTGTAAAAACGACCCCAGAGGACTTCCAAAAGTGAAAGAAGCCCAAGTGGAATGCCTGGTGGGGTTCTGTCCAAGCAGGTCAGCAGCACGTTGGGAGGAGGAGGAAAACCCTACCAGGCAACTCCCGCAGGTATGGCCACACACTTTCTCAAAACCAGATCCAGGAGGCTTCCTGGATGAGGCACTTCTGTCACTTAATGCTGCAGATTAGGGCAGCCCGTGAGTACCTTCACGTGAGTACCTTCACGTATGTACCAGGTCAAGGCCTGCCATTAGCTTTTGTTGCTCTGCATCCATCTTGCACCACAGCAGCAGCTCGACAGCAGCTCTCCACCCCCACGCTGTCACAAGCTGTGCTCAACAAGTCCTGCCCAATGGCTCATTCTCAGCAACAAAACACTGCCTATTTGTTTGTGCATCACTGCAATGATGGGATTTGTCCAGCTTTATGCCTTGAGCTTTGCCCTTCATGTTTCTGTGTCCATGACCTAATTAATAAGCACTTAGGTTTACAGAGACATCATCAACTTTTGCATGTGTGATCATTTGCCAATGCTCACCTGATTCCTTTGTCTCCCCATAAGCAACACACAGAGAACATACAACACCTCCAGCTTATACATAATCTCGTGCATGATCTTCATAGACTGTGGAAGCTGTGTTCGTGTTGAGGTGTTGGCCAATCCGCTTTCATCAGAAGACTCTGAACAAGATGGCAAAGATGTGAGCCTGAGGCAGTTTCAACAGGAAAGGATTCGTTACAGTTATTACTTTTACACTCAGACACCACAGATGTAAGACCAGCAAGTCTGCCTGAATCCTCTTCACAACTAAAAGTATTGGCATACAACAAATAACCAACTTAAATTAAACGCAAGAGAAGAGGAAAAATATAGCTGGAACTTTAGAAGAGATAAAGTTTGACTTTTTTAAACTATTTAAGTTTTCCATAGTAAGGTAAATGGCATCACCTACATAAAATAACTAGGATCACCTAATATGAATAATAGAATACTGCATCAAAAAGAACTTGGCAGAAAAGGTAATAAAAATAAGTGTGAGATTATCAGAGGCATTTATTATTCGCCTACTTCCATTTTGTACCTCAATACCAGCATACTTAGGCCACAGTTAAATATTTTCATAGCCCCATTACATTGCTAAAGGGAGAAATTGGATGTAACATGCCACAACTGTAAGTAGAAAATGTGATGAAATCATGAGTGACACACAGAAATGGGGACAGTGAAATCTTCAGGTTGCAGTTCAGAATGGAGTTAGCTCTTTACAAAATTCATAACTAACCCACGAACTGCCCTGCCAGAGGATAGTGTAAATGCTTTTTAAACCCATGGGAAGGAACAGTCACCAGACAAGAACACAGAGGAACAAAACCATCAAAGGCTAAAAAGTATAGACACTACCTTTGACTCATAAATCCGTACGCCACAAGCCACTAGAGACTGAGGCAGTATTCTGCGAAAGTATGTCTAGGTTTGCTTGCTAACTGATTTTGTGGGTCAAGAGCTGCAACAGGGCACGTTGCACCTCTGCGAAATTGCCTGGTGAATTCTGTTTCAGACTACTAAGCAGTCTCCAGTTTGCACCAAGATGGTGTATAAAGGTATGTACAAGATGCCGTTGGAGCATATACTTCATTTTTTGTGCACTTTCAATTTTTTAAAATAGTTTCTGCAAAACTAACAAAGATGGATAAAGAAGAAAGCTTCTAAAGAAGTAAAAAACAAAGATTTAGCTATCAAATTTTGGGGATAATTTTCATTCAGTTATTTAGTGCTTTGAATTAAGTAAAACATACATTGCAATTTTGTAATATTGAAGGGTGAAAAAACAAACCAGGCACTTGCTTTAAAGCTTTTTCCTAAGTTTGTATTAACACTTCCATACACTCCTCTGGAACAACCTTTCCTTTTTAAAGGAGGGGTCACTTCCTTGGTATGAAGTATATGGAATAAATTCCATCAGCCTAAGTTTTAGAGCAAATTCTGGTAAAGTCACTTACCTCAGACGTGTTCTTGTCACTCTGGGGGAGACTAACTCTAAGGATGTAGTGTTACAAGTAAGTGTTATAAGTAAGCGTTATCCAGGCGTACAAAGGGCACAGTTTATCCTGGAACGCTTTTCCTTTTGCTAACTTCAGCTCGTGAAAATTAATCAGTGCTACATGAGAACAAAACAGAGTCAGACCTAAATGCTGATATGGCAGTCTTTCATGCAAGAAAAGTGGAATCAATACTGGTTGAAAGGAAAAGCAACAAATGACAAATACTGAAGAAAATAAAGTATGCGTTGTTAATGGTGGCTAGAGGAATGCAAGCCAGATACCTGTACTGCTCTGCTCTGCCTCTTCATTTGCCACTCTCATCAGTGCATCAAGCACAAGCGCATTGTCCAGCCAGGTATACCATTCTTCTAACTCCTGCAGGAAGCTAGAAGTACCCGTTGTTTCAGATACCTTCCGTGTTGCCAGTTTGCATAATCGCTCAATGAAGCCTGGAATATTCAGAAGCGTAGCTGAAAAAGAAAAATTATATTATGACTCAGGATCACCAACAACAGTCATCAAAACCTCTCTACTGACAGGTACCAAAATACCTACATTAGAAATACAGAAAAGTACAAAGGAACAAATTCCATCTAGTTAAAAAGATCCAAAGATTGAAGTAGTTGGTGCACTCTCCTCTTAAGAGCTGGGAGAGAGCGTACATACGCTAGGCATAATTCCATCAGCACTAAACTGGTCTACGTTGGACATACACTGGATAAAAAAACAATTCTGCCCTATTCTAACTGCTTGTTTCTGGACAATTCCCTTTCGCTGACACTGCTGTTTTCTAACCCATAGTGAGTCAATATCAAGAAACCGATCTGGCTGAAAATTAAGCAGGCAGAAATAAAGCAGCAGCCCTTGAAAGGGCCAGCTCCACCCTCCTCCTTTCTGTGTGTGATGCCACCTCCTTCATTTTGCCTCCTGTGGTGTTTGCCTCATAGCAAACTGAACTAGCCCACTTCTGTAGCTGGCTGGAAAGCTCTTTGCATTTTAAGTATATGCTTCCCAAACTAGTTCATCAGAAAGTAGAATAGGAGGGGAGCACATGATGGCAGCCCCAAGTTAGAGCATTGTAATTGTTGTGAACTGCACCTTTAGAAACAGCAGTTCAAGGACAGAAGTCACTGATCTGCAACATCTTTGGGTGGCCTAGAGTGTGCTAGTATATGCATTTTGTCCTAAAGTTTTCACAGAATGACTTAATTACGGGACCTGTTTATTTTATCATAGAACAGCTTGGGTTGGAAGGGACCTCAATGATCATCCAGTTCCAACCCCCTGCCATGGGCAGGGATGCCACCCACTACACCAGGTTGCCCAGGGCCTCATCCAGCCTGGTCTTGAACACCTCCAGCGATGGGGCATCCACAACCTCTCTGGGCAAAGAAGTCAAGTTACACTAAGGTAAATACACGGCTAAGTCTTCATAGTTGCACATAACGTAGAAAAGGACAAAGAATTTAGCCATGAACACTATGTAAAAAAGCTGTGATTCTGCTCACTAGTACCATCTTGGAAAGAATAAACTCCCTAATAAAGATTTTTAAATGGAATATGCTTTTCAGTCTTTGATACAGTCTCTGACTGTGCAAACAAAAAATGGTCAGTTAAACATTTGCTCAGCCAAGTTCAGCTCTACGGGGTCCAAGCTTATTCAGTTCAACTAATTTAAATTAAACTTTGTACCCACACCTAGACATACTTGTGCATTGCTCTTTACAAGCAAGCTCTGGTGATCGCAAGGCAGAAGACAATACACCACCACCCCCCTTTAAAGTTTCTCAGCTTCCGCCTGCCATATTATTCTACCCATCTTTCACTTGGATGCTCTATAGCTGGCAGTGGTTATGAACAGAGCTTTCTTCTTCATGGCTAATAGAGAACATTAGAAGATGGAAAAAACAGCTCCAAAAACCCTTTTTGTGCATCTTGAAATGGTCTGACCTGGACCTATGCAAATGTCTGCTTCAGAAGCTCAAAAGATTTTCAGTATATCAAGAGCTGAAAACAGCAGATTCCACCTTTGATGGTATTTTAATTTAATGTCTTGCCTAGAAGGTTGAGTATGAATTTAGGACTTCTGCAACTGAGAAAGGCCCCTGCGTCTGTACTTGGAAAAATAAGAAAATCTGCACTCTGCCCACAGTTAAAGTTTAGATTAGACCCACAGATTTCAAAGGCTAGCGTGGTAAGGGTAGACAAGTGACTAACAAACATACTTTTCTTGTTGATAGACAGACATCCTGCTCATGACAACGCCCGATAAAAATCAGAGAAGGAACTACTCTGACAGCAACTGTGACGGTCGTAGAGATTTAGTTCAGGAACTCATATGTTAAGGAGAACATGAAATTACTGAGAGCTGCTAAAGGGAAGGCCATGGAAGCAACCACGCAATAGAAAACAAATCCAATTATTTTAAGCCATTCAGTTGACCAAAGATGGCTGAAATGACTGACTCAACTCACCTAACTACTAACTGCATCTGAAACTGAAAGCTAGAAAGTTTCATTAACAGAGAAGACTGTCTCCAGGAATTGCTCAAAGAAACTGAATAAAGACAAACACTTTGTAAGACAGAATGCTTACAGTAACTGCTAAAAACACACACTATAGATCTAAGGTTGAGAAGAGGGAAATTTTACATTATTGTGATTCTTCTGCATTTGTTCACAATGTAACAGTTACCTTGATTAACTTCAGCTCGAGACGGTCCCAAGTTTTTTTTCTGCTGAGCATTTTTGGCAAGCAGCGTGTGCTTGTCATCACTTCCTGTGTCAAGTTCAGAAATTGTGACGGCGAGGATCCTGCAGAAATTTGCAAGCTGCTGCTGATCGAAACTAGACACAAGGCTTGCAAGATTGGGTATATCATCCAGTTGTATCATTTCCTGGAAGAGGCAATGTAATCTAAGTTGTGCATGATGTTCAATAGGAGCATGTACAACACAGCCTGAAAGCTTCATCTACAGCTTCTCTGTGGTGAGATCTGTGTTATTTCAATGTTAGTAAAACAGAAGCACACAAGCAGTGGCAAATGAACTCTGCAAACAGCTGTTACTTTACAACTGGTGTCATTTATGTTTATTAATTCCAGAAGCATATATATCTATCCTTTAAAGACTTTAAGGGCTCTGCATTTAAGTCAAATTTGGGGGCCTTTTTTCTTTTTTAATCATTTAACAGACCATTTGCATTTAAAGTTTCAAATCTGAGTTTTCCGCTTCTGTCTGTAGTTTCTTAGAAGCTTACAGATGAGAACAGGCTCCTAGATTTCCCTCCCTCAGTCTTGTTCATTAAAAGATATAAAAATTATTTTGAAAATTTGTTATTTACATTCAGATAAACTAAGCTTGTTTACTTCTTTAGAAGTGCAATATCCTCAACTTTACTCTGAAAAAAAACCAGCAACAAGCTAGCTACAAGACCCTGACCCTCTCCACATAATGTACATTTTGTTGACAATTTTCCCAGCGTTACACCTCTGAAGTTTTCTTTGCACCACATTAGGGTACTACGCTGTAATGACATCAGCAAGGTTTTCAGTACAAGTTCAAAAACCCAGCTCACACAGAAGACCTCACTGTCTGTTCCCCCAGCCTACAGCAAACAACCTCAAGTAATCTCAGGGAGATAACAAAACCCAAGGTAAGGGAGAGAAGCACGGGAAGCTTTCTGGATGTCTGCAAGAATACTGAAATATCTGGAAAGTAATCAAAAGGAAAGGACTAAAAAATGAATTTGGATGAGTTCCATTTTCTTTATTTGAAATATTGGCCATGATTTAATAATGAGCTATGTATCCACTCCCCCCATCATCCTCTGCAAGCTATGCAAAAGCATTACAAATATGATACCACATACATAGTTTGGCTTCTGTCTGAACTGTGATTAAAGCTAATGATCAGTGTAAACAGGCATGCTTCAAACAAGCTACAAGAAGTGAGAATGCTAGCTTTGAGAATTATTTTCAGCAACCCTTCACAGAAACAGCTGCATTTTCTCCACTGGCCTGAAAAGCCATGCAAAAATAAGAAACCAGTTAACAAACCTTTTTTACTCCCAAGATATCTTCAATGAGTGTTGCAGTTTGCAGGAATGTCTTTTTGTTTGTCATCAGCGTAAACAGGAACAGCACAAAGTCATTTCTTTCTGCCAGTCGCCTTGTGACTCCTTCCGTCTAGAAAGCAACAAGAAGCACACAGAGTCAGAGCCCACCTTGACACATCATGCTACAGGCACATGCACAACAGTTTTAAGATGATGTATTATCAAATCCTCTGTTCCTGAAAACATTGTGTTTATAGTGACCAAATCTAACTCTAATCCTCGCTTGAAGTTAACAAGAGCCTTGCAAAAACTACAGGCTCCAGGATGAGAGCCTTCACTCAAGGCAGAGTCGTTTACTTGCTTAAATCAAGAGTAAACACTGAATGCCTGGAAACATGTCAGAGAGGCTTGTCTCTAGTTTCCCATACAAATTATAATCAGCTCCATTTCATAATATGCAAATGCAGTCCCCAGATTCCTCCTTAACTGTTAGCATTCCTCTCAGCTGGGCAGAGTTCAAGCAACCAGAATCAAGCATCAGCCTTAATGAATTCAGTGATGAACACATCAGTCATGCTACAGCACACTAAGGCATGACTTTTGGGTTCATCACAGAGTTAAGTAATGCTAGCTTTCATGCTCTGATCTCTGCTGACAGCACGGACAGTCTTTTCTGGAATTAAATGTAACTTAAACTACATCCTCAGTGCTTGCAAAATTGGCTATTGTGACTGACCTATCACCACTGCTCACAGAAATAGACTAGCTTACATTCTTCCTAAATATTTACAGATAAACATAAGAACAGTTTATGTTGCACACAGAAGACCTCTGTGATCCTGAACAGTTCTCATTCAAATGAGTGGTAATAATAAAGTGAATCAAGTCAAACAGCAGCTAATCCAAAAAAATGCAAACTTGTTCCTTCGCTATTACCATAATCACAGTTTGCAGAAGTTGCATTACCTCTAGTTTAAGGAAAAAAAATAAAATCCTATTAAGTCAAGCAGGCGGTGGTGCTCCCTCTGTTCTCCTTCCCATCTGTATACAGATACTTAGTACTCAAACTCTCGAGATAAGGTTGATGTCTTTGGAAGAGCTCCAGTCCAGTGACTATCATCTTGTGTTTTTTTTCATTAAACAACGCTCCCTAGGTTATGACCTAATAAACTGTGTGATTAACTAAACAATGCTGAGGATGTTCCCTGTAAGCATAATCAGAGGCATGCCCTTCTAGCTCTCCATTAAAATTCTGAAGCTATTTCAATAGCTGGCACTGATCTGCCATCAATGCGCAACTGGACTGATATTCAACATACAAAGAATTTGCAGGATCAAACTTAAAGAGTTTGCCAGCACTGTTACTGAACAAGATGAGCTGTAGCTTGGGTTAGACTGTAGGCACCCATTTCTAGTTTCAAATTTTAAGCCTGAATACAACAAACGCTGACATGAATTTCCTATGGGAACACAGACACACAAAGATCCAAACAAGAGAGATTAAGCTTAACAACGTGCCTAAGACGACACAAATTATTTGAACAATGATCCAAAATACGGGGTGGTCCTATATTTAACTAAAGGAATTCTAATGAAAAGATTCAGAGTAAGTTTAAATTATTTTTAAAAGAGTCTGTCTGTTGTCTTGTCAAGTATAAAACAATCACATCACTTGAAAAACAGCAGATGTACTGGTCAAGCCAGAACGCGTTTTCATAGCAGTTGCACTTACACATATACACGTGTTGTACAGTATGCTTAAACAGTCCTTGATGAGGTCATCGCTTACTGCAAAGAAGAAAACAGACATTCACTAGTCTTATCTTGACAAGTAATGTTGCTCAGTAACATCCACAGTAGTGACATGAATAGCTATAAACTGAGTGAGAATTCCAGGCTAACTACTGACTTGGATCATACCTGCAAATGTCTTGCAGATAAAAAACACAGTAAATTACTCTGTAACTGCTGTTTGCTTGCTTTCTTCCAAAACTACCACTGCCTAGGACTGCAGATAGAGATGTACCTGAGGTCTAGCACACTTCTTAGTCATGCGCAGAAAATTACAGGGTTTGTAAACAGTATTTTAGAGAAGGAAAGAAGTCATAAATCAACTCAAAATTTGTCAATATGGAAAAAATGCTATAAGAGACAAATTAATTCCAATTATTAAACATGAAAAGAAGTCAGTCTTTAGTTCATGTGTTTTTCTCCAGGCAGCATCAGGAATTGGTAGAAAAGCTTTCAATCTGATTTATTCCAGCATTTTAATATTTAAAAAACATATGGGCATAGAACACCTTCCTCTAGCTCAAGTTCAAGTTACTTCACCTTTGAAGTTCCCTGGCTGGTGGGCAGGGAGCACAGCGCATACCATGACATTTTCTTTCCTCAGGAGAGTTGCAGGGAGTCAACAGAATCACAGACAAGAAAAATGGAAACACTAAACTGAAGCTGCTCCAGCAGGAAAGCTGACCTGAAGCTACTGCTCCCCATTAGCAAGTTCTCTTTACAACAATTTGGAAATTACTAGTCACTGTGACTTGGTCAGGAAAACAGCATACTTTTCATTATCTCACAATCTCTATACCTCCTACTACATAAACCATGCTTTGTGGCTTATTGTTAATAATTGTTAACAGTAGCTATAGCCACAGTAAGATGAAGTTTCAAGTGACTACAGATTTGCTGCATTGAGAAAAGTTATGCTGACAGCATGAATACTCCTGATTTTGCAGCAGGTTACTATCCTAATTCTCAACATGAATCACTACTACAGAGAATAAAGAAACCAATGATTCATTTTGGAACATGAAATCCCTGGTATAGAAGGAAAAGAGCAACAGAAAAATAGAATAACTCCTGCTTCAAGAAGGGTAAAAGGCAAAAACGGAAAAAAAATGAGCAGATCTATTTACTTACTTTTTTGTTTCTTCTTTTGTGTCATAAGGGTTGGTCTCATGAGAATTTCTACTAAAAGCTGTAAAACAATAGATAAAGAATTAAAGGAATAATCATTGGGACACAAATAACCAGTTAATTTGTCAGTGACAAATTCAAACTTAGACCCATCTTTGTTGAAGTCACTAAGATGAATGACGGGAGTTTTACAATCAAAAACCCGGTGGTGTCAATATTACGTTCACAAAAAATAGTTGTATTTACCCTGCAGAAAGAATAACACACTTATAAAACAGGCTCCCAGCGGCAAGTTTTTAAGCACGAGTCTGCAAAGAATGTATTTTCACACATATCCAGATAACATCAAGGATGACTATCACACATTTCCCAAAATAATGAATCTTTAGCAATAATCTGCAAAGAAATGCAGATTTTGAAAGGGCTCTTCCTAAATCTTGCTGGATTTCAAAATATATTTCAACTTGAAAGAGGAAAATATATTTTTCAGTGTTTGTTAGAGCAACTGTTGAATAGGGTAGCAAAATGACAGCAGCACTAATGTAGTGCTCATATTAACAGCTTAATTTTTAGGAGGAGAATGCACACCTCAAGGCCAGGTATCCGAGATAAGCACGCAAAGACATCCATAAACACTTGGGATGCAGGCCACCTGCTCTTCTTCTGGGAAAGAACATCTACTGCAAGCAGTGTGTCTTTTAAGAGTGGCTGCAGTAAAGATCTCTTCTATCCTGCCACAGAAGCATACCCTATCTCTTTCTTTTTCAGTACTATAACCCACCACGTAGTTATCATCTTATCCTTGAGCACTGGTATGCTTCGCACATACATTCCAGGGACTGGACTGCAGTGGTGTCAGACAATCCTTGGAGAGGGCTTTCTTCAGCCATCTTACTGAAACCGCAACAATACGCGGCAAGAAGTGCAAAAGGCCAAAGGCAGAGAGAGAATAGGTAAGAGGGTGCCTCACTTACTCAGAGAAAAAAACCCAACCAAACAAAAACAAACACAGAAATGGAGTTATGAGATCTAATTTCTTGAAATGGGCTTGCATTCATGTCCAAAGTCCCTAAAGCTCATGTATTAATTGACATGCTCGCGTACTCTCAGGCAGTATTTTACAATAATTCATATAAAGGGACGATGCACAAATGTGCTTTTGTTCTTCCTTGATGTAAAGGCTGTCTGAATCTGAAAGTATCTACACAAACACGCTATCACACATTATAGTGTGATGCTATGGAGTACACTGCAAGTCTAGTGTCTTCCAAAGTTACTGATACTTCATGGTTTGAAATATCCCAACTCAAAATCAGTACATGGCATGCACAGAACTAGTAGATCAGACTAATTGCTTTTCAGGTACTAAAGTAGGACTTTCAAAAGCACCTACCGCTACCTTCTAACACTACCTTTAACCAGATTAAACTCACTTGGACCAGCCAAATCTCTCACCACAGGTACCAGGTAATTAGGAACCAGGTATCTATTGTTATAGTCAGAAAGCTGACTGTTACCCAAGAAAGCTAAAAAACAAAACAAACCAAACAAACAAACAAACAAACCACCAAATCACTCCCCTTAACTATCAAAAAAACAAATATACATTCACATTTAAATATGAAACAAGGCCTTTTCCAGTGCATTCTTATGGTAAAAACTCTTTAATAGAAAGCATCACTTTTTCTGTTTAAAAATAAAAAGTATTGTTTTTAAGCATTTTCATACTATGTTCTAAATTGTTTGGGTAGCTGAAGAACGTTGTCCTCAGATGACATGATTCCAGCAACTAAGCTAGTGTTATTTTCAAAATAATATATCCTAAATAGATGTCTTGTTGAAATAAAGGCCCATTACGCATAACAAGAGAGAAATAGCAAAGACTGCTAGACAAAAAAAAAGAAAGTTCATCAGTTGCCTGAAAAACACAAATCATACATTTCTAAGGAAAGGCAAGATCCTAGTGTCTGTCACAATAAAATTGAGCAAACTTGGATATATTTGTAATGTCAAATTACAACAGATAAACAAAGAGAGAAATTGCCAAAACATCTACACATAAACCTAGCAGCCCTGCTTAAAAATTTTTCATAGATGAAGCAGCGCGCATTGCATGGCAGCAATAAAGAGACAACCTTGCCAGAAGTGTACTAGTGTGCTTAAAACCAAAAAGACATTCCCTTCAGTAAGTGTCATTCTTGGTGCTTTAGTAGTGACTATGGTATTTAACCTTTCAACTAGAAATCATTTGAAACTGTTGAAGACCCTAGAGGTCTTGTCTCTCAAGTTACAAGCAGGCTACCTGAAGAAACAATCAAATTTACAACATAAAAACCAGCATTTTGCTTTTGATGATGTAATACATTGGAAAATACACCTTTTTCACATTTTGAATGACTCAAATAGGCACAATTGTAATTACTAACATCAAATCAGTAAAATGCTTCTGTAGCTTGCATTTAGAAACTTCACGAGTCTCAAAGGTGTCACTTACAGATTTAGCAACGGCATGACTACCATGCAGAAATCTCTTGGTATCTTTGAAAAAAAAAAAAAAGAAAAAAAACCAGCAACAAAACCAAACAAAAACATGACCAGCCACACTTACATCAACTCCTCCAAACAAGTCAAAGGTGTACGTATTTGGGAAAGTGGACTCTTGAGCAGCTTTTCTATCTTCTGTAACAAATGCCATGGCTTCCATCGAGAGAAGTGGAGAAATTTCCTGTATGCAGTTTAAAAATACAAACAAAAGAGATGATTCATAGAGAAAACTATTCATCAGTATAAACACAACTTTCTCAGACTATCCATGTGATCTAGTGACTAATCAATTACACACATTCCTAGCTATTATTTGCATCCAGTTCACAGGTACTATCATGCAAACACTTTCAAAAGTCGCAGTGTATCATCATACTAGCCTTTAAAGAAAGTTAACAACAAAAAAACCACCCCATTCCAGAACACAGCAGGCAATACCTTTAAGATGCTTTGGCACTGGGAGAAGTCGCTGTTTGGGTGGCTATGCTCGTACAGCTTTTGCAACAGTAAGGGAATCCCATTCCATTTTGCTTGTTTATCTCTCTCCTTTAACAAGGCCTCTGTGATCTGCAACAAAGGACGAATATAATTCCCATATGTCCAGTGCATAACACCCAGGAAAACACCCTGCCCATAATTCCAATATTGGAATACCACAGACAATCACATGTTGTAGTCTGTACCATTAGAAAATGCAGCACCTCTTCCCAAACAGCAATCTATCCAGGACTGGTAGCAGCAGAATTTTACAGATGGTCGACGTATCTCATGTGGGACAGGGCTTACAGCAGGTGTTATCACTTCAAATACTTACTTATACGAATTTATACTTAGTTATTAGGGAAACATAATCATCTCTAAATAATTCCACTAGTGTAGCTCTGATTGACAGGTCACTGAAGGAGGAAACTGGGGCCTTGACACTATCACAAACGACACTGGACTGAAGCAGAGAGCACACACTGAAGACAGAAAGACTTCATTACTCGTTACGTTCAACCAGTAACGAGCATTTCCTCGGCCAAATCCCTGAAGCCATTGCTGGTCCTAGCAATGGCCCAAACCACGAAGATGTACAAGCACTCCTGAGGAACGTATCAACACCCCAGTGAGAAGTCCCTCCGCAGCCCTGGGCTGCTTGTAACCGCAGACCGACAGCTGCACCGGCAGGAGAACAGCACCGCCGTTACCCCCGGAAAGCAGGCTGCGATCACGAACAACACCTTAGCATTTGTTACTGCAGTTTGCAAACGTCCTCCAACTTTCTTCCTCCTCCACAGTATTTTACACCTAAACAAACGCAGTAGCAGCACAAGACTAGTGAATATTCTGCTTAGAGCACTGAAAAATTTACAGCAGGCGTTGCAAAGGCTGAACGCTGCAGGTTAATTCCAGTGGGTGCTCTGAAGGAGGAACTCTTCATCAAGTCCCCAGTCCAGTTAACATGAACCAGTATTTAGCCCCTCTGCTTAACGTTACTTCACTGGAGGTACCGAGACGAACCTGAAGTGAGGATTTATCCTTGTAGAGAAGGGGAGAGGAGACAACAATAATTAAAGCCAGCAAGACCTCTGGCTGGTTTTACAAAATTTTATATACCTTTCAAATAAAAATAAAAAATAAAAAATAAAAAAAAAAAGCCAATCCTCAGGCCAGCAAGACCTTACTTCAGTGCCACGCTGGTGAATTTTCCCTCACTCCTAAACCCACACTTCTCAGCTGCTCTCACTCTGGGTCAGTTAACCTGCATTGTTTCCTTCCAGCCTGCTTTAATGCTCATTGTTAATAGTTAACAGCCAGGAAATCGCCTTCCTTATTGTTTCAGCCAAGACATCCTTCTCAGCTACACCTCAGCATACCATTCCAAAGGGATGGGCCATTCGGTTCCAATTAGACAATTATATGCAAATATCCTCCCATTTCTGACTGAGAATTTAACCCTTTTCTCTGCTTGTAAGACAGCATACGGGAAGGCCAGAAAACTGACACAAGCACATGAAAAACCTCAGACTGACACTAGTTCCTACGGGTCCTCTCCCGTCCTAGCTTCCCAGATCCTTAGGGCTCTTTTCCTGATGAAATACTCAAATTTGTACTTTAAGAATTTCAAGGTTCGTAAGCACCAGTTTTTCTTGCTACAAGGAGTGACTGAAGCAATACAAGCAAGTCTGGCATGTAACACTCTCTCCAGTTTTAAACTTTTCTCTAATTTCTGACTTTGGAGTAAGAGTCATCAACCAACATCGCTGGAGAATGCGGCAGAAATCCTTCTGCGGAGGCCGTCCTTACAAGAAATGGCAGGACAAAACCAGAAAGTCGAAATGGCTTCGCATTATTTGGACTGTGAGTAATGGATCAGCCTCTTTGAAGTCACCAATCCCCAGTTCTCCCTGTAACACCCAGCACAGAGAGGGCGAGGAGCTCTGCCACTACCCCGTCTCCGCCATGGGAGGAGCACACAACCCCAACCCCACGAGCTGCAGGAGGAACCGGATTAATTGCTGGGTAAAGTGCAAAGAACACGCAGCAAAATGCCAGGGACAGGATCCAACTATCTGGCTCCAGCTGATGTGGGAGATACCACAGGCAGCGATGACGTGAGCAGGCTGCAGCCTGAGGTTCCAGCGGCGCAGCGCAGAGTTCAGCATCCAAGCGCTCTCAACAGGCCAAAAGCCCTTAAATGCTGTTTTGTGCTTAACTTTGCCCTGGGCTTCACGCTGCATTTGGTAATCACACACACACACTTGTCGGTTTAGGGCAGAACCCATCTCCGTCCTCACTTCTGTACCAGCAGGGCTTCCTCTCCCCGTCCTGGCCTCTGATACGCAGCCGCTTGTGCTGGTCTGCAGAAAACTTCCAGACGTGAAATTCTGAAAGACTGAAGTAAACGTTTCCTTGCTCTCATCTCCTTGTAACTGCTTTCAAAAAAAAAAAATAAAAAAAGCTTTTCTTTCTCTTGATTTAATGCCCGACTTTGGTTTCGTTGCAAGCTCCAGCCTGTGGTCCTTATGAGGCTGCCCTGGCTCGGAGTATTTCCATTGTGGCGGGGCGGCATTTGCCAGCGGAAAGACTTTGGATTCTGCGGAGGGATTCAAATTCAATTAAATGGGATGGAGCTCTCTTTCCCTGCAACCATCTTGGTTAACATCCGCATCTCGTGAGTGCTGTAAGAGCAGTGAGTCACCGTTTTTCATTTACAAGCGGAGTTGGTCTCCCTCTTGCTCTCCTGTTGGGCAGACGGCAGCGAACACGCATCGAATTGGCAGCGGGTCTTTTGGGGCCCCCTTCTCTCTCCATTTTTTTGGTCTCACCCGAGTGGAATAAGCCCAATCCAACACCGATATTTCAGGACTTTTCTTCGCTCACCGAGTAGCCGTGGAGTAAACCTCGGAGATCCTGCACACAAAGCTGCACACAAAGCCCATGAAGTTAGGTCCCAGCTAGCACGAAGAGGAGGTTGCAGAAGCCCGGCTGGAAGCGGCATCGGGTAAAGTAAAAGGTTTACTCGAGGCCAGGGGCAGGGGCTATCAGCTGTCAGGCCTTACCCGCAGTGGGAAGAGACGGCAAAGTATCAGTTACTGGGAAAACAAAAGAAACAACATCAAAACTTCCCTGCCACCCACGCACAGTTCACCAAACCAGTACCAACACCCAGGCAGCGCACGTTTCCCAGAAGTTTGCTGTAACTCATCCCAGCTCAGAGCCCCAGCTCTCGGAGCGGTTTTGTTCCGGGCAGCCTCCGGGACGAGGCGGCACGCACGGGCTCAAGCCTGAGCACCCAGCTGCCAAACCACCTCACGTCAAGCACCCAAAATTGCCTGCACCGAGCTGGCTGGACTCTGGAGGTTCCCCGCCAGGTGGATGCACCCCGGCCACCCCACACTCCTGAAGCCAGCATGGGCGCACTGGGAGGGCACGAGGGATCCGACTGCCGAGAGGATTCAAGCACGGAGCTGAAATGGTCGGCACGTCCACCCGTGCCTGCAGGTAGAGCACACGGAGCCTTTTCTCTTCAGCCTCTCCCACAGGGCTGTAGCCCAGCACCTCCAGGGGATTACTCCAGAGCCCGACAGCTACAGCAGGAATACTGCACAGTTTAACCCGATTGTCGTGCATAATTTGTCCTCGAAGTATACAAAGTACTCAACATAGAGACCGTAGATGAGTGCACCTGTTTTAAATTTCTTTTTACTCCTCCTGCGTTAGAAATCCTTTATCCATTAGGATTAAGGCAAATCCAGCATCCACGAGCAGTTCCTAATGGTCAACAAGTAATAACAGCCAACGCTTAAACCTTCACCAAGCCATATGCAGCTCCACGTTAAAATTTACCTAAGTCCATGCCTTCCTCTCACCCCCACCTACAGCGCTTGCTGCTTCGTGCCAGCGCCCTCGCACACGCACAGAGCTGCGCCACATGCTCAAACTTTTGTTACCAGCCTAAGGCCTCTCCAAATTGTGACTGCTTCCCCTTCCAGCAACAATTTTCCCTTCTGATTGTGTTCCTCTCCTCCGATGATTTTCACCACCCTACAAAAGAAGCCCTTATTTTTGCTAACCTGGCCTCTGCCGCGTTTCTGAGCTGCGGTCAGGGACACATCCATGCCTTCCCGCAGGTGCTGAGGAACCGAAGGCTGAGGAGCCCGCGACAGCAGCTCCAGAAGCACTGTGAGCCAGCCCTTTTGCTCTCCAGAGGGAGGGTAAGAGTTTCCTAATAAAATCATGTCTTGATTTCACGTTTTACCCTTCAAAAACATCACTGTCTTACTCAACGCTCACTACAGGAGAGCGTTCTAACTGTCTTCTGCGAGGCTGATCTCTGAAAAGGAAAAAAAGTTCACCCAGGTGTCCGGGCATCCTCTGCACTCCTACAGCATTCGTTCTGGGACAGATTTTCAAGCCAAGACACATCATTCGTCATTTTTTAAATTCTTTTTTGTTGTCGCTATTTTGCATTAAGCTCAGATCAGAAGTTCTCTAAGGAAAAAAAAAAGGCAGAATTTCCATTCCCAGTATTCTTCCTGATCACTTGCGAAGCGCGTTCAAAAGTTCTGCAAGTTTACGAGGAAATGAGGCGTAAGATTCTGGATCTCCACAAACACGCAAGCGCGTGGCCTCTGTATTTTTAACAAAAATCAAAGCCTTTCTATACCCTTTCCATCAAACCTTTTGGGCTGCACCTTTATAAAAACAGGAAACTAGTATTTGTGCAATTAAATATTTAATTTTCCTCAGAACATTAATAACTGAGGAAGTTGTCTCTGACACACTGCCAGGAACATGATTATTCAGTATTTCGGGGACTGCCCAGTCATCTCAGTTCTTTATTATATTTTCCTTCCCAGTCACTAAAAAACCATGCGTTTGGCTACGCCGTCTCTTTCCTCGCGTGACGTTTCGCGGAGAAGCCTAGAACCAAGGCAGCCCCCACCCCATTTTCACGTTAACACAACAGCACACAGGAATACAACTGCAGGCTGACGCAGCGATTCTCGGAGTGTTTTAAGGCAGAAGTGGTGAACCTGCACCTGCAAGTGGTCACCGTGCAGCTGCAGGACAGTGACTGCTGCCAGTTACCTGCCGGGTCTTTTGCACGACTCTCCAAATAAGAACAAGCAAGAGGCCCCACACCTATTTCCAAAAAGAAACCCTCTGCAGGTGGAATTAACACAGTGAAAATCCACACAAGAACCCCCCCCACTCCCAGCCTCCCGCCACCTCCAAGATCCCTCAAAGCACGGCTCAAGCTTCCCATCACCACCGCTTCTCCAAAGGCCTTTCTCCGGCCACCCCAAAAGCAGGGGATGAACCCGGTGGCACCGTTCCCCAGGGCGAGCCCTGTTGCAGCTGCTAGCCAGGTGTAAGCACCCCTGCAATCCCCAAGACGTGTGCCACTCGCTGGCACTGCAGGAAGAGCTGGCCTACCAAGACAGAACAGGTCTGCAAATCCCAGAGAGCCACAGTCCTGCGAGCAGAGCAGCTCCGGAGCAGATCAGCAGCAGTTCTTCAGAACCACTGCAGAATTTCCTGGCTAGGCTTGCTGGTGTTGTTTGGACAATCTTACGCTCAGAGAAAAATAAATCAACGAGTATGTAAAATTATATTAACTTTTCAGTGATGACTCTTTCCTTAGAGCTTCCAAAGCTGCTTTTTAAAAAAATAAAAAACTTAAGGATAGCGACAAAAACACCAAAGCAAGGAACTATCGCATCTGCAACAGTTCTCTTCCCACTAATCTTCAGTCAACCAAAATAACATTACCAAAGTCTAACACTAGCACTTTTGAACATTTCCAGTGTAAGACAGAGCTCCTGTCCCCGTTACATCAAAAGCGTGTCCAAGCTTTCCAATACCAGCTAGCTGTCCTCTCCTCAAGAGCCATAAGCCTGCTAAGACCCATACAATTAGAGCTACTAAAGTGGATTATATTCACGTGAACGTCAGGAAGAAACAAAAATTGATTAGAAAAGTAAGTATTTTCTCAGACTTGGAGAGAAACTACTCCATACAACTGATACTTTATGGTGGTAGGAATTGGAAATCTGAACGATGAGGCGGAAAATGTTTTCCTTTCACAGAGAGATCTTTCAGAGTGGTTAGGGACTACACTGCTAAGGGAAGCATCTACTCCTAAGAATAGCAGATCATGAAATACAGCTGGAAGAACGGACTCTCTTTCCATTCTGATTGTTTCAGCTAAGCCTTGGCAATCCTGAGAGACTGTGAGACCAGCGCTGGCGACCTGCTCCTGGGGCTGCACCAGAAGCATGCTAATTTGCCAGCAAATCTCTGGCTAATCCGTCATTATACTACTTCTCCACAGGGATTCACATAGCTGCACCTAAACATCTTCGGGTTTCATGTCACATACGTGCTTTTCACAGCTGGCTTGCAGCAGATGAAGTTTGTGCCCTCTTGCCACAGGGATGAAGCCCTGCTTTGAGCTCGACCAGGTGAACCAAAACGTTCCTTTGCTTTCACAGAACAGCGGCATAAACCCCACCAGGTCTTACAGTGCCAGTGCGCGCAGCACAGCTGTGCGAGGCCAGCCAGCTGACAAGCAGTGTTTTTCCTTATTAGAAAACGCGTGTCACTTCTGGGAAGTTGGCCCACTCCTAGTTTACCGGTATCTGAAAAGCCTCTTTCACTTGCTCTGCGCTCAGCACAAGGTTACACAATCTGATACCGGTGATTGATGCTTACATCCAGGGCAGCCGCTGATGCTAGCAATACGGCTAAAATGGATATACGAACGGGTAATGGCAACGTCCACTACAACCTGTTTTATCCATCAGTCTTCTTAGCCCTAACGCTGACAGACCAACCGACAAGAAAGCCGTGACTTCGGGTAGGTGAGCACAGCAGGAACACATGACAAAGATGCAGATTTTAGAGGTTTAGCTGGCTTCAAAACTGCCAGACGTTCAGGTGGCTGTTGTTGTCCAAACTATTTTTGTGTCCTTCTAAGATCAGACTGATGAATGTTCCGATACAGGCCTGTCGAGAATTATCCTTACTGTGTCGAGGATAAGCCCCCACTTCCCTCAAAAAATTGATTTTGAGATCACCGAGCTTCACTAGAAAACAATTAGTACTGTTGCCTACAGAAGAGTACTAATTGCCTCTCGGAGACCAGATGCTAAAATAGCAACAATATGGTGGGAGAACAGGACTCGGATGGCAGCGCCACGACACAGAATGGTGTTTCCCCATCTCTCCGAAGATTTTGAAGAGTTTCTCCTCCTCACAGGATGCCAGGGGTGCAGTTCGTGCAGCTTGTGACTCAGAACTTCCCTACAAAGAACAGTACGACGAACTGGAAGGACATTCTCCTGACTTGTTCTTGGAGACCCCAACACGGCAGCATGGAAACTTGATCTGCTCTCATGCTTTTCAGGAACAAATGAGCTGAGAAACTTAAGCAAGAGCTCCACGCTGCTACTGAGGAGTCAACAGAAGGAAAACTGTTAACATCTTGATAAAAAAAAAACTTCAAAGAAGAAAGTACCCCGACCTGCCTCGTACTTCTTTAAAAGTTACGTCAAAGTGTTTTATATTTAGACCTTCTACAAACAAAAAACTGCTTCAAGGTAACAGTACAGAGACAATTTACAAAGTTGAAAATCGTTCAAGGAGTTGATTTTTTCCCCTCAGTGATTTAAAAACGCATTCCTACAGCACTTACGAAGCACTGGGAGCCCAAGGTGTCCAAGTTTCTCTCAGTGCAGCATAGCGACACTGAAATTTACAAAGCAAACCAACAAAGCAACAAAATCCACCCCAAACCAGGGCCTTATGAGAAGGAGAGCAGGGCGGGCAGAAGTTTCCTTGATTTCTGTGAAAGCCCTGTCGTTTGCTTCAGCAGTTATTTCAAACAATTCACAAAAGCCCCAAATTAAAACCCAGCACCACTGTGCTTCCCGAGCAAAACAAAGCCTGGAGCGAACGCAGCGGCCCAACGCGTTACTGGCACACGACGTTGTTATGGGTTTATTTGACTTAAATCGCTATGGGAGCGAGCGAGCAAGCCCACAGAGGTGGGCAGGCACGGTAGCGAGACAACACGCCGCTGCGTCAGCCTGCCCTGCAAAATACATTCCTGAGACAATCCCACTGAAAGAGCTTCCTAAAATCCTGAGAGTTACGGGGTCAAATTCAAGCAGATGATTTGCTTTTCTGAAGTATTTACCAAAGCAGTATCTGAGTGAGTGGTACAACCAGGGCAAAAAGAGCAGTTAAAAATCACCCCCTGCTCTTTTACCTACCTCACCTATGGGTATGGGCGCTTATTTAGGTAAGCAAGTCTTCTCGTAGAAATTGCTCAGAATCCTCATTAATCGAGGAAAATACTCAGTTGTCTGTACTAATGAAAACTACATAAATAAATCTTTTTTTTAAAATCAAATTTCAACCCTTTTATAATACTTTAGCTCACTGAATCACCACCAAAATGTAAATTCTTTATCCCATGCTCCAGGTTCCAATTTTTTGCACCGTTTCACGTTTAATCTTTAAAATAAACGCCAGCTGTTCCTCATAAGAAGAGCCGAGGCCAGTACCCACCAGCAGCTTCTTCAAAAAGCAACCTATGCTGGAAACCGAGCTGATTTCACTCCTCGGTATTTCCCAACAGCATCAACTGGGAAAGATGACGATTTCCAAGAGCCCTGGAACGGCTTCGTGGAAAACCACCAGCACGAACCCTCGGCCGCTCCGGAGCCCTCCCTCAGGAGGCTCCCCTCGCCCCGCACACACGGCTCGCGTTTTCCCGGTGCGCTCGGCTCGGTTTGCGGGACGAGCTGCCCTCCTCCGCCGGACAAACGCCCCCCCCCCCCGGAGCCAACCGGGGCACAAACGGCTCCGGTAGAGCAGGGCACGGCTCCCCCGGCCCCACCGCCTCACGGCCCGGGCGGGTAGCAAGGGGTCTCCCTCACGGCCCGGGGGGGGGCTGCGGGGCCGCCCCTCACTCACCGGGCCGGGGCCGCCACGGGGGGAGCCGGGGGAGGCCGCTCTGCAGCCGCTGCCTCGGGGGGGTGGGGGGCCGGTAGGCACGGGGGATGCCCGGTAGGCACGGGGGAGGCCCACCAAGCCCCCAGTAGCCTGGGGGGGGGGGGGGGGGACACCCACCAAGCCCCCCGCCCCCTCCCCCTTCGTACCGCCAGAGCGCCGCCGGGCCCCGCACCCCGAGCCCCGCCAGGCCCCACCGGACCCTCCCCGCCCTCCACACCGGGCCTCCCCCCCCCGGTACCTGCGCCCCCCTCGTGAGGCCGCGGCCGCTGAGCTGCCCGCGGCGGAGCTGCGCCAGGATGTTGGTGGTGGGCGCTCCTCGCCGGCTCCCTCCCCCCCCGCCGCCGCCGCCGGGCCCCGGGCCGCCCCCCGCTGCCGCCGCCGCCATGGCGCTGCCCCGCTCGGCCGAGACAAACAGGAAGCGCCCCCTCCCCCCGCCGCGGACCGAGCGGCGCGAGGCACGCTCCGCAGCGCCCCCGCGCGGGCCGCCGGAGGGGGACGGGCGGCGCCGCGGGGGGTGCTGGGAAATGTAGTCCCGGCCCGCCGGGTTGGAGCCGTGGGGCAACCGTGGCAAGCACCAGGGAAGCTGGCCGTAAATAACATCAGGGAAGCCCAGACGCAGATAACCTCGTCTGCTCAGCCAAGATCTTCCCTGGCTCGCAGCGTGCAGGCTGCTTGTCGGCCCTCCTCCCGGCACCTCGTTCTGCACAGCACCCAGAGCAGGCAGGATGGGGGAATCACACCTTTGTCACCACAGCAGCTCCACACCCTGTAAAGCTGTTACTTCAGCTGCAATCCTACGAAAAGAGAGCTAGCTAAAACTTACAAGGGGCCTGTTTTGATACATTTCTTTCTAACAATCTAATATCCTTATTACATAAGCACATGGAGAACAGTCCCTGTGAAGAAAGTAATATCAGAAACAGCCTGGCTGTGTTACAATAACGTGGTTATTTCCGTTAAAATACCCACATGCTTCCCTACTGCTAGCTGAGGGGAGCAATTCAGACACAGAACTGAAATCCATAGTGCAGCACCCCAGGAGCTTCTTGACTCAAGTACACTATAGCAACTGGAAGAGCCCAGACCATAAGACAGGCCTTCGTGACAAAGCTGCTCTGCCCCTGGAAGAAAAGGGAAAAAGTTGGATTCGCACATACTGCTAACCAGGTGCGAGAAAAAAGGATGGAGAGGGACTCTTCACTTGTATAGATAATGATAGGACAAGGGGGAATGATTTTAAACTGAAAGAGGGGAGATTTAGATAGGGTGTTAGGAAGAGGTTCTTTACTCTGAGGGTGGTGAGGCCCTGGCACAGGCTGCCCAGAAAAGCTATGGGTGCCCCATTCCTGGGGGTGTTCAAGACCAGACTGGATGGGGCCCTGGCAAACCAGATCTAGTGGGTGGCAGTCCTGCCTATGGCAGGGGGTTGGAACTAGATGATCATTGAGGTCCCATTCTATCATTCTATGAAATACTTGAGGGTTAACAAAGCAAGCAAAAACAAGCCAGAGGTCACAGGACTTTGCAAAGGCAGACACTTGAAAGCATGTTCTTGACGCACATACAGACAGCGGCTCCTTATTACGGTCCCCAAGATCACTGGCAGCTGCCCTCCTCCTTTGCTTGCTTCAGTTTCTCCTAGACTTTTACTACCGTCTCCTGCCCAGCAGAGCAGCGCAGATGGGGTTCTTGTGAGACAGCAAGGATTGCGATGTTCCATTTTAACTTGCCCTTGGTGTACAAAGAACAATGGAAAGTAAAGGCACCAGGGATTAATATATTGCTTAACAGCGTTGTCTGACCAGCGGTGTGAGATCCAGGTGAGGTATTTTATAGTTTTACAGCATCACACCTTACCTCACTAGTCACCAACATGAGTAACCCGTGGGCCTGCTGTTGATCACACTTACTGGTAAAATGCACGATCTGCTAATGGATGACTTGCTCTTTACATAAATTGCTGTTCACAGAAAACCACTGAGCACTGCATTTGAAGAAATGCAAGCACAATAATCTTTTCACCTACTACTTAACTCCCGCTGCTTCATAAATTAAAAAAAAAAAAAAGGCAGCTCTCAGTCCACTTTCTTACTGCTTCCCCTACTTCCCTTCCCCCTTCTTTTTTTTTTTTTTTTTTTTTAAATGAACGTGTTTTTGCCATTTGCCAGGAATCCATGCGAAGGTCTGACTCATTTTCCTCCATCTTCTCCTTCGTTAGCTCCACTAAAATAGTCTTTCACAAGATGCTTCTCTGACCTTTCATCAATCCTGCCACATCCCCAGCCCCTCCAAATCCAAACAATTCCTTTCAAAATACCTTGAAAAATCTGGTCTTAAGCTTTGCAGGCTGCCTACAGTGGAGAAAAATAATAAGACAATTACAAGGGCAACATCAATAACAAATGCTAAATTTGGTGTCTGTGCTGTCTTTCACAGCTCAACCAAATCCGCAGTTTCCTTCCAGCTTTCAACAGCTGCCAGGAGCATGCACTGTAGGTGGGACCTTCTGAGTTCTGACCTGCCTCACTTGGAAGCCATCCAGAATTGCCACTACCCATTTGTGTTTCATGCACATCTCGTTTTGGATTCCTGACAAAACTCCTCCACGTTCTGCTAACGTGACCAAGTGCACACCATATTGCTTGGCTGGAGCTCTCCCTCCAGCTGGAATATGCCAAAACAGACCTGCCATCTCTTCTCACAGATGTTCTTCATCATAAGGCTCCTGGAAGGAAAGGCAGCAGGATGCCACAAGCTGCATCTTTCTTCTTTTTTAACTGTCTTGTGATATTAATTCTGAATCCGACTCTCACTAAGCACAGAACCTCTCAAGCTACGCATACAGGGAACAGAATCTGACCTCTAGTGGGACAATGAGACACCATCCATTTCATCCTGCCATCCCTTAGGGAGGGCTTTCCAAACATCTGTCCTTCATCACCCTGCCTACGAAATAGTACAACTTGCACGTCAGCAAGGTTTGAGCATGCTGCCTGCCTTCCAGCAGCTAGGCCAAGTCAGACAGTTTTCCAGTTAAAGAAAAGGTTTACTAAGGATCCTACGAAACCACATCAGAGAACTTTTTGTTAAATAAAGTTTTACTAACATGGTAGTCACTCCAAACTGGAGCATGCCAAAATTGAGGTTGTATTATTCTAACTCGTATGTCCTGTAACGCTAATCAAGACCTAATTACTCACAGTAGAACAACATCTATGGACAGATTAATTCTTTCAGCTGCAGCTGCGCTGAGGAAAGATCTTACCTCCTAAGGCTACTAGCCCCTGCTTCTGCCATGGAGCCTCTCAGGTGAGGGTACCGAAATTCCACTGTTACCACACATCTACTGCGTTAGTAATCTGCAGCCTATCCTGCAAGTCCTTCATTTTCCTCAGGGTGGGGCAATGCTGAGAATCAGGACTGAGCACTGAGTGAAGCTGCTGGAGAACACCTGTATTTTGTTGTTCTACAAGCTGGGCAGTGAGTAGTGAGAGATGTGAACAGCTGGAAAAGAAAAAAAATATAACCTTGTGGTTACAATGAGGAGCCACAAGCAAAGCCCCATCTTTGTCTAGAGATGTTTTAGGGTGCTCCACTCTCAGTACCTGCCTGCAACAGTTGCATGCAGTATTTCTAGAAGGACAGCTGTCCTATCTGCTGAAAAGAAAAGCACACGACTAGAAGGGACTGTAGAAGTTACCAATGCATCCAATACATCTTCTGTGTCTGTCCACAGATGGAAATGCCTCTTACTGTAGTTTACTCATAACTGCAACAGGATTTCCATCCTTGGTATAGGAGTTCAGGTTTTATCTAACTTTATAGCACCAGTGCTGCTAGAGACAAGAACAATAGCTCCTCAAAGCAGTAATCCCGCCCCACCAGCAAAGACTGGGCCCTGACTCGGTTCCATTTCAGTATTTCACTGGCCAGATGGATTTACTTATCTGAGTGGGCTAGGTACAGGATAAGAGGCTACAACACACCTCACAGAGCCATGTCAGACTGATGGCATTGTAATAGACAACACAGAGGAGGAAAAAAATAGCGTTAGATGCAAAACCAAACATCCCTGGGCTGCCAGGGGTGCATTTTAAAGACACACAAGAAACAGCTGTAATGCATACAGCAGTGAGGCAGCAGTGGCTTGCACACAGGGAGGCACACGACTTTCCTGGTTGTCTAAGTACTAATCTATGCAAAAGCTTCTGTAAGGCCACCAGATACCCTCTTACTAGCTACCCACATATTCTCTTCAAACTGCCAGCTTGGAGCTTCTCTGCCAGATTCTGGCTTCTCTGTGCTTGCTCCGGGCTCCTTGCCATCCAGCAGGCATGGAGAAAGACCATCATTTTTCTGCCCTTTTTTATTCTCTTTAAAGAAGAAAAACCTCTTCACAACACTACTGAGTTTGCTCTCTCATCATTGCACGCACCTGTTGAAAGCAGACACTAACAATAGTTTCGGTTTGCCAAGTCAGCTGAATGCCAGGAGTTTTCATGCTTTTCACCTGTTGCAGCAGTGATGGAAATGCAGCTTGGTTTCCATTACAGGAATTACCAAAAACAGCTCTCTCACTTCCTCTTGCAGGGAGCAGCTCCTGAACTTGTGTTCAGCTGTCTCCTGCATCAAGGGCAAGTTGCATTTCAGTTTGAATCAAGTCTCCTTCCATTTTACTCTCACAGGTGCTACACACAGCTCAGCAGGCATGCTCAGAGGCTTACTTCATTGACTGAGGTGGCTGATGTGGAGTTATGTGAGCGAGCCCCCAAAGGGAAGTTTATAAGAGGAAGGAAATAGGGAAACTTCATAGAAAAAGCCTATCAGGTTCTGTAAGAAGAGAGCAAGCTCCGCTACAGGGTAAATCAAGCCTGTGCTATCCATGCTCCAGCTCGGTTTGCAGAGGCATTACCTGGATGCTTACTGTTTCAGGGGGGTGGCACTGATCCACGCTGATGCTACATATGGAGGCAGCCGGCAGTTTCCTTTGTCACACGTCCCTTCCTCCCACCACGCCACCCTTCGTGCTCGGCAGACATGCCAGATCTACAACTCTGAGCCTTCACCTCACGAAACACAAGGTTTTCCTGACTAATCATGGATCTCACAGGCTAACCACATATTCACAAAGAGGGCAATGATAAAAGTAAAGCATATCACAGAGGAGACTCATAGTCTCAGAATTAGAACTAGAGCTAGTAATCCCGTGCTTCTTCCCTAACAACAGGGAGCCGTCTAGGCTCACTTTTATGGAGCAGGGTAAGCTGTGAACTCTGCATAAGTCTGTAAAACTTCAAACTCAACATGAATTGAACACAGCACCTCTCAACCCTGGAGAGGCTTTCCTTCTGAACACGTTTGTTATTCACGCAACCAGTCGGATTGAGGCTAGCAACTTTACATCATTAACAGCTGACGGCTGAATCACATGTTACAAACCAACAGCAGCAGAATTTAATGGGAAGCTGCTTCACTTCATACAATTCACATTGTGAGGTACGACTTTTTCCATTATGAAACTATAAAAATATATTCCCAGAGTCTGAATCAAGTTCAATAATTTAAACTGACAATAAAAATAGGATCAGGTGTTGTCTAGGAAGACCTGTCCCAGTACTGCAAGCTTGGAGTTAAAAGACTGACTGGGGCAACTCAAGAGGGAGTGTGAGCTCTTCTTAGAGGTTCTTTTCTCTCCACCTGAAGAGGCATCTGTGGCATCTTTTGTACTTTCCCCTTCACCATGTTCAGACGCTCGCTTTAAAGTAAATTTCTTGTTTTTCTTAAGCGAGTAAAATTCCCGCATCAAGTCTTCCACCTCCCACTGCTCTTCTTTCCGCTTCCTACAGCAATGCAGTGCAGCAGGGTCGATGGGATGAGCTTCGGTGTTGAAGATGTACCCTCCAGCATTCAAGACGCATTCCCCATATGGTGTGATCACCACATCAAAGACCGAGCCATCATTGTGAATGAAGTTGTCTGGGTCAAACAGTAGATACAAATATTTCACTGTTTCAGCCAAAAAGAAGGATTCCATACGATTATCCAGTCTGTGATCTCTCAAGTCTTTGATCTACAGGAAAAGAGAACCAGTGGGTTACAGTTATATCAAATTCAAGAAATTATGAACTTTGGGGAAAGAGTAAAATCGGCTTGCAATTTACTTAAGTCAAACAAAACACAGTGAGGTATCAATTCACTCCATATTTCAAGTGATTGTATGCAAGTACATCAACAAATTTTCCTGTGTTTTGAATTAGCATAATTTTCAGTACCTAGTCACTAGACTAAGTCAGGAGAAGGCTTTACCTACTTCCCAAATCACAAGGCCTTCCCAATATTTATAAGGAAGTGTTTTTTTTTTTTTGGTAAAAGAGAGCTTGATAGCATGTTTGAAATCTTTAATAAAAGATTTTAAAGAAATCCCTTACTGCAGATCTCTTGCCCTTGATCAGATTTTCAAGGTATAATGGGAAAGCAGAATCACACAACTGGCAGGCAGAGAATCCCTGCATTTCTACAGGGCACATGAGCCTCCCTGCCAATCTGGGACACCTCGTATCTACCAAGATACAGGAGAGTAGAAAAGATTCTGATGCTTTCTCATGTTTTGGGGCTCTGGTGTGACAGTCAAGTGTAGATTTTGGCCCACTTTTCAGGCTGTAGGAGAAGTTACTCCCAGAAACATGACCAGTAATTACCCAAACAGCTTCAGAAGAAAACAAGATTTCTTTGAAAAAAAGAAGCCACACTGCAGCTGAAGTGATCATTTAACTCAATGGCAAACCATCATTCATGAGAAGCCTTTCTACCTAAAAGCTGATACTTAGCAGCCACACTTACAGTTGCAAATCCACAGTCCACCTTGCTAATTTTCTCTATCGACTCCACTGCATCTCTTCCCAGTTCTAAGAGCGTGGGATCTCGTGTAGCACGGTACAGATACATTGCACTCTCAATTAGCTCTGAAAAAAACAAAAACCAAAAACAGTTTCAAGCATATATATTATCAACCATGCATATGGTGAAGAAAAGATGCTCCTTGAATTCATTTAACAATACTATTTTAATAAAGTCAGGTAAGTAGCCTGGTTTGCCTTGCTCTTCCTCTGGTTCAAAGAACACAAGCTTTCACTGAGGATGTGCTACAAGGAAAATCACTCTAACAATGTTTCATCAACTCAGGTAAGACTGAATAATGCTCCCTCCCACATTCAAGAAGGGGAAGAGGAGCAACAGAGAAACTCAGAGCAACTGAGAGAATTCAGTTGTTAAAATTGGCAAAGATACTTTTAGAAAGGATAACAAATATAAAACTCAAACTCCCAAATATAATCTTTAAACAATGCTGTAAGCTTCTGAAACAGGGGCATCTAAAACACCATGAAAACAAGCAATATGGAAATACTCTATGTAGGTGACACATACGCTGTGTTTTCTTTATGATTTCTTTTGGATGCTGTTAACACTAGTGAGTATTTTTGCTGGAAGTGTCTAATGTGCATTTCATCTTAACACTCAAGGAGAGAAACAAAATCAATTTACGCACATTACAAAGCTTTACTGGCCTAATAATCAGGTGTGAAATTTTTGCCAGAAAAAAAAAAGCACAACAGGAAAAGGATAATTTCATTGCAGTATCACAGACAACATTAATCCAATTACATACTGAACTCTACTAGTGTAACTGGAATTAGTTTATTTCAGGAACTCAGAAGAACTAGAGTGGTCTACTCACACTCACTTTCACTTCCTAAATCTAAAGGATACAGTCACAGTAACATTTCACGTGACTTTAAAAACGTCCCATTACCAGAGAATCTAACATAAACTTGCCAAATCCTACATTGTGAACACAACTCATCAACAAGACCCCTTTATATAGTAACACTAGTGTTTGCTTCCTTTAATAGGTAACTGTGCCTTTGTGAATGATAGAAGCCAAAATATTCCGCTTTGACCATGGAAATCGTTGGTAAAACACACGCAGGAACTAAGCCAAAGCAAAACTGGGGAGGAGCTTTTGGAGGGCAGTTATCGTTAACGTCTGACCTCACCATCAGAGCAAAAGCAGAACTCTACGTTCCTTTTTATTTCGTTTCTGCTTACCTGGCCTGAGTGGATATCCTTCTCTCTTGTCCACTGTATAGCCCTGGGGAATGTTGTAGAACTCAGGCAGCCCACCGAACTGCTTCCAAACAGTGTAATAATTGAGGAAGGTCCGCATGGCATTATCTACATCCCCTATTAGGCTCTGGAAGAGGAGCAACATCAGGGTGAAGAAGAAACAACATAAGAATTTATTTAATAACACTGCCATAGTCAAGGCAAGGGGTGGTGAAATGGGTTGTTCAGGAAGTCTGAATGGTACGATTAGTATTTAGGCATGATGCCTTAATAATAGCTAGTACCAAAGAGGAGTTACATGCTGCTTTTCTGCTGGATCACATTCTGTACACCTGAGATAACATGAAGTCGCCTTGATTTTTAGTTTACGGAAAGCTGGGTTTCTTCAATCTAAGTTTCTTAGTCAGTCACAACATCCACTCTGCTTCAGTGGGGATAACCAAGTCCCAGACCAAACACAAGCGCCGATGGGAAAGCAAACCTCTAAGCATATTTTGGTGGAAAGTATTCACAAAAAGAAAGTATGTACGTTGTGGTGGTAAAAGAGCTCCATTTTATTTTTCCTTTAGGTTCCCATCTGGATAATGAGACCACTATCAGTAGAGCTTGCTACAACAGAACTGCTCTCTTGTCATGTTATGACGACTTTTTTTTTTTTTTTAATAGACCATAGATGGAGTCAACATTTACTCTTTTACAGACTCAAGAAAACCGCAGATTTCATCAGAGATCAGAACAAACTTTTAAACTAGCACAGTATTCATAATTTTTATTTTAAAGGTTGACCTAAGACAGACGAACAAAATCACTACATGCCTCCTGGTATGACAGCTCTTACCTGTAGGCCCGGCCAGTAAGCCTCCAGGGACTGAAAAACAGGCATGGACACCGTTCCTTTGTACATCTGAACCCAGAGGTACCAGTCATCAAACTTTGTGTAATTTTTGATAGCTTTGTTATATTCTATTAGAAGGGAAAAAAAAAAAAGCATAGATGGGTAGGTAATCCAAAAAAAAATCTTTTAAGGATGAGAGAAGTCCCTGTTTCACTTGAGCCATGTCAAATGAATGTCTCACACTTTCTTCCTTCTCAGGATGTGCGCTGTGATAATTCTGTTACCAAAGATCATTCCAAACCCTTAAAACAAAGACTTTGGGAACAGTCCTTAATGGAACCTATTCAAGTTTTCTTATTCTCCCACTGTCCCACACAGTGGGAGAAGAAGAAACTTTTACAGGTGCAGTCAAGGAGGCATTACTGGGACCCCTCACACAGGAAAAACTCTGCTCACCTAGGAACATGGACATCAGCTCCTTGTCCTGCAGGAGAATGGCTCCTTTAACAAGGTATTCAAAGTAGGAGTCCACTCCTGCCCCAATACCAGCATCTTGGGCCACCCATTTGGCAGTTACCACATCGATGTGGTTACCAACCTGGAAAAAGTGCAGAGAGAAGGAAAGAGGGAGTTAAAGTTAAAATAAAGCTTGTCATCTAAACGATAATTAAAAAAAAAATTCCCATACCACCACCACACAAGAAGCCCCTGACCTTTTTCAGGGGAACAGACTCAGAATAACCATATCAATGAGCATTTTCTTTAGTACAAGACATCTTTATCAGTACCACAGAAGTACAAACCGTAGAAAATAGTCACTCCGGGATTTTACGCTTCCGGTGTAAACACTGCACTGGCCAAAACAAAATGCCATTATGCTACTGTAAAAATCCACTCTTTCAACATGATGCATCTGGTACCCATTCCCACGTTACAAAAGCATAGAGAAGAATGAAGAGGTACAGATAAAGAAAAGGATGCCAAGGTTGTCAGAGGCATGAGACAGCTGCCATGTTAATATTTAAATAGATCCTTCACACCTGGGACTCTTCAGCCTGGAAAGAGGCCCAGCTGATGAAGAATTCACCACACAATTGCTACTTGCCTTGCATAGATGGAAAAAGCCTCACAAAACAACAAAAATTTATTTTCTTTCCAGTAAAAAAAAAAAAAAAAATCAGGGCCAAAAAAGAAACAGATCCCAAAGCAATCAGAAGGAAACACTTCTTTATATAGCGCATGAATACATCTGTTCACCTCACATATGCAACACCCTAGCTCACATTAAGTTCTAAAAGCAGGTAGGTGCATCAACTGATGGAAGACTGATCGAAAGACAGTGAACACAGAGTTGACACTTCCAGCTCTGGATATCCCTCAAACACCAAAGCTGCACAGAGAACACACAACTTTCAGCCCAGCTATTAGAACTAGATAAACAAACACAGTGCTGTCCCCTCTCTTTGTACTTTTTACACTTGGAACTGCATCCCTCAGAACTTTACAAAAAGTAGCCTGTAAGTTCAGAGTCTGTTTCCTCACTCACCAGTCCAATATCAGAGCGATTTTTCCACAGTGCCTTCAGAGCCTTCCTGGCAACATCCTCAAACACCGGGTCACCAGTAAGGTGGCTTAAAGTGGCAAATTCCACTATAAACGTACCAATCCCAGCAGTGCAGGTAACTGGGGTCTCCCCAGGGTTTACTCCGTGCAGCAAGTTCACTGTTCCATATGGCATCCCAGTGGGAGTCTGAAAAGCTGTAACAAAGTTTTCGGTTCACATGAGAGCATCCACTGTTACACCTGACAAGCTGTCAGGTACCTGTGCCTCACATTCCCCCGCACCTACAGTGGTAACAAATGGAGCAATTGCAGCAACTGCAAATGAGAAGTCCAGTGTGATCCTGCAGGGGACAGAGGAGGGGGTATCTCAAACTACACACACAATCCTGGGAAGCTACCGATATCTTCCATCTCTTCCCCCCTGCCCAGCGCAGGTGACTGCAGCCCTACTTTTTTTCCCAGCACAAGCAGAGTAGTCACTTAAACAGACAACTGCACAGGCTGGTCAACAGCATATAAACACTGAGCTCATGATTACTGAGGGGTAGCCCAGGGCTCACAACAGACATGGAAATGGTGTCATGCTATCAGAGCACACGTCCTAGCAGCAGCCCACAGAGGGGCAGTCTTGTCTTTACAAGCTGTTGTTTCAAAGCCTTTATTTATTATGTATATAAAATATATTTCCCCCCAATGAGCAATTAACAAATTGATGTGTTAAGCACATACAACACTTGGCACGCACGCGGACAACTGGTGTTATGTGCTTACACGATGCTCTCCCACATGCTGAACTTTCTTTGAGCTCAGGGAACATGGGACTGTTGTGTGAGCTTACGCATCAGGCAGTGCCATCTTCCTCAGACGCACCAGTTACCTCAGGAGCTACAACACAGCAGCGCAAAACAGACAAGTTCTCACCTGGCAGGAGTTTGCGAGCTGCTTCCTCTGCCATCCGCAGGAGAGGTCCAGAGCACGGCCATCCCACTTCCACTTCAATGCCAGCCTTCTTCGACAGCAGATGAGCAGAGAGGAGACCACCCACCACTGGAAGGCAAGCAAGAAGCCCATTAAAGAACACTTTGGGAGGGGAACAAAATCCAAAACCAGACTTATTTTATTGTGATGCAGGGACAATGTTCATGGAGAAGAAAAGTGAGATGGCTTATTTTTAATGGCATAATTCAATATGCCACAGAAGAAGAGTCATTTGTTTCTTCCTGTCTGTTTGCAGTAGATACCCAGATATATTACTTCTATTAGAATATGCACATCAGACCCTATTTGCCCTCCTACACCTGCACTGTTCTGCAGACAATCAAAACAAGATAAAAGTATACTGACCATGAACCTCTAAGAGAGAAACTGTGTTTCACTTCTTCCAGACAGCTTAATACCATGTTTCTGTAATGTAATACAGCATACCTTCCTAATTCCTTACGGGAAAATGCCTAGGTCAGAGTCAAGAATTTTAGTGTGATTGACAGAGGCAGGGAGTTTTTAATTCTTTTTACAGCCTTGCTTGCTGTTGCATAACGAGCAGGAAGAGAGAAATTACAGTGCTGCAAAAACGGTTTCAGTAGTAGCTGAAAGGAGAAACAAAAAAGCGTAACTGACAGTTGTGTTTGCTGCCTGTGTTTCAGAGTTGCACGGTGCAAAAGCAGTGAGGTGTCAATAGGGTACAAGATTCCTCCGCGGTGCAGGCAAAGGTCTTTGTGATTTTCAAGGAGAAAAAAAAAAAAAAAAAAAAACAAATTTTACAGAGCTAAAGCAATAAATTACTAATCTCTGATTCAAAACAGCATGCAAAGAAAATAAAGTATTAAATTTGTACCATTTCAGCAGAAAAATACATCTGTTCCAAAGCTTAAAGCTTGGCACCAGAATATTGAAAGTGCCACATCTGCATCCGTTTATATTGATGCAGGAAGCAGAAAGGTGCAGGACAAAGACAAAAAGGAAGTGACACTTGTTTAGTGTTTTTCTGTGCATTTACATGCCGTATTACACAGCATTACAAACTCCCTCAGACCGCTACCTTGCATTACCCCTGCCTACAATCCCGAGAGTTGTACAGACAGGTAAAGCAGCACAACCACAACGGACAACCACACCTCACCTCGAATGTTAGTTTCGAAGACGGACGCATTGACATCGATGTCAAAATCCACCCCTTCCTGCAGCACGGCGACGACCCTCTGGAACTCAGAAACGTTTCCCAGAATCTGCAGTGGGGCCACAAGAGAACAAGGCTCAGCATCCAAAGCAAGGAAAACAACGGTGGAATTTAACGCTAGGGGCTAAGGTTAGATTCGTTTCAGGGTTCTGTGCAAGAGTTATCTTCACTTGACGCCGCACGAGCAGCTTCCCCCATCCCGAAGCGCCGCAGGCCCTCACACCGGAGCAAGGAGGTGTCGGGGCAGCGAGCCCCGGCCTCCTGCCCGCCGGGGCCGGCTCCTACTCACCAGCAGCGTGTCCAGGGCATCGATCAGCGTGAGGGAGAAGCTGTGCGGGGAGAGGGCCGAGCTGAGGCGAGGCCCAGCGGCGGCCCCCCCGGCCCAGCCCGGCGGCCCCTACCTGCCCCAGGTGTCCTGCCCGTCGCAGGTCAGCGGCCGCAGCTCGTCGTAGGGGAAGGCGCTCTCCAGGTAGTGCTCGTAGGCGTGGTAGAACATGGCGCGCACCCGCTCCCTGCGGCACGGCACGACACGGCTAGGCTCGGCACGGCTCGGCTCGGCTCAGCCTGCTCGCACCCCCCTACCCCTACCCCTACCCCGCCCCCAGCCCGCCGCCCGCCCCGCGCTCACCGGTACGAAGCCACGTCCAGCCCCCGGGCGGCCGCACCGGGTCCCGCCGGCGGCCCCGGGAGCCGCAGGGCGCAGAGGCACAGCAGGGAGCCGAGGCCCCGCAGCAGCGACATGGCCGCGCCGGGCACGGCCGGGCCGAGCCGGGCTGAGCGGGCAGCGCCTGCGCCGGCAGCGCCTCAGCGGGCTCCGCCCGGCCGCGGCTCAGCACCGCCGCCCCGGGGCCGGCGGCCGCGTGGTCCGAGGGGAGAGCTCAGTGTACATAAATATCTGGGGGGAAGGGCGTCGAGAGGATGGAGCCGGTGTGCTTTCAGTTGTGCCCAGCGACAGGACGAGAGGCAACGGGCACAAGCTGAAGCACAGGAGGTTCCGGCTCAATATGAGGGGGCACTTCTCTTCTGGGATAGTGACAGAGCACTGGGACAGGCTGCCCAGAGAGGCTGTGCAGTCTCCTTCTCTGGAGATATTCACACCCCGCCTGGATGCCATCCTGCGCAGTGTGCTCTAGGTGATCCTGCCTGGCAGGGGGATGGACTAGATGATCTTCAGAGGTCCCTTCCCACCTCGGCCATTCTGGGATTTTGTGATTACCATTGGGACAGGTCATGGCTGCCCTGAGGGGAGGTGCTGCTGGTCGCTCTTTCTGCCTGGAAAAGAGCCTGGGAATGGTGCAAAAATCCTACAGAACAGCTGTTGGTGGTCTGTCAGTCCTCCTCCTGGCAAACTGCCCCCAGACTCTTCCGCCTCTTGCTTAAAACCCTGTTTTCTGTGAGTTGTGTGGGGCATCAGATGCCTCAAAATGGGGCCGTGTCACCCTTCCACCTCAGGGTGCTGCTGTGGGTCACCCGATGCCAGTGGGATTAGCTAACATGGTTTAGGACCGTGCTGTTGCTGCACCAACAGGTTACATTTAACATCCTTTGACTCTTCTTTGGGGTTGCAGAGCTCTCTCTGCTCCAACATTGTTAGACTTTGATTCACAACAAATCCTTCCCTCTCTCCCCCCTCTGTGCCTGAGGGCTGGGGGCAGCGAGGTGGGACCCTGGCAGGGAGAACAGAAGTAAGGAGGAAGGTGGGAGGCGAGGCCTTAGGCTGGCAAAGGTGCAGCGTGTAGAAGTCAAAGTCAAACCAGCCTGCTCACAGGAGAAGGGACACAACCTAACACTTTGCCACCTCATGCTAGCATTTAGCAAGGCAGAGGGCTGTTGTTGATGTTCTTTAGCAAAATAAAACCTCTTTATCCCGAGGCAGTGCTGCACAGCAAATTCTGGCGAGGTAGTGGGAACCAGGGGCCTTCCTGCACCAAATTCCTTGGGGCACAGCCTTCCCTGCAGGGTGGCTCCAGGGCAGTGTGGGGCTGGTTCCTCGCCCGGGGCTATCCCACTAGGTGTCAGTGCACACTCGTGTACTGCCACGCTGCCCTTGGCTCTGCCGGGTGGCTGCAACAAAAAGGCACGGAGTAATTTCGATATATTGTTCGTTTGCTGCAGCTGTAATTTAGGTTTCTAGCGCCATTTATCACAAAGCTGTCTGCTTTCTTATTCCATGGCTCAAGGCTGCTGGAGTATATCTATCTCACTGCCTTCCTGGGAGAATCAAAGTATTGGAGTTGATTTCACCAAAAGCTGTCACAATACATTATTGGAGCACATTTTATTAAAGTTCATTTTCCAGACTTAAATTTAACAGTGTTCTAGACCACTGTCATTTACCATATACTGGAACAGTAATTTCTCTATCAAAGTCAGTTATTGAATTCTAAAAGTTGACTGTTTTTCAAACAGATACAGCATGTGAGTTGAAAGAAAAACAGGAGGACAGAGCTGTGCATGTCTCCACCAGCTTCAGAAGGAGAGCAGGGAAGGCAGGAGCATGTTGCCACCATGGCCACTGGGTAGGTAAATTCCATGGGTGCCACATTATGGGCACTCACTGAAGCCTGGTGATTAGTCACTGCACCACACTAAATGTTTGGAAAATATTTTCATGGAAAAAGCATAGCTATATCCTAACTATAACAGATTTGAGCAGACACAAAAAGAAAAGCTCACAAAAGAGCTTTCTGTCTCTAAACCTGTGAGGGCTAGTGGGTGTCCATGACCAAAACAAGCGGAGGATGGTGCAAATGAGACTGTCCCTGCTCCACGGACACCGATGGGCAGTGGCTGGGAGAACCAGCTGGATCAAAATTGAGCTGGCTGTGAAAAAGCCCCATTTAGTGCAGTGCTCATCACCTTCCTTTTCTGAGAGTACTTTTGGCTGCTGCGCACCCTGGGGCAGATTTGGGAAGCAGAGGGAGCTATCTCCTCGTGCACCCTTGGTGTTCTGTCTCCTGACACAGCTGCAGCTTCACTGCAAGCCCCACTGGAGCAAGGGGAATGTGCTGTTACACCACAAGCTCCACAATACAGAGGCTGAGAAAAGTGGCTGTGGCGAGCCAGAAAGGAGCAGCTCCCATTTCCAGAAACAGCGCGTTGTGCTGGGGCTGGCCGGGTTGGAGAGCCTGTGCAGCAGATGCTGCACGGCCCCTCTGCTTGGAATAAACTGGCACTGTGGCAAGCACCTGCATGTAAATAAACACAAATACAGCCGGTAGAACAGAAATTACTTGTAGGAATAGGTGCTTTCTGATGTGGCTGTAGCATATACTAGAGGAATATTAATGTAGTATGCATATTTCCTCAGATCATGCAAGTTATATCGGCCTTCATGCCATAAATTGGAGATGTGGGGAGTGGTGCTTTCAAATGGACATAGCACGTTAAAATATTTAGGTTGCATCGGAGATAAGTGCTTCTTCAGATGTCTCCAGCTCATCAGGCATTCAGTCTTTATGAAAAGGCCACTGGCAAAATAATACAAAGTTTGATTTGGATGTGGGGGAGAGTGTAATTATAGGGGCGTTTAACACAGGGTTCATGACATCTTTAGGATGACGACTTGTTTACTACTTGCTATTACTGTAAGTAGAGCTGTTGCCCTGCTTGCAATTTTGATGCCCATTAAGACGGAAACTATATGTAAATCAGGATCAACCATTAATATTTACAATTCAGGGTGGAAGGTAGGAGTTTGTCTGTTATGAGAAGAAACATAAACAGGAGTTCTATGAACACTGAAAACTGTTGCTAAGGTGGTTCTCTTGAAATAATTTTCCTTTGCAACCAAACATCAATTCTTAATTTTAGTAGCACGCATAGCGGGATGGAAACGATGATTGATTTTTCTCCAAGTGCTGTGGGCTGCTGCAGTTGAGATTTCACTATAAAAGACTAGACATTTCCAATTGCTTTTTATAAGTTCAGAATTGATTTTATTTGTTTAGCACCTGACTAACATGATAAAAGAGTGAAGACATATGGCCAAACAGAAGACAGAAAACTCACAGGCTGCCAGGTTTCTGTCCTTCCTCTTGGCACTGTGATATCAAGTCATGCTGCAAATTCAAAAAGAAAGATCTGGGATCTGAACTCTAGCTATGACTGGCAAGGTGTCACAGCGCTGCGCAGCTCCACACTCCCAGGCAGGTGAACAGAGAACATCCCACCGAGACAGCATTTAGAAATGACAGCAAAAGATGAGAAAAGGTGAGCTGATGCTGCAGCACTCCACTGTGCAGCTTCCCTGGCTTCAGCTCATTTTCTTTAAATCTCCCCATCCTTGCTTCTTTTTTCACTATCTTAACTAACTTAACTGACATGTAGTTGCAGAAGCTGTTGGTGGGCAGCAAGCAGAGAATTAATGCAGTGAGGGCTCCTGTTCCAAACGGGCTCGTGCAGGAGCTGTTTGTACTGTGTTCACAAAGAACTATGGCTCCATATAGAATTGAATATCTTATGCAAGCCTGGCTTACTGTTGGGATTTTGACAAGTGAGAAAGCAAAAATAAAATGGAGTTAACATCAATGTGTCTTGGTTTTTAGTGTGGGGATTTATGGCACCTGTGTTACATGACATCGATAAAGTCCAAAGCTGCCAACTTGTGCGAATGAGGTTTCATTTTCTTGATCTGAGTGCTAGGATTTTCCCATAGGGATTGTGGCTTTGATATTCTTTTACCAGGAAGATTTAGAGGTGTTGAGTTGATTGGTGTCTGTAGAATGCAGATAGGCAAAGCAGAGGACAGACTGCATTTCCCTTCTACATCAGTTCATCATGTTCCCAAATGACGCGGCCGTCAGGGAGAGGCGTGGGGCTGCCTGTGGTCAGCAAAGATATAAAAAAAAAAAAGGGGCCTTGAGACTGTAGAAATTCAGCCTTACTCCACGCATGGTGGGAAAGGGTTGGGAAATCCAGTTTGGTTATCAGCTCCAGTGCAGCTGGGATTTTGACCTAGAAGTTCAAAACACTTTTTTTTTTTTTTTTTGTCTGGGAAAGTCACCCAGCTTTCACATTCACATGTTGAATGTGGTAAAAAAGATGGAGTTTACAGCTGGCAAGAAGCAATGAGTAAATCCTTCCGTGTCTGTAAACATGGAGAGATTGCAGAGACATTTTATTCCCTAGTTCATGACCGTGTAAAACAAATTCACTGAAACTTGTCACAGAACAAGGGGATTCCTGCTGTTAGGTAAAGGTCAGAACAAAGGTAAGTTTGTTTTTCAAAGCAGGAGACAAGGACCACGTGCATGAGCAGGTAATGCTGCCTGAGGCTGGGGAGCCAGGGCAGGTGGATCTGGAGCTGCTGTAGGAGCTGGGGAAATGCAAATTTTGTCCCGGGATTCCTGGGGACTGGAGCCACTTCTGTCCAGCATTCTCCTCCTTTTTGATTTCCTGTTTTTGCTTTCAACCTAAAATTACTTTATTGCCACGACACCGGTTATGTCACGGTACGGCTGGTCAGGTGGCAACCCGATGGCTGCCTTCTGTTGTTGGAACTGTTTTTTGACAGGAGTGAATAGGAAGCTCCTCCCTGGTTGTATTCTCTGTGAAAATCACTTTGATATTAAATAACTGCTAATTTTGTGACACTCAAATTACCGTGAAGACAGCACAATTTGTCTCCATAAGCGGTCATCAGCAGAAGCGACTGCCCTGCGGTGCTTGGGAGTGGGGTGGCTTGCAGGTGGACATCAGAGCAGAGGGAAGCCCTGTCCCTGCTGAGGTCTGCAGGGTTTTGTCACAGGTTTCAATGGAGCGAAATTGCCTCTCCCACAGGGGTTTTTCTTCATGTTGCCTGGCAAAGCTGTGGACCAGGACAGCTTTTGATGGCCAGAACCCACCCGGAATTGGCCACTTCTGCAGCAGCTTGGACAGAGGTGCCAGCCAGAAAGTGAGCTGCTCACAAAGATGTTTATGTTGACAGCTCTCTGCCATACTTGGTGGCTTATAGAGAACAGAAAGAATGAAAAGTTCACTTTAAAAACAAAACTTTCAGTTTTCAGTTGTTAGTTTGGTATTATTGGTAGAAACTGAGCATGCTTTCACTGGCAGGGCCTGGCCTGGGCTCTGCTGGTTGCCTGCAGACTCTTTCATGGAAGGATGATTTGGCAACTGCTGTTTATTTTAGCTTCGTCTGAAGCACAAGAGATTGGCATGTGTAACACAGGGGTGCTGGTGCTCCAGTTGGTCTTAGTATCTCTTTGGAGTAGCGCTTGTGCTCTTGGGTATTGGCAGTGACCATTGGGCTCTTCATGTTCTGGCCCATGGGCGCATCACTGCTCTTGCTAGGCCCTGCTGATGCTCTCTTCTCTTCTCCCAGGGAAAGCCTGATCTGCCACTGTCTGTGTGCGGAGGGACGGCCACAGCACTGCAGAGAGCTCAGGCAGCCACCAGAATTGTCAACGTGGAAATTATTTTTAAAGAAGACTGCGTGCATTTGTTGTTGTTATGAGTGGTCTGATCATTTCTGTGTCTCAAGAGGCCTGTTTTCCTGGCAGCTCTGCTGCTGCTGTCTGCATCCTCAGGTGTCACTGGGCTGAAGGGCTCCTGCCTCTCTCATTTGAAGATGATATTTATTTCTACTCTGTTGATGTTTTTCCTAGAGCCTGCTAGAGAGGCTCAAAGACAAGTGCTGGCTCTGCTTTCCCTTCAGACAAAATGCGTGCATTGAGGCATCCTTCCCAGCTCCAGCTGCAGAGCAAATTTGAGACAGTGAGTTGGCACATTGGCAGTGAGCTTCGAAAAGACAGACTTCCCGATGGGAAGATGACGGGCTGGCAGTGTGAAGGGCTGTGCAGAACCCCCTGCCATGACCTCCCAGCTCCACTGAAACAGAAGCAGCCTCCTGTTGATGTCAGCACGGCAGAAGGTCTGACATCTGGAGGTGGGCCGTCGCTCTGGACGTGACTGAGCAGAAGACAGAACCACCGCTTGCCTCTGAGCTTCTCAGCCACGGTGAGCCCAGCCATTTTGTTTAGCTGTGTACGGTGAAGAAACCAGCAGTGGTACAAGGGGGCATCCCAGCTTCTCCTCTGTTATGGCGCGGAGGTCTGAATCTCAGAGCAGGCAGAGGACACTGGGCAGTCGGTGCACAGAACCTTCCCGCAGCACTTTGAGGGTGCAGTGCATTTATACCTGATCAGTTGTTGCGTTCGTGAAGTCCCCATTTCAGCCTGTGCTGCATCTGTTTTTCTGTGCCAAACTTATTAGCGCTGTGGCTTCTGTCTTTCAAGTTTTTGGTTGTGATTTCTCAGACTTGTTGGATGAGTACCAACAAGCAAATAACGACAACAACATACCAGCCTACTGCAAAAATACACTGCAGTTTTGGGACCAGGTTTCTTTGGATTCTGCCAACGGATCTGAATTGATTTTTGCTCATTATGAGACCTAGTTGTTGGGGCTCATTTCCTGTCTTCCTCTTCCTTGTTTTCTCATGATGTGTCAAAACTCTGTGAAGCTTAACATTAGAAATGGGTTAGGGCTTTACTGAACCATGCTTGGAGGTTTTTTGGAGAACATCTTTTGTATCACTCACTCTCAAAATGTAGTGAGCTTAGTTAAATGTAGTTAAAATTCAGCTGACTAAGCTTGGCTGCTTATCTAGATTTTTATCTAACAAGCCTTTGTGGGTAGTATCTTGTACCAACATATACTTTCTGTATTTGTATACATGTATTCAGGTGAAAGAGCAGTTTTCATAGCTGGAAGGGGAAAATATGACCTGTCCAAAATTCTGAAACTTCCCCCTTCTTTCCGAAATAATAATAATAAAAAGTCCAATGGAAAACACTCTGAGAGGTTTCTTTTGTAGTTGAGGGAGGGATCTGTTAACCTGTAGTCAGAGAAAGCCCCAACTGCGTTCTGCAAGAGTTCCTAGCAGGCCATATTGAGCTGATGATAAATGATCCTTAGGCTTCGGGACTTTGAAATCAGGGAATGGGCTGCAAAATTATGAAGTTTTAAAATTTTTGAGCTCGTCCTCTTTGTCTCCTTGTTTCAGAGTCTTGAAGGGTCAAAGACTGAAATTTGTCCAACTTTCTCTTGCTACCCTCAGTGTCAGAAATATAACATTTTCCTTACTGACAGATGAGAATTTTAACTGACCCACAGGGCTGAGATTTTAGGAAAAAAAGCTAGTCTCACAGGAACCATTAGTACTTGCCCAAGGCAGAAGGAATTCGGGGCACGTCACACTGCCTGGGCCTCATCCAGAGCCAGGCACCGTGATGTACGGGGCTGCACCGCCACCCCACAGGGCTTGGAGCTGGGACTTTTTGGGTGCAAGCTGGTGTCACCTACACTGCCCCGTAGCCGTGTCACACCTGCCACCACCGGAGCTGCAGCAGCGCCTTGGGGCAGCCTGGCCAGCTCATCTCACAACTGCTGTCATTGCTGCACGGTGCTGGGAAGCGAGGCAAGGCAGTGATAGAGATCAGAGGTGCTCGTGCTCCATGCAGCACTGCGGGCGGGGGGTGAGGAGCAGTTATTCTGCCCTGCGGCACCCGTGTGATATCAGACACCTTCCCGTGATGGGCTGCGGTGGAAACGTGGCTTTCTGACTTTTCTCATGAGAAGCACGACTTGCCCACTCCAGCCACAGCACGGCCGGTGGCCAGGCTGGGGCTGTGCCTCCTGCGGGTCTCCTGCCTCCTTCCAGACCCACCGGGAACCAGGGGGTCCTCGTGTGGTGCTCCCCAAATCCCCTGTGAGGCCCGTGCTGTGGTGAGGGCCTCCAGTCTCTCCGTGTCATTAACAAGAAGACGGAAATGCTCTTTTGCTGGAGAAGTCAGTTCAAACTTGGTCATCAGCCTCCATAATGAGAGCCTCTAAGCAATGGTGATTTTGTTTCTGATTTTAACCAGATTGTCTTCTCAGACCAGAGAAACCTTTTTCAACACAAATTTCAGAAAACTTAGCACATCACAGGTTAAAAAAAAGAAAAAGTTGTAAAAAATCCATGCTTTCCAAAACCTCAAAACAGGGTAATTAGGAGTTTCCCATTTGGCTTCACCTTGCTTGGTCTTACTAAAATAGAAAGTTCTGGGTTTGTATGTTTACTCCATTAAGAGCATGGCTGCTGCCAGGCTCCTCCAACCTCAGTGTGCTGCTGAGGCCAGCCGTGCCATAGACCGTCTCCGGATGGTGGCATTGCGGGGGCTGGTGCCATGACCTGCTTTGTTTGTAACTGTCAACCACACAAATTGTCTTGCCTGACCTGGACTTATGAAAAGGTCAAATTATTTAGATAGGTATGTCCCGTTGGTGCAGCTGCAGAAAACATCACCAGTGATGAGGAGAGAAGGAGTGAGTGAAGAATGGGGATGATTTGTTTGCAAATCACTGTTCCTTCACATGGACTTGAGCTGAAACACGCCCATGGGCTCATCATGGCTGCAGAGGCCATGCTGTTCATTTCCAAGAGTCCTTGCTGTTCATTTCCAAACTTTGCTGCAGTCCATCAGAGGTCTGCTCCGGCAGGGACCGGGGTGTTTAGGGACCTGGTTTGGGACCATTGTCCCCTTATTACAAGGCATGACTTGGGGACCAATGGCCAACCTGACCAGTGCCCAGGTGGGAATCCCTCACTGGCCACTGAGGCAAAGTGTCAGAGGATGAATTTTCGTCAAAAGCCATGCAAAGACTTTTCCCTCTTCCAGTCTTTGTCCCGAGTCTCACTGGACACGTGCCCAGCAACCATTGCACCAAGGCCTTTTATCGCACTGCCATGGCCTGACACAGGGAAATGCAGTCGTACATCAAAGCCAGCAAACACGAAATACAAAACTGATTTTGAAAATGGCTACTGAGGAAACAAAGCTTTTGGATCCTGTATAATGGGCTGGCAGCAGCTTATGAGCTGCTATTTCTATGGCACAGGATTAAAAGATGCATTACAAAATCATAATGAACTGGTGGCCCTTTCTTTGGGCATTTTCAGCAAGGCTTTGGAGCCTGGAAAGGGGTAGTCATTTTGCTATGGGGATGTTTTGCTTTTCCTGTGGAAAGACGTCACACTTCGGCTGTATCGCAAACCTTTGGGGAAACCACATTGCGCATACACTCAGCAGGGGGCTCGGCAATAGTTCAGCAGTTAAAAACTCCATAGCTCCTGTCTGCATTGGCCAAGGCTGGGAGATGGGCTCCCATGGGTGCTCCTGGCCCTTTCCTGGGTACCGAGCAGGAGAGCTGGGCCGCAGCAAGGAAGAAGACGTGGGAAGGGGTGGAAGAAAAAAATCCCAAGCTTGTGGGGAGCTGGGGCTGGAGCCGGGCAGCTGGGATGTTGTTTGGTAAGGGAGCTGGGGCTGGGGCAGGAGCGGTGCTGGCGAGGTTCAGTGGGACCCACAGCTTCCTCGGCGGAGGTCTGTGAAGTTTCCAGCCCTGCTAATGAACCACACGGGTGTGATTATAATGACAAAGGAAATAATTACTCCACTTCATTCTCTTTTTCAGAAACCCATCTCTTCACACCCTGGTGCCTGTTAGCAGAGTGTGCAGAGTTATCCAGAGTGTGGGAGTGAGCCCAGCCTGCTGGAGCGCAGGTCGCCTGCACCATCGGTGAGGGCAAGAGCTGCAGCAGCATGGCTTGAGTCCTGCAGGTCGAACAAGGCTGTTTGGAAGTCAACATGGGTTGAAAAAATCCTGTGAACCAAATCCTGCCCGGTGCTGAGACAGCTCCTCATACTGTGGCTAGTACCCTCTCAAGACCTGGTGAGCACCCAAAGTCAGTAGATTTTGGCCGTGGCCATCAATACTAAACCCTCAGTGGGTCAGCAGTTTCAGAGAGGTGATCTAAGCCTGGCCACTGTGTCAGTTTTATTGAACATGCATCTATCTCAACCCACCGTTAGGTGTTACAATTGTTCTTTACTGATGGGAAACAAAACATGGCTTTGAAAAGAAATATGTCCTGGTGATGCGTTTTGTTTTGCATTTCTTTGTGACAAAAGTGATTAAACTGCTAAATCACAGCTGCTTTTCTCATAAAGAAGACAAAGCATCTTTAGATCCCTACATCATTTCAAGAGTTGCAGAAAGCTCAAGGTAACTGGGAGTGATTAGATATATCTTGGTTTTATCACTGTATCTCCTACACCCACAGGCTCCTGAGCAGGGTGTATTTGCTGTCTCATGGCTTAATAGCTTCCTGTGTTACTCATAACTTAAACACCGAGGGAGAGATAAGGGATTGGGTTTGGTTTGTTTCCTTTAAGAAGAAATGAACATTAATAAATATCTCATTACCAGAAAGTATCATAGTGAAAGTACAGCGCTTTCTCCTGTTCCTGGCTCTTTAATTTTCACTGTGGTCAAAGAACAACATGAAAACCCTGAAAAATGATCCCAGTCAAACCCAGCTGAGTTTTCAATAACTGCAGGATCAGATAGGGCCGAGGGCCAGTCGTGGGAGATGATCAGATAGGGGCAGCAAACTGCTGCAGCCCTTGCTCAGCGCAAAGCATCCTCTGGTGATGCCCATTGAAATGCTGAACATTTGCAGCACCTCGGCAAGGAAACTTTCTGCTCTCCTCGCTTCAGGTGCATGCGGGACGTGAGACCACCACTGGTCCGCAAGTCCGGCAGCTGTCATGGGGAAGGGTGATACCAAAGCCATGGCGAACACTTGGGGCAGGAGTGATTTGATGCCTGGGTTTGGATGGCAAATGCTTTGGGGCAACCATGTTCTCCAGCCCCTTGAGAGCAGCAATGAATAAGCAGCGTGGTGGTGCTCATGTTTGAAAGGTCCAGGTGTGGGAGTTAAGAGGTCTGAAGTAGACCCCAGCTTGCATTTAACGTGTGGGAATATGCTGCCAGGACTACAGGGTGGAGAGGAAAGCTTGAGAAATAGGCAAGTGAACAAGAAAGGGTCATAAAGCAGAGGAAGGTCCACCTCCTAAACTGCTAGAAAAGAAAAATCTCATGATTTTTAGGCCAATCTCCTAACACATGACTCCAGGTTTTTGAGCATGTGGGCTTGGCAATGCTGTGGATTATTTGATACAAAAGATTTACAAGGCCCTTCAGAGGGAAATAAATTTCGCAGGGCAGTGCCTCCAGGGAAAATAATACGTATTTGGATGGGTGATCCATCATTCTGCATTAAGCCCAGAAGCTCAGCTGACATCAACGTATACCTGATAATCTCTTATCTAAATAATTTCCCCTTGAAATCCTCCATCTGTGCAGCTTTGTGTTGTTGATGTGAGGATAAACTGTTGGGCCAGAATTTCTGTTGGGGAAGCTGGCCTAGGAGTGGCATGGTTGGGATGGGGAGCTGCTGAGGCCTCCCTGGGAGATCACCCTCCCCTGCCTTGTTCTACAGGAGGCACTGGTGGTGCCAGGTGACCCCAGAGGGGTGGTAAAGGGATTAGAGGTCAGCTCTGCGTTTTCTGGGAATTTGGGTCACTTTAATGCTTTTGAGGAGGACCCACCTGGTCATATCTTGGCTCATGATCTGTACCAGAGGAAGGCTGAGAGCCTCCTGCAGAGCCTCCTTGATCTGGCTTGGCCAAAGGGGAGTTTTCCCCAAGCTTCAAGAGATGGTGGTCGTCTTCACTCAGACACTTCAGCAGACTTCACATCTTTTATTTGCAGCTCTCAGTCCGGTTCATCTTTGTTAGCCATCCTGGGATGAAGTCAAGCCAAATTTTGGACTTCCAAATTGTCTTCCAATGGTGATGCTGCAAAACTAAGAAGGATATCCCAATATCTTCCCCAAACTCCTTTTTTTTTTTTTTTTTTCCTTCTGGTTTTACTTCACCTCTCCGTGGTCTCTCCATCTCTGGGGGCTGCTTTGCCATGGGGCTGCTGGCCACGTGTAGGTCGTCATTGCTGCGTGCTGTGTGCTGGGGCAGGACAGCCCCAGCTGTGATGAGAGCAGAGCTAGGAAGGGCTGTTGTGGGTCTGGATGTGAGCCCTTCGGGGGTCCTACAGCCCCATAGCACCCTCCTGTCGTGTGTTCCTACAGCCATGCTGTGAAGCAGGGACACTAGAGGTGGGATGTGAAGCATGCAGTGTCCTCTGGCCAACCCGCCACGTGGTCTGCATGCAGCCGACTGGCTTGGGAGGGCGATGTGATGCTCGTGCTACCGAATTCAAGAAATTAGTTGCTAATTATAGCAGCCGCCCACAGTGTCCCCAGTAATGAAGTATCTGAGAAGGTCACGAACCCCGTGAATCACCTCAGAATCCGCATGTAACTCCGGTAAAATAACAGGAAATATAGGCATACCAAGATGTCACCCCACTGCTGACTGTGCCGACAGCATGCACCGTGCTCGGCCCTTTGCCACGGGAGCAGGTTTGGATGGGACCCAACGGGGCGAACGCTCTGCAGATACCTCTCCCCTGAGCTCAGGCTGCAGGCTTGCCTCCCTGCTCGGCTCACCGGTCCGGCGGGGAGGACTTCAGAGAGCTTCCACCCAGCCCTGGCAGCCGTGCTGAGCCTGGAGCTCCCATCCCTCCATCCCTCCTCTTGGAGGGGCTCCAGGCCGGAGCGCTGGGGACCCTTCCCGGGGCGGCTCGCTGCCACTGACACAGTTTTTGTGCCGGCGCCGCGGGCGGTGGCAGGGCACGGCTGCCGGTAAGCAGCATCGCTACAGCCTCTCAGATGTGGTTATTTTGTTTTTCTCCCTTCTTTTTTCTTTTTTCCCTCCCAGGGGAAAGCTGCGAGTTTGGGTGCGCCATGAGAAAGGGGCTCACAGCCCGGGGTGCACGACAAAGCGCGGGTGCCTGTGTGGCTGCAGGGACCTGCTGTCTGCTGTCCCGCAGGTGATGGGCACCGGAGCTGTGTCTTAGCCCCTCTGTGTCTGGCCCCATTTGGGGCAAGCCCCTCTGCCCCCCGTGCCCCCCCCGAGCCCCACTGCCCTGCATCCGTGTTGCTGCCCGGCTCCCAGGCTCCCTCCATCCCCACCAGGAGCCCCTCGCCCCCTGCCTGCTCCTCCCAGCCTCTCCCCACCACTCTCCTAGCACCCCAAAAACTGCCGCCCCCCCCTTGTTTCTTCCTCTCCCTGCTTCCTAAAACCCCACCTTGCCTCTCCCGCTCCTCCCTGCCCCTTGCCCAGTGGCAGTCTGTGTGAAATTCAGCAAAACCCGGGTGTTTTGGGAGGGCTGAAGGGATCTGCAAATTTGCTTTGAATATAGCAGCATGTTTTGGCTAAAGGGAACAGGAGAACATTTTGAAAATGTCAAAATATTGTGTTTAGGCATTTTTTAAACAAAATGTTTCACTTGGTAGTTGACAAAAATAAAAAAATAAAAAAATGGTTCAAAGTCTCCAAAGCAAAACCTTCCCACTTGTGTTTAGAGATGGCACCTGCACGTGTGAGCTCAAACTACAAAGGCACGCCGGCAGGTTTCAAACAATGCCCAGGCACTGCATGGGAGTTTCTCTGGGGGAAGTCAAAATGTTTCCATGGGAGTCAAAACATTTTCAGCTTTTTGGCCCTGTTTCACTGGGGAAAAAAAACCAACCAACCAAACAAAAAAACCCACCACCACCAACAAACCTGTCCTTGCGGGGCTTGAATCAAGGACTGCTGCTCACTTTTTTCTTGGCTGCTAAGTAGGAATATTTGTGACAACACGTGTGGCTCGCTAGCTGGCCGAATCTACTTCGTGGAGGCAGATTTAATCTGGGGTCAGGTCCTCTGCTGTGACCCTCCCTCTCTGTGGCTGTCTCACTTTGGCTTCTCATCCCATAGGATGGCATCCCACAGGATGAAGAAGCCAGAGGAAATCTTTTTGTGTCCGTTTGCTCCAGTCCATGGTCTACCCTGCACCTCCTGTAGGTTTTTCCCAAGCAATTTCTTTGGGTTTTCCAAGCCTTTCATATTCTATAACCTGTCTGGCTCTCCGGTCCTTGTTCTTTCCATCCTCTCGAGCGCTGCCGATCCCTGTGGTCATGGTCCAGCTCCCCACCACCACTCTGGCTGCATCAAGCCTTTTCTAAAAAGCCTCAGGACAACACACATCCCATTTTTTTTCTGCTTTTCTGAGGTGACAAAGTGCTGCAGTCGTGCCAGCTGCCTATTTGTCTTTCTGCCATCTGTCTGTCAGCCCCCCACTGAGCTTTTAAACCCAATGACTAATTCCCAGCCAACTTGCCCAAAGCCTTGGAGGCACAAAGTCCCAACAGGCGCAGGGACCAGCGTTTTGCCCTGGGTTTCTGCCCATAATGATGTGTGGTTACCAAACCCCGTTGCAGGATGGAGCCCCGCCGGGCGTCCCCTCCAGCCTCACGTCCCCAGGGCCGGGGGCTGCACGGCTGCTGCAGCTCAGCTCATTTTTCAAGCGAACACCCAGCCCTTGAAGCAAAACCCACAGCCTCTCTGTGCACCTTGCAGGGAGGTCGGGACTGGGGCAAAAAAGGTGAAACCCCTGCGTTGAGGTGAGCGAAGCTCAAGTTTTGCCAACTTTGGCTGCTAGAATTACAAATATTTCAAGCCTAGTTTAATAGTCACCAGGCTGTAGAGACCCACAAATGTTTATCCACTGTCTCTAGTGTTGTTCAGGGGGTTCAGTGGTTTGGCAGATCGCCTTCTGATGAACTGCAGCTTGCCCTTGGACCGTGGTGATGTGACAGGAGTTTTGAGCATGAACCCCTAGGCAAACAGCCCCTCTGTCCTACCTGTCGATATACCTGGTCCTTGGAATTCCTGAACTGTCCAGTGATCTTCATGATATCCAGTAATTTTCTTATAGCTGCAGCTCCTGAAGCTGTAAGTGTACCAAAAATCCATATGCAGCTGAAGAAAAAATCCAGTAGAGCTTGGTGAATGTTTTTGCACAAAACTCTCTGGTGGTAACAGAGTCTTAAAATTTCGGTCCATCAAAAGTGCAGCTTTTTTGTGAACTAGAATGGTTCATTCCTAAAGCATCCAAGCTGGCAGGCACCACCAAGATTCATTTTCTATTCTGCATCACCTCTGTGTCCTGATGTTTTCAGAGAAAAGCACAAAGTGATCTGGATGTAGTTTAAAGGCTTGGAACCCAGAAGATGATGAGAAGAAGCCCGATGCATGCATAGATATGAAAAATGTTCACGTAGATACCTCGCAGCAGCAATTAGAGATAGACCATATGAAGTTTATTATCATCTTTGATTAATAAGGTTAATTACTTGGCACAATGATATCCAGACTAATGTGCTGTGGTTTGAAAGACATCTTTTAATTTCTCAGATTTGACTTGTATCACCTCTCTTGAGCTCCCGTTGTGGAGAAGGGCACTGAGATGTTCCTGCCATGGGGGGAGGTCTGCAATGTCTGGGAGAGGGCCAGAGCCGCTCTGCCTGCTCCACATCCACCACATTTCTTCCTGCTGGATGTATCCTGTGCCTCAGCCCCCCGCCAGGCGGGCCTGGTGCTGGTGAGCTCCCCAGAGGAGCTGGGCAAAGCCTTCGAGCTCAGCCCCGACCCCCTCACGCCAGCCCAAAAACCCTTGCACACACTTACTTAGCGCAGAGCTCTGGGATCGGGGGGTTTCACTCTTTTGACAGTCCTGCAAAGCAGGGGACGGGGCAAAGGACTCTGAAAACACCACCTCAGGGCATTGAGGAGGAGGTGGCCAGTGCACATCCCGGTGTGTGCACAATAACAGGAGAAAAAGAGCAAACACAGCCCTGGCACCAGCCGGGTACGGCAAGGAAGGCAGTGCCGCCCTGGGTTATGGAGCTGCCCAGGGTGTGCTGTCCTTGTCACACCACGGGTAAGGGGAGAAGCTGTGCAGAGGAAATTTGGCCCTGAGGTGGTGTCCCCTGCTCACATTTCAGCTTGCATTGTCCAGGCTCGTGGGAAGTGAGCACTTGTGCCCAAATCTGCCCCCGGTGCTGCCACGTCCCTGGCTGCAAGCTGATGTTGGGGCTGGGGTGGGGTGTTCCCCCGGAGAAGAGCCCAACAAATACCCGAGGGAGCCTCAGCATCGCTGCAGGAATCACCCCAAACTAGCTTAATGTCAGGAAAACACTGCAAGGAAGAGTTTTAGGGATACGAGGTCAGTTCTGGCTTTGGACTCAGTGTGAGAATGACGGGGATGGGCTTGGAGGTCTTAGCAAGGCACCGTCTCTGTGTGGCCATGAGTCGTAAAGTCCGACTCGGAAGGGGAGCCCAAGGATCTTTGCCAATTGAGTTCCATGGCAAAAATATTAGGAGATTCATGCCAATGTCTGGAAATGTTTAATAAGGGAGAAAAAGAATAAGAAGTAAAACCAAGTGTTTGGAAATTGAAATTTGACCTGTCTAGCCAGGATGTGCTGGGTGAGGAGAGGGTTCTGAATATGCCCCCCCACCAGAGCCTTCTCTTTCTCTTTCTCTTTCTCTTTCTCTTTCTCTTTCTCTTTCTCTTTCTTTCTTCTTCCCTTCCCTTCCCTTCCCTTCCCTTCCCTTCCCTTCCCTTCCCTTCCCTTCCCTTCCCACTGTCATTCTGAAAACATTAAATACTACCTCATCACACTGCTATTTGTCCTGAATTTCACGGGAAAAGGTGTTTTTTGTTTTGTTTTGTTTTGTTGTGTTTCAGCATTATAAGCTCAGGCTAAAATTGCTTCCAGTTTTGACATACTGCTTTCCAGGGTTTAGCCAAAAGGAGACTCTTCCAGGTCAGGCAGTGAGAGGGGAATTGCATGCCAGGGTGCATCGCAGTTATGCATGCCATGCATAGAATATATGTCATATATGTGTCCATATATAAATAAATGAACAAATACAGAGATATATGTGTATATATCTGTATCAACACTGTCTGTACCATTCGTGCTGCCACCCCCCGAGTTATATCGCAAAGGGTTCGCCCGTGCACCACTAGAGGCCAGTGTGCACCTTAAATCCAGAGCCCGATGCGCTAATTAATAACCGCCTGCTGGGAAGACAACGCTGCCTGCAGGAGGGGGTCTTGTTGCACAGGGGGTGCTGGCCGGGACCCAGGAGGCGGCTGCCCAGCATTAGCAGCGTGTCGGGATGGGGAAAACCTTCCAGCCTTGGGTCCTGTGTAATCTTGGAAACTTTTTGCGAGATCCTGGAGCACTGTCACAGCCGGAGCCTGGGCTCGGGACCTGCCGCAGCGTCCCCATCCCTTCCCACCACCCGTGCTCGGCAGTGGAGCTCCAGGCTGGAGATGGGCAGACAACTGCCTGCCTGCTGCTCCGGCTGCGCCCTAAATGCAGACGGCCCCAAAAAGTAAAGTCAGCTACTGAGGCCATTGTGACCCTTGGCTGAGGTTAAGATGGAGAGTTTCACGTTGTTCTGCAGCAGCTTTCATCCTGACATCGCCAGCAGCAAACCGAGGCGCCTTTCTCCCTACAAGTCCATTTTGAAGCAATAACACAACCTTTTTTTTTTTTTTTTTTAACCAATCCTCCAGATGAAACGTGCAGCTTTTTAAAATACGTCCTGTGATGAGCGCATCTGAGCTGGAGCTCCCTGTCAGCCCCAGGCCCCTGGGGTCCCAGGTCGGTGGTGGGAGGCACAGGCAGCACTGGGATGTGTGCTGTGCTGCGTGATCGCCTCCTTAATGCAGCTGTGTTTGGGGAGCTCCTCCTTCACAGCTGATATCACATCAAACCTTGTTTATTGCTCAGCTGCTTTCATTTTTGTGAGACCAGGCTTCCAAAATGTTTTCTTTCCTCCTCTTAGGAATGTTTTTGTCTTCCCATTCACAACCTCTTTGCTAGAAGGTATTCTGCTTACTCAGAAATAGGCATCTTCACTGGGCTGCCCCAGGGCAGCTGATGGCAGAGAAAGCCAGGGGTGCACTACAGCCCCGTGCCACAGCCACCTGCGTGGGGTTAGGTAGGTGTAAGCCACCCAGCGTTCTCCTTGTGCCAAGCTGGGGCTTGCTGCTGCCTAGAGCTTTGGAGACCCCAGGGGACCCTGGTTTGTTTAACCCAGGACATTCCAGCTGGGAAATGTCAGGCTTCATGAGCCGCTTCTGGGCCCCTCATGCCTGGTGGCACACTGCGGGGGAGATCTGCTGGGTCCCAGGGGATCTGCAGGGCATCACCCTGGCATGCTCTGCAGGACTGGCCTTGTCAGCCTGCACTCTTCTCCTGGTGCAGAAAGGGATGTTGTCTCTACGTGGCGGTAGGGTGGCAGCCTGAGGAGCACGTAGAGGTGTTCGTCTCAATGTCTGTCCTCTTGCAGGATCTGCCCCGGCGCTGTTCCTGTGAGCTCCTGTGTTGTGGAGGGAGCACGGAGCTGCATTAACACGGGAAAACCAGGCATTCCCCTCCTCATCCTCCTCCAGAGACCCACCGAGGAAAGATGCCCAAGAGCACCACGTGGGACATGCAGACCTCTGCCCTCCTGTGCTCCCCCCAGCCCACCCAGGAGCACGGAGCCAGCACAGGAGCTGCAAACTGGCAGGACAGGCAGGGAGCACCGCTGAGAAGAAACATCACCAGACCCGCCTCGCTTTCCACCCCCGATCCCAAAGCATGGTCCCATACCCCACCCAGAGCTTCACCAGCGCCGCAGGAAGGTGCTGGACCCCGCTGGGTGTCCCGGAGCGGTGCTGGCATGCAGGGGTTAGCCAGGACTGTCCCTCCCTGCACCGCTCTGCATCCAGCCTGCTGGAATCTGCTGACAGGATTGGCACTGGGAATTCGTGCACTGCACCGTGTTAGGAAAATAAGGGCATGAAATATATTTAGTCTCTCATTTTCGAGTTGCCTCTGACATCTAAGTTAAATAAAATGTTCCTGAGGTCATTAAAAATCAGAAATAGTACAAGATTTGGGTTTACCATAGTTTCAGAATGAATCAGGTTTCTGAACTTGTTTTAATCTGTATAATTGCCTTTCTGTATACGGTAACCTTTAGAAAATGAGTTTAATAATTAGTCATCTCAGCCTAGTTAGAGACAACATCCTGCCCTCAGTTCAGTCTTATTTTCAGCAACAACAACAACAAAAAAACAATGTCAAAGTGAATTTTCACCATAGCTGGAAACATAGGTTCAGGCTCCATGTTCAGCAGGTAAAATAATTCATGTGTTAACCTTCCTAGGAGCCTGGAAGCTTAGCAGTGCTCGTCTTGGCCTCCAGGGAGATTGCTTTTTCCTCTTCCTCTGCAAGAGGAACTGGAAGTGGAAAACCTCAGGTAGCAGCACCAGCACAGAGCCTGAGACCAGTGCCAGGAGGGGCTGTCACTGGGGTTGAAATGGGGACCTCGGGCCCAGACCCCTCATTTGCAGGACGGTGGGGCTGGGCAGAAGCTGGGCTCAGTTTCTGACTCCTTTGGTCCTGTGCCCAGTGCCTGCATCCAGGGAGCGCATTTAGGGACAGAGGCACGGGGGCTGGCACTCTCAGGGGACAGAGATGGAGGAGGCAGCTTTTCACAACTATGTGCTGAGAGGAGTTCTTTTAACTTGGGAGCAGAGAAATAAAGGCAGTTCTCGCTGGGCAGACCTTTCACAGATCAGCTCAGCCCCTGGGCATCTTTCACTCAACAGCTCACCCCCCGGGGCCGGTCCTCGGCCGGGTGCAGTCTCCTCGGTGGAGCCAGCAGGTGCTGGAAGGGTGATGCCTGCCCCACGCTGCTGCTGTCCGGGACTGCTGGGCACTTCTGACACCGTGTCAGTAGTGTGGTACCAGGGAAAGTGTGGGAGTGAGAGAGAAATACTGCCAGGTAATTCACCATCCAGCATGAGCTTTTCCCTCTGCATTGCCTTGTGCTTTATTTAGTTTAAATTTCTAAAGTGATGGACCTGCCACTGTTTCCCTGGAGAGATTATTTCAACAGCTGTTAGATCTCACTCTGGGAAATGCTTCCTGCTACTCACCTCACATTTTCCCTTTCTTAACTTATCTCATTATTCCCAGCTCTAACCCTGTGGCTGATAGCCATCCCAGTCCTCCTTGCTGACAGAGCCCCTACTTGGATTTGCAGGAGCTTTTGGAATTCGTGGGCCAGCTCATTCGCACTGAAGTCAGTGGTTTTGGTGGTGTGCAGGGCAACAAGTGCTCTGGGCTTGGAGAGACCTTCTTGGTCATCCTGTTCCCCTTGGAGGAACTGCAACCCCATGCTGCTCACCTGTTGCATCCAGAAATGCATTAACCCCACCCTGGGGTCTCTGGGCTCCCACTCCCAGCCCTGCCAGCCCTCAACCACCCACTGTAATCAGTGGGAAAGCTCACATCTGCAGTGGGATGAGGCTGCGATCCCACTAATGTGCTAATCTTTAGATCGGGAGCACTCAGTGCTTAAATGTTTCTTGCAGACAGCTGAAGATGTGTTTTGCTAAAGCAAACTGTAATTATGCTTAGTGTTTTCAATTGAGCTTGACATGTTGCCTCTCGAAGGAGGAGATGCTTTGCACGGCGGGTTCTGCAGCACAGGCAGCCCCTCCAGCCCCTGCCCTGTCCCCTTGCAGCTCCCCAGGCCGACGAAGGCAGCAGGCAGCCCTGGCCTGCACGAAGAGGCTGCTAACGCTCAGCTCTTTCCGTCTCAGCACAGAGCACTGGGCAGCTCGGACCGAGGAAAGGAAACCAGAGCCCCTGTGGAGGCCAGAACAACTCCAGGAGAAAAGGCCCATAGGAACCAGCTGCATCACTGCAGAAACCAGGGGAAGAAGCTCACCGGAGCGAGTGGTGAATGACTCTGCTGGTCAGCACATCTGGGGCTGTGGGTAGGAAGGCTCTGCCCAAGCTGAGAGCCCACCAGTAATGGAGGTGGTCTTTCTTTTCACCCTCTTCATGGAGTAAAAATATATTTAACGTATCCTCCGTATTGCCCATGTGCCATGCATGTGGAAGCACGGCTTGAACTCCTCTCCCCAGAAACCTTTACTGGGCTCAGAGAAGAAGGGTGCACCCGTGTTAGGGTTGTGGTCCCAAATATCCCTGCACAGCAGAAGCATCTCCAAGGATTAAGGTCCTCAAACATCTGGTTGCTACAGTGCATCCCATGGAGACACTGACACAGGGAATGCTTGGGAGCTCTGTGGAGTAAAGAGGAGCACTGGCTCTTGTTTCAGAGTAGTCTGGGAAGGCAGGAATATTCACCCTCCTCTTGTCTTGGGGTCTGAAGAAAAACTTGCATGGAAAACCTAGAGAAAGAACTGGTTCTAGTCATAAGCTCATCTCTGGTACCAAGGCAGAGAGATGTTCTGGATGAGCCCTGAGACCAGGTACTGACACTCCTCTGCTTCCTGTGAAAGATGCTCAAAAAGGCAGGAAAAGGTGAAGCTCTCCTCTGATATATTCTTGGGGAAGAGCAACAGGCTGGAGACAAAGGTGTTGAAGAAGCCTGGAAACATGACATGAACAGACTGCACAATGGGTCAGCCAACAGTCTCCTAATCCAGCCTCATCACATCAGTCCAGCCTCCCTGCAAGACCATTTCTGTTGCCAAGACTTTCTATGCTATTATTTCAAACCGCTCATAGCTTAGGTCAGTGTTTGACCATAGTCCTACCCCACGGTCACCTTACAGCGCACCCACTGCATGTGTTACACAGATGTAAGGCGTTAACACGTTCTCTCTGGAAGCCAAAGAGAAAACAGCAGCTCAGTGGGAGCAGGTCGCATGGGCTTGGATGGCCAGGGTCCATGGTGGGGATGGATGTAGTGGAGGTGGGAGGGAGAAGCAGGAATGCCACCGTCCTTGGGCTGTTGTCACTCTGACAGGAGGCTGCTGGGTTTAAATATATGCCCACAGGCTCCAGAGCTGTGGCTGGAGGAGTTCACCAGAGTCACCACCTAACGAAGGAAATGCTGGACGTGCCCAACACACTTGGTCCACAACGCACATCAGCAGAAGAAGGTCCCTTCCCCCTCCCTCCACTGCATTAACTTCTGCTTTCATTTTACCACTGAGCAAATGAAGACAACAGCTGTGTTATTTAACGGTGTGTTTTACTACCAACAAAGAACGGTCCTTTAAAACATGCAAAATGCTGTGTGCCCTTCCAGCGAGAAGTGGAATTGCAGGTTTGGACAGAACGACCCAAACAATAAAAGTGCAGCTGGAGCATTAAAAATATAGTCGGTGGCAAGGATGGTTGGGTTTGACTTGACTAATCTGAGTGATGATCAAAAGGACAATTACGCTGAGCTCTTTGCCACATATTGCAATAATGGCAAAACTTAAGGATTGGTGGTTATTCAAAGAAGTGATGCAAAGTAAGAAAAAAGCAAAACAAAAAGCGTATCTTTATTGTTACTAAATTTCCAAAGGTTATTCAGACCTCATAACAGTTGCTTTGCAATGAAGACCTTGGATGCAGTAAAAGAACAGAGGTTACCATGCCTGTGCCGAGTGAAGGAGACAAAAGCAGCTGCTGAGGCCAGATCTGAGCTGGCCTGGAAATGGTCCCTGTGGGCACCAAAAGCAGTGAAACCACAGCAGCACGCAACTCAGCACATCCTTGCTCAAGATATTTCCCCTACTTTCAGCTTACTTCTTGAGCTTACCTCCTTGAGCTGCCTTAACCCCCAAACTGCAGCGTGGGCTAGCAATGAGGCTGGGGAAAAGAGTAAGCTTGAATATTCATGCTGCCATGGCAAGGAAAGCTGTGCAGAGAATTCCTGTCTGACATGAATGACACAACACATCCAGCGTCTTGTCTGAAGCACTCAGAAATGAAGCTGGAGTGTGCAGGGCATTTTGAAACCTAAATGGGAGTGTTTGCCAAAGCTCAGGTGACAGTCAAGGGAGATGTGATGCATCTTTGGGGTTCGTTTGATGCAAATGGGCACTTGAAAAGAAATGTGATGGTTGGTTAGCCAAAGGCAAGCAGTAATGTGTGCTAAAAAAGCTATTGTATTGATTGAAATGCATCTAGAAAACATCAGTCTGATGTAAAACATGAGTAATCATCAAAAGCTAAAGGCTATTCCAAAGAGCTCCCAAACATGTGTTTCTGAGCACCCTTCATTAATAAATCAATGAAATGTTCGTGTTGGCAGCGGGTTCAAAGAAGCCCTTGGTGAGCTGCCAGAGGAGGTGGCTGCATCTCGGGCTGCTGGGGGAGGTGGCTGTGCCTCTGATGGGGTGGTGAGGACACCACGGGACACCCAGGGACACCAATGTCTCCACTGGTGTCCAGCAGCCACGCAGGGTCATGGCCCTGGGAGCTGGCTGCCAGGGACACGGTGCTGCAGAGCACTGCCTGCAGAGCGAGTGATCTGTGGGGTGCACACAGGACCAGCAGCCCAACTCCTGCCGTGCTGCTCTCATCCTGTATCTGCTGTGTAAAGAAGGTCTCCAGGGGTCTCTTTACAGAGGTCTCTAATCCTGGCAGACGGCTGGAGAAATGCTGTGGGTCAAGGGAGGCAGAAATTTAGAAGACACACACAGGGCTTGCATGCCAGAAGGACCTGTGAAATGTCCCTTTATAAATGTAAGTTTTCTTATAATTGATTGAACTTCCCCTGCCCCTCTTGGTGCCTCCCTCCAGTGGTCTCTCAGCACTTCTGCTGCCACGGACAGAGATGGTTTCTGTCTGCAGGACCTTCTGCACACCCAAGGGACCAAGTGGGCTCCTGAACCCTAAAGGATGGGCAGGAGCCCTCCCCTGTCCCATGCGGGGACCTCACAGAAACCCTGGGAGGTTTCACCACAGAGCTGGCAAGCTGCTCCTGTCCTGAGTTAGCTGTGGGTTGCAGATCCCTGATCTTTGCCTGAGTGGGCTGGGAGCAGGCCCAGCCTAGGACAGAAATAAAGGTGCTTTCTGGCTGCCCTCCCCTCCATGGCAGCCACTGCCTGCAGAGCAAAACACCTTTTCAGTACATCCTGGGTGTCTCCGTGCTTCTGAAGAGCTCCCATCCTGGCAGCAGTTTTAGCTACAGCATCCTTTCACTGCTGGGATTTTCAGCTTGGCTACCCTAAAATATGGACTGATGTGAACTGCAGTTCCTTGATCCTGCCCGTGGCACAGCAGCAAGGCTTTGGGATCAGGGGAACACTGCCTTCACTGTGCTGTTGGGCCATGCCGCACGAGCTGCAGTCGAGCTGCCCCCTGTGATCGTAACGTGGGCTGATGGCACTGTCACGGCGAGCGGCTGTGACACTGGCTGGCTGACGTGGCCCTGGGCTGTACCCACGTGGTGGGCATGCGCCGCGGCTGTGCCATCACCGCGAAGTGATGGTGATGCTGGGGGACACGAGGTCATCATGGCGAGACGGCGATGCGCTGTGACGGCTCCTTCGCGGGGACTGGCAGCAGGCACCGAAGAGCCCAGCAGGATGGTGGAGCGTGGTGGCACCGCAGTGTCCGTCGTCTGTGGTGGGTGGAGGAATGGATGGGGTAGGTGTGGTGGGCTGCCAGGACCAGCCTTCTCCAGCAGTGGGTTCTCTGTGTGACCACGGGCATGGCTCCAGTGGGGATGTCAGCTGGCAAATGGTTGAGCCATAGCATGTTGCTTGCAGAGCTTGAGCCACCCACCAGCCCCAGGTCCTCCAGCACAGGGCATAGGATGCACGCCCTGCATTGCTCTTGTGGCCATTATCTCCCTGAGTTTGTAGTCTGAAGCCTGTGAATTTCCAAAAAATGCTAGAGATTAGTGTATAAGTAAAAATTAAGTCTGATGCTCACAGCCTCGTGCCTCGTCAGTGAGCAAACCATGCGCCAAGGACTTGTGTCTGAGCAGCAGATCTCAGAGTGCCTCTCTCCATGGTCTCATCCAAGCACAAGCAGCACCACCTGATAGCAGAGTCCCCTGTGAGCTCGGCTGGTCGTGGCTCAGCCCGCAGCTCAACCCTGCTCCCCTTGGCAGGGGGCTTGCTCCAAGCAGAAGCGTCTGCATCCCTGGGGGCAGCAAACACCCAGCACCACGACCCTGGTGCACACACCACAAGGGTAGAGCCAAGCCCTCTGCCCAAACCCTTGTCCCAAAGCCCAGGCGGCTCCTGGCCAGCCTGAGGCTCATATTTGCACTGAGAGCCAATGGGAGCCCCTGCAGTGAGGTCCTGCTGTTTTGCAAAACTCTGGGTTTTGGGTCTTTCTGACCCAAAAAAGTTTGAGAGGGGAGTTTTTTGGAAAGAGCTGCAGTTCTGCTGCGTCTGTAATGTGCCTTGCAGGGACCACTGAAAGCAAGACGATGAAAAATGCAGCAAACCTCCCTGTGCTCGGCCCCCTCTTTCCTATTACCACCAGTTCGTACAGTAGAGGTTTTACTTCAAGAGCTGTGCATTTTTAATAGATTTTATTTACATAACTCTTCTGTCTATTAAGATGGGCTTTAAATGCATTAACTGCAGCATAGTTACCTCAGACCTTTGGAGAAAAGAAACTACAATAAAGATTCTTGTCTCTCAATGCTCTGGGTTTCAGGCAAAAATTATACTATAAGATAGGAATGCTTAAAAAAAGCCGCCATAGTTCCACTGAACAAGAAAATCCAGTTAGAAAAAAAAATGTATTGGAAAACATCTATTTGCCCACAAAATAATGTAAAAATAATGAGTCCATATTCCTCTTTGATGTGTGTGGCACATGCTCCTTTAAGGAGAAATTCTGTATTTCAGAGATAGTGTGCATATCGTGGAATGAAACGGTTGTTATGGCAACAACTCTCAAAAGCAAGTACTTAACTGAGAAATGTGTTCCACATAGCCATAGAAAAATGAAAACATGAAAACAGAGACAGGAAGAATGGACAAACAGAAGCAGTATGAGACGGCAGAGACATTTCGGATTTTCAAGCACACAGAGAAGCAGCACTGAACTAGCTTTTTGCATTTATTTTTTTATTTTTTATTTTAATTTAAAGCCAAAGTTTGAAGCTGCATCTGTTCCTGGAAGGTTTAATATGTCTTTTACTTGCTGTTGGTGATCCAATAATTAAAAATGCCGTATTGTGTTAGGCCACCCTTATTGCTGTGGAGCTGAACGATGGGCTGCAGATGGACTGGTCTTTATTGCTGCTGTATTCAGACAGCCCAGGACATGGGTAGCCAGCGCCATGGGCGGCTGCACCCCCAGCATCCCCAATATCCCCAGCATCCCCAATATCCTCAGCATCCTCAGCATCCCCAGCATTCCCAGCATCCCCAACATACCCAGCATCCCTGCATTTGGTCTCCTACAGCTCAGAGACAGAGTGCACTGCTCATCCTGCTCCTGAGCAGCAGCACTTAGTGCTGCTCTCTGGCCTGGAAACTTCATTCCACACAACCTCTTTTAACTGCACCCACATCCACTTGGTAACTCCTGTCTTCATTCCCAGAATCTCTATTGAAATAATAATTTCCCATCAGACTCTGTATGCAATATTTTGTTTAAACCTAGACAGATTAGCTCCTCTGCTCCTGTCTGTTTTCCTATTGAAATTATATTAAATTAGTCTAATGTGATCTACTTTGATAAAACCTTCCTGCATTTTTTGCCTCTCATTTTGTATTTGTCTTCATGTCATCCAAGGTTCCTGTCTTAACAATGTTTTCTAGGACAAATGAGAGGGCCTGAAACCAGAAAGGGAAGCAGCACAGAAAAAAACAAACAAACAAAAACTCTAGCATTTAAGCTATCCCAAACTGCTCTTCCTGCTTCCTTTACCTATGTTGGTGCATACTGCTTATCCAAGCACTTACAGAAATGACTGAGCTGTGGGAACTGACTTAGTTGCAAAGTGAGATATACCGCTCTGCCAGCCTGCCTGGTTCATGAGGTTTTTTTGCTTTGGGGTTGAGATGGGCTGGATGCACGAGCAGAAATCCTGCTGCAGGCCTGCTCTTACACCCTGCGTGTCCATCCCTGGCCTGACTTTATCTGCATGACTGCCCCTACCTCGCAAGAGCCAAGCCATGGTGGAAGAAGCCTGGCTTTGGGGGTAGAAACCTGGGTTTGTGCTCTGGGTGACTTTGCCCAGGCTTGCACTGACTGTGGGGGAAATGGTCACTGCTGGGGGGTGGCAGCTTGGGCCTAGCGACACGCGGCATGTCCACGGCTGGGGGACCCCCCTGTGGGGGTGTCACCGACAGCCTCAGGCCAAGTGCTGCAGGCTCACGTCGAGGGCACGGCTGAGGCATCTCTGCAGGGCCTCTCCTGCGAGCGATTTTTCCCTGTCCCGCTGTGGTGGCTGTGGAGCGGCGGCACCTCCACAGCGCAGGTGTCCAACATGGCGCCTGAGCCAGGAGGCTGCCACCCCTGCGGAGCCGCCGTTCCTCTCCATTGACTTCTCTGAGCTCGTTACAAACCCCAGGCTTCATCTGGGAGATGGATGTGGGCTGGCTGGATGAGGGTTTATCCTGTGCTGCGTGTGACGATGGAAGAGAGGGATTTCTCAATCCAACCCAAACGGCGGCAGGCCTGCCGAATCCTCCTTTGTAAATAAGTCACTTACGTGTCCCAAAGGCAAAGCAAGAATTTGTAAATGAAAACTTTTTCAGATAAATCTTTTGTAGGATTTACAAACCTTCTGATCGGATTTGTAACTCCAGACACAGATTTGTATACTTGCTGTGAGATTTGAAGGATTTAAAAATCCATCTCTTGACTTGTGAAACAATCTAATGTTTTAGAAACCAGGTAGCTAAATCTAAGACTAAAAGCACACAGCACTTGGGGCTGAAGGTTTAGTGACAGGATTTATACATTAGAACCAGGAGATAATGTAACTCAGGTGTATTAAATCCTGATTTATTAACAAACTCAGAAGTAATAGCTTTACAAATAACTCCCAAGACATTTAGAAGAGCTTAACCCTTAGAGTACTAGCATTTGTCAGGCTGCCACTTCCACGAATGCCAAGCAACGTGTTTAAATATACCAGGGAAAATCCAACTGTGTTGCAGACAAGCCCTCCAGTCCCTGTTGCTGGCATTTTCCTCCCCAAGGGACCTCCCCAGGATGCTGGAAGGAGCATCCCTGAGTACTGGGCACCTCTGGCACACTCCTGGGGGGCTCTCATCATGCTCAGCCGCCAGCCATGGCTGAACGTCTCTGCCTGGCAGCATGAGTCCCCCTCCCAACATGTCCCAGTGCCACCTCTGGGGACATCATGGATGGGCCCAGGAACCTCTGCTAGGACGGGGGGCTGAGACTCATTGGAGAGGGCTGATAGTGTGTGGGGACCAGGACAAGTTGTCCTGCTTATCGAGGGCTCTGAAAAAGGGCTGGTGGGCTCTTTCTGGGGATGCTCTCCCTGCATCATCACTCTCTCCTCTTCAGCAGTGTCATTTTTACTTCCTATCCAGGCTACACAGCTTTGAGCTCCTTAGGGGGTGGAGATGGAGGACTTCCCCTTTGGGATGGTGAGGCAGGATTTCATCCAGCTATTTAAGGGCTCTTTGTGCTCAGGTATCTTTAAGTCTCATGGGTCAGGCAACAACCAAAAGCTGATTTCTTCCTGATGGCAATCAGTTCTGCAGTAATTTTACCTTTGCCAAACCTGTTCAAAGATAAATGTTTTTCTGCAGAACCAACTCTTCTCCATTCATGTTTATGCCAAAAGCACCAGCATAACAAAACAGCATTTCCAGAGCAGTTGTAATTTTTAGACAGAAAAACCATAATTACCTGGAGGAGTCTGACAGGGCTGCTAATTCCCCTTTCCTCTTCCCTCTGGTGCCCTATTAGCTTTTGTTTAGCATAATTGAGTTCTCACGGCAGTGGCATGCCCCAGCGAGCAGCGTGTTTCGGGATTGCCCTGGGCACTTGACAAGCTCTGCGGGTATCTGAGCCCTTGTGTGCGGAGAGGAGCCCAGTGTGTTTTCAGCTGGTGAAAGAGCTGGATGCTGTTTGTGTCCAAACTTGCTTGCAAACAAAATGACCATTCACAACAGCTTGCTCCGTTAATGGTACAAAGTGCACTAGAAAATGATTGTGAAAATAATAGCTACTTCTTAATGAGAGAGCCAAGAACAGCAAGAAGGGCCAGAGCACTGCATGCAGAGAGCTGGAATGGAAAAGGCACTTGACACCTCTCGTGGGTTCAGCTTGCACAAGCAATTAAACATTTTAAGAAATGTAACTCTTATTCCCTTTGGTGAGCTTTTCTCTCTTCCTTCTGTTTGACTCTTTGTCAAACGGCTGCTCATTATTTTTGGAACGCTTTTCCCTCCTCCTTTGATCAGGACTGAATGCATGTGGCTTGGGAGCACCCAGAAACCGAGCCCTGGAAAGATGTGGGCGAAGCTTCCCTCCAGCCAAGGGCTGTGTGCTGCTGCCCCACCAGGCACCATTGCCACCCCTCTGGGCACCACGTCCTCACCTCCCTACGTTTTTTCAAAGATCTGAAGTAAGTTAGGGACGAAATACCTGCTGTGCTTCCCTTTATCCACTTAGCTCTTGCATTTTTCAGTTTAGACGCTGAAACGCATTGGGAAAGGGGCAGAGGGTGGGATGGGGAGAGGGGGCAGTGGGAGTAAAGGGTCTCCCCCTCCCTCCACCCAGCTGAGCCGCCCCTTCCAGCCCCACACCACCAGGCCTGAGCACTGTGGGTGCATGGGGCAAGCAGAGGGACAGTTGCTCTGCCCAGGGCAGCAGGTCAAGAGGAAGAAGAGGTGGTGATGGCCCTTGTCAATTCAACCAGGTGTGGGCAAAGGGCCATTGGGTCACCCAGGCACATCCCGCTCTATCTGGAGCATCTCTCAGCTGTGATGGTGCAAATGCTTGGTTGGGCCCAACAGCCCTGCCTGTGCTTCCATCATACTTCTCACAGTTTAGGTGACCAGAAGAAGGGAAAGGGTTAAAAACAGAGTAATTAATATAAGAAGACTGTTCATTATTATGAGACGTCTGTGTATCATTAAATTTCATTTGAGCTTTAATTAGACAATTTTTTTTTCATATAAAAGTCTTTGTTGTGTCAATTAGTTGATTGACTATCATCTGGTTTCTGGGTTAGTGAAACCTGATCCGTTGTGAATGAATTTGTTTATCAGGGAAAAGGGACCAGGGGATGGAAAAAAAATCAATTAAATGTCAATGTGTGGAGTGACAAGCAGTATTCGATAGGGCTTTTAGTTTAATTGCTTGTATTTCATTAAGAGATTTATTTATCAAGAGAATTCTTCATTTTCAAAAGATCTTGGACAATTTCTTGTTTGCTTCTGGCTTCTTAGGTGCTCTTGTATTATTCCAAAAGCATAGAGATCTCTCTTTTAATTAGGAAGAGTACTTTATTGTGACATGTCCTGAGAATGCCACTTCACTGACATGCAGTGGGAGCCTTTTGATGAGATCCACATGCAAATTGCTGAGGACAGGGTGTACCCCTGCAGCACTGAAAGGCTATCATTGAAGATCTGGCACTCCCTCTGCTGTTCTGCAGCCCGCGACCACGCTGAAAATAGCGTGTTAATCCTGAAAGTTTATGTGAGGAGAAAATTATTTAGCTCCCAGCCCTCAGAACATTTTGGAAGATCTGTTTTAAATCTTCGAAAGGCTGTAAATCCCTTTGGGAGGGATGGTTTTCATTTGTGTTTTATTTGGATTCCAGCTCATCACTTGCGGTTGACAAATAAAAATGAAATAGCTTTTGGTAGGGGGCTGGCAGGCACCCTCCCAAGGCAATGTGCTTGGTTTCGTTGCATAGAGGCATAGCCTGGAGGATGTGCACTCACACCAGAATAAAGCGCTGAGAGCACTGAAGTTTATTATGATACCTTTCTGTTTATTTCTAATCCAGCCTAAAAACTACGAGTAGAAAACCATGCAGCTGACTTGTTTGAGAGATGGCATCAGGCTTCCAGCAAATCTTCCAAAATGTTAAATGAGTGGTTATTTTCCTGTATGTCCAGGGAAACTGCAAGAGCCATCCCTGTGTGCAGAGCTCGCCTGCAGGAGGCATGGTGGGATGCTGCTGGAAGGACACGAGCTGTGGTGGCAGAGGACCTCCAGCAGGCCTTTATAAGCCTCGTTGCTGAGCCAGGTATGAGCTAGCTCAGAGCAGAGGTGCCCATGGATCAACCCTTTGCTGCTTTCTGAGGCTGCAGTGCAGTTTTCTGGCTACTGCAACTCTTCTGCTTGCATGGTCTCATGTCAATATCGGGGGGTCTTTGTCCACTCACCCACAATTGCTCCAAGGGCCCAGGGTTACCTTGTAGAGCACAAGGGATGGGATCCCAGATGGGATGCTCTACTGGATGTAGAACAATGGGGCCAACAGCTTTTGTGACAAGAAATATTTTTTTGGCCTGGGTATAGGTAATTGCCAGGCCAAACAGTCAATCTAGTGGGTCTGGAGGAGAACTGGAGCAAAGGAGCACCATGACACCAGCTCCTGTCTTCTGCTTCTCCAGGAAACCCTGTTGTGTGTCACATTGGTGAGCTGACCAAGATCCACCTTAACACTAGCTTTGTTCTGTGCCCTTGGGAGATTTCCTTTTGAGACAGCCTGGGAGCAGAGAGTCTCTCTCCATGGATTTGCTCAGTGCCCAGCAGAAATCCTGGCAGGGCCTCTGGGAGCGTTTGTATGATAAGTGGCTCTAATGAGTACTAATTACACCCAGTGCATGGGTGATCAAGCTCTTTTCTGAAACACGTCAGTACAGTTCAGCATTTTCTGCCATGTCTGTATTCTGTGCCCCCATTTGCTCAGAAAGTACAGCCAGGACAGGTCTGTTCTCAGAAACTCATTTCTCCTATTCTGTGATGAGAACCCACTTTCAAGGAGTTCAGATAATAAGCTGGGAGGCAACACATGAAGCAACTGGCAATTACATCCTCCCTGAACATTTTGTCTGCAATGCTACACCAGCATCATGACAGCAATTGGGAAGCCTGGGATGTTACATGGGCAAAAAAGAACAGCAGGACACCAAGAAATGCTCCAGGTTGTTCTCTCTGGGGAAGCTTTATAAATGTCCTTGGAGAGGCCCCAGGTTCAGCCAGGGCGGAGATGACATGGGTAAAGAGGCTATATTTCACCTAAAGCTACCAAGGAAGGAAAAGTGAGCAAAGACCAGCCTTTCCAAGGCTTAGTAGCAGCAGAAGAGGAAGAGGAAGGTGTGTGATGTTTGGGAATGGCTATGAAGAATTCTGCCCTGCCTGATGCTGGACAAGAGCTTTAGGAGAGCAAAGGGAGCATGCTGTGAACATCACACACCTCCATCAGATGCTCCTCCATGCTTCCAGCTGGGATGAGCTCAGAAAACTTTGACTATTTTGAAGGATGAAGGAAGCAGCTTTTGGTCATTTAAGTCTTTTGGTCTGGCCCTGCTCAGCATCTCCTCCGCTAGGAGGACGTGCCCATACCAGGCTCCTGGGAGGGGTCCCTTCAGACCTTGCTCACGCCATCAGTTTTAGGGTCTCCCTGGGCAGGGGAAGGAGGGACCATGTCCCACAGATCACCTACTGGGTGTCCTCACCCTGTCCTTTGCTCCACGGGAGCTCCATGGTGCTGTCCCCTGCCATCGTGGCTGCAAGCCCACAGTGGGGGCGAGGGCTGGGAGGTGCTGCAGGAAGCTGCTTCAGCGTGCAGAGCAGCCCCAGCCCATCACAAAGGTTTTGTTTTCATCTCTAAGTAGCTGAAGCGCGTGTGCCTATCAGTAAATCTCCATCATCCCAACTGCAGCGTGTTTCCTCAGATAACGGTGCTGCGTGATGGCAATTATGTTTCCATTTGTTATGGGAAAAGTTAATACGCAGAGTGGCAGAAATGTTATTCATCCTCTGTTAATTATGAGCTACTTACTGGAGGGAATCATGCAAAAATAACAACAGAAAAAGTGTAATCAAATAAAATAAAGGGGAAGCGTGCCTCCGTGCTGGGTGGAATTACTCCTGTGACGCTCTGCCACCAATTATCGCTAGCAGCACCGTGTGGCCCGGTGTGGGACCTCGCTGCAGCTGGGCAGCACCGTAACTCCCTGGGAAGATCCACGAGATCCTGCCGGCGGGCAGGCGCTGGGGACAGCCACCAACACACCCCTGGGACCGGGCCTGCCCCAGCTCTGTCCCTGCATGTCCCAACGTGGGGCCGCACATTGCTGAGGGGGAGCTGCAGGAGGGTCCCAGCAGAGCCCCAGCTGGATCCAGGAAATCTAGATGTTGCTTTTTCATTCACTTATTTATTTATTTTTCCACTTTGCTGTGATTTTCCCAGGAAAGATGCAGCGGGAAAGAAAAGGGTGGGGTCACTATTAGGGGTTGCCACAGGGCTCCAGGCCCAGGAGCAGTGCCCGCTGGCCTTGTAGGCCCAGGGCCAGACACCCAGCCCAGGGCCACAGCTCCCACATGGTCTAGCGGTTAGGATTCCTGGTTTTCACCCAGGCAGCCCGGGTTCGACTCCCGGTGTGGGAAACCCCAATATTTCATCTTGCTGTGCCCATTTTGGGGCTTTGCAGGATGAGGGAGACACTGGTGTGACTGGGGTGACGGGCACAAGGTGGAGCAGGGGAAGCTGGCAGTAGGATTTTATCACCAGGCGGTGCTGAGGCACTGGAAATGAGTCCCAGGGAAATGGGAGTCTCTGATCCCAGAGATACTCCGAACCCAGCTGAACAAGGCCCTGAGGGAGCTGTTCAAGATGGACCTGCTTGGAGCAAGAGGTTGCAGAAGAGGCCTTCATAGCATACTTCTGACCCAGATTTTTGTAAGATTCCCTCATTTCATGGCTTCAAGAGCCAGCCAGCAGCTACCCCCTTACAAGGGCTGTTCTCCCAGCCCTTGAGGTGACTTGTCCTAACACTACAAGGTCTTACCATGGCCAGGTGAATAGACACTGGAAAATAGAGGAGCTTCCAAATTTCCTTAAAGGAAATGTCACCATGGATCTGTGCCATATCAAATGAAAACTTCCTTCTGAGCTCACGCCGTTAGGTGTGTGATAGAAGGGACACCACCTGCATTTTGCATCCCCTATATAGAAGTATAAAGGGACATGCTTTTACAGAGGTACCCAGCTAATGCCTCTGCAGGGTGTTATAAAACCTGGATTTCTCAGACTTCGGTGTCACCACCAAGTAACTTTGCTTTTGTCTCAGAAGTATTTGCAGCCAAGTTCCTCAGACCATAGAGGACTCACCAGACCTAAAACCTTGTGAGCATGTTTGAGCCTTAAAATGGACACAAGCTGCAAACTGTGCTATTTGAGTCACTTGAATAATGACTAAATTCTTGATTACTTCCAGGAATGACCAGGAACAAAAAAAGAAGTGAGATTCATCTTCTCAGCCCTCAGCTGTGATTTTTTTTGCTCAGCTCTGCTGCTGATACTGAGAGCAGATGCTTCCTTACTCTGCAGAAACGCAGCGTGTGAAACAGTATTTTAACAGCTTTATCTGATATTTTATATCTCACTGTCAAACATAGCAGTGATTCCACTTCTATTTGGGTAAGTAATCTGAAAAGAAGGCAGCAATAATCTCTCAGGAGAGCCAGGCACGGGACTAATTACTCCAGCTAGAGATTTGTAAAGACACATTTTCAGTGCTGGGATTTTATCATTCCACAGGGTAATTAAAAGACAGCCCTGTCAAAGGAAGTTTTGCAGTCTTAAATATTCTTTTTTCTCTATGAAGAATAACCCTTTCCAGGCCCAGCAGAGGGATGGCTTTATTTACCAGCAATGAAGGCTGCCCATGATGTGTGCTCGGGTGCTTGCAGCGGCTTGGCAGAGCTGTGGCTGTTTCTGTGTCACCTCCCAGTGTCGGGCATGGGGAAGGAGGGATGCTTCTATCACCTATATATATTTCTATAATCTATTTATGACCCTGTAGTGGTCTCAGGTTGTGCCGGGTTTGGGGGGTTAGGTTGGATATTAGGAAGAATTTCTTCACAGAGAAGGTGGTCAAGCACTGGAAGGGGCTGTCCAGGGAAGTAAGTGGTGGAGTCCCCGTGCGTGGAGGTGTTTAAGGGACATGCGGATGTGGTACTAAGGGATGTGGTTTAGTAATGGCTGGTGATCGTGGACGTTGATGGTTGGACTTGGTGATCTTGAAGGTTTTTTCCAACCTAGATGGTTCTGTGATTCTGCAGAGGGCTGTGAACTTGCTTATTGGAGGCCAACACCCAGGCAGAAATTATCTGGCCACTTTGCTTGTGTGTGCTGATCAGATTGCGAAGTGCTATAATTTGGAGTCATGCATCAAGGACTGACCAGAGGCAGGATTTCTGCCTGAAATACGTTTCTTTGGTGAAGCACCTGCTGAGACCAGAACAGGGAAACCTCATTGTGGTGGCTTACAGCTCGGCCACCTCCTGAGCTGGGATCCGCAGCCTGGGATCAGCAATGAGATCCCTGCAGGAGGGAAGGGGCTGCTGTGTGCTGCCACGCAGAGGTGTTGCCCTTGGGCACCCTGGGGTGGGGAGGAGCTGGGCACAGGCTGAGCACGGTGTTGCTGCTCAGATCGCCCCTTCAGCCTGTGCCGGTGGGCTCTCTGCCCAACACCCACAGTCTTCTCCGCAGGCCAGGTCTGGGTTTTCCAGAAGGCATCAATGGGTCATTTACTCTTCTGGAGTACCCTGAAAATCCAAGTGCGGGTGTTGCCTCCAGGTCTCTGTGAGCCCCTCCATGGGGTGCCTGTGCACAGAATGGCAATGATACAGGGTGGTCTGTGCAGATGCAGGCAGGAGGTGGCCTGCTGGGTCAGCCCAAGTCCTCTGCTTTGTGCCAGTGTCCCACACAGCCCCTTTCTGCATTTTACTCCTTTAAAAAAATGTCTTTTAGAGGGATTTTGTGTCCAGTTCTAATTCTAATGAATTTAAGGGTTTGGTATTTAAGGAGTTAATTTTTAGAGAAACAAAAACTTCGGGGCTGATTCAAGTGTCCTTGAGTAGAAAAGGAAAACACTGGCCATGGTCTGAGCACAAGGCGCTGCACCTGCACCTCCTCTCATTCCCAGCTCGTCCTTCCCATCCCCGTTAGTGCCTTTTGATGGATACGGATGGATACATCAGTGAGCCTGATGTGACATGTGTGATGAGAAAGAAATAGTATAAAAAACAATGGTATTGCAAAATTAGCATCTCCCAGCAGCCTGTTCCTTGGCATCATGCCGGTTTCCATCTTTATCTGGGTGTTGTTTAATTGCCTAATTGTTATACTTAATTTATTTATGTTTAACTTGCCGTGAGCATGTAGAAATGTAAATTTAGCGTAAGGAGATCACTTAACAAAGGATTCCTTTTTAGGGAGGTTCACTTCTCATATTGCAGCTTCCAAGTTTGCCTGGGATAGGAATTTTTCCTCCATTTCCTTCATTTTAGTCAGGCTGAGGAGCCTCAGTGCAAATGGCATTAAGCTACACAACCATTTACTGTTTTTTTTTGTTTGTTTGTTTTTGTTTTTTCCAAGTCAGTGTTTAGAAACTTTTTCATGTTTCTATGAGGACAATTCCTGATCCCCCTCTTTATCTGCTAGAGAGTTCTCTGATCAATGGGAACTTCATGCTAGAAATGGCCTAATTAAGGAAAATTAGCATTCTATCATATAATACTGGCATTTAATCCTATATTCAGCCTGTTTAAAATATACTCCCTGCACATCCCTTCCTGTAAGTCTCTCATGCTATGCCAGCTCCACTCTGTTTTTATCTATAAGGAGTTGAGCTCGTACCTGTGACAGGTGCAGAGTGTGTTAAATCTTTTGATCATCACACACACCACTCATCCTCGTGTCCTTTAATCTAAGCAATGCAAAGAAAATCCTATGCACTAGCTTTAGGCTTCTTCCATCTCCCCGAGTTTAAACAGGAGGCTCCGCAGCTCCAGATCAATGGACCTAAATTGTTTGTCTTTAACTTAGGTGGGTTTAAAGGAAAGCTGCTCAGCCCAGCTGTCTGGAGGTTCACAGGATGGGAAGGGCTGCGTGCTGTCTAGTGAGGAGGGAATTGGAGTTATCTGTCTTTGAAACTTGGTTTGGTTTTTATAGCAGTCAAGTAATTAAATGGGGAAAAAATCACAACAAATCACTTACTGAGAGATCTTCCACAGCTTTCTTGTTGTCCTGAAGCTAATAGTGGAATTCTTTAACTTACCAATTGTTAAGAATTTCTGCAATCCACAAATGCGGTCGGGAATTTTTTTCTCTCTGGGAGTTATTCCCGGATAATTCACGTGGAATAGTTAATACTCAACTATTGCTATTGGTTCACATAGGTGGTGTGAGCCATCTGCCCGTTCCTGTCTGTAGCCTGGCTGATGCTGGTACCCAGCCAGGGAGGATCCCCAAGCGGGGATCGTTTTTTGCCCTTTGATGCTTTCCTAGAGGCTCAAGCCCCTGGGCACCACCACATTGTCAGAAGAGCTTGAAGGGATCCCGAAAGGGAGGTGCCATCAGGTAGCATCATGCAATCATCTTATTTCTGCCCAAATAAATGTGCATGCACAGAAGATCTCCAGGAGCCCCCCTAGACTGCTGTAAAGGTGGCCCACTAATTAGTCTTATAGTTAACTGAAAAGTTACTTTGAAATATAAATATACTTCTGTGAGTGGGGAGAAACATTTCTCACTATGGGACAAAAAAAAATCATTTTCTAGCAAAAATAGGTGCCGTTCCCTTTAATGTTGCCATCAGGATGATACAAGGAAAAAAAAGAAGAAGGAAAAAAAAGCCCTCCATGCTATGCAAAATATCACAGAAACCTTTTTTCCATTACAGTGGTCACAGGCCATTTTGCTCTTCACTGGTGACAGGGGACCATTAGAACACAATCCCCGATGCCTGCATATCATAATGAAAATCATATTTCTTCCTGAACTGGTACATCAATTGTCTTTTTAGTAACCTGGGAAGTGCAGCTGTATGCAAACCAGGGAACGGTCCTTCACTCCTAATCTGTTCTCCTGCAAGATAAGTGATAACTTCTTAATGTAACTTTCCAGTCTGGTAAATAAGAAGTAGCTACAACATGATCCCGTGGTTTAAATAGAATCGTCTTCCTGAGACTTAGGAGCTGCTCCCTGGGCAGAAAACTGGTTTTGATGAAATCAAAGTGTTCCTTTCTGTCTCTTTCTTTCCCCGAAAGTCTGCAGGCACAGTCTGTGGGAACACACTGAACAGCCTGGCTCTGCACAAGTCCCCGTCCCAGTGTCCCAAACACATCAGGCAGCACGAGGGGAATTTCTGGTGGGTGTGCTGGCCGTGGAAGTGGCCGCCAGTCCCAGCTCTGCGCCTCGTGGGGTGTCCCGTGGGATGGGGACACCCTCCCAGCAGAGGGACAGGCCCCAGACCGAGAAACCAGGGGAAGAAATTCCAATCTGAGACATTTTATTGGGGGCAGCATCGCAGGCTGGCTTTGGAAAGGCTTTCCTCCTGGAGGGTTTTTCTTTATGCAGTTCTTTTTTAAACGCACCTTTAAAATAAAAATATAAGATTTCTTTCTGCAAAAGCTGCTGTGCAGCTCCTGGCCGTGACCCGTGAGGTGTGCCAGCACCACCAGCAGCAGCTCCCCGAGGGCACTGCGGGCAAAGCAGCCTCAGCTCTAACAGCAGCTGCAGGCACCTGCCCCAGCCCAGGGACACACCAGGCTCCTGACATCTGGGGCAGAAACTTTTCTTTAAATCCCTTTTTCAGGCAGCAGCACTAGGGAGGAGAGGACATCTGAGTGCATCTGCCATCTTCTCTCTTCCTTTCCCCCCCTCTCGCTCACGTGCACAGGGAAGCTCGAGGAACAAATGACCCAATCTGCTGCTGGATTGCCCAAGACTCCAATGAAAGAGCAATTTATTTAGCATCATCTGCACCACATCTCCAGCAACATGGCAGGGGCTGAGCAATAACAGGCCTGGAAGCAGAGCATGGGGAGGAGAGGCACCAGCGCAGGAGCCATCCCTGCTCCAAAAATGTACAATTTCAGTTCCTGCTTTAATTAGAATTTATTTTAAGCGGGTTTGCATCAACTAATGAAACAACTGGCATTGATGAACTGCTGCCGGGCAGGCTCGAGTGGGTTTTAATCTCCAACCAGCAGCTAGTGTGAGGGGAGCCCGAGGAAAGTCTATTAGAGATAGACATCAATTCAAAATCACTCATCTTAAGGCAGTGTCGATGCAGAGAGTGCAGAATACAGAACTGTGTCATTAAATAGCCAATCCAGATTCGGTGTTCAGCCTTAAAAACTAAACTATATTGTGGTCGGCTTGTTGCGGTAGCTGCCGAAAGGGGATATTTCTTCCTGGGTCATCACACCTCCACAGTTCATGCTGTGTTTGGGGAGGAGTTTTGGAGACCTGTGGCAAAGGGCCCCCCACCAGCAGCCCAGGGAAGTCGTGCCCAAAGGAGAAGTGAAAATGCCGTCCTGCTGGTGGGGAAACTGAGGCACAGCAAAGCCTTGCCAAACCCTTGTGGGTAACCCATCCACAGCTCATCACAGGAGTAAACCTGGCGGTCCTGAGGGTTGCTCCTGCAGGCCAGCACCTGTGGGATCCTTTGCCCTTCAGCAGCCATATGGCTGTGCTCTTAGTCATATGGTCTGAATTTCTGGGTAAACCTCCTGGTGCCAGGAGTTGGACTCGATGATCCTCGTGGGTCCCTTCCAACTCAGGATATTCTGTGATTCTAGCCTCAGGTCCTTAATCCCAGCTATTAGGAAGCGGCTGGTAGTCCTGTGCTCTGCAAGGGGCCCCGAAGGGCATTTGTCAGACCTGAAACTCACCGTGCCCTGGGTGTGGGCTGGCGGTGGCCTGATGCGGGACTCGGCTATGAAATAGCCGAGGGGACGATTTAGGGGGCGAGCAGCTAAATCGCCTTTAGTTGATCACTAAATTGCCATTTCCCCTTCGCTTTCCACTGCGGCTTGGGCTGAAACCACCCCCAGTGCCCCTGGAGCCAGGTCCCAGAGGGGCCGGCCAAGGTCTCCCCCGGGCTCCCAGGGGAAGAGGCTGGTGCCAGCGGGTCCTGGCGCCCCCTCTGCAGGGCTGGGGACAGCAGCTGTCCTGTCCCGCAGGGCTGGGGGCAGCAGCCCCCTCCCCAGGCTGGGCTGCTCCCCACAGGGGGTGCCGGAGCTGGGGGTCCTGCTCCCCTGGCAGACCCAGGCAGAGGTGGGGCAGGAAGGCAGGTCACCCAAGGGACGCTTGGCAGAGGGGAATTTGTTTTCACCTCTTTCCTTTAAAAAGCAAGGCAAAGCAAAGCAAAGCAAAGCAAAACAAGCTAGGAAATTACAGGCGTGCTTTTGGAATGAGACAGTAGCTCAGGGTCATCTGTGTTTATTTCCAACATTTTATCTTATTTCCTTGTTCGCTTTTTCGAAGTGAGGTTTTTTCTTTCTTTCTTTCTTTTTTTTCTTTCTTTCTTTCTTTCTTTCTTTCTTTCTTTCTTTCTTTTTTTTTTTTTTTTTTCTCCTTCCTTTCAGTCTGCATGCCCAGTAGCCTGGGCTTGCAAAGGGAACCCGGAGCTACCAGAAACAACCCAGGACTGCCCAGCAGACACACTCCTTCCCCACGAGTGTCCCCCTCCTCCCCTGGCCACTTGCACAACGGCTTTTCCTTTCACCACATACAGGCCTGGAAAACACATCCCGCAGTATTTGAGAGAACCCCGGTGACCCCACAGCCCCTGCTGTCCTGCTCCCTCTCTGAAAAGCCACTTTGGAGGGGAAAAGAGTTGGGTGTTATTTTATTATTTTTTTTTTCATCAGGGGAAAACATATGTTATATATTTTTCTTTTTCTTTCTTTCTTTCTTTCTTTCTTTCTTTCTTTCTATCTATCTATCTTTCTTCCCCCCCCTTTTTTTTTTGGAATGAAATGGAGTTTTTGATATATTTAATATATTTAATATTCAAATGCTGTGAATTTGCAGGACAGAGCAGAGACTGCCTCTTGCGATAAGAGACATTATTACTGTTGTGAAGAATTCCTTTAAGATTCCATCTTAATCGTTCTGCTATTGAAATGGAAGAATAAAGTAATAAAATTAGATGTTTTGAAAAGACTTGATTAAAAAAGTAATTATCCCACTGGCTTGTGGACTCCCACTTCCTGCCGGATTCCTCCAGCTCCCCTGGCTCTGTCTGCTCGTGGCTGGGCATCTCCAACCCACATCACCTTCTTCCACTGGCCGAACTTTGGGGCTGTTTTGGGGCTGCTCGTCTGATGGCCCTGTCCACAGCCTGGGCACCCCCTGCACCCTTTACCTCCCTCTCCAGTTGAGGTGTCCCTGCTCAGGCTGTCCTGCAGCCCGCTGCAGGTGCCGTCCCCTCACCGTGGCCAAGGTAGGCAGGGGACACAGGACGATGCCCCAAGCCTGGGAACATCCTCCCTGGGATGGCTGCGAGCTGCCGTCCCTCCCAGAGCCCCGCAGCTGTGGCTGTGGAGCTCATTCATCCTGCATTTCTAATGGGGAAACGCAGATGGTGACAGCTGAGTGCAAAATGCATCTATTAAAATCTGCTGCTGATTGTTCCTCATAATGGGCTTTGGGTCCTTTGAAGAATGCTGCGGAGGAGGCACGTCCTCATCTGGGGATACAGCAGGTTACGGAGACTTGCGCCTGGGTCTGCCTTTGTCTCTTGCCCACTTCTGGCCATTTGCTGACCATCATTGAGGATTTTTGTAGTAGAATAACTGGGGCTCCATCTCCACAGGGATGGGAGTTACCGATGCTCGGTTCCCCAAACAGAGAAGTGGGGCTGTGCAGGGAGGACACCCTTCCCCAGAGAAGGGCAAGCTCTTCTCAAGGCCACCCTTCAAACAGATGGAGGCTGCCGAGGTGAGGTGCTGGGGCACTGCGAAAAGAGAAAACAGGCAGCAAAAAGTTGCTGTTGGAGACCTGCGGTGCTGAGAAGCCGGCTCTCCCTGCTGAAAGCCTGACAGAAGGGGAGGAAATCCTCCATGCCCTTCCACCGCCCACAGGTGAGACCAGACCCCATGGGGGACCAGATGGAAAACCTGTCAGGCATGGAGAACACCCGAATGTCCCCGTGTGTCAGAGCTGACAGCACGCCGGGGTCCCCGTGACCGGACCGGGACGTCCCGGCCGCCCCGCACGCCGCCAGCCCCACCGCGGGGCTCTGCCTGCAGCCCGGCAGCGCCGCACGGTCCCGAACCCCTGCACCGCACGCTCTGCTCCCTGCCTCCGGCCACGGAAACCACGGCGTCGCTGGGGGAAGTCTCGGAGCTGGCAAGGTGCCTCCCCAGCGGGAGGCTCAGCAAAGCTCCCACTGCTCTGGCAGTGACCCTGTAATGAAGCGGTGCAGAAGATGCTGCTCCCGGCCAGCTCCCCGGGTGCTTATGTTTCAGTTTGGGCTACATCCAGCTCTAGGAAATCCATTAATTACACTTCATACAGTGGCATTTACTGACAAACGAAAGATTTCATTAAGTCCTACTGCTTCCTAAAGCACGGCAAGACCTCGGAGAAGCTCCCCTGGGCCTTGGCCCTGGTTATTTAAGCAGCGGTGCAGTGCCTCCTCACGACATCCCTCCTCACCGGCGGGCAGGATTTAACCACTGGTCTTTCATCACAGCCATCCAGCTCAGTCCCAGGCAGAAGGCAGGGCTGGATCTGGCCATGCACCTTGCTTTTGTTCCGTGCAGGACACCGGGAACTGGCTCACTTCCAGGGAGAGAGAAGAGACGTATTAAACTTTCATGAAAACACAGCTGCAATGAAGGCAGGACACGAGCTGTTCCCTGCGGTGGCTCAGGAGGACTCTCCGGGAACCGGCCTCGCAGCACAAGCACCAGGCACAGACGCAAGGTAGGGCAGCCTCCTGACGAGGCTCTGGTCATTCTGCTGCAAGCTTGGACACCAAGGGGTAAGAGAGTGTTTAGCGCTGCTTTATCAGCCAGTCCTTCTTTCAGGGACCTGGTGTCTCCATAAGGCCCATTCCAAGCTTTTCTTCCCAAGCAGGAGGACCACTATGGGAACAACCAACCTGGGGCTAAAGACCAGAAATCTTGGAAATTTGCTGGCACCGCTCATTGCTTCATCAGGCTCCAGGCCTGGGAGTCCTCCCCAGCTCCCAGACTGCCACCCCCTCCCCTGCAGACCCTATGCACCCTATCCTCCGTCCGAACCCACGGTCAGGCTGGGAAAGGACATCCCCGTCTCATGCTCTGGGCACACTTTCCTGCAAATATCATTAACAACTATATGGTGGCTGCTCAGGGGGAACAGCATCACAGCTGACACTTTTTGTGATTTCTGCATCAGCACCTGGCTTTAGGAATGAATGCTGTTTCCTCTGCTCCTCCTGTGACGTGGTGGCCAGCACCAGGTGGTTCAGCAGCTTCCCAGGGACTTTTTTTTTTTTGGTGTGGGAATGGCTGGAAGCAAGATCCAAGAGTAAGGTAGGTATGGCTGCTCTGCCCTCTGCTAAGCCCCAGCAGAGATGTCCTGGGGTTAGCACCATCCTGCAGCTACCCGATGGTATTACTAGAGACGGAAATGTCCTGACCTCTGGCTACCTGACTCCAGGCTGACAGAGGCTTCATGGGGCCCAGTAATGGTTAGGTGAGATTTTCTTCTCCCCCGGTTTTACCTGAGTCACCTCCAAGCCTGGATGTGAGGGACAGACTATCCCACGTTGACATCTTCCTCAGTAGGGTGGCAGTGAGCAGTTTGTGACACTGATGAGTAACACAAGGTCTACAGGAGCAGGTTGAGATCCATTGGAGCTTGGCTCCACGAGGAGGATGTTTTCCAGGATGGGATCCTCATGTCCTTTCTTCCCCTGCTTCTCCCCAGAGGCTGCGCTGCCCTCTGCCTCTGGCGGGGATGCGAGGTGATGGGATGTACAAATACCTGCTGAGCATTACACCTGAGCAGCCTGTGTTTGAAGCAGCATCCACAGCAACTTTGAACTGCCAGCCACCAAACCACCTTCAGACCCTTTAATTTGGAGCAATTTTCCACATTTTTCACTGCCCAGAGAGGCTTCTGTCTCAGCTCCTGCCAGCCCTGCGCCCATCCCCTTCCCGGGGTCCCACCACACCTGGCTTGCCCCAAGCACAACTCATCTCACATCTTCCTGGCTTCATTCACAACTTGCCCTCCCCAGCAGGGATGCTGGCAAGAATAAGGCTGTCCTTAGGGTGCTGGGCAGGGGCTTGACTTCCCGGATCACTTCGTCAGCATCCTCAGCAACACCGTGATGCCACATGAGGCCTGAGAGACAGGCAGGACGCAGGAGGCTTGGTATGAAGGTGCCCAGAGGAGAGATTTGGCAGAGGTGGGAATGGAGGAGTCAGGGCAGGAGGGTTGGGCTGCACCTTGATCACCGCAGAGCCAGGGTGATGGGTCATGGATGCATGGTCCTGGGGCATATTTGGGCTAGGGACTAGATGTGGAGGTGATGACATGTTCTGTTTGGTGGTTGCAGCTCAATGCATCTCCAGAAGGACCAACAGGGACAAGAGCAGCACAATTGCAATAAATGAATGTGGGAAATGAGGCTGCCTGCGGTACAGCTGACCAGCAACTTCCACACAAAGCAGCAGAGCCATAGCAAAACCTCCACGAGCTCCTGCACCAGCATCCGAGGTCTGCAGTTAAAATGGGTGCCCAGACTGCTTGGCATCCACACCAGTCCCCCTTGAACGGGCATCGAGCAGCCCTGGTTGAGGGAGGATACCCACGAAACGTGGTCATGCTGTGTTACCAGCATTATGGGAATGACACAGCAGGGAACCAGGGTAGGTGGGAGGGTGGCATGTAAAAAACATGCATTAAAATGCTAGGTGAAAAGAGTAGCCCTAGGGAATCCCTGTGGGTGCAAAACCTGAGCCCTAGCAATAAAAATGTGCTGCAGGACTGTACTACGGTGACAACGGTCGTGAGGAAACAAGAAGTGGGCTGAGCAAAGCTGCAAATTTAGGCCAGGCAGCGACAGTGGGAAATGTCAGCTACCCACACACTGACCATGTCAGTGCCTCATTGGGTCCAAAGGAAGAGATTGCACTTTGGGACGTGATAGAAACTGTGTCCTAGGGCAGGCAGCCCTATGACCTGCAAGGAGCCATGCTGGGCTGATTTTGGTCTGGACTCACCGTGTACCTGTGGGACATCCCTCTTGCATGGGTGACCGCAGCTTGGTCAGGCTTGGCGTGTTAGAAACCACCATGCTATGTGGATGTTCAGCTTTGGAAAGAGAATTATGTAAAAATGAGGTAAATTGGCTAAAGGAGCAGTGCAGAGAGCACGAAGGAGCAGAGTGGTGCAAGGGGAATTCGATAAAGCAGGTGGGAGCTTAGTGTTAAAACAAGAGGAAACACAGCTTTCCACAGCAAACAGTGAGGTTTTGGAGCTGCCTGCCTCATGAAGGCAGGTGATATCAATAGGGTCAAAAGGGGCTGACACAAATTCATGGCTGACAAGTCACACGAAAAAAATAACAGTTACCTACCAGATTTATAGAGCCAAATAGTGGGCAGATGCTCTCCTGGTGAGAGTGGGGAGGGCTTGGTAAATCCAGAGGAGCTGCACAAAGTGCCCCAAGCGCAGAATTTGCAACCTTATCTCTGCTGTTAAATAAAACAAAGCAAAACAAAACAGCAAAGGAGAAAGCAATCCTCTCCCCTCTCTCCACTCTCCTGTTTGTCACCAAAGGCCTCATTAGCCACGCAGGCTCCCGAGGTGCTCGTTAAAACCTCGGGGCTCCAGGAGCGGGTCCCTGGGTGTCTGTGGGCATCCGGTGCCACCAGCGCAGGTCCCCAGGGGTCCTACCCATCCCTTGTGTCAATGTAAAAATGGCATTCCTTGTGCTTCCCCAGTCTTGGCAGACTGGTCCCGACACTTTGTCCCTCCTCAGTTCCTTCTCTTCCTCCCTGCAAAAACTACAGCGATAACGAAGCCTCAGTCCTTCAGCCCCAGCCTTTCCATGCATGCTTGCAGGGCTCTGACAGTAAAAAATGGTCTTTTACGTGCTGCAGAAGTTCATAACGTTCCAATGTTGATAGGAATTGAGTGCAAAAGAAATAAAATCAATAAAATATTCAAAGCTTTCACATTATAAGCTCGAGCAAAACTTTTTACCAAATGTTTACTGTATAATAAATTCTATTAAAAAGCCCAAGTTTGCATGGTGAAGAGGGGTGGAACATTGTCACTTTAATTGCAATGGCATAAATATTTGATATTCAGTAAATTAGATCTGTAGCTCTGAAAACATTCTTGCAAATGGATTTTTACCTGTAGCACAGTGCCATTAGCAGGAGAAAGTCAACACAGCCCCAGGGCCTGTAATTAACTCAACCCAAGCAGAACTAAACATTTTTGACAGTTTTCCTGGTCTGGAATTAACTGTCATAGCAGAGAATGAAAGGAAGTGCATTGTCACATTATGTTTACGTAAAGTCTGTAAAATGCTGTGTTTTGTATTTTTGTTTTGTTAAGTCTGGGTTTCATGCCCCATTATTTTGTTCATCATTAGAGACATGCTTAAAAACAACTAATGATGTATTTTATATCCTCAGACTAGTAGCGAAGCCTTCCAAAAAAAGGGGGAAGACATTAGCTGTAATTCAATTTTTTTTTTTCTTCTCTATAATGAAGCATGGTACACTGTGTACTGGTATAAATCATAATGCTGTGACATTTGAAGACATTAGAAACTCTGGTTTTCCTATCTGATTCAAGGTTCTTAGATAATAAGCAGTTGTCTAGCCCATGTCTGTCTATTTTACTGGGGATGGGGGAAGGCATTATGTATGTATTTTTTTCCCTTCTTTTCTTTTCTTCCTTTGTGTGTGTGTGTGTGTGTATTTACAAAAATAACTGTCACTCTACTGAAATGCAAACCCTTGAGGGCAAATCTACTTAATGCTTCCCTGAAAGCTACTTATTGTCCAGAAGCTCAGAGAAAATCTGTACAGCAGTAATTGAAGGGATGTGTTGAGCTTTCTGACATTTTGTCCTAGAAATTATCTTACCTGAAAAAGAAAGGGATGTTTAGCAAGAGAGCTCCCATGCAATTTGGAAATGTAAGGATACTCATAAACAAGCTGATTAAAATAGATGTAGCTTGCTACATCTACAGTAATAACTTGGGCAAATGTGATAGCTTACATTAAAAGGGAAAAACCAACCTGTTTGGATGGCAAATGTATGTCTTTTGCTGAAAGCGGGGATTGTGTTATAACCTTGTCTGCTTCCTGACATATCGAGAAGACAAGCAAATAAGGAAACAAAAATGTCAAGATATTTTTTTCCTAAAGATTGTCAGATAGAGAGAAAGAAAAAATCAAGGCAAAATTAACACTGCTCTCAGGTTCTGTCTGTGCTGTTCTGCCTCGACGCTCCCCTAAACTAAAAGCTTTTATTTTGAATTTCTGAATATCTCAGGGAAAGAAGAGAAACCCCTCTTTTCCCAAGATACATCATGCAAGAAATGACCTCAGCTAGATGTAATTTTTATTTTGCAATCCATTTCAGCATAGAAGTCCCTCTTGTTTTCCTACACCGGTGCTGGTCGCAGAAGGGATTTTAATGGTCTCTAATCAGCATGCGGTTGCCTGCTCACTTCGGTCTCCTATTATGGCAGTTTCTACATCTTCATCCATAGCCAGAAACACTTTTTTGACGAGCACGCAACATTTTCATTCAGAGAGAAAGAAAGAGAAGAAAGGCAGGAAGGCAGCCTCTGGAAGAGGGGGATCTGTGCAAAACCCCTTCTGCCAGGAGCTTTCTAATCACAACAGGAAAGGGACCCTAGCGCGGGGAATAAACAAGCGCCAGCAGATGAGAGTTTAACTGCTCTTGACAATCAGAGGCTCGGCTTCAAGTGACTTCATTCAGGTTAGAAATTGCAGCCTCTGCCACGAGGAATATTAAATGTTTTTATCTGTATCTGCACATGGACCAGGCACGGTGTGGTGCTGATGCTCGATGGGCACTGATGCGCCCAGTGGGACCCCCGGGGGCTGTGCAGCTGCCCAAGGGTGCTCAGCCCCTGGCAGGACCACAGCCCTTACCAGCAGGGCTTTCTGCTGCTGCGGATCTTCTGACTGAATTAAGCAAATTACGGTGCACTGTGTCTTCGCTAAATTAATTAGCTCAATTAGGCTGGGAGGGAGGGAGAGGCGTGCATGCATGTTTCTTCTCTCTCTCCCTCTCCGATTGCTTACCTGCTCCTGGAGGCCCTGAGGGTATGAGGAGCACACGCCAGCGTGTCGCTGTCCCCCACGGGACAGTCACCTGCGAGGCACGGCCACCCGCTGTCCCCAGCAACCACACCTGTCCTCCCCCACCAGAAGGGGGCTCAGGGCCCCCTCCTCAGCCCCATGCTGGGGCAGCGCCGAGGTCCAGCCCCTGCCCCACTCCTCGTGCCAGCTGCTGCAGGAAAACGCCCCAGGAAGCTGCTGCTCCAAAGGCTCCCGTTTCTCATCTTGGGCACGATAAAGGATTCAGCACATGGAGGACAAACCCAGTTCTGATTTATTGGTAGCAGCTAAACGGTAAAAGACAGCGCAAGGTCCATCAATACTGCTTAGCAGTAAAACCTGGTGTAATCCGCTGCATGGCAAAATAATCAAGAATGTCACTTTTCATAGGGTTCATCAGAAACAATAAGACATTTCACAAACAATCCTCACCCAGCATTAATGATCAGGTGTAAAGAGGCCTGAGTGCAATTACTAAAGAAAACAATTATATGTCAGCAGATATATTCATCTTCATTTGATTTAAGCACCCGCCTTCTACAGCTATGAAAGGTACCTGAATGCTAACCCAATCTACCCTTGTCAGCATGAATCTGGTTTCAGCAGGGTGCTGGGAGGGGAGGCAAGGGATGGAGCAGGCACACGGATGATGCCACTCCAGGACGGACATCCCCACCTGGGGGGATCTGCACGGGAGCTCCTTAGAAGGCCTGGCGGCTTTCCTTCAGCCAGGTTCCTGCCTGCAATGGGTCAAGCAGAGGGTTGACATGAACCCCTCTGCTTTCAGATGTTTCATCACTTTGCCTACCCTAAATCACAATTTTCCTGTTTGGATATGTTTGGTGAAGTCTCGTATAACTGGGAAACCAGTTTTGGATCAAAATCAATCTCCATGAAAAGAAATCTCTTAAAATCAAAAATTGTGTGTATATATATATATATATATATATGTATATATATATACATATACATATATTTATTTTTTATTTATTTTTTGGATAGGCAAGAATAAAACACTTGCTTGTGTTGGAAGAAAGCAGTGCTTTCAGCAGATCTTTGCCCTGGTCACCGCCCGGAGGCTGAGATTCACAGCAGAACTGGGGCTTTCTTGTTCTTGGGCTCTGATCTTCAGATCCATGGGCACTCAGGCACATTCTCCAAATCTTGAGTTTCTTCTGCTCCTCCAACACGCTGCTGTTACTTTCTGGGGTACCAGCCCCAGGTGCCCCCTGTGCTGTAGAAGCCGCAGCGCTGTGCCTGTGCAGCCTGCTCCCGGCCCACCTGTTTGAATTTTGCTGCCTCCTCTCATTGTGAGCTCAAACCGTTGTGATCAGGTTGGAAAGAAAAGGAAAGTAGCATCAGAAGGAGAAAAAAGGCTTTTTGTTTGTTTGTTTTCATTTGTTTTGTGGGACTGTCACTCTGAGTCCCATACAGTCAGTTTGATTTTTGTTTTTGCTAGTTTTGAATACTTACCCTCTCCTAATGATTACCTCTACCTCACCCTCGCATGATGCTCGGGTTTTTTCAACCCCCTACAATCAATCACATGCTAATACATCTTCCTGCTGCCTGATCCCAGCCCCATCCCCCTGACATGCCCCAGCACAATATTACCTCTCTGAATGCAGAGAGAAACGAGGAGAGGCTCACAGAACATGTGAATCACAAGGAAGTGGTTTCCCTAGTGACAGTAACCACATGAAAGCTCTCACATTTACTCTCACGGGACCTTTTAGCACTTTGGATTGTGGGGAGAGCAAGAAAGCCGGTAAAAAACGCTGTGGTTGGTAAAGAAACAAGCTAACCCTGAAATGCTAAATGGTATGGGCAACCCATGAGAAGATACCAGCTCCTGGGGATTTTCACGAGCTTCACTCGTGCCCAGCTGAACTGCACAGCTGCTCTCAGGGCCCTCCTCCAGCAGACCAGAGACCTCCGAAAGGGGCAACACTGCCTGCGCGGGTTCTCACTCCCATGCACGGTGCTGGCTGGGGTGGCAAGCAGCTCCCCGACACACACTTGGCTTCCTATCCTCTCCCCTTGTTGGCATTTCCCCCCGCGGTGCCGTATGGGGAGGCTGTGGGGACACTGGTGGGGGGGTGAACGGGACTGTGGTGGCACCGGCACCAGTGCTGGGGACACCGGGTGTCTGCGTGCTGGGGGACAGCACGAAGCCTGGCATGGAAAGAATACAGCAGTAGACAGGCAGATGGAAAGGGTGAGTAGGCAGATATCAGTGTCTTTGGCTCACACCCAAGAGCTTTTCCTCCTTGCTCTGAAAAGTCTTTAATTTTTCAGAGCACCTTTGAAAGCCATGCTCTGAGCAGTCACACTGAGAGAGCCCAGAGAAGTGGTGTCCACATGGGACAGAGACCATGAAGGAGGAAGTGTCCTCGGCTGAAACACAACTGTCTTTCTCTCCTGTCTTGCCACCCTGGGCACATTAGCTTAATAACGAGCTTTTTAGCAGATTTCAGTGAACAAGAAGCAATTTATTTGTCGTCATGGAGACAAAGAAGACCTTCTGGAAAAGAGCTTTGAATGGAGAGAAGAAGGTTTATTGTGCAGAGCAATGAGGCATTCACTTGGAACATTAGCATCACACAAAGCGGACCATACAGGAGGTCTTGCTAACTTCTGGATGCATGGTTGGATGCATTTTGGGTCCTCACTTTCCCTGGATAAGCCAGGGAACTGGCACTTGGAGTTTTGCACACGTTATTTGATGTCCACCCCTGTTCCTAGACGACTCTGGGGGAAAGACAAATGCTCCTTGTTGGTAGCTGACATGGCTGAACCTCACTGGTTGCATTTCTGGTGGGTATTTCCATGGACTGAATTATCAGATTCAACTGCCAACTGAATAAACCCAAATAAGCCAAGAGCATGCATCTCAAAGTGTACTTTGTTCATTTATTTTGACAACTCCGGTGTTTCTTTAATTATTTATAACACTTCATACTGTACTGGAGTAGATTTTTGTAAAAATAATGAAGCCTTAGTAGTATAGCATCTACAATCAGATCTGCAGGGGAAGGGGGAGATAGGCAGAGATTCGCTCTCTGACGTGAGCAGAAAGTGAAATGTAGGTTGGAAGCAAATACTTCACTGCAACAGTTTCCAAAGACTAAAGCTGGGGAGACCCAGTGCCATGGGGGTTAAAAGGAGACTTTGGGGGTGACTTTTTGGACTTGAAGAGCAGCTTCTTTTGGGAAATGGCGATTCACTTGCTTGCCCGTGCCAGAAGGTGCACAGGGGCTGCGCATTGCCACATGGGCAATGTGAAACCTGTCTTTTTCTCCCTGATTTCTGGGGTTGCTTCTTTCCCAAGGCAGATGGGAGCACCGTGGGTCTTTACTCCTTGTAGCACATCCTGATAGTGTCTGCCCCAAAGTGTCAGTGGAAGAGGGAAGGTCCCAAGGGAGGTGACACATCGCCCAGAGGTCATAACAGACCTCTGGTAGAAACTTGGCTCTGGAGCAGTGCAGGGAAATGCTGGCTTCAGCCATGGGCTGCTGTGTGCCACAGGTCCTCCCCTTGCCCTGAAGAGGTGACTGGGGACCCAAAACCTCCCCACCAAAAGGCCCGTCTCCGTCCCACTTGCAAGGCATGCTCTTATTGGAAAGAAAAACTCGTTCTAGCAGGCACATGCTAAGAGAATGCAAAACCACAAAGAGTTTATATATTTAACCCACCCAAGGAATATAATTATTCTTTTTAATCAAGTCTATTCAAACCATTTATTACTTTATTCTTCCATTTCAATAGCAGAATGATTAAGATGGAATCTTAAAGGAATTCTTCACAACAATAATGTATCTTATCGCAAGAGGCAGTCTCTGCTCTGTCCTGCAAATTCTCAGAATTTAAATATTAAATATATTCAATATATCAAAAACCTCCATTTCACTCCTATAAAACAATTCAGAGGATATGAGGAAGAAACAGAAAGGGTCCCATTACAATCTGCAAACAAATTCAAAAAAGGAGAAGGGAAAAACTCCAGCATACATAACAAGCTGCAAATGTAGCTCCTGCACCAGAAGTCCAGCTTCACAGCAGAGCAGGCCTGGGGGATAAGGACATTATAATTTTGAAGACTCATTTATTTCAGTGCATGCTGTACATTATATAAGAGCCAAGCTTTTTTTTTTTTTTTTTTTAACTTGCAATTTGTTGTCATCTTGTTTTTCAATGCCATACATTGGTAAGAACAAAATTTCATCTGCACCCTGTCCAGGATACATTTTTCAAGCTTTTCAGAGCACATAACAGAATAATAAAAAGGCAGAAAGTAGTGAGCTATGAATAAAATGTGTACTATCTCCAGCATGAAGGGTTTTTCTCAACAGCAAAGTCACAGACCCTGCAGTGCAGCACAGGGTGCCCAGGTGGTTGCTGAGAGGCGACATGGGCCAGTCTGGCTGTCTGGGTGTCCCAGCCCTTTGGGACCACTCTCAGGACACAGGTCATATTTATATTCTAATTTTAGGTCCTTGATAAGCTTAGGTTTCAAAATGTAGGTCTTCTAGCTGAAAAGAAGGCATGGTGGATATGTTTTCTAAGCGAGTTTTTCATTCTGCTTTTGACTGTGAAAAGAGGTTTGGGATACTATGAGATGTGTCTTACATAATTCCAAAGAGGTTGTTTTGGGGATTCAGTTAACGATATTTTATATCAGATTACTTCATGTATGGTGGATAAAGGCTTTAGAATCACTGAGTAAATGATAAACAATATAGGAAAGAGCAGGATTTTCTAAGCTTCTAAATTTAATTTATTAAACTGCTGCTGGGACCAGCTTCTATCCGTTGCTTGAAGGCCTGGCAGAGGAGTTTCAAAGCTGCAGTAGGCTTCGAGAGGATGACAGGGGCAGGGGGTTGGAACTGGATGATCTTTAAGGTCCCTTCCAACCTGATCCATTTGATGGTTCTAGGGGTATTCCACTTGAGCGGTGACATGAAGGGGTCCCGGGCAGGCCACGGACGCGCTGCGTGCTGGTGGCCCTCCTGCGACGCTGGCGGGAGTGGCCCAGGCCATGCCCCTCTGACAGCTTCCACAGAGTGGTTGTTGGAGCTGGGTCTGAGCCAGGACACGAGATCCCCTCGGCAGACTCCACCGTCAGTACAAAGAGCCCAAAGCTTGGGCTTGTAACCCCCGCCCTGGCTGCAGTCTCAGTGTGAAGAATGGCAAGGCCCAGCCCTCCACCACCACATAGATGTGTCTGAGCACCCGAGCAAGTGCTGATCCAGCTCAGTTCCTCTTAACATGCGAGTGGAGACCCTCAGAGCTGACCACAGACGCTGCAGCACCTCCCAGATATTCTCAGCAAAGACCCAAAGAGTCAAATGTTATAAAATGTAAAGCAATATGTGAAGCTTGGGGGTTATCCTATGATTCCTGTTTGCCCCACATTTATTTGTCTTGATCTGCAAGTGAGAGGAAGAGGCTGGCCTGCTCAGGCAGAGAAGAAAGAAATCTTTGGGGCGCAGTATGGGTGCTACATTTCCTTGGGTGATTTGTGCAAAGAGGAGAGTTTCTGGAGTAAAGGGGATGATTGCTGGGTGCAGAGGGACTCCCTGAACCAGAATGTCTTTCTGAGGTTCAGGTAATAGAAAAAGATCAAAACAGACCCAACACATCTAGTCTAATCTACCTAGCACACAGCCTGGTTTTGTGCGGACAATGCAGCAGCTGCAGCCTGAGATATAAGTGGAGTACCTACAGGGACCCCCAGCCCCTCAAAGCGCCCATGAATAAATCAGTAAGGATAGGGTTAATAGGCAAACGGTGAGACTATGCGTTCCACCTGGGTGAGCAGAACTTTCAGTGAAATGAGAAATCAAACATTTCTTCAGCAGTCTTTGCCAGGCTCCTTCCCTTTCCGTTATCATTATCTGTATCGATTTGGTACGTAGCGCTCAAGGTTAAACAAACTGTCTCCATCGCTCGGCCTTGCTGGGGTAGGTGTGGAGGAGGCAGGCCTGGAGACCGACCTCCGAGGCGGAGGTACCTGGGCTGAACATTGTGCTGCCTTTGCTGAGAGCTCAGCTCCCTTCAGCCCCAACCTTTTTGCCCCCTCTTTGCTGGCAGTAGCCTGGCCCTGACAGCTGGAGCCCTTCCTCCCTTTGCAGTTTGAATCCAGATCACAAAGGCTCTGCCTGAGGTCTTTCATCTTTTCCTTTCCTCCTTCCCTGAAGAGCTGGGACGTGCCCTCCAGTGAAGCTTCGGGACAGCACTGTGTTCAGTGAGCCTCCAAGACAGGAACGTGTCCCCACCATAGGCACTCCACTGCAACAAGCACTGAAAAAGTGCCAAAGAGCCAAAAGACACTGAAATCTGCAGCTCCCCCAAAATGTCAGTCGCTCCCAAAGGTGTATTCTGCCTTTTTAGTCAGAACACCTTCACAAACCACCACCCCCTTGCTGTCTTCTATCATGTCCACCTACAGAGTTTCTCTGCAAGACAAGAGGAAGCAATTTTCCTTCAACATGCCTCAGAGGGGATGAGTGAGCATCAGACCTAGGATCAATGTTTGCACTGCTGCTTCTGCCTAGCCTGCCTCCAGCTGGAGCCAGAGGTTTCCAGCATGGTCCCAGAGCAAAAATGCTATCAAACATTACAACAGCTGATGTCACAGGTCCTCACACTCCCTAGGATGCTCTGCTCCTCTCAGACCACTCAATTACCTTGGAAGATGGGGCTTGGAGAGCAGGTGAGCAGGTGGATCATCACGTGGAGATGAAGAACAATGTCATCTCTTTGCACTCAACTCAGCCTTCTTTCAGCCAGGACCAGTGGGGAGGAAGAAAAAGTGAGTGAAGTGTTAAAGGACGGAAAGGAGGGGATTGTGAAGCAGAGGGCAGTAGAAAATAAAGCAGGGAGGAAGGAGATGAAGTCATGGGAAAGAGCTATATGGGAAACTATAAACAGGAAGGAAGACAAGGTCATCTCAGAAGGGAGCATCAAGGTGCTGATGGGGTGCAGGGAATCAGGAGCTTTTTCAGAGACATCCCCCTCCCACGGAGCTGCTCAGAGGGAGACCAGCACCAGTTGTGCTCTGAACTAGGGTGAACATTTTGGTGCCTCTAGAGAAAACGGAACGATGTTGTCATCAAAGCTGACCAATATGGGGTGACTTTCAGCACTTTTTAGACTGAATAATAACTGTGGTCACTAAAGCTCTGACTGGGAGAGCTATGGTCCTGAAAAGGGACGAGACAGGTCTGACTACGAGGAAAAATAAAGTACTAATGAGAAGAGAAACACACGGAGATGGAGAAAGGATCAAAAAGGACAGAACCTGGATGGAGCAGGGCTGGGAAGGGAAAAGGACCAAACCCTGCTCCTCACTGCACGAGAAATGTGGAGCACGGTCACAGGCGATGGATGGGAGTAACATCAGCCCCTTCATTCTGCACTGCTGTCTGGGGATATTTCCAAGCAAGTTTTATGCCAGTATGGCAGAAAATAGATGCAATTTTTGTTCTGCCTCTCAGGAAACAGCAGGGACATGCCTGTGTAGGAGGGAGCTTCAAGTGCGAAGGAGCTCCGAGTGTGGGGGCTCCCAGGCTCGGTGTGCCCACACTTTGCACAGGGCTGCTTATCTCTGGTGGGAGCAGCAGAGCATTTAATGCAGAATAAAAAGGGCTGAAACTCTTCTTGCTCCTCCTGGCATCAACAGGAGCTCTGGGCATTCGACACTCTTGAAGCCTGAGCCCAGAAGTGGGTAGCAATAGTCTCAAAGTGTCTTCCTCAGGGAAAAACCCCAAAAAGGGGTGCAGAAACCAGGGTCATCCCAAGTGCTTGCCCAGCTGTATACTGAATGCTCTGTTGTTACTAATGATCATAATCACAATTCAGCCCATTACTATTATCACTGTTTCTGTGGGGAAAAAGAAAAAAAAAGAAAGAAAAAAAAAGCTGAAAAAAAGAACTCTCGAACCTGGGTATAGTTATGAAATTTTCTTTTGGCCTCCATAAAACATTTCCAAGTAATTGTACAAAGAATAGAGCTGAAAAGGATCTGCACACAATTGTCATAAAATGTAATTAATTTTGAGTAATTCACAATGGAGAAAAAGTGTTGTAGAGAGTAAATTGGAGAGGAGACTTCTGTGCCGGGGAGATGAGGTTTTGAAAGGCTGCTGACTAATACAGCACTGACCTGAAAGCAAATCCTTACATTCATGCTGGACCAGCTGTTTCCATGACAACAGTTGTTATTAGTAACTGAAAATGTATTGCTGTTACGAGTGGCAGCATATTTTTTTTTCAGTTGAATTCAAGAGCAGCTGGGTACTTTACTCATGAAGATAAAGTGCTCAGATCGCTCCAACACTAATGTTATGTGCTGCACCTCTCATAATACAAGCCTTATACTTACGCATGATACAAAGAGATGTGTGGATTGCTTTAGGGAAAAGACCTTAGAAGGCATAGCGTAAATGGCAACTTGTATCAAAGAAATCAAAAGAAAATAACCACAGTCATCACCGCACTTTAAATTAACTCTTTAGTGAGATTTCCTGGGGATTTGGGCTGACTGCAGTGTTCAAGTAACAGGTAAATCCCGTTAGGAGCTCGGCGAGCTAGCCTGGCAACCCCAGGTGCAACGCCTGCCTCCTGAGAGGCACTCAGTACATCCTACCCTTTAAATTAAGGTCCTTCTTACACCCCACCCCCTCGTGTTCCTGTCCCGAGACCAACAATTTTTATGACCTCCGAGGAAACCAACCTGTGGGGAACCTGGTTGAGACTCGGGCAATGCCACCGACTCCAATAGCACCCCTGGCTTGTACTGGTGAAGGCGCTGAAGGGCTGGGAGCTGAGCCAGTGCCACGGCTGCTGGCGCTGCCCACCTCGCCTCCCTCCATGCCACCAGCCCTTGGTGGCACCCAGCTCCCCCTGGTTCCCCGCTGACTGGTGCGATGCGAGCGCCGTCAAGCTCAGCGGCGGGGGTTGCACTGGTAAATAGATTTGGGACATCCCCCTCTGGGTCCTGTGAAGGCAGCGCACATCTTTACACCACTGTAAGGGAGAGAGGAGTGGAGCCCAGACAAATGCTGGTTGTCGAAGTTGCTCATGTAGGCAAAATTCCGTGCGTGGTATGAATGAGCCTGTGAACAGCAATAACATCATCAGGAAGCAAATAAGTTACAATCCACAATCAAAAAATGTTGCAAATTACATCCTTAATAGATTACATTTATAATCTACTTGAAAGAGATCTTTAGGCACTTAATTGACATATTCCAAGATAGCTATAACATATTGGCTAGTTAGATACCAATTGACATACTTATTAAATATCAATTAGCGCATTCCATAATTTGGTACCTAATTAGCTTGCTATAGCTATTCTATCAAATGCCAATTAGATGCTTGAAATTTCTTACAAGTTGGCTGTACTAAGATAATAATTAAGAATGCATTGCTTAAGTCATTTTTAGTTAATTACATGGCAAACTAATTTTGGCTACACACATTAGACCTTTCAATAAATCCCTCTTTATCAATCAATTGGTATCTAATGAACTCATTATTCTTTCGCAGCATCTGAGTGAAGGGCTGCTTTGCCATCCTCCTGGTGGTTGTATGTAGATGTAGCGCAGCGTGGAGGTGCGGCGCTGTGTGCTTGCACCCCAAGCTCTCTGGTCAGGATGCGAAATGCCCCGTTCCCAGCCTGCGGAGTAGTTCCTGTCTCTCTGTCCATGGATGCAGGAACCTTGTGGGGTTTGGGGGTGCGTGGGTGTCCAGGAGTCACAGTGGACCCCCTCTTCCCTGTGCCCCAACCACCTGAAGCGTGGAGGGCTCAGCACTGACCTCCTTTGTAGCAGCCACAGAAAGGCTGGGGTGCAAGAGCCACGGTGCCCAAGAAAAGGTTGAGAGGTGTGAGTTTGGGCTAGGAGGAAAGGGCCAGTTGTCTGGAACTGCTCGTTGGTGTGGGATGTGAGATGATGGAGGAGGCTGAAGGTGGTGGTGATCCTTCAGGCGAGGTGGAAAAATGCTGTAGCATGATCTTGCACTGATCCGATGCAGTGACATGTCTTCCTGAGCTCTTTGTGTCCCCTACGGCAATGAGCACCACTCAAAAAATAAAAATAGCATGTTGTATTAATGTCTTCTCTCTTTCCCCCAGCAGCTATGAGTAAGCTGCCTCATTAGGCTATTGCCATATGTGTGAGCATCTTTTATGTCAGAGGAACCTATTGCACAAAGATAGGCAAGTTCTGCATGTACTTTTGGATGTGATGACCCTCTGGTTGCCCCATTCTTTGCTGGAGGGAACTGTACAGTGCCTGCCCCATTCCTGAGACTCGCTGTGCTTAGCTGGGCAGCTGTAGGTTTTGCTACAGAGACCTCTGCAGGGCTTCTAGCTTTGAATGTCAGGCTGGAAATTTGGCTACTGACTGCAGCGAGTAAGACTTATGGGGTAAATTGCAACTCACTTAACTCCAAGACGGTGCACGTGGATGGCTTCACCTAGTCTGAGAAGAAACACAGGAGCTATAGCCCATGACGCTGCTCCATCACCTATTGTCCTGGTCTGCTTGTCAGACCCTCTCTTTGTCTCTCATCTTTAACTGTAAATAAAGTGGGATTTATTGTCCAGCATTTTGCCCATAGGTTCTAGTATTCTTTTTAATTAATTTAATGAACATGATGAAAGACATGCCAAAAATACCCATATTTCCCACTTCCCAGTTTTTGCTCACGTTTGTTTGATGTGCATATGCTTAACTTAACAAAGTGATTTCAATGAAGCAGAGAAAGATTTTTCAAAAAGATACAGGAAGTCTGAATTTCCTTTGGGCACTCAGTGAGTGCACTGTTCTCTGCTCACACCCCAGGGCTGAAAGGCTAGAGAAGAGCAGAATCTCCAGAGAAACCAGCAGCAGGGTCTGCCTTGCCTTGAAGTCCTGGAGCCATGCTGGCCATCGGAGGTGGCATACAGAAGTGGCAGATGAGCACAAGCCCAAGATGGCTGGAATGAGTCTTCCTCAGCACTAGGTACAGTCAACCTTTATTCCAGTTATACAAGTGCTTGGGCTTTCCCAGCATAGCCTGATGGTCTGAGCCCACCCCAGCTCCTGCCCCACAACTGGCCTGGAGCACAGTCTTGGAGAAGTCAGTGACACTGTGTCCCAGGTTCTCCACAGAGCTGATGAGACAACCCGCCGCCCGTCACTCATGGGAGACTTGTGGGGCTGTAATTAGGATTATTTGTGCTACAAAAATGTCCATCAAGCTATGTCTGGTACATTTGCTTATGTACAATTCATAGATATGGCATCTAAAATCTGAATAGATGTACGTGCCTGCACATACTTGGGAAGACATATATATGTGTGTGTGTGTGTAAGAGTTATATGCATACATGTCCTGAGAGTCTGCAGCCTAAAGAAGGGCTTGCTCAGTGTACAGCCCTGCTGAACACCATGCCTGCTAGAAGTGCTTCCAGTTGAGCAAGGACAGCCATTCCTGGAAGGCACTGCTCAGAGCGTGCAACCACGCCATCCAGGCAGGAGAAACGAAGGGGAAACGCAGACATAGGATGTTGATGGGAGGCTGGGGCAGATCTACCTCTGAGCAAGGTCTCCTTCCCTCCTGTGCAGCACCCTCACCTGCCTCTGCCCTTTGTCCGTGTTCATCCTGGGCACAGGGGGCATGGCCTTGAGGCCAGGACAGCTTCACCCCTTCACCAACCACATCCATGTGCATGCTGCAGCGAGACCTCAGCAAAACAGTCCTCTTGCTCATGTCCGTGGCAGGCAGCGAGGCTGTGAGCTTGCTCTTGAAGCGTGGTTCCGGGTGCAGTGCTTGTTCTTCCCCCATGGGCCTGCTGCGGTTCTCCATGCCAGAGCCCCGTCCGAGCAGTGCTTCTGGGGAGAGACAGGATATGTCCCCCTTCAGCCCTGCATAGATGTGAGGGGTTATGTGCTCGTGCTAACAGGGTGGGGAAGAGCAATTCTCTGTGTGGGGCTTGACAACTACATTTTTTACATCAAGCAAAGCCAGAAGCTTGAACAAATGCCTTTGCGGTGACAGAATGAAAGGGCTGCACAATTTTTTCTTCGTTTTGACATAATGAAAAAAGGCTTTTGACAAAATCCATTCTGCCCTTTGAATGAAGTTATTTGTTTGACTAAATGCACTGACTCCATCCAAATTATTTATTAGACTTGCTTGTCATTGGAAACAACCTGGATTCCTGCAGGGGTGGAGGCAAAAGGTGGGTTCTGGATTAATCTCATTGACTGACAACAAGGCAAACCCCCAAAAGATCTGCTTTTTACTTTAAAAAAATGAAAAAAAAAATAAGGGGTGAGGGGACAAACCCAACCACTGCACATCTTGCAGGTGTGGTCTAGGACCAGAGACTCACATTGGGCTATTTCCTTCCCACAGGTCCATGACACTCTTGATAAAAGCTCATCACTAGGTACCTGTACGGTCACAGTTGTCACCACCGGCTTTTTGGAGGTTTCAGGAGATTGGGACTTAGGAAAAAAAGAACCGATGCACTGGAGGAAGGATTCCAGCTCCTCTCCCCATGGGCTTAGAAGAAGTAAAGAAGGGAGAAGGCAGGTCTCCTGAAGACGTAGGAAAAGGAGAAACGGGAAATAAGTAATTTGAGAACATACAGTAGAACAGGGAGAGAAATTAAAAGCTTCAGTGAAGAGGGATGGATAAGGGAAAAGTGAGAGCTCAGAGTTAGCCAAAAGGTTGCCACAATTACAAAGGAGGTTGGGGAAGGCCTCACAAAGAGAGGTTAAAGTAAAATAGCATAGGAAGAAAGAAAGGGAAGGAACTGTAGGAGTGGAAGCCACACTGAATGTTATTGAGGAGCCCTCGTATCCCTCTGTTACATTTGTGGAGATGACAAGACCTGGGAGCAGGAGCAGAAGCCACGCCAGTCTGTGCTCCTGCTGCTTCCCCTAGCACCGGCATCGTCTCCCCTCCCCTTCAGTTCCTGTTCTCCTCTTGATTTCAGCATCCAGATGGCTCTGCCAGCTCCATGGGGCGCCCTGAGTGATGTGCAGAGACGCACGAGGCAGAGATAAAGCAGAAGGGCATATTTTAGGCACTTATTGCCCAGGTGGTAGCATGCAAGAACCAAGAACATCTGAAGGTGTAGGAGCTGAGGGCACTAGGATCACATACAGCAACCAACGGATTCAGGGGGACTGAGTCCTCCGTCCAGCCCTTACTCAAACCTGCCCATCAGGGGGCTCTGGGATGTCCCAGCCATGAGGCTGCTGCTATTTAATGTATGGTCCTGGAGTGTCCATCATGTCTGGTTTTCAGAGCCTGCTCTGCCAAGGGAATTCACAAACACGCACTCAGCCCACAGGCACACTAAGAAGGAGAACTGCCAGTCTATATAACCTTGGCGAGCACTGTGTGACTCACAAGTACATTAAAAGGATGCTGAGACCCCAAGAACTGTTTCTGTGCATTAATCTGAACCTTAGCACAGCTATGCAAGTTGGCGAGGTCCTCATTAAGACTGAGGTTTCTTTCTTGGTAGGAAGAAAACCATTTAACCTGTGCTGTTCAGGGGACACGCCTGCTATTCTGAGAAGCCAGCAGCTCCTCCTGCATTCAGCTGAAATATTGCTAGAAACTGTTCTCTCTCCCTGGACTAACAGAAATGATTCTTCCAGCAAGATACACCTGCACCTTCATTACTCTTCTCCTTACATAGCCTGGGGAAAGGATTCCCAGGAAGAGGTGAGTTTTAAAACATATCTGGAAACATATCTAGAGTATCAACTAATAATATGGACCCAGCTTCAAAGAGCAAGTTTTTGGGGGTGCATGCACTGACTTTAAAACATGAAGAAATTCAGAAAAAGAGGATCAGGATGGCATAGTTAAGACTTAAATACATTTCTCTTGATTTCCTGTCCTTCTCATTGCCTACTGCCCAACCCTGCAGAAAACAACAGCAATAAAAACATCACATCTCTTTCTGGGAGCCTTCCAAGATCTCAAGGTATGTTGTTGTTAGCACTGTGAAGCAGAGAATGATGGGGAACAAAGGTAGACAGTTATCATTTTATTTCCCATGGTTTTATTTCATAGGTTTATGTAGTGGCTTAAAGCACTACAGGAGCAGAGAGCTCACTTCTAGCCCCTTGTGCGGAGCAGGGACCAGAGAGGTCTGGAGCATCCTATGGTCTCCAGATGGCCCTTATGGAAGGGAGGATCTGCTGGAGGACAAAGAGAGCAAAGTGTATTGGCCAGGCCCTGGCTGCTTCTCTGTTCTGCAGCAATTTGGGACATTTCTGTTGACAGTGGATGCAGAGGAAATACTGCCTATAAATAAGGGACTGTGCAAAGGGAAGATCTATCCCCTGTAGTGGTGGGGGAGAAAGTTGGGTCTATAGCTGGGAGAGAGAGCCCTAGGCAAGGCAGTGGAGAATCAGAAGCTTTTATCCAAGGTCCTTCATTATAGACATCCTTGATTATCAACTTGTTTTGTTTTTGTTTTTCACCTTTCCCTGTGAAACTGCTCCCACCCCCCTCCCTGATAACTCAGGCGATGGTATTTCACTCCCCAGGTTTGTGAGGGTGGCCATGGCTGAGCACACTTAAATAGGATGAGGCCTCTAACTGCCTGCCAGCTCCTGGAAGAAGGAACGCCTGAGACTATAAAGCTATGGTATCCTCTGGAGCTGAGATGAGAATTCTCAACACCATCTTGATGGCATCTCTTTCCTAGTCTGTAAGACTTTCTGTTGGGTTCCTTTTGGGCAGACATTTAAAATAAAATAAGTTTTAATAATGACAATGGGGAGGACGTGCCAGCCCTGAGCAGAAAACCTCCCCCTGGGGCCCTGATGATGATCCCACCAGGGCTCATGGTGCTCCATGTAATAAGGTTGCAAGTGGAGAGTCCTTCCCACAGCATCTCTTCCTTATCCTGAGCATCAATTAGCTTGCAGACATATAGTTTAGGGATTCATCAATTTAAAACCTCTTTATCAGCCAATGCAACTACTCTGGTGCCATGCAAGGCTCTCCTGCTTGGCTGGTGTCAGGGAAGGAGGGAGGTGTGTGCCTGCCTTGGACTCTTTGAATGCAGCCATCCAGATGGGTTGGTTTGTCAGAGCTCACAACCTGAAGGACAGATTTTTCCCGGCAAATTGCCTTGTGCCTTGAGCAGAGCAGTTCCCAGAAGGAGGTGGATGATCAGAAAGCCATGACCCAAACACAGGATTTGCACAATAAAGAAGGCATTTTGCTGCAGTTTAGGCATTTGAGCCCAAACTATGAGGATGCGACTTTCCATGACTGCTGCCCGCCCTGGAGCTGCCCATAGTCAGACACTGTTATTTGAAATTGTGCCCATATCCGCCCAACTCAGAACAGGGCTGAGGAAGTCAATGCTGATGCAGGAACAAGGTGTTCCTTCGCCACAGCCAGCCCTGCCCCAGGCACTGCTGGCTCTGCAACGCTCCCTCCAAGCATGGCTGGAGGACCAGGGTGGTGGTGAAGTCTTAGCAGCCAAACACAAGTCAGTTGTCTGCCTTATCTTGCGCAAGACCTCTTTTGGCAGTCTACGTGAAGAAAGTGGGCTGGGTGGAGTAATAATTCATCTAGGTCACTTTTCTCTTTAATGTGACTTTTCCACCTATCAAGCATAATTTTTTACCCCTATTTATTTGCGTCCCTCACTGACTTGTCCTGAGCTCAGTTGCTGTCAGTGGAAACTACTGACATCTGAAGTGCTGACTCTGAGGTTACTGAAACTGAACTAACACAGCCAGCTGCTCATCTGCTGTGTGGAGGCATACAGCCCTCTCCACATCTCACTCTTCCTCCTTGCTTGGTGCTTTTGTGGTGCTTCTTGGTTGGGGTTTCACACCTTCAATTCAACGGATAGTCTACCCTTGCCTGTTGATGGTGGGTGGCCGGGGTGGGCTAGGATGGGCTTCTTCACTCTCAGGTGACCTTGGAGATATTTCTTCTTGAAATCAAGGATCGTGCGTCACAGGGAGCGGGACCTTCCATTTACGTAAGGGGAAAAATGAAATCAGACTGTTTTGTGGCTCTGTAGTTACGGGAATGGGAGAGCTCCTCTCCCCCTGCCAAAAAACCCAGCCGAGCCATGGCCTGGGGTCACATTGACTAAACCTGAGAGCAAAAAATGCAGAAAATATGTGGAAATCACCAGGCAGAAAGAAACCACAAAAGGAAAACTGTACAACTTTTCATATTTGACTTTGGTGCGAGGAACCTGCGTTACGGGAAATATTTGCCATGGTGCTATTAATAAAACCTGCTGAACAAATAGCGAGCTACTAAGCAGTTATCCTGCACATTAATAATCAGATATGGCATAATATCTAATCTAATCATTTAGTCTGTAACGGGACTAGCTGTTCCTTTGCTTTTAATTACAGCTTTCATTTTAAGCTAACTGTACAAATTGGCGAGATTTATGAAGCACCACTGAACACCATACCTCTGCCTGCCTCGTGGCTCCACCATTACAATGCTCATTTCTGAACAGTAGATCTGTTTAATCTGGTAAAGACCCTTTGAATTCACTTGGACAACTATTTTAGCCTTCATTCTTTCTGAACGAACAGGGGCACACGGGAAATCGAAACCAGTTCAAAGTGGGTGCACAGTGATACTGTGGAGCTTTGTCTGATTCTTACAGAGAAAAGAGTGTTTCAGTCTTTGGCATGTATTTGGGATGAGACAGGCATTTCCACTTGTTTCTCATTGATAAATTCTAGTTTTAACCCCTCTCTTCTCATGATCAACCCTATTGCTTCTGTTAGCAAGTTATCTCAAGCCTATGGCTAGCAAGAAAACCAGGACATCACATTGTGAGTGGGACACAGGACTCCTGCTCAGGCTGCCTGAAGACTCAACGTTTCAGTGTGTTGGTGCATTGCTCATTTTGGTTTTATGTTTTGAATGCTTTATTGTTTGAGCAGTGCACAGAGAAGGAATACAGATGTTGTCTTTGCTTTACAAAAGAAATTATTCTCTATGATGATAAACAGCACTAAGAGAAGAGTTCTTCCTTATGAGATTAAGCAGTAAAGACATAGCTCTCCCCTACCCCACCAGGAAAAAGCACCACACAAATGAACAATGAGTTATTTCGCCAAATCTGTCTTTTATTCCCTCTGTCTTTAGATAGGCATTTGAATTTAGAAGTCTCTGCCTTCCTTTTCTGCATTTTCCCAGTGTTCCTATTGTGGAAACCAAGCAGCCTCATGTAAGGGATACCTGGGTTTACAGCGCTCATACCCAGCATGGCTCTGGCTCACAGACGGTCTCCACATCTAGCTCTGACTAGGCAAGGAAGACAACCTTAGACAGAAGTTGCTTGTGAGAAAGTTGCTTGTGAGAGGTAGACAGAAGTTGCTTGTGAGAAAGGAGCATTGCAATGTATTATTGAGGCTAAGGCTGAATGATATTGTCTTGAAACAAAGCAGAGCAAGACTCTGCATTTCCTGGTATGGGTGATGGGAGACGACATGGCAGCCCTGCTGTAACACAGGCAAAGCAGGCAGCTGCCTGGAGCACTCATGGCATACTCCAGGCTTGTAAAAGCTACTCCAAATCCATAACATCTCCAAAATGACCATAGACTTGTCCCCTCCAGCACAACCTTCTACAGTGGCAGGCAGAGGGGAAGCTCTTTCCCTTCTAGCATCACCTCTCCAGCCCTCCTAGACCCCTCTGCCCTATGCTGGCCCCCTCCTTTAGAGCTGAGAGGGAGCTCAGCCAGCTCCCCAGGGCTGTGCCCACATTGCACCCACCCACCACCTGCTGGCCTGGCACCACAGCTCCCTGCACCTCAGGCAGCGCTGGCGTGTCTTTAAGTTTCATTTCTGAGCGAGGCAGCCCGTGTCTAAGAGGAAATGAAAACTAGAAAGAGGGATTTCCAGTGCCAGCAGCCCCCTAACATGGCCCCTGTCTCACCCAGCCCTCAAACCAGGCAGTGGGCGGCTGACTCAGCCTCTGCCACACTCCCACTCTGGGGACCAGCAGGGGAAACCTCCCGGGGACCAGCGGCAGGGAAATGGTGCCTGCAGCCGCCAGGACCAGACAGGTCTGCAAAAGCACCGTGTGCTCATGCTGGGATGTTCCACCCAAAGTACTGGTGCTGGGCTGCCACTGGGATGGTCCTGCACTGTGCTGCCTGCTCTCCCACACCACCTTGTCCCTCTCCCTTTCAGCCCTTGCTCTTTTCTGTCACCCCTGCTTTCTGCGCTTTTACCCCTTTCTCGCATTTTGTTTGTTCTTGCTCTGCTCCCCTTCCCTGCTGATGAGGCAGTGCGTATCTGGGATGAAGATCGGGATGAAGGATCCCACCGTGCTTGGCACCACATCAGACCCTCTCTGTGGTGGGCTACCAGGAAGGTGCAAGCCCCGTGCCACCTTCTCAGCCCTGACCCACATCCTGAGTCACTCTGCTGTGAGTGGCGGTGGCTGTCTTCATGACAGCTGGAGAGCTGAGCTCTTCCAGTCCAACTACCTCTGGACCACTTGTATCTTCTGCAAAGATCCCCAGGCTCCACCTGAAGGCATCAAAAGCTGAAGGAACACCTCATCCTTTGGGAGTTTGTCCCAGTGATTCCAACAACCAGCTCTTCTGAAAATGTGTGCCTTGTTTCTAAGTTGAAAGTGTCCAGCTTCAGCTTTCAGCCTCTTGTTCTGTCTTTCCCTGCCAGACATTTAAGCTCTTTAATACCAGACTTCTCTTTACCACTGTCATCAAGTTGATTTTCATTGTTCATTTTGCTAAGATAAACAAGGATTTCTATAAACTTCTCACTTCAAGACATTTTTGTCCTGCCTTGTCATGATTTCTTTGGCTGTTTTCTGAACATTTCAACATCTGATCTAAAGTATGGATGCCAGAGCTCTGCAGAGTTCTGCCACACTCGTGTCAGCAGTGCCAGGACCACAGATAAGAGCACAACCTGCCTTCCTCCCTCCTCCACTACCTGCTGGAGGTGCCCTGTGTGCCATAGCGTGCCAGCAGAACCACCCCCCCACCCCCCCCCAGCCTCTTCTGAAGAGGGTGGGCTTTGGGGAGATCCTGCTTGGAGCTCCTCTTTTACAGGCTCACTCTGTACTCTTTTCTTCCCGGGTAAATTTGCACTTGGCTGCATTAAAAAGCTTTTATTTTCTTTTTCCTTAACCAGTCCCAGTTTACCAGGTGACCCAGATGGCTCCATGGGGCTGTGTATGGGGCCCGGTCCCTGCTGCTTACCGCTTCCCCTTTCTCTGTGTGAGCGGCAGCTGTGACCAGCAGGCCTCTCAGGTGCACCTCAGGCCTTTGGTGGCAGGGGTGACAGGGGGCAGCCCTCTGCCCACCACCAAACCCTGTGGCAGCCTCCAGCCGCCCTTCTCTGTGTCCTCCCCGCAGCGATGCCTCCCTGGCAGGGCCTGGCCCCATGGCGGGCAGGCCTGCTCCCTCCGCACAGGGGAGAGGGCCCGCTTCGGGCACGGGGTGGAGGCAGTTCTCCATCTGTTATTAGAAATCATTCTGGAGTTAATCAATAGCCACGGACCTGTGCACAGGGTGAGCGCAGGAGCCTCCAGCAGCTGAAGGCAGCGGCATATTATCTTGTAACAGACAGTGCTGCCCGAGACAAAGACTGTGAAATTAGCTATTGAGTGTAAAACACAGGAAGGAGGTTTTCTGATGCAGGTCACGACCTGGAGCAGGAAATATGTTGTTTTCAGTTCTTTCCATAGGTTTTGATGTACTCATAAATGCCACCCTTCCACTCTGTTCTGGATTAAGGTCACTGACAGTGGCTGGAAAACAGCCTGAGTTCACATCTGCTATGGGATCACCAGGCTTTGCTCTGGTCTACATGAAATTGTAGCTTCCTTCAGAGCACATGGGAGAACCTGGGCATTGCGTGAGATGAAGCAGGCAGTCAGCCTTGGGATGAACACAGCGCAGTGTCTCACCTTATGTTGGCTTTATCCCTCTTGGTTTAGTCCAAGCGATTCCAACAAGGGTCATCCAGTTCTCCATCTCTGAACAAGAAACCGTTCCTGAAGCACAGTATGGGCAGGAGGTCTGATCCATGCGCTCGCTGACCTTCCCCATCAGCCCTGCCCATATAATCGGATTTCTTACAGGTACTGAAGTGGTATCTGAATGGGCATCCACCTTCACCCGTTAACAACAACAACAACAAAAAAGATAATGGTAATATAGGGTCATGCTGGTTTAAATAGAACAGGAATTTAAGTCACTCTAATGACTTTTGCCTTCTTCTGACTTTTTAGTTTGGAAGGACCAGTGTTTCCTGCCTCACTCCATTGGGCTCCTTGAAGGGGGAAAGGATATTTCCAACAAAAGATTCTTTAAAGTTAGAAATTAATCTTTGTGGAGATTGAGGGTCAGTTTCAATGACTCTTGTGTGTAAAAATTTATTTTGGAGAAAATGTATGAAAAAATCTTGCAAGTCTTCAAATAGATTTCTTGGTTTCAAATGTTGAAAGTACAGTAATCATGAAGGCTTTTAGTAAGAAATCAAAAATAGAATCACAAAATATAAAGCTGTAGCTATTCCAAACTGTATGAACTGAATTTCAGATTCACAGTGTTTGAAATGTTGATGTTTCAGTCAGTCTGCAATCTGCATGCCAACGAGTCCTAGCTCAAAAGGCAGCCCTAACATTGTATAGGAATCTGAAAGCCTAAGGATGAGTGATGGGGCCTGCTCTCAAGTCACCTACTCTTTACTTTCCTCCAAAGCCTGTAAGTCTGTAAGGGAAGTCTATGGAGCCTTGAAATGAAATAGATAAGGAGGTCAGAGCAGGGAAGAACAAGGACCAGATGCGCATACTGAGAAGCAGTGTTCTGAAGGTTCACAGTAGAATTAAAAATTTCATGAAGCCAGAACCAAATCAGTGAAAGGGACAAAACCAGTCTCCTTTTCAAGTGTGCTCTGCTCGTCTGATTGTGCAATGGAACAAATGGAGCAAAATGGAACAAAGAGGTATTGCGTTTCCCTGCAGCTCGACAAGGTGCTCAGGAGAGATTGCTCAAGAGAGTTGGATTAACATCCATTGGCACGACTTGTGTCTACAAAATGTTCCTAAGCCAGGGACATTTTCTTCCCTAAAGTAGTGGGAAAGCACAATAAAAGGCACCTTTGAAGACAATAAGGGTTTGAAACTTTTTTTTCAGGGCTCTGAATTGTTTGCATGGGATTCTGGTCTCAAGCACATAAAAAGGAGAAAAGGCTTAAAATGTGAATGAGAGCAAAGACAGTGGAAAATAATAACACAAGCTAGTAGCCCACACAGATTTGAGAAAGTATCTCTGGTGTCTGTTGTGTACAAAAAAGTCACTAATAAGCTGTGCACGGGCCCCACCATGAAGCTAGAAAGCCTGCATTATCATGAAATTTTGCCATTGCTTCTTTCAGAAAGACAAAGTTTCCCCCTCTGTGTGCTCCCCATGACTACTCACAGGGCCACCCCATGCTGCTGCTGCAAGACCATCTCCAGCAGCCCCATCTCATGCATAGGCACGTGAGCATTGTCTACAAGCTGTGCCACAAATTGCAGAGATGAGTTGCCTGTGCTTCAGCTGCTGGGTGGAAAATGCACATAGAAGACAGCCCATAAAATTGTCCTACTCTTTCCATTTTCTCACTCACTTAAGTTCATTATCTCGGCATGCCTCTCCCTGAAATTGTGAATTAGCAAGTTGCCAAGGTGAAAAACACTGTCCAAACCATAAGAAGGGATGTGCTCCAGACAGCCCCTCTGCTACCATCTAGGGACTTGCACAGGATTTGAGTGCGTTGAGATTTGATCTCAAAGCTGGCTGATCCCAAGGTGTTTGCAGGCACCAGTGCCCTGGGATCTTCTGAAGTGCCTGTGCAGGTTTCCTGAGTGTTAGGGAGGAACAGTTTCTCCAGGAGAACAGTACAGCATGCAGATTTATGGGGTCTGAGTTAGAAGAACTTGGGAATCCAGTGTTAAAGGAGGCTGAAATCTAACATGACTGTGAGCTCAAGGCTTTAGAGGAGGTTTTAGAGGATACTGCCATGGGGAGGCGTTGGAGGGAGCTGGCTGCAGACCCTGAAGGCCCTCCCTACACAAAGACTTGGGCTGCTGGAAGTGGTAGGAAACCTCCTTCCCTGTGCAGCACCTGAGCCCCTAAATGCTCAGAGGTAACAAAGGCATTTGGAAACTACTTTATCAACACTTCAATCCAGGATGGAGATTTGGTTTCATTTTGATAACATCCTTTAACAATCACAATTTTATTCATGGAAGTTCTGAAAGAAAATGCAAGACTAGTAAATAGGGGAGAAAAATAGTTTTAAAAGATAGGAGATATATTTACTGAGTGACTAAACCAACTGCTTTAGAGAGGTGAATAAAGATTTTGTCATGTTGAGAGGGGCTTACATGGGGGAGAAAACGAACAATAACAGAAATGCCCTAATGAAACACATGGCTTATCGGAAGTCCCTGAGAGCTCTCTTAAAACAGCAAGCCCGTGATCTTTCCTTTCTAGACCTGTGGCAAGAAAAAAGGGTACACAAGAGCTGTCTGCTTTAATGGGGCATGTAACTCAATACAGGGACACAACCCCAGCAAATGGCAGAGTGCAGTTGCAAATAGATCAGTTGAAGTTATCTTCACAGCTTATATCTTTGAAAGATGGACTTAGGATGCTTGGACCCAGTAGAACAAGATGATTTGCAATTAGCTCAAGTAAATCAGCCCTTGCTTTGAAGTCTCTGCTGTAAACATATTTGTTGTCCCAGCTTCCTCAGCTGCTAGCGTACAGTTTTCCTGCATGGAGGCCAGCAGAACTCACAGGAACGGGGTCCAATCCTGCTAAGCCTTATACAGAGACTGAAGCAAACATGATGGATAATCCTAAGTGCTTTCCAGCCTTCCTAGGGATAGTTCTGATTTGCGCTCCCATTTCAAAGGTGTGCATGAAGGCTGCTGGTTTCAAACAACTGTTTCTGCAGGGAGAACGTGTTACAGCACCAGACCTCCAATAATGAAGGGGAAATAAAGCACGATTCAGTGTTGGTTCCCCACTACTGGTATTTATCATGAGCTGAACCTCATGCTTTTGAAAAGTTCAATCCCGTAAGACTCTGGGGGACTCACTCCAGCCCAGGTCATCCTTTGATGATCTGGCTAGGACTCAAGGCTTTCTCTTCCATCATCTGTGTGGAGCGGGTGTTCCCTGCTGCTGGGCAAGACACCGCAGCTCTCAGCTCCTACTGCTGCGGGGCAGTGCTTGCCCAAGGACCCCACTGGGGTCTTCACTGCTGCTGTTGAGCCCACCGTCAGAAGTGTGTGTTGGTGTGTTGTCAGGCAGGCATGCTGCCACAGGTGAAATAAATCTTTGCAGTCCCTCTGGCCCAGGCAGGACAGGCCGTCCCATCCTCCCTCTTCCCTGCCAATGGGTCTTGGAGCACCGTTTGACAGCACTGAGGCATTGAGCTGAGACAAGCAGCACAGCACCAAGTGAAAAGGTCATTTGGTGATAAAGCGCTCACTTCCCACACGCCGATTTTCACTTTGCTAGAAGCAGTTAATAAGTTACACCCTGGCTAGCACCAGCCGAGAACAGCGCACGCAGATATCACTAATTAATAGGGTTTTTCAGTATTGGTCTGAGACGAAAGCAGTCATCAGAAATAGGGGTAGGCGCGATAGGAATAAGAAATCGGCACCTTCACAGAGCAGCCTTTTAGCCACAGAAATCTTGACTTAACGGAAAGTCACAGCTCTCTGCACGCGGCGGTTTCCGGAGCCGATGTGTTTATCAGACCTCCCTGGAAAATGATGGCTCCCCAATCTTGAGCCCAGCCCAGGGTTTCTTTCCACATGGGTTAATGAACAGGCCTGTAGGGTAGCTGGGAAAGGACACGTGCTGCTTCTCCCACTGAAGGTTCACCTGCATGGGTGCAGCTGATGACACAAAGGGCCCTCTTAGGACTATCACCCCTGCCAGCTATTGAGGGATCCACATTCACTCCCCAGAAGGAATGCACTGTTGGAACAGATTCTGCTTTTCCCTGCTCTTTTCTGCAGCTCTTCTCTTGTAATCTTCCCCCAGAAAGCAAATGAGCAAGAAGGTTGGGCATGGCCAGGCTAGACCTATCTCCCCACGCTTCACTTCCATGGGAAGGAGGGAAAGGGAAGAAGCATGAAGGAGAATTGCTGCAGGGGTGGGAGGGATTGTGCCCCTTGCACTCGAGTGCAGAATCCAGTCCCTGAACTGGTTATAAAGCAGCTCATCACTGCAAAAGAGACTCTTATCTCTATTTCCCTCCCACTACAATGTAGCAGCAATGTAAAGGTGAGAAAAAGGTATCTGCAGTCTGTGTTTTCTTGTGTTTTGAGGCTCTTTCACCATCTGTACTCTGAGATTCCTGGAATCGGGTCCTAAATGGCACAAAGTGCCACCCGACCCAAGGTCATTCTTGTCTTGTGAATTCCAGGCTGCAGAGAACATATGGACATGAGAGCTCCTTCTTGCTTTGGGAGAGGGAAGCTCCTTTCCAAACCAGCAGATAGCACAGGTGAGAGGTGCAATGGTCAGGGAGAACACAGTGCTTTGGCACTCAGGATTGGGTGGGTCTTTGTTGTTACCAGGGTGCTTATCAGGTGTTATTAACTCATCTCATCTTTCTCTTTCAGTGCCATTCCAATCACCAAGCAGACTCTAAGAATGTGATTCTTGGACAACCTGACAGCAAAGGAGAAATGCCATTTTAAAATATTTTTAAATCCCATGATATTTAAAACTCAAGTTGGCAATGTGATCTGGAGCATGAACCATGATCTGGGATCACTTGATGTTGACAAGACCAGAGACAATCTTGCTTGGGTTTTGGGACTTGTCCCATCAACTGAAATGTGAGGAAGGAAAGTGGGCACCCTGAAGGCAAGGCTGTGACAGTATCCTTGGGGGAACAGAGAGTGCCTAGGGCCTCGGAGTGCTCAAAGAAAAGCAAATGGCAGGAAAATCAAGGAGGGCATGCAGTACCTCCAGACAAAGACAGAAGGAAGCTGTCTCGGGTGCTCAGCCCTATCCCTAAGGAGCCCCTGTGGTGGCAACACCGGGGAAGCTGAAATCAAAGAAATGGAAGGGATTGTCCACCTAGTGGTAGTTGTTCTGGAAAGGGAAGTCCTACGTGCCACTGGCTCCTTCCTACAGGGCCAGACCCTGCAGAGCATATTTGAGGTACTAGCGGAGAGAAGGCATGGCAAAGGCAGCGAGGCATTGCTAGGATGGGGTGAGGAAGGTGACAGCACCATCAGCATGGGCTCAAACCCTTCCCACAGTAGCTGTGGTGTCCCACCTGCAAGGAGCACGTCACTCCTGAGCTCCCTATGGGCTGGGTGGCAGAGCCCCACTAACAGCCTGTCTGTGAGGGCACGGGGCCATCCTGCCCCCAAGGTGCACGAGAGAGCAGTGTCTGCACAGCTCCACAGCCTTCCACCCCTTCCAGAGAGTAGTCCAATATTAGCTTGTACTGGTGGGTGATGGCAATCTTGCCTTGTTTGTCAGTTGTTGCTGTCTCACTGAGTTAACCTTTCTTTTTCCCTTGTTGTTTGGCCCTTTGGGTTTATGCTGGTGAGTCAGGAGATGATGCTGATTAAGATCACGGAGAAATCAACTCCCAGCTGTAAGCCAGGCAAGTGAGATGCTGGCTTGCTAGAGGAACTCTGCAGAAGTCAAAGCAGGGACTTGAATGGGCTGAGCAACACCTGGTGGAAAGGCCCACGGTGGATGGCCCGATCTGGTTCACAGATGACAATTCTTCCTCACCAAATCCTGCCAGCAGGATTTCCAGACGCAGCTATGATGTTGTTGGCCTTCTGCTCGCAGCAATTTTTTCTCTTCAAAACTGAAACCGAAATAAGGAAAAACTGAATTCAGGATGACCTTAGACATTAAAATTCTGGTTTCTAGAAAATCTTCAGAAACTTTAGTTGGGTTCACACAGCATGACAGTTTTGATCTAAACCAGAATGTTAAAAAGTTTTATGTTCATATTAGCTTTGTTTACTAATAGCAGTCTCCTGAGACTCCTGTCCTCTTTGCGTACCTTCAGTCCCCTTCGGCTCTAAACATTCAGCTTCATATGTCCTTGTTTTTTTTGCTAAAGATCATTCCAATTTAACTGATTTTGGGCAGGCTCCACAGAAGGATCTGGGAATCTCAGTTAAAAAATTAAAGCCACAGAAATCTCAGTACCAAGCACATCAATATCTCCTGTAAGAAAGTTTTCAAGGTCACGTGAAGGTGATTTTGTTCCACCTTTTAAACTTGTAACCACTAGTAGCAAAGCACTGTCCCTTTTGGTGATTACAATAAAGCAAATGTTCTTGTGGTTTTTGTGTACCTCCACTGCAGGATTAGAGCTAAAGGGATAGCTTATGGGACAAAAGTACTTCCATCCCTGGGAAAAAGAAAAAAAGAAGAAAAAAAAAACCACCACTCAATCTGAACATTCAATTTCAACAAGTGTTTTAGTGACAGATGGGACTTCCCATTACAGGCCACTTCCTCTGAGAGAAGGAATCCACTAATACCAGAAGCACAATGCACGGTCTGTGCAGCCTCTCCATACTCATCTGCTCCCCTTCATACGCCGAATGTGACATTCCATCTGGTAACCATGTGCATTTGAAATAAATTTGTGTGGAGACAAATTATGTAGCTGTAGAAGGCATTTCAGAAGCTCCATTCACAGCGTCATCAAAGACTGCAGGGAACGGGAGCAGAAAAACCTCGCCTTTCATATAATACCAGTTGCATCCTCTCTCACGGCTGCCAAATGAGAATTTTTATGGGGCTGGAAGAGATGGAGGTGGTGAAGGAATAAGGTTTGGGTTGCTTGCTTTATCGAGTCTGATCAAGTCCTATTTACAATAAGGTCTAGCGGGCAGCAAAATGCAACTGTCTTGCAGGCTCCTGCTTCTGGTAGCAGTGGCAGCAGGTGAGTGCTGAAAAAGCAGGAGGGATTGTACTGGCAGATGACTCCAGAATAGCTACTGTTTGATCTGATGTAATAAATATGATCCTTTTGGTTCAGCTACCATGCTTTGATTGCAGGCTAAAAGCTGTGTGCGTACTTAAATGCGTGAGCAAATATACTGAACTGTTTCTTGGAAAGCAAGCTCTCACAGTTTAATTTATCTCACTTATCCCTCCAGTCTGGCAGCTTATAAGTAACAGCTATGATCAGAGTTGTTTCCCGTTCTATCTGGAGGCAAATAATAGCTTCACAGAGCAGGATCCGAGGCTCTCTGTACCTAAGTGTTGCTCACAAACAGAACATTTGAAAATCATGATCCAAGCGCTGGGTGTCAGGCAAATTGTCACCTTTTGCTTTTTGTGGTGAATCCACTGCCTGGACATGGGCCAGCATGATGTGCCGTGGATCAGGTACATCCTGCTGTTAATGAGGCAGTGACAACACAACCACGATTGTGTTCTTCATAATAGGAACTAATGGGGCATGGCTGCAGAGTAAATGATGTCACGTATGTAACTGTGAGACGGATGTGTGAATTTAATAGGGCAGAGATTAGAAAGTAATCAATAAGCCTGGACGGTAGCCTTAATGGAGCTGATATGGTGAAGAAGCATGGGGAAGCAGAACATTTTTTGCAAAACAGCTCAAATTCCCAAGTGGGGCTTCCAGGTTGCCTTCAAAAGGGGCTGAGCAGGACACCTTGCACCTGGGGATGCACCTCTTGGAGGGGGGATTCACAGATGCTGCTGAAAAGCTGGGTCTTCCCTGATGAGAGAGATCACCGTTGACTCAGGGACCAACTTCTGTAGTGATGTTGCTCAAAAGCAACTCCATTTGTTTATGACATCTCTTTATTTGTTTGTTGGGATCTTCATGGGCAGTTTGTGACCTGCCAGGTCTGGAGTGACTTTGCCCAGGAGCTAGCACTGGAGCAAGGAGGGCACATTGCAAGGGCTGAAACGATGAGCTGTGTTTTTGTAGAGTGATCTACTGGCTACAAAAATGTGTGTTTTCAGTGAAAGCCTAACTCAAAGGGCTTAAAAAAACCTGCCTGTTCAATCCTGTACATGGGATGTGTCTCCAGTGACACCCCTGGGCTGGGGAAGGTAGGCAATGGTAGGACATCTCCATCTTGACCGGACACCAGGCTAGAGCAGACCTGCACGGCTCATTAGGAAGAACTCTTTGTAAAATTATGTGGAAAGAAGCACATTGCATCCTTTTAACTGAATGACAGTAGCTTAGGTAACAGTATTTTACTCCCTGTGGTGCTAAGCAAGTCATAAATCCTTGGAGAATTGAAGTAATAGACATAACCCTCCCCTCTTTTCTTCCCCCTGTGACTCCACTCTTCTCCACTCCAGTATTAATGGATATTTTAAATCTGGAAGGAATTCAAGAGTCTGTAGTAGGTAGTTAAACATCCAGATGTATCAGTAATAATTATGCTCAGCTTGGGGAGGCAAGGCACTTGAATAACAGGCATGGTTTCCATGGATGGCTACAAGATTATAAACATAAAATTTATAAGTGGAATGGGAACATTTGGTTTATTTTCTCTTCTCTTTACAATCACTGCAGTTTAAATTGAAAACAGTGAAGGGTAGCAGAGCCAGGCAACAACCTGAAGATTGTAAACAAAATAATTCATGTCTTACTGATGGGATATGGTCATATAATCAGTAAATTAATTTAGCCTACTCTAGTTTCACCATTAACTTTCTATTTTCTCATTTCATTGGCATTTCCCTGCCCAGTTTATGTCTCTCCTCAATACATATTGTGCTATAAACCAGAAGCAAATATCTTGAAGGGTAAATAAAGAGGTAACGAGTCTACAAAAATGGTGTTATTGAGGCACATTAACTCCTGGTTACTATTTTTTAAACTTTTCTTGATCCGAGATTCATTTTTACTATTTGATTGGTTTCCAATATAAAAATAAAAGCCAGGACATTAGACTTTTACACCGTGCCCTTAGTACCTAATGGCAACAAATGTTTCCCTGATACAAGACAAGTATTTATGACCTGGAAAGGAAGGGAAGGCTTGCAAACCTGAGGGCATGAAATCAGGGTGACTCAGGACAGAAGCTGGAAAATCACTTCAAAAGGTCTTCCTAGACATCTTGGACAGTTGCTGATCTAAGCCATGGGCTGGCGAGAGAGGTACCAATAATTCGTGTTGATTTAAAGCCAGCTTTGCTACAAAACAAAGCAGACACCTGACACCCATGTGCAAAACCTGTTTGTGCAATAGCACATCTGTGAGGGTGTGCAATTAGTGCAATTAGAGAGCAATTAATATGTAAATGCCCATCCAGTCAAATGTGCCTTTACTTAATTTGTGTATGCACTGGAATATAATTCCAGGGAGTGAGGGTTCTGCATTTCAGAATCTGCCCCTTAATGATGTGAGTGCTCACACAACCCAAGCCATATTTTAACCTCCAGCTTGCAGTGCTCCAGCCCGGCAGGCAGCAAGGGCCGGCGAGGTGCCGGGACAAGGATCTAGTCCCCGTGCAGCTGGGCAGAGCCTGCTCTCTCTGCTCGCTCTACAAGCAGCAAGGTATGAGAGATGAGTGAGCCTGGTCCGTGCCCAGACCCTGCTGACTGTCCAGACGCTGCTCCTCCTGGCCCTGCGGCCCCACGGGTGGACCCATGCTGTGTCTGGCCGCCTCTGAGTGAGTGAAGCCAGGGTCATTTCAGGACCCCCAGCGATGTGCTCATAACCTGCCAGAGTAAGGTGGGCTCTAATGGGTCAAAACCAGGATCAGATTCAGGCTCTGATCTACAAGAATGTGGTTGGGGTGGTAAAGCTGAGAGAAATGACTTGTAGGCCTCTGCTTATCTGAGAAAGACCAGGCTGCTACCCGGGATCCAAGCCTTTAGTCTGACCCACTGTTCTTAGGTGGCTGTCGGTTCCTCACCCACAAAAATATTACACGATAACACTCCTTACAATGCACGCGAGGACAAGAGGACCTCAGCCTCTCCAGATGCAGGAAGAACACAGCCTCTTCACCCATCCCTGCTTTTGCCAACAGAGGATTTGGACTGGTGAAACACGTATGGCCGTGATAATTAGCAGTGCACATCACGAGTAGGTTAAGTGGGGTACAACATCACCTCTTCTCCCCCCAGAGGCTGTGCCAGGCTGCTTGAAGGACAAGTAGCAGTTGTGTGAGCACAGCACGCAACACGTGCACACAGGTTTACCAAAAAGAGGATACATTTTAATAGCAAGAATATTTTAACTGTTCAACATGTAAACAGCATTCGGGGCTGATCTGATCAATGCTGCTTAGCAGACCACATTTGGTATGGTGCTATATATAGTGTTCCTGGAGTTTTATTTAATAGGATGGTACATTTGATCCTAATGTGCCATCTCAGAAGTAATGAAGCAGAAAAGATCTTTATCTTCTGTGAAAGTTGCAGTTATTGGCATCCATTCAGAAAAAAAAAATAAAAGTAATTGCACAATCTTTGGAGATATTGTATTGCTAACTGATTTCAGTGCAAAGCTTGGGTGGTTTTCATTCTGAGTTAATCAGGCAGTGGACCATGTATGTGGCAAATACATCACTTTCAGCCACTCTCCAGATATTGACAAATACAATTGCTGGGGCTGCTGCCTGAATGAAAGCTTTCTGTGTCTTTGGATCCCTCTTTCAGAGCAAAATAAATAATGAAAAAAAAATGAACAGAAGAAGGAAGACTCTCAACAATGTGCTAAAAGCATCCCTCTTCCTAGAGTACCGCATGGCTTGCCGTTCACTTGCCTTATTTTTGAACAACTGATGCAGATGGCACAAGAACTCATATGTTTGTGATTGCTCAACATGCTAAATATAGAGCTGGAAATGAAGACGGGGGCCTAAATTCATAAGAAGAAAGACTCAGTGATGCAGTGATTACATTTTAGAGCCGCTACCTGTAAGACAGGAGCTAAACCCCTCATGTACGGCATGATGAGACCTCACTGCCTGCTAGCCCTGAAGTACCCAAGGGTCAGGAAGATGCTTTATTGCTGGGTTGATAAAAGAGCAAAGAAGGAGCTGCTGACATGATGGGAGGTGCTGGGGAGGGGTCTGTGGGCTTTGCCCCCTGATGGTGTGACTCTAGGCTGGTGGAGGCCTCTTCCTCCAATGCTTTGCTGATTTACCTGAGTGCTGGGTGAGCTCACCCACCCTTCTTTCCGCCTGAAGATTTTATAAGTTTCAATTTCTAAATAGCAGAAGCCCAGGATTATATGACCACTTGTGTCCCGACATCAGCTAGGGACGATCAGGAGGTACCGGGCAGATGGGCGGCTTCCTTGCTCCGCTCTGCTTGCTGGTGGGGCTGCTTTCCCCACCACCCCTGGCTTTTTGCTGCAAACTATCTTCGTTGCAGTCTGGATTTGCCCAGCCTGCAGCCGCGGGCAGCTCCTGTGGGCACAGGTTCAGTGCGTGCCATGGCCAGGGAGGTGTTTTTCACCTATGGAAGTTATTGATATCTCACTGGAAAGACAATAAACAGAGGCTGGGCAATAAGAGCTGTTATAAAATGGTCATACAAGCTCTGTCTCATAGGGTCACAGGTAGAAAGTCCACCGGTTTTCAAAAAACGTTCCCCAAAAGATATTTTAAACCAACCTGAATCTCTTTGTCTGCCTACGGCCTGCTTGGGGGTCACCCCAACAGATCTTAGAAAATAACGTAGTGAAAACCATCCTAAAAAGGCAAACGCTGTCCCACGTGCTACATCTCCTGGGATGATCTTTCACCCCTCTCAGTGCAGGGCTCAGCCAACAGGGTGCCGTGGTCTTGGAGGCTGGGTGCCTGCTGGCATCCTCCGCTCTGGGGAGTCCACGACGGGCACAAAACTTGCCCCTCATGAAGCTGGGAGGCGATGCAGCTCTCCACAGCCTGCTCAAGCTCTTCTGGCCTTTTGAGGGTATTTCCTGGGAGTTTTTGGGGCTCTGTGGGTTTGAATCATGTTACCGTGTAGCTCTCCACAGGCGCTGCGACACATTTGGCAGCTTTCCCCCCCTTCATTTTGTCATGTAAATGTCAACGTGAATCATCAGGACAGAAGCAACAGTATCAGAATGGCTGGGTTTCCTGCCCCAGCAGTGACATTTAGAGCATTATTCAAGGCAGCGATCTCGATAGCAGGCACTCACAGGAGCTTGTCAGAGGGCCCGAGTCTCTTGAGCGTAGCCTCATCGGAAGACATGCGGTAAAGGGCACCCAATACACAAAACCATGCCTAAAAGAGGGTGTTTTCAGCCTGACTCATGGCACAGCACCTTCCTCGGGGTGTCTGCAGGGACCGCTCTCCACTGCCCTGCCCTGGGCTGCCGCAGTGTCTCTGGTCTCCTCTTGGAGCACTTCATGAGGGGGGGTTGGATATAAACCACCCTCACTGCTGCTCGCTCACCCCAGGCCTCCGAGCGCTGCTCCTGGCACAGCCCAGGCTCAGTCCGGGTTCCCAGCCCTGGGAGGGGGACGCTGGCTCCCACCCCGCTGTTGCTGCCTTGCCCTGGAAGCACGGCGGCGAGGCTTTGGGTTTTCCCTGGGAGAACGGCTGTCCTAGGGAGCCGAGTACCGAGCAGGAAGGATGCTGCTGAGCTGGGGGAGATGTTTCTCATTTTCCTTGGGTGAATGACTTAAAAGAGCTTCTGTGCTCCTCTTTCCTGCTTCTGCCCTCGAGCCTTGGTGGCCACCTCCATCCTCCCAGCTGAAACCCATGTTTTTCAGGGGGTTCTCATAAAGAGTGACAAAATTCCCATTGGGGAAATAGTTTGTCAGATGCTTAATCAACACAGGGAAGGGAACTAGGTTTTAAATGATCCATTTTCAATCACCTTCTCCCCCAGGTACTCTTCTGCTCCCAAGACTTAACTGCAGAAAGGATGTTTGGGGGTACTAAATTAAGAATAAAAAATTCTACCTCCAGCCCCCATTCTGGCAATTATTTCTTCCATCCTAAAAACCTGGTGCATCCACTCACTGGAGTGAACTGAGCTGAGCAACAGTGTCTGAAATCAGTAAAAGGCCCCTTAGGCAACATCTTTTTAGCTTCACTCTATTCCTCTCTGAAACTTCCCTCTGTGATTTGTGGTGAAGGAATCTTTCTCTATTTTTAATCACCTTCATCATCATCTCTGCTTTAGCCTTCCCCTCCTGGCTCAGAGACTCCTTGCAGGAGCTGCCTGTCCGTCTGTCTGTCGGTCAGGAAGAGCTGGTGCAGTTTGAGGAGTGACAGATTGCCAGTGGGAAGACAGGCACAGTCTGGGAGAGCAGTCTTTAGCTGATAATAACTATTTCATCAACATCAGTTCTTCTGTTTTACAAAGCATAATTCATAAAAAGAAAACCCTCTTGGAAATTCTCTCAATACATAAAAGCATATAAATAAAATATAAATGAAGAAAACAAGACACGTTAATTACATACAGCAGAACAGGCTCATCTAAAAAGCTTGCTTGTCAGTTTTGATCTCAAGTTTGCTGGTGATACACCATTTTTTTATGGCTGGTGGAAGCAAGGTGGAGAATAATCCTACCCAGAGATGAAAGGCCAGTGTGGCTTGAGCCCAGACAACCGGGCACACAAAGGCTCTGGGCTACAGGTACAGGACAGCAGAGGCGAACAGAGGACTTCAGATGAAGCGAGCTCATGGACCCATTTCAAGGTGGGATGGAAACTTTTGAAATTCAATGCAGCCTGAGCTCAGAGCTAGCAAAGGGTGCACAAAGCAGGGGAGATGGGACAAGTGCATTTGCAGTTGACCAAAAGCAGGACAGCTGCCTGCATGCATGCAGAAGAGAAGGGATATAAGGAAGGGAGCATGAGCATAATTAAGCCTGGACATGCTGGTGTGTGAATCAACATCTCAAGACATGGAGAAGCTCTGACAACAGCTATGGGGACTAGCAATAATTTATAAGTGGAACAAAGCGAAGCTGGCCATGCAGTTGATCCAAAGACAGCATGCCTTGGCTCTGGGAGACCATGAAGCTACACATGTGGAAAGCACAGGTCCAAATCCCCACTGGACACCCTCCAGCCCTGGGCACCTACAGCCAGCATCGCCTGCTCGCCCAGCCTGCTGGCTCGGACCCTGCTGCTCCAGAGCGATGGGAGAAGTCCTGCAGGGCCCAGAAGGTCCCTGCTGGCTTGTTGTCTTCATGCTGTGGGGCTGCAGGAGCACCGTGCTGGGGCTGCTTGGCAATGAGAGTATGTTCAGCAGGGAGGGCTCGGGAAACAAGGGAGAAAAATGCAAAAACGCTTTGTAGAAGAAGCAAACGTGAAGCTAACACCTGGGCACGGCAATGCTCAGCCACTCCTGGAGAAACTCCGTGGAGCAGATTCAGACTAGGCCCTCACAAAGCCCAGCCTTCACATGACTTCTCCCATAGCAAAGACAGAATCTATATTTCCATGCTTTGGGTCCCAGTGACACTGGGAAAGGTCTGCACAGAGGCCTTTGAAGAGCACTGTTTACAAAACCTGTGTGCAAGCACAGCCATTCAGATGCTCGTTGTTTGCGAGGGCAGAGCCAGAGGCCATCGTGGTGACTATATCAGTGTGTGTGGGACATGTGGGTAAACATACGATGAAATGAGTGTCACCGCTCACTGCTGCCGTGCCAGAAAGCATCTGTGTCAGCTGCTGGCAGGGGCTTCAGTGAACTCGTGGCTGCTTGCATCCCTGGGTTTATCAAAGACCGCACAGCAGCCAACAGCCTATCGCTGCCTCCAGACCAAATAAATTTGTGGCTCGTCTCCCAAGGTCTTTCCTTGGGCTCCCGTATCTCTGCCAAGAGGAGCGCTGCTGGAGGAGGGAGGCTGGTTCGCACACTTGTTGCTGTCTGCTATGCACCGTCTCAGCCCCTGGGCTCCCATCCTGGGGGCGTGAAGGCAGTGTGAATGTCTGGCACGGGCTGAAGAGGCAGTGTGAGGCTCCGCTGCTCTGCCATGGCCTCAGGAGTCTCCAGGACGGAGTTTCCATGAGGTGATGGGAAGGAAACTCCTCCTGCAAAGCGCAGCCTTGCCCCAGGTTCCTCGGGTGGCTGCAGCCCCCTCCTCTGCTCCCGAAAGGGGGAAACTGAGGCCCTGGAACTCCGTCCCCAGGCTGATGTCAGAGTGGGTTTCCCATGTCCCAGCCCAAATACAGCATGATCACACTTCTCCTTCTCTGCCCTGAGCTCAGCATGGTTTAAAAGGGTTGGGGTAAGTGCAAAAGGGGCATTGTGGGGGTGTGGAGCTGGCTGGAGTGCAGGGCTGCGGACAAGCTCTGCCCTACACAGACGTTCACAGAAGAACTAAAACGCTGGTTGGGTTTCGCTTCACACCTCTGTGTTTTCTACCTTTTTGAGTAGCTGGTAGGGGCATTTTGTGTATTTTCTTTTGCTTTTAATACTACATTGTCAGCAGCACAACTGGTGAGTGTATTTAGAGAAAGCCTTATTTGGATGAAGAAATTGCAGGTATCTAAAAACATGAAATGCATTCAGACTCATTATAGTTATGAAAGCTTTTTCAAATTCTGAAAAACACAAAACACATTCCTTTTATGATTTGAAGTTAATGCAGTTTTATTCAAAACATTGTAAAAATGAAGAAAAAAATGAAATGAACGATGCTATTTTGGGCCAAACAAAACATTCAGTTTCACCATGAAGATGTCTTCCTATACTCACTGGCTGGATTTTTCCTGTTTTCTTTCCATGGCTGCAAACCAAGAACACACTTACTCACCTGCTGCCACTCACCTGTGGCCAGCACTGAACCAAATGCACCCGTGGACCCTTGAGACACAGTTTTGTCTCCTGGCTGGCTCCATGCTCGGAGCCACAGTCAGCATGGGGGCCTTGCATGCACACCACAAGTAGCTGAGCCCTGCAGACGTCTGGCTTACCAGTGGAAATGGTGACTGTTACCTGTCAGCACAAAACTTGTCATAAGCCCCTTCACTGCATGCCTGCTGACCTTGACGTGAATGCAAGTCCTGCTGCCATCTTCCCTGGTCCCATCCCAACACCGTCAAGGAACCTTCACAGTGTCCAAATCCATGTTATTTCCATAACATGAAATCCATTTAATATGGCATACTTCCTATTTTAACCCCTTTTACCCCATTTTGCTGGTGAGGAAGCCACAAGAACAGTATCCTGCACCTAAACCCAATCTCTAGGCACCTGCAGGCAAGTGTAGTGTTACTTTTGCTGTGTGCAATTCCTTTTATCCATTTGTCTTGGGGACAGGGGAGCCCCTCTTGATGGTCTTAAAAAGGACCATGTGCATTTCTTGGCCTCTCTGCTACCATGGATTTAAATGGAAGAGTTTCTTCATGGCAATATATCATGTAAACTTTCCCTTCTAAAAAAATAGCAATCTCAAGTAATGCAAAAGCTGGTAAAATGAACGTTTACATGTCAGGCTCCTGCAAAACTCACTAGGACAGGTCTTGCTATAAAACCCCGCAGAGAAACATGAGGATTTGAAAATTATGCCTGTTACTAGAAAATGATAAGACTGAACAGGGAAAATTTAAGACACAGGTTTCAGACCCTTCCTGTTTGAAATATAGAAAACAAGAAAATTACAAAGAAATTTCAAGCTGAGATGTGAAAAACTTAACTTGCAGAAAGACAAAACAGGCATTCCTGCCCATTCACTATGGCTTTTGGAGTGAAACCCTGGATATCTCTCCACTGGCAGCAGAACTGCCATTGCTTCAGTCCCCAACTCCACAAGTCCAGAAGCTGGGGCTGGGAAGGGGACAATTTCTCCTCCAAACTGGAGAGAAATCAGCAGATGCTGAGAGAGAGAGAGAAGATGTGGCCAGCAGCAAAAAAGAAATGTAAATCGGGGGGCAAAAAAGAAGCATCCAGATTTCATCAGCTGCTTTTACTCTTCCTGTGTCCCAAAATCTGGTTCAGGCTGAGCAGTGGATAACACTAGCATGCCTGGGCCAGCAGCAACCCCAGCAGGGCTGTGTGTGGCAGCAGCCTCTTTAAATGCTGTTAAACTACTGCTAGTTTGAGAAACCCCTGTGGGTCTGGAGCTGCAAAGTGCAAAGCCTTCCTCAGCACTAACTGCTGTCAAATATTAATGCTGTTCCCCTTCCAGCCCTTATTCACAACAAATTTTCATTGCAGCAGGAAACATCGCTGCCCACCAGCTAGTCTGAATAGCAAAAACATGGGATTAATTGACAGCTGTAAGACTAAACAAGGAGGCTTTTAAATAAGCAGATACTGTTCTCTGCCACAGGAGATGCTATCGGTCCTGACACAAATAGCAGTGAGGGACATGGAAGATGTCTTCAAGGAGAAGAGACATTTAAATATGATGCTGATGATCAAAAATCCCACAGCCCCTTGACAACGCTTTGCCTCTCCTGCCTGGGAGGGAGGCAAGGACACCGATGCCCCATGAGCAGACCATGTATGCTCCTGCCTCGAGCAGCCAGGCTCCACTGGTCCTGGGAGACTGCAGAGCTGTGGGCATGGAGGAGCCCCCTGGTCTGCTCTGGTCCCTCAGACCGCACTGCCTCTGCCTTGCATAATGCAGAAATCCCCATGCTGCAACCACCAAGCCCCTGATGCACACTGCAACGTCTTCCAACAAGGCTGCTGAGGAAGTAAAACCTCACCTGGGGCCAAAACCAGACCTGACGTAGCCCATCATGAGAGCCCATGCATGAGATCATGATCTAATCTCATGTACCCGAGGGCAGACCTGAGGTCTGCCCTGCTACACAGGCGAGCACGCAGGCATCATTTCTCCAGCATCTCTCTGCTCCTGAGGAGCCACCTTCTTTAGCCTGTCCTCTATGTGCCTGCTGGCTCTGCCTGGCAAGTAAAACACTTCCTTCAGCCCTCGCAGAGTGATGGCAATGTGTGAGGGTACGAGTTTGCTGAAAGGAGGACAAACTGTGCTGAAGTCTCAGCTACTCCAAAGACCTTTCCCTCTGGGCATGCTGTAGAGCGCTGGCCAAAGTTGAGCAGACTGTGCTGCCGTACAGACAGGCCTTTCCTGCAACCAAGCAAACCCGAAACAACAGGGTGCACAGGTCCATCCTCTGCCTTTACAGCAGCCTTCATTTCCTTGTGACTCATTCAGCCAGGGTAATGAATTTTCTTTATTAGTCAGAAATCAATTCCTCCTACTCCTGACCAGTAGACGATGCACTGTGCCATATTATGTTATCTGTACTTCTTCTGTCTGGGCTGCCAGAGAACGCAGCAGTGACTGGAAATTTCAAGCTGAAGATGCTCCAGAGGCAGTGAGAGCACAATGGCCTGTGCTCTCTCCCCCACAAACATCAGAACTACCCTTTGCATTATTTGACTCTAAATTTCACATTTAACCCCACCTTGCTTTCTCAGGGCAAGGTAAATGCAGGTCTGCAAGGCCAGCAGTGCAAAAACTAGTGCAAGGACTTCCTTTGAGCACAGTGAAAATAGGGCTTGGGAAAGAAATGATAAACTCAGAGAGAGAAATGTTAAACTCAGCTAGTCCTACCCACTGCCGTATGCCTCTTAATAATACAAACTGTGCACTTGCAAGGTTTTTGTATTCAAGGCACCCAAATTTTTTGTAAAAGCCAAGAAATGAAAGCAGGGGCCCTAAATACATATTGACTGTTCGTTACAGGACTATGTGCTGGAGACCTAAATACTGCAGTAGCTCTGCTGGGGAGCTGCAGAGATCTGGGCTGCTGCAGCCAGCATTGGAAATACAGTTCCAGCAGAATGAGAACAGGTTCAGCCTTTCCTGCCAGGCGCACAGGAGTAGAGGCAGGGTCAGTCGGGATACTAAAGGTGGTTATTTCTATGATTTTTTTTTCCTGCTTTTGAAAGAAATGCACCTGAACAGCCTGGCGAAGGATGCATATAGACAGCCCAGCAGCAAGGAGAAAAGGAAAGCTCTGTCCTGCAAAAGAGGCAATTTTAGGAGGGAAACAAACAAACAAAAAAAAAAAACAACAACAAAAGTGTAAATATTTGGATCTGAATGAGGCAGTGATTTTTTACGGGCAGCGGTGAGGGGTCTGTAAGCCTGTACTTTGTAGTGAGCAGAACGAAATCCCACTGTTCAGCAGTGAGCAGCAAGAGGTTCCCAGAGAGCCCCAGAGAGCTCGTAGTCCCAAAGGGCAGGTTGCTCTGGCACCGTCCTGCCGGCTGGGGTAAGCAGGTGCCATTAAAGCATTACAGGAGCTGCAGATTACAAGGTTGGAGAAAACACTCTGGTCAGAACAAGACACTAAATAAAATATTCACTTTTCAAGGTGAATCACTCTCAAAGGCAAGTTGGTGTTAAGGAAGCACTGCAGACCTCTGGTGGAACCAGGCTCCACGAACCTGGAGCAGTCCAAGCAGCACAGAAGCTCATTATTTACGGAGCTGAGCAGCTTTGCCTGGTGGCTGATGGTGTCACTAGTGCTGGCCTTCATGTGCCGTCCTGTGGGTGACACCAGAGGAAGAATCTAGTCCCCCTTGGCTTGTCGGGAGACCTGCAGAGACTTTTGAGACCCAGGAAATTGCCAACACAGCAGCCACCATCACACCATGTGCATCGTAGCGCTGCGTGCACCATGCCCCATGACTTCCCAACCTCCCAGGAGTGACATCTGTGCCAAGCCCCAAGCATGGATGAACATCGTCCAGCTCCTTGTAGACCACACAGACCTGCAGGTCTGCCGCGAGGAGCAAGCCAGCAAAGCACAGGGCTGCTGGCAACAGCCCCTATGGGTCTGGGGCAAGGAGAAGTGGTGCAATTGCAGCCTGACTACAGATGTGGATGGGGCACAAGTGGAGGGGAAGGGTCATCCCTGAGATTTCTGCTGAACTCCCCTGTGGCTAAGGAAGACCCTAAGGATGCCATTCAGTATGGGAAAAAGGACTGCCAGGATATCTGGAAGCTGGCAGCCCCCAGCTCTGCTATAGATGCTCACCTGCCAGGTGGCCCCACACACAGACATGAACTTAAAACGGGGCCCCTGTGGGGGTGTCACAGGTTGGAAAAGATTTAACTGCATCTGCATGCACAATGCAATGGAGTTCATACCCACATGTGTATTCGTACAGGGGAGCGGGGGATTGAAAACTACATTGCTAAAGATTTTCAGTACTCACTTCCATCTCTGTGGCATTATTTTATTCCATCTAATCAGAGCAGATGTATTTTTGCTGCTGCAATAAATTGCTCAGTCTCTGATACATGTCTGAGAGATACACATAGATGTCTGACAGTGAATTCAGTTTTGAGTCTGCATTAAGAATTACAGGCCTAAGGGACTCCAGTCCAGAAAATCATTCTTTCTGTAAGCTGGTTTTCTCCTGCTTGATAACAATCCAGGAAAGGTGAGACATGGGCACAGACTGGGGTTTTCACCCAGGGCAGGATGTATCAGCATTTTGGTCACTAGCTGCTTTCAAAACCAAGGAATCACACTGGCTTCGGAAAGAGACATTTTATTCACATCTTCACTACAGGATAGAGGGTGGGTTTCCAGATCAGTTGTGGTTTACGGGTAGATTGTGGAGCATCAGCTTGTCTTTCAGCTTGTTTCAGCGGGTGCCTACTTGGATAACCCATCTTGCAAGATTTTGCAGAAGCTCTCAGAGATGTGTGTTGTGCTGACAAGTGAGGGGCACTGCTCACAAGGGCTGCACTTCCCACCCAGCCTCTGGTGCAGGGGTGCCAGCATCTCAGAGGCAGCTGAATCCTGGGATCAGGCTTGCTTCAGTGGTTAAAAGTCCTGAGAAAATTGTGAAAAAATCTCCAAGGAGCTCAAGGGGCTGTCTATTGACATCCGTTACATGCCCAGGGCTTGCTCCAGGTCCCCATTCCCTGCCTGAGACCTGGATCTGCTTCCCAGTGCTGGCTGGAGCTGGGCAGCTGCAGGCTGGGGGTTGCTCACAAAGACATTTTGTTTTTCAATCACAAACCAGATCCTGGTGCAGGTATTTAGGGAACAAACAGTCCTTTTGTAGACCAAATATAAGCAGTTTGTCATTATCTTGAGAACAAACTGTTTGTTGCTACAGTTGTAAACAGACCGAGGACAGCTATTTAGTCCTGCCACTACAATTAACAGTAATTTAGGTCACTCTTGCAAGAGGTTGATGTCTTCTCAATATATATTGGCTGTAGATCTAATCTCGCAGAGTTGGTAGCTGGTCTGGTAGCTAAAGGAAAGAAGAAAAAAGATGATGTGTCACCTCTGCTCTAAAACACAAAACTTATACAACAAAATGCTGAAAAAAAAAAAAAAGGCTGCTTCTCTATGTCTGTGTGTATGTGTGTGCTACAGAGGCAGAAAATACATCCATGGTTTCCTAACAGAGCATTTCTTGTCATATGCCAAAGAAGCTAAGAGCTTATTTCACTGAGCATAATAAGAGGAATTTGCAAAGCACATGTTTTTCCATCTCCCCCACACTGCAGTCTCACAAATGTAAACTCTGCTTTCTCCCAGTCCATTCCCTCTCCAAAGTCAGTCACTGCCGTACGTAAAACTGTGTGCCAACTGCTTAAAATATTTTATAAGGAGTCATATAATTGCAGGGGAGAGAAAGTCCTCTTCTAAGCTGTAGTAATCTTAGTGTCTCTTGCAATGTTTCTGGGTCATCAAGGATCTGACATGCACTGACAGAAGAAAATAAATTAACTTTGCCAGTGAGGGGCTGGAATTGCAGGGCTCTGCCAGTGAGCTGCACTGAGTAGTTTGGTTGCTTGTTCTCAAAGCCCACATTTCCTGACCTGCACAGAGAGGGCCCCTTCAAGGTGTGGCAGAAAATTAAAAAAAAAAAAAAGAAAACAGGTTAGATGCAGTATAAAGCGGCAGCATTGGCCCTGTCCCTCTCTGTCGGTAGCACCACAGGCTCAGCACTTCCGTTCATCCACCTGTTGATGCTTTGGGGCCCTTTCTCTCTCCGATCCATCAGCTCTAAAAGACTTGGTGGTAACAGCAGCTGACATCCTGACCTCTTAGGGCAGAGAAAAGGCGAAAGATCCTTGCAGCAGATTGCAGGAAGTACAGCTGGGCTTCTGCAGTGCACATTGGCCACATATTTCAGACTAAATGTCAGACCAAATGAGCAACTACTGCAAAGACCTGGAAAAATGGGGGATTGCAAGGTGAGTGAGGCTTGGTGCTGGTGCAAAGGAGGCAAGTGTTGCAGGGGGATGTCACACTGAGATGTTCAAACAGAAGGGCACCTGGAAGGCAGCAGCAGCAGCAGCTCCTCTGCTGGGCTCAGCACTGGTGGATCCCCAGGTGTCCTCTCTGTGTGCAGGGGAACCCAGAAGGAATGGGACCTAGGAGAGAGCCCAGACGAGAAAACCCCAAATAGGCAGGGGAGGAAAAAGGCTCCAGGAAAGATGTATCTGAGATTATTCAGCCTGCACCTGTACTTCTTAGCCTGTTGCTAGCAAAGATCACCCAATCGTTCAGAGAGAAATCCAAGGGGTGTGCTAGTACTTGGCTAATATTTGGCAGTTAGAGAATAATAAATACTTAGCTTTCAGATAAGCAAAATGGTATTGTTTTGTAAAATCATAATTTGAGTGATGCAAGTAAAAGCATTTCAGTGAGACATTGCCAATTACGCCTACCAGTCAGCACTGACAGACTTGTCATCTGCATGGGAGTGCAATACTGAGGAAGGGAGGGGACTCCTCAAGTGGTTTTCCTCTATTATCTTTAGACTACTTTCTATTGATCTCTGGACTGTTGGTAAGCCACACACCTGTAGCTGAGTAAACCTGTTGATGGGGAGAAAAAAAGTAGGGGAAATGTCCTCAATTTGGAAATGAGTTCCAAACAGGAAAGTAACCATCTGTTCTCCATGTCTGTGAAGGAGAGGCTTTGCTTACTCTGGGAAGAGCTAGTAAGGTAGTAAAGGTGTAAGGAAAAGTGGCTTTTGGCTCCGTGGGTAGTGAAGCACTGGGAGGATCACCCACTGGGACTGGTTGTGGTTGGGAGTGTTTGTCACTGAGTTTTAAAGGAAATAGGTTAGGTGGACTCTTGTTAGAAAGAACATAAGTGGAGACAATCCTGCTTGGGATCAACTTTGTGAAGTCTCTCCTAGCCCTGCTTTTTAGGAATTGTATCGTTATGTTGTATGTTCTGTGATCTGGCAACGTTTCAAAGTGCCTCGTGTAGCCACATCTGGGGCACCTGATTCAGGGCCGGCTCCTGTAGAGGACTGCTCACCTTGTGCCTTGGACTCGTTCCTTTGGCATCTCTAATGGACAAGGTCTGTGCTCTGGGGCAGTAAGTTCTGCTGAGTCCTTTGTGTACCAAAACCTGGATCAGGGTCTGGTCTTGCACCTTTACAATGCAAGGAAAGTGCATCTAGGAAGTCTGGTACCTTCCCTGCAGCTTTGTAAGTGCACTGGGAAGCAGGCAGGAAGGTCAGTGAGCAGCATAGGGATGGGAGAAATCCCTGAGCTAACTGTCAGCTCACTGTGTCACGCAGAGCAGAGAGAAACACTCACCATTATCATCTAATTTATGATTATCCCACTCACTTCAGAAATTCATGGGAGGTGGACCCAGACATGCTGCCACCAGAGCAGCTCTGTCTCAGGACACCTGCTCTCTTGTGCCCTGCTGGGTTCGCTCCTCACTGCCACCTCCTCAGGGTCTGCATCCCCACCTACTGTGCTTCTGGAGGAGAACATTTCTGCAATAGGAAGAATTTTCTATTAACCCCCGGTGCCAGATAGAAGAGAGAAGAGAAGAGGTGCTCCCATAGGTACTGTCTTCTACTCAGACTCCTCTGTTCATCCTGTACCAAGAGCAAGGCCACTTGGCAAAAGCCTGGATTCACCTCCAGCCTTTTCAAGCCAAGCTTAGGAAGATTTTCAACATCTCGCAGCAATAATTTTTGCAGGATCTTTTTCCACAAAGACATTAACACTGTGCCTAGGCTGTTCTCAGCTCTGCAGGAGAGATTGCCATTACAACCTCTGTATAATCGCCGTATTCAGACCAGGGGAGAGGAGTGAGGGGGGCCCCATGGGGAGGCATTCCCACCCGGACCACTGCCACGCTCATCCTGCAGACCACGGGGCTGGACCCAGCTCAGCACTGCACGCAGGTGGGGAACAAGCTCATCAAGGCAACCTCTTTTAATTAAAGCAGAAAAAGATGGATCATCTATCACCCATAATGTGCTTGGGAAGCACATTTAACAGATCCCTTCTATTCAGTTTTTGGCAGTAGATGAGCCGATATGCTTACAGCTTTTAAGCCAGTAAGATCACATTCTACACTTCCATGCTACCTATAGAGTCAGGGTTAGGATTTTAATAAAAGCTAGCTGAAATGCTCTCAGTATGCCATAATTACTGTCTCAGTTTGCATTGCTGGTGAAACTAAAATGAATGGCTTTTCTTCTGAGAAACTTTTGTTTTGCAGCTGAATATTTTATTTCCTAGAGTAAGTCATTTGACAAATCCGCTGTTGCTGGCACCAGGCTTTTTGTTAAATGGATACCCTACTTTTCCATATTTAATAGGGAAAAAACCAATAGCCTTTGGGTGCCGTTTCAGAAATGCATGGTGTTGCTCTCACCCGTTACCAGCTCCTGCAGATGCGTGACCTACACCGCAGATCATCCCGGTGCACTGCGGTCGGGATGTTTTACAGACTGTAAGTACCCCATGCAGGACCCCGCAGAGAGCTGCCTGGATGCCAGGATGCCTCTGTGCCATGCTGCGTGGCTAAGGACGACCAGGACACCAGCTTAATCCACAGATGTAATAAAATCTTTCTTGGGCAGCTTTGAGGACAGGACTCCTCCTCCGCTGGGGTTGGGGAGAGAGATACTGATGGTTTCCCCCCGGGGAGGGCAAATCTGGACACTGGCACAGAGCTGCCCAGCACTCCTTTCCCTGCCAGAAAACAGCAAATCTCCTCATTCCAGGGAGGCATAATTATCCCTGATCGACCAAGTCCTCCGTCTAATCTGCAAGCAGCTGCTGGGACATAATCACCCTCCTCATTAAAAGTGACAGTGCTCCTGCTCCTAACGTCGCCCACACCCTCTCCTCGTGTGACTGCTTGACATTCCCTCCCATCTCCTCCAGCTTCTGGCTGAGTGATCTGATCCCTGTCCAGGAGCTTATCGTGAGCTCCACGGGCAAAAAGAAATGGTGACAGCGTTTTCTGTAGAGTGGCCTTTCTGGCAAAGCTGGGCTGAGCTGAGCCCACGAACCTCACACCGACATTGGCCACCCTTTGCTGCTGCTTGAACCTGTGATTCAGGCCCAGCTGCTCTCCTATAAATGAATGCTCATTTCATCTCAGCACCAGAGATGTTATTGAGGCCGTAATGCCAGAAGGTTTCTAAAAAGGATGGGATGTTTCTGTGGATAACCAGAAAAGTTGCTACAGGGGAATGAAGTTCTCCTGGTGCTTGGGCTGGAGACCAGCAGGGTGCTCAGGGCAGAAGCTTCTCATCAGGGCCAGGAATGCACCGGCTGCTTCGGTCATGTGGGGTCTGCTCTCAGCTCCTTGTCCTTTGAACCTGCTGCTGCCAGACAGGCCCGCAGACAGGATACGTGGTCACCTCTCCTCTGCTTTTACCCAGCTGTATCTAAGAAAGTTGCTCATCTGGGATGTCTCCCAGCCTCTTGTATCAGCATGGATCCTGTCTGGCAAAGGCTTAAATATCAGACTGATGTCTCGCAAAGAGCATTTGCCTGTTTGAGCTGCCCTACTTAGTTCACAAATTTTCTTGTGTTATTCTGAGTTGAACAGAGACACCCTTACCGAATTTTCCGTTTGGAGCAGGCTGATGTCTCAAACTGTCTGCTCCATGTGCAGGAGAAACTAGAAAACCCACTTGCTGAGCAGCACCAGGCCTCATCCTGTCCGTGTCTCACCTCTCACCCCTGTGCAGGAGTCGGGGTGCACGTTTGCCTGGGGGTGTGCGTGGGAAGCTGCTTGCGCTCCTCTCGCGAAGGTGGAAATAATGACCGAAAGTGAGAGGCACAACGTGAGGCACCTGCAGCAATCACACGTGTATTCCCGTGGGAACCCAGTTTTGAAGCCTCCGGGGCCAGTTTTAAAGACTTGTTCTGCAGCAGCTCCAGCTGTGCACGGGAAAAGCCGCAGGAAACCTGCTGCTGGAGCTGCTTGCTGCTCCGCTCGTCACTCCTGGGCTGGCGCTGGGCATTCCAACAGCTGCGAGACCCAGCTAATCCCACTGCACGAGCAGAACAGCCCTAAATCACCCCTGTCTGATTCTTGACTCCAAAGAGACATTTCATGGGTGATTGTGAGTGATACAGTGTGCTGTAATGAATGTATTTAAATGGGATTTATGGGTGACACCTGTCACACAGGCCCTTCCGTCAGTGACAGGCTGGAGAGATTTACGCAGTGACACTGCAATGTGAGCTCGCTGTAATAGCTCCCCCAGTCACCATATGAGCCTCACAGCTTTTGTCAGCAGCACAACCCGGGCTGCTTTGGCCACTCGATCATAGGGTGCTGCGAAAATTAGTGGCGAGGAGTTGAGTGCAGCTTGGCTCCCGTCCACAGTGGATCACTTCAAACTCAACAGCTCTGCTTGCCTTTGCAGCAGACGTTGCTAAGAGGTTTTTTGATGCACCATTGGTCACCAAAGCTTCACAGGACCAAGGAGCACTCAATAAGGTCACCTCCACGCGAGTCCTCTCTCCTGCATGCTCTCCACCTTTCTGCTGTCCCTGTTTCCCGGTGAGGCTGGCCAGGACTCTCGCTCCAGGGCTCCTGGCTTGTCTGTACCCCAGCTGTGCCACCAGGATGTCTCCTCCAGCCCTGCAGAGACCCTCCAGTTTGGGTCCCTGTTCGCTGATTCTCCAGGCAGCCAGATTTGTCCCTGCATTTCCAGGCTGCTGTTTGAGATGTTCCTCCCTGCCTCTTTACTTACTTCCTCCTCGGCAGACATCTCTCCCAACCCTATCCAGAAAAGCCTTCCTGCCCCTTCCCAGCAGAGGATTAGGGAGGATATCTGCAATGAGATTATTTCTAGGAGACCACTTACACCACTCTGATGCTAACTCACACTGTCAGCTCTGCTCAGGCACGGCAAGGCCGCGGGAAGGTTCTGGGCAGGATTTCTATTGTTTAAGATTTTATTTGGGGGTCTGGTAGATTGATTTCTTTTTTTTTTTCTTCCCCTTGCTCTTTTCCCAAAGATCTGTCTTCTGCTATTTACATGGGGCTGCTCCTATCGCAGCGCGCACAGACACACACACACGTACCAAACAGCTGAAGTCACCCATCAGTCTAAACAAGCACAGCGTACATTTTGATCCCTGAGCTATCAAAGGCAGCTGGATACTACCTTGAACTGACCTGTGGGAGTTGACTCCGTGAGAACATGTTCTCACTAGTGACATGATACATTTCTTGGTTCTTGGGCTTCGCTTTTCTAATATATACCTTTATAATTTTGCCATAAGGCAGCCATGGATTTGTAAAATTAGCCTGTCATAACAAATTCATGTCCTCATCAAAAGCTGCTGTTGTGCTTCCTCCCAAACTGGAGCATTCACAGACTTAGGCTGCATTATCACAGTAATTTCAAAGTTCAATGGTGTATTTTCAAAAGCAATTGCTTTTAAATGCAGTTTGTTACGTAACAGCAAATTTAGACTTACACCTACCTCAAAATGAGAATGAAATTCTTTAAATAATAAACCAGCTCCTGCTTGCTGTCGGCTGTGCCTTTTTGTTCTAGAACGATGCACTTGCATTTGGTACCCATGAAAGAGCAAGGGTTGAAGCACCATATAAAGCTTTTTTATCACAAACAGGGGTGGAGGGGGGAAGTTCAAACCCAGCAAAAAGTGGATTCCACAGTTTTAACCTCTCAGAAGCTACTATTTTGCCTGACTGCCAGGCCCAAGTGAGGACTTTTTCTGCAGAGAGATCCAGGACAGGCTGGGACTGGGAGCTGTGCATGGTTGTGACTGAGGCTGGGGCTTGAAGAGAAGGGAAAGCTGTAGGTTAGGAATGATAAGGACATTGAAGGAAACCTCTCTGAGCAGTGAAGCCTCAATCACAAACCTCTCTGTTCCAGCACAGGACACAATCTTCTTGCTTCTGGATGAGTCAAGCCTCCCCCTCGATAGAGCTGACCATGCTCTTCTCTGTGATGTCTTGTCTCCTCTCCTTGGTCTCCTGATTTTTCTCCTGGCTTCACACTTGCTCTTGCATGATGGTCAGAAAACTCTCTACCCTGGATGATCTTGCTTGACATTCACCATTTTCCCCAGGGAGCTGCACAGCGAGGAGGGTGCAGCTCAGCAAGCCACGGTGAGCATCTCTGACTGGCAAAAGGAAGATCTTGTTGAGCTTGTTGTTGCAAGACCTGGCAGAGACGTCTGCTCTGGGTTGTTGTTGTCAAGAATATCCTCAAACCACCTCACTGCCATTCTGCAAATCCACCCCAAAGACTTTCCATTCCCCTGGCAGCAACCTCAGGTCCTGGGTGCACTATAAGCACCGTCTATCATATTCACCCATAAAGTCAACTTGTTTGCTTGTACTCCCTCCTGTCTGTACTCCTTATTTTATTCCCCTTGTTTTACTGTCATGCTGTACGTTTCAGAGGTGCTGTCTTCTAATCAAATTCCTAGGTGCAATCAAAATAATAATAACAATGATGTTGATGATGCACATTTTAAATTAGTTGTGACATATTTTTGATTGGTGAATCTACACATGAGGATGCTGGCTAATAAGTGTTTAGATTACTTCCCACTGGAATGACTAGGATATTTTCCTTTGTTTTTCACAGTTGTCGCCTTGTCTTGTAATATAATTTAGGGACACAAATGTTGAGCTTTTCTATTGCTGAATCAACACTGACATACTTATTGGCTTTTGTGAGAACCGTGGTCAAAATGGTCAGATTTGGGAGCCTGAAGGCACTTTGACTGAGCATGCTGATCATCCCAAACTACTATCTATGTCTAAAGAGGTATAATAATTTATCAGTGTGTGAGCTGAAAAGCCACAGGAATTCAAGCCTGTAAGCCCAGTGCTTAACCTGTGGTTAATTAAGGTTGTTTCTTTATTTGTCTTTGCTCCTGTGCGGTGTCAGACAGCAACAATCCGAGTAAATACGAGATGCTCTTAAGTTAACCTTTCTTTTCTTGGCACTTTGGGAAATTATAGTTCATTGATTGCAAATAAATTCCCCACCAACCAGTACTCTAAATTACAATGTGTAAAGGCACAAACTGTAACAGAGAGAGAGCTGTCAGGTCCCCTCACACGCTGGGGGCAGATTATTTTATCCAGACCCTTTGCATAAAGCACGCTCAATAACCAGCAGAGATAATGTCAGAAAAAATAGTCTATGGGCTTTACCAATGGGCAGGCAAATGGCGTGACTGATGTGGTACCTTTTTGGAAGGGAGGGGGGTGAGCGTTAAGGAAATGTGTAGAAGCAGATGCTGACTTCTGGATGGCAACTGCTGCATTTTGATCAGAGGGTTTCAAGGTGCTCCTGGTTCTGCCCAGGCTCTGGAAAGCGGGGGAAAAAAATGGCAAAATTGGTTCCCCAACCCTTTTCATGAACCTTTAGGGAATCATGGAAAAGTGCTGCATTCCAGTGATACCGTCTTGTTCTTTCTATCCCACCACTTAAGAAAAAGTCTAGCTAAAATTTCCCTACAGAAAAATATCTTCTCCCACATTGGGCTGGGTTCACTTCTCTGGGGCTCTTCCAGGTTTGCAGCTGGTAAGAGACCCGTGGAAATGTTTCCAGGCCCCTGCAGAGATGCTTTCAGATGCACACACAAAGAAGGCCACAGAATAAACTCACCCAAGGGAGAGGACGAGCTGGAATTCTGGGCACTGCTCAGCCATCACCAACACTGGGGGCCTCTTGTGGGGAGCTGAATCTCACCCCAAAACATTGTGCTTTACACTGTCTTGGCAAATAACAGAAAATGTCTCAAGATTGCTGCTGTGGTTTGGAAATACCAAAGGCTTTTTCTGTGCTAGGCTGAGAGCAGCCACTCACTTGCCCATCGAGTCATCGTGTTGGTTTTCATGACAAGCAGACAACTACTGGTCTGTCAAAGTTCACAGGCCACTAAAGCTTCATGTCTTTGCTAAAAGACTGATTCAATCACTGAAGAAACATATTGGCTGCTGGCTACCAGTCACTCTTTGCTTAATCATTTCATCATACAGCTACGTAGGATGAGCCATACAGCGGCATAAAGGTGAGCCAAGACTCACCAGTGAGTAATAAGGAGCAAGGAGTGAAAGCAAAAGGCTGAGTTTCTTTGCATAAAGTTCACAGGATGAATTAATGAATGATTTTCACAGAGAAGTAAGAACTTTATTCTCCAAGGAGATTACTCACAATGAACAATTCAATCAGATCCAGCCTGAAGAAAGGAAAAGGGTAAGAATAAATAGTCCTTCTCCAAAAGGAAAGGCTATTAATACTGTGATGTCTTGATGGTTCACACGAGGACCATTGTTATCAAGTGTATTTATTAATAGCCCAGATGCCTGAGCATTCACTTTAATACACAGACAGTGAAAAGAAAATTTGTGGATAAATATGAAACAATATGTAATGATCAAGTCTTGAAAGCTCATTTAGGAAATGCCACAAGTTTCACGATGGGGCAGTGTAGTGGCTGAACAAATTTGGTGCATAAAAGGCAAAGTAATGGAAATTGGAAGGGACAATCTGAACTATTCACATCCATTAATGGGTTCTAAATTGACTGTAACTGCTCAATAAAAGCTCATTGTCACTGTGAAAATGCAATGAAAACATCTGCTTGGTGTGCAGGAGCAGTCAAAAAGTAAACCTAATTTGTGAGTTAAGCTGTGCTAAGAAAGGGGGCAAGAAAAAAATCATAGAATCATAGAATGGTTTGGGCTGGAAGGGACCTTAGAGATCATCTAGTTGCAACCTCACAAAAATGCAGGCAAACAGCCCAGGCGGGTCCCACTGGTGGAGACCTCCTTGCTCGGAGGCCCACCCCCTCCTCTTGGCACCATGCTGCAAACCCCTGCTGCCACCTACCCTAATCCGTGACAGCAGGAGTCTGGAGAACAGAAAAGCCCCAAGAGAGGGCTCTCCAGACCTCGCTTCACCCATGGCTGGGAGAAATCCCTGGTTCCCAGCTTTGAAGGATGCACGTGCATCTCTGCTTTAGGGATGGATGTCCTCCTGCACTGGGGGGGTTATTCACACCTGCCCTTGCTGTTCCTCCCCTTGATCCTCCATCAAACCAACTGAGGCACCAGTCCTGTGCACTGCTAATACCAGAACACTACATAGGGAGCCCTCCAGGAGGCTTTACCAGAGTTGGCAGCTCCTCCCTCACCCTTGCTGTTGGCCCCGGGACCAGCAATGTCCTTCAGCAAGGCCAGGTGCTTTGTCATCCTTTAACACTACTAATTGCCTAATTATCTGCTCAAGAACTGTGGTAGAGCATTTTAATATTTTACTCTCCGCTTATCCAGGCTCCTTGCTCTGGCAAATGAATCCCTGTCGCTGAGAGGTGATCTTCTCATTCCTACATCTGAAAAAACAAGCCTGCAGCAGCGAATCCCAGGCAGCAGCACCGATCTCATGTCTCACCCCTTTCCACATGGATTCCTCCATCACCTTTCTGCCTCTGTCATCTCGGACTGCGTTGCCTGCAGAGCTGTCTAGGCTGAGCCTTTAGTGGTTTTCATAAGTTTTTTTGTTTTTTTTTTTTCTTTCCCCCACCTCAGCCAACAATAAACTTCACATTTTCTGTATATGGAGAGGCTCCTACCTCACCTGCCCTGAACCCTATAGTTGCCTTCACACTAATATGATCTGTCTGGCTTGGGTGTTTATATCTCTTCGGGTGCTTTAGATTATAAAGCTTTTTACTACGATTTCATCAGACCCTAAACCTTCATGCTGGCTTTCTGTGCTGGCTGCTAGAGCACCTGTCAGCAGACACTGCAAGTTCTCCAAGTTTCCTGCTCCAAAATCTTCCCTTAATCTAAGCCTATCACGATGGACATGGGTGCTTGGCAGCATGTTTTCCCTCTGAGTACAGCTTGTCTTCAATCACCTTCTATGTAGCGCAGCACTTAATATGAGTCATGTAGCTCTCTTCCTTTTCAGCTGATACACACAGTAAGTTAAAAAGCAATCTTATGCCAATCCCATAAACAAGCTTCCAGCTAGCATTCTCTCCCTAATGTCCTGCACTCTCTGCCTAGGTACTTAAAGTCTTCCATTACTCTGCTCTCTCTTCATATTTTATTGTTTGCTCAAATCACCTTCCAGTGCAGCCTTTTTCCCCCCTACAGAAAAAGAGAGATGCTTTTCCCATCTTCCCATTTACTGCATACTTATTTCATAAAGAATGTTGCTAAGCAGGTACTCATGGTAGAGTCTTTCATATAAAACTGATGTATGTAAAATATCGTGCAGGTAGCAGCGATGACTGCAGTAAGGAAGATCCCATTTTTACTTCCCCTTGCACAATTCCACTGACTTCACTGGAGCAACTCTTCATAAATCGGAGTAGATGGAAAGTATTCCCAACCCTGGCCCCATTACAAATTGCTATTTTCCTATACTCTCGATAGGTTTGCAGAATGTTGTCCTTTGGGCTGAAATTGCCTATAATCAGCACCTACCCCGCAGTGATTTCTCCCTTGTTTTGAAAGTTTTAGAAGAATTAGGAGAGCTCCTTTTGAATACAGGAAAGAGGAGAAAATCTTTTTTTTTTTTTTTTTTAAATCCTTCTGACCTTTATTTCTTGGCAGCTTTCTACAGCTGAATTGGCTGTGGTTTGAAAGATGCAATTTGGCAGGAAAATAGCCCTCATTGGGGAGCAGTGCAGGGCTTTGTATTGCAGGAAATTGGGTTTGATTTGCCCATGCTACAAGTATTTAAGAATTGCAATCTGACCATATGCAGTGGAGGGCTTTTGCTAAGCTCATTAGTAGACATGGAGACCAGGGAATAAAACTGGGTACGTCTGCAGAGACAGACCAGAACAGAGGGCATGGGAGATGGGCAAGGTGTTGGCAGAGCAGGACGCTCTCCCTGTCCATGCTCTGCAATGCTCTCTGCAGAAGGCAGGAAGGGCTCCTCCGGGTGAGGCTCAGCTGGAGACGGGTATGAAGCAAGAGCCACCCACCGCCTGCCATCAAGCCCTGAAAAGCATTTTCCCCAACCTTGTACCTTATGGTTTGGTTTTGCATGTTGAACAATCTGGTCTCCGCACCCCAATGCATGGAAAACCCTGTTTGCTGCCATGCATGGGAACCTTTCCACTGTTTTCAGTGGCTTTTTATTGTTGTTTAGGCTCTTGCAGGATCAGATCCATGCTGCGTAAAGAAAAGAGACATTTTTCCTAGACTGTCTCCAAGTCTGAATGCTGAAAAAACTGTGTCCACAGTAATACACAGGATCCATATTTCTGATCCACTTTAAACCAGAAAAGAGATTTTTCGCAAACTTCCTCAGCTGTAAGGATTCTCCAAATCCTCTCCACTCCCCTTAAATATTAAATCTCTCTCATGCAGACACCAAGCACAGGCCATTTCAAAAAGCGATGCACAGAGCTGCAGGAAGACTGGAAAATCATATTAATTTGCACATTCTCTGGAGTAGTTGTAGGACAAAAATCAGGGTTTTTTTTAAGCTTTGTGGCTGAGCAGAATGAATTAGTGGAACAGAATATTTGACTAAAATAAAAATACCTTTGGCCCTTGCCACGGGAAATCAGCTTGCAACAGTGATTTCTGATAAGCAGTCGTACTGCATGAGCAAATTCAATGCCTAGAGAAAAAAGGATCAAGAGAGGATGAATAAGTGATATAGCTCATCTCAAAACTAAATACTGAAAAACACGGTCCTTCTGCAACATGGCACTGGCCATCCTGGGCTGATGTGGGGTGGCTTTGTTCCTTTTGTTGCTAAACCGCATTTTTATAACAGATTATTATTTTTTTTAATTCAACCCCAGTTTCAAGAACCCTGATTCATGCTGGTTTGCAGTTTACTCTGAAAATGTCCCTGCTGAAACCAAAGTTGAGGGATAAACTAGCTGGTATACATATAAACACATATATATAGAGAGAGAGTTAATTAAATTGAGCTCTTTGCCTTGCAAACACTTTCCACTTGGATTTGCCAGGGAGATAAGGATGAGATGCTCCATAGTTTATCTGATCCATACCCCACCTACGGCCTTTGCCATTCCTGCCCACTCAGGAAGATGTGCAATTCATGTATTTTTTTCATTCCATTTTGACAATACTTTCCTCGTTATTCACAACATGAGTGTACATAAAGCCCAAAAAGCAAGGCAGTGCTATGGCTGCCCTGTGTTGCAGTACCAAACCTATTAATGGCATTTTTGGCAATGAAACGCAGGGACATACATGCGTGTAGGACTTAAAGCTCTTTAAATATGCAGGAAATGTTCCCCTAACGAAGAGCATTCCCTGCTGTGGAGCTGCTCTGTGCAGTGCTGGTGGCACGGGAATGCTTCAGCAGACCCAGCCACCCCAGTGCCACCAGGGTGTGGGATCCCACTGGGAATAACGGCAGCAGCAGTTGGCCAAGGCGAGTGGAATCTGGGGATGAATTGTAATCCACTTGTCGGGAAGTCCTGCATCTCCAGGAGTGCTGAAGATGGTGGAAAGGAGGATAATATTATCAATATGTTATAGCTGGATGACAAGCCTACATCGGTTGAATCTTGGGCTTATGCAGACATGTATTCAGCCCCGTATGCTAATGTGCTGCAGTATGAGCTTTGCCGTGTGGCTGCAAACTTTCTTCAATGATACAGTAAATCGTAGTTTTTTCTAATTTTGTTTACAGCCTGCTCCCCCATGTCAGTGGGCACAGAGGGACAAAGATTACTGCATGATTTCCTCTGCCTCTGTATTTGAACTCTAACTGGGATCTCATGTGAGTTTTTGTTATCTGTCCTTGGTTCTTCTGTGGGCACAGAGAAGGAGCTGCAGGATGGTCTGTAGGACCTGTCTGGCATTCAGGGTGAAAGAAGGAGACTGGTGCCCACAGCACCAGTGCTGTGGGACCCAAATGCATTATAACTGAGAGTGGGGTTAACAATAAACAGCAACTAGCAGGCCAGCTGGTCCTGAGGTTTTAATTCAGAGATGGCTGCTCATCTAGAGGAGCAGGGGAGAAGAGCCCTTAAGGGGGTGAATTCATATTCTGAACTTTTACTTCTCACTCACAGCTGTCTGAAAAGTGTCCCTCCTCCACCCAGCTACTCAAAGAGGAGAGGAGCTTGAGGAGAAGGAACAGCTCAGATCTGGATGGGCTGCTTGTCAGGTATGAATTCTCTCATCCAGCCACTCTCACATCTATTCAGCACATGTAATGAATGTTTGAAAAATCTGGAAATTTATGTTCAGATCAATGGGAGCTGATTAATTACCTAAGATGTATTCAGATAACAGAGTTGAGAGGAAAAGCAAAGGCAACGCTTTCAAAAAATGCTCAATGAAGTAAACCAAGTACATTGAGAATATGTTTAAAGGATAAGTGCAAAGACGGCCCAGGCAAGCGGGGTATCAAAGAAAGGAGAGATCCAAAAGCCAGTCTTACAATCAACAACATAGACATGAAGGAGAAAAGAAATCTCTAAAGCTATTAAAAATCTGGAAGCCTATTAAAAATGTATGAAAAAAGGTACAAGGAAATCAAATCAAGAGACATGGAGTGGCACTTACAAAAGAAAACTTTAACAGAGTGGAAAAATTACCCTGTGATCCAAGTGAATTTAAAGAGTGGCTCCAGTGATGGAGAACAGCACTTTTCACAGACCTGCTTCCAAGTGATGAAAAGTCGGTGTGCCTTCAGTCTGTGGGAGCACAATGAGGGCCTCATCCTGCCTGTCCAGCCATGGTGTCCCCACCTCTATTGATTAATGACCCACCCGCGACTTAAAGATCAAGGCTCTGTTCTGCCTCCTGCTTCAGCTAACCCTGCTCAGGTCTTGGTTATGTGTTTTGAATCAGGAAGGTCACCGTGAAGGCCCGCAAGGGCTTGAATGTGCCCAGACACTGCAGCATTTGGGTGGTGAGCACCGTGACCACCACCAGGTGAAGCGCTCAAGGCACGTCTGGGTGGGATGTAGGAGCTGGGACCCCCACCCATCACCTCCTGCCAGCCACTTGTTTCACATTCCCTTCCCAAGCTGTAAGACCAGAGAATGAGGAAAGACGTCCAGCGTCCACACTGAGTAGCCCACCAGGAGTGTGTCTGCCTCTTCTCCAAGGCCAGTTTTACCTTCCTCCTTGCCCTAATCTTCAGGACACTTTTCCAGATCGTTACAACTCTCCTCTTAGAAATCTTACAACTCCCTAAACACTTTCATGGCCATCACATTCCATTTGTTCTTGTTCCAGGTTAGTCCTTTAGCTCAAATAGCATCCCTTCTCTTCTCTGTGTATTTCCCTTTCCCTCATTGTAGCCACATGTCCCTTGGCCATTGCTTTTTCCTATCACACCTTCCAAGCCTTTCCTCTCAGGCCATTTGGCCCCTTCTGAGCCTCCATTCCTTGTTCTTCAGCAGGGATGGTGGGATGTCCTCCTGGACGTGGTTGCACCTGGGCAGGGACATGGCACAGATACTGACCCATTCCTAGAGGGAAAACATTGCCTGGGACAAGCACGTTCGCCTTCCTCAGAGCTGCATCGTGCTGGCAGCTCACCGTCCCCCTGTGACAGATGAGCAGAAACAAGTTTCTTTCCTTTTCTGTCATTTCCAAGTGATGAAGCCCAAGCTTCAAACAGAAATTCATGTTATTAGTCCCAGAGTGCACAGCTCTGCACTTTGTACTATTACATTTCATTCTGTTCCTATTACTTCCCTCATCAGGATCATCCGAGTGTTTTATTTGTTATATTTGATCCTATTTTCCATTTACCTTCGTGTTTTTAATTATTCTCTCCTCGCAAATTTGTTCTAAGCTTTGCATATTCTCAGTGTCTCTAGTTGCCTGAGCCCTTTATTTCCTTTCTTAAGCAGGAGAACAGAGGTTGCCATTCTCTCCTGCCCGCTTCATGTATTAGAAATCCTCAACAGTGGACTCATGATTTCATGTGCCAGTTCTTTCAGGAGTCTGGGCTGGATTATTTGTTCCCCCTGGCTTCAGTGCATTAAAGCTCTTTCAGTTTTGCTTTCACCTTGGATGCTGAAATTTCCATTTTTATAAATCTTATGCCCATTAGCCATCATCTCTTTGCCCTTGTGTTCTGAAGCATCATCTTTATTGAAAAGTGAAGCAAAGTACTCATTTAGTTTTTTGGCTGTAACTACATTTATCTTTTATTTCATCCTTCTCCCAGTACAGAAGCTCCATGTTTCTTCTTGTTTTATTTTTTGGCTGTGTGACCTGAGATTTTTTACTTTTTTTTTTTTTTTTTATGTTTTATTTGTAGGTCGTAACTCAGCTTGACTTTTTGCATGTCTCATTTTAGTCTTGTGGTTTTTGCACTCTGAAGGGGTTTGAAGATTTGTTTCTTCTTCTGTCCCTTTCAGGCCCTCTGCCTCTTGGCAATCTCTCTTCTATGAGAGAGAAGTCCCGAATCTTCCCGTCCCTCCTAGCACTGGCAGAAGCTTCCCCTACGTGGGTTTCACTTTCCCAAGGAACTCTGGAGGTTGCCTCCTGCTCCCACCCGTTCCCTGCAGATCTCCCACTTCTATCATGGCCATCCATGGCCACCATCAGGAACATCTGCCATAAGATTCTCTGATTCCTCTGATTCTATGGTGTCGATTCATGGTCACCTCATGGTCTCACCTGAGGACATCTTACTTTGTAATAATAAGAACAACTTCATTCCTCTGCTCGCTCTACAGCAAAGTCTTACAGCACCAACAAAGAAAAAAAGGAAGCAAGAAACTTTTCTAAGAAATTAGCAACCTTCCCCTTGCACGTGTGTTGCCTGTGGTTTGGTTAATGTTTAAATGAGCTGATGCTACAATTCAGGTCTGATTTTAAAAAGTCTCCTCTGTAGAAAGCCGAGGTGTCTCATCTGCATTTCTTCTACTTGCAGATTTCTCATGTCTCAGGGTAGCTTTCAAAGGGCCAGAAATGACCATAGAGAAAGGATTTGAAGATAGGCCAAGGGCATAGGAGAGACCCTAGTAGTCTTGCTCCATGCTCAGATATTCTGTAGAAAACGGGGTATAACTCACCAGCTGTCCTCACCCTCTGTACAAAGAGGCGCAACAGAGCTGGAACATTGCATTTCTGTACCTAAATAGAAAAACATGGGTGCTGGCAATTTCTGGTGCCCAGGATTTTACAGCTGTTGGTTTTGCCGGGGGTGGGGGGATGCTTTCTGGTGAACATTTTGGGTGCCCAGACCACGATGCTGAAGTAAACCAGGGCTGTTGAAGAAGGCTCCCCTCCTGCTTGTGTCTGCCGAAGGATGTGCTGCAGACCTCACTGAAGGTGTTACCAGCACTGAATCCAACCCAAAGCAAGATGTTGTTAGAATAACAAAATAAACCTGTCTTTGAAAAGAGAAGTCAGATTTTATGCAAAAGGGAAGGTGGAGAGAGAATTTTTTAAATGCTTTTGGTCAAGCAAAGAGTTCTAGTTTTGTTCAAACTTTCATCTCCCTTCAGAGTAAAATAATTTCTTCACTGATACGATCCAACCTACTATAAGAAAAGGGAGTAACTCCATTTAACAGATGTTTTTGTAACTCCTCAGATTAAACAAATATGTAATTTCTTGAGTATTTTTTTTCCATCTGATCTTCAAGATATACTTATTTTCCAGGCAAAAATATAAAAGCCTTCCATAATAAAGTGCAATAACTGATAAAGACCAGCTTAGCATTGACAATGACACCTTTTGCTCCAATTCATATTATAAGCACCAGAGAACTGTCTCATTAAAAGCAGAGGGAAGTCCTGGCCATAACAGAGCTCACCACCTCACCTCTGTAAATTTGAGTTTTCCATAAGCTGCATTAGCAGGACAGAGCCAACAAAAAGATTCAATCCGAGAGCTCATCAGCTAGTAATTTACTGCTATTCCTGCTATAAATAATGCATGCCAATGGGAACTGCAATGGCCCTTAGTGGAGCAAGGCACTCAAGCTTTCTTCCTCCCGCAGAGGCCAAACCTGACTTCCCCGCTGGCACCACAGGAGAACCTCTTCAAAACCACCCCAGTGACTTAGGATCATTTTAGGAAAGTCACGGGGATTTAGACTTCTTTTATCTCAGTCAGGATATTTATAGCTCCGTCAGGCTATTTCTTCCTTTATTGGCAGGAAACACTAAAAAGCAGAAAGCAGGCGAAAAGATGCGCTGGGGTTTTCCACAAGGACAAGAGAAGGATTTCCCATGGGCTTTCCCAGTCACTCCAGTAAGCACCAGCATGTCCCCAGAGAGGAGAGGAGGGCAAGGATGCTCTCAGAGGCACTGTCCACAGGGATGCTGTGAGAGACCCCGGGAGAGGCAGTTGACCCCCGGGCTGTGATGGGCACGAGGACTCGACTCACCTTGACCTGTGCCAGCTCCTTGCCTTAGCTCTGCAATAGGAGAACGTTATTTCTCAAAACCAACTTTGAGAAATGTGGGCAAAAGATTATCAAAAAATCCGAGTGTTTTTTTTTTTCCCCATCTGATAGCAGTAGATAGGGCATAGCCCAGGTGGATGCGCGAGCTCCTCCTGAAGAGCTGTGCTCTTCGTGTCTGTGTCTGTGGCTCTACAGGTTTGCAGTACAGGGTGAGGTTTCAGCGACAGACTGGTTATTTTTCGTTCTAGTTCCACCTCTTCGTTCTGAGATCTTGGCTGACACCTTCTCTGCCTTGTGTGTTGGTTTTAATTTTTTTCTTCTTTTCTTATTTCTTGTTTAAACTCCCTCTCGTGTCCCTTTACAAAACCCTGATGGAGCTTTGGCCTTTCTGCCCACCAACAGGCCAAGGCTGTGTGGGGCTCGTGCTGTTCATCATGAATAATGCAGCTTCCCTGCCGTTCTCCTCTCTTCCCTTTCCTGGCATTTCAGTGGTGCTGCAAATTTTCTTGTGGACTTCCAGTTTCTGATACAATAGGATCTCTTGCAGCCTGCTTCTCTGTGGATGTCTGTTTTGGCCTCCAGCCTCCGTCCCCTCCTAACCTGAGTTTTGAACATACCTGTTGCCTGTCATCCTCAATGCTCCCTTTTAGGGGATTAATTAAAGTTGGATTTCCATTTTCAGGTGAATGGTTGCAGATTAATAATCTCTTGAATTTCTCACTAAACTAAATGGGGCTTGTTTTTCGCTTGCTCTTTTGCTTCTTTGCTGTCTTTTTCATGAGAAGGTTAAGGATTCAAGTTACTTGAAATTCTTTTTTATACATATGATTCCTATAACGTCCCTGTGTTACTATTTCTCCTGAAGTCTAGTGTCATCGGTGGGTAGTAGGTGGTGCTCTGCTGAGTGGCAAAGCAGGGAGCAAGCCCTCGTGCCTGGGAGGCTGATGTGGTGCTCCTGACCACTGCAGTGTCCCCCAGCAGCGTGACACCGGTGTGCACCCCTGGGTGGTGTGTCCCACACCAGCTTTAAGGCCCCGTGGCCAGCACAGAGCAGCAGCTTCTGGTATGGGGCTAGGGCACAGCCCTGCTCGCTGCACTGGCAGGTTTGAGCAGGTTTGGGGTAGGGAGAATCCATCCTGGGGGGCTGCACCCCTGTGTAAGGGGGAGCTCCCACCCATTGTGCCCAGAAACTCTTTACCCAATACAGGTGTTTTCAACACCCACATTTTCATGCAGTTTCAGCCCCCAAATCCCCGTGATGGTGGCTCATTCCCTCTGCTCACAAGGTTTCCATGGGGCAGGGGAGGCATTGCCCAGGCTCGGGGTCAGTGGTGAAGGTGAGGCCCCTGTCCCAGCCAAGACTGCAATCCGTAGCGAAGCAGGCAGCAAGACATCCAGGGCATTTGTCTGTTTGCACATCAGTGTCCTTAAATAACAACATGTCCTAAGACCCTGAAAAACAGCCTGTGCAAGGTGTGTCTTGGGGTCTACTCAGAGGCACATCTAGGTGGGAGATCTTGGTCTGGGGTCAGAGCCTCTGTCTTGCCATGAGTCCCAGCTTATTAAGCACCAAAGCAGCAGGCCAGCTTTGTTTGAGAGGGGATTTAGGAAATCTAGCAAGCTGTTTTGCTGTTAGATGCTGAAAGGGGAAGAATGGAGCTGTAGTATTTTTATTATATTTTTTTTTCTGAGTCCCTTTTTATCTTTTGGCAGCCCTTTGTACAATTAAATAGCTCCACGGGGATGCCATATGTTGCCAATAGTTTTACACTTCTCAGTAGTGGGAGGCTGGAACGCTTTCCAAATTGACATGATAGGAACCCATTACAAAATTCTTCTCTGAGGGGAACAGCTAAATGTTCTGTCAAGGAGCTGAATTAAAAATAGACCGACCGGTATTGTTGTCTCCCCAGAAGAACGCACTTGGCATCACGACTAACACGGCACATCTGGTGTACATCTCTGGATCTGGTGCCCGACCACAAGTCTGGTAGGACTGTGGGTGGTGAGGCACAGGGCTGGGTCCAGCCCCCAGGTGCAGGCTGCTGGGCTCAGGACCCCGTTTCTGGTCCCCCTTGTAGCTGAACAACATTAGCTCAGTCCTAAACCCAGAGCCTGGGCTCTGTGCCTGTCCCTGCCAGGAGAGCCTGCTATGAAAGGCAGCACAGGAGGTCCTCACAGGACTCTCCCCACTCCAGCACCCCCCAAAAAAGCCTCTTCCTAGTGTGCTGGAGCACAAATTCACCCAAGTGCATCCCAGGCCAAAGCCAGGACATGCCAAACCAAAGCGCTCCTCAGTGCAGCCGACCTGCGCACACACAACTCGCTCCAGATCATTTCGGTTTCCCACCGTTTGCTGTCCTCGCACCATGGCTAAGCACGAATTTCTCCCTCCCCCATCTCCACCTTATCTCTGGTCACCTCCTTCTTTGCTTGTTTGCTCAGTGACTCCTGGCTGCGGGGCTGGTGGGGGCACCTGGAGCACACAGCCGTGGGTGTGGAGGGGGGATCTCATAATAGCCCGATAGTGGCTATTAAGTAAATACCACGCACTGGAAAAAAGTGCTTCACTTCAACCTCAAACAGGGTGGGGTTAGCTATCGGAGCAGAGTTGTTTACCTTGGGCTGCAGCGCATGAATAGGGGGACTTTGAAAATCCGTTCCCATGAATTACTGGTTTCCACAGCGGCTTCAGTTAGATGGTAGTGACAGCTAAAATAAGCAGAAATTTCTTGGAAGGATTTTCTTTTTTGTCTCAATTATGCCTTTACTACGATCCCAGAGCATCATTCACACAATCAGAAATTGCCAGTGTGCTGGGTACTGCAATTGCCAGTTAGAGCTTCCCCTTTATTTACTCTGAAGCTGTGTTGATATTGAGTTGGTTTAAAAAATAGTAAGATGGGGGAAAAAAAAAAAAAAAAGCATGGCTGATTCCTACCTGAGTTTGAACTGAAAAACCAGATAAAACAGCAGTAAAATAAGGAGTCTACCTGGTGGTAATCTTTGGTGCAATTAGGAATAAATGAGGGTATTTGGCTTTGTGTGCCTGTCCTGGCAGATGTGGCTGCAGAGAGCACATTGCGCAGAGCCTCCAGGGCGCTCCGGGATGAGCCTGCTGGGGCTATGCCTGCAGGATACGTGCAGTGCTTGGAGAAGCTCCACTGAAGGGTGAGGTGTATGAACCTAATCTGTATGACGTGTCAGTGGGGTCAGCTGGGTCTGGGATGCTTCTTTGGGCTGAGTGAACTTGCTCCTGTGCTTACACCTCCAGAGGTCCCGGAGAAGCCTGGACCCACTGGCTGGGTGCTGTGGGGGATCAGTGGTGTAAAAGTGGCTGTGGCCTCTGTGCAGTTCAGACAATTGGACTGTCACAAGGTCGTTTGTCAAAGCAACACATTTCTGGTGTGTCTGACAAAAAACCTCAGAGAACGGCACCTAGTGGGACAGGGCATACCTGGCACTGCATCGTGATTTGCCTTCTGGACAGGGCTAAGTGCCCACAGACTGGAGAAGATCTGCCTTTCGTTTGAAGTCTCTGAGACCAAATCTGATGCTAGGTGGGAGGATTTTGGATACAGCTCTGTGTGCAGGGCTTCTTGTCACCTGGTCACGGCGTCTCTTGCTCTTGGCTCCTGTTGAGATGCTGCTGAATTTAAACCATGAAGAATTTGGGTGGCCTTGGAGGACTGCACAGAGCAGGAGTCCTCTCCGTCTTCTCCTTCCTAGCCTGTGCAAGCTTGAAGCGTGGTCCCACACAGGAGGAACAAGCCACCAAGAGGGACACCCCTTGTGCCTCTCAGGGGGTGTGCAGAGCTGCTTGGCTTGTGGAGGGGCAGTGGGTGACACCTGAGCTATTGCTATGCAGGAGCTCATGCTGGATCATCCAGCCCTGTCTCCTCTGAAGCTCAATGAATCTAGAAAACCATCTCCCCTTGTCATCCGTGCTAAGAGTTTCACAGCACCTGCACAAAAGTGCTTTTATGTCTGCTTCATGCATATTGAGAGTTGACATTAAAAGAGAGAGAAAGAAAGAACAATCCATTAGGCTCTGTGCACTAAATCCTAGATTTCGAACTGACACATCTAAAAATACCTATGATATGAAAGCAGATACAGCATGATAATTATACACTGCAGGTCTATTGTACTATTGTACTCTGTATGGGATTCCTGCTCCAGCATCTACTGCAGCCATCGTAAGAGACAGGAGCAAACCAGCTTGGTGCTGGGTGGATTAACATCAGCAGCATCTCAAAATGTTCTGGTGCAGGACTTTATGGGGTTGCATGCTGGGATTTGGCAATGCGTAGCTCTTCCTTGCCCAAGCTTGACAAATTTATTTGAAAAGTCCTTTTAGAGGCTGACCTGAAACCAGCTTCTTGTGTGAAAGTAGTTAGCATCTTTGCTTTCCTGCTTTCCGGGGAGGTTTCTCATGTCCTTGGACATGGTAAGAAGTGTGTGTCCCAAACTGTCAGCCTCAGGTTGGTAACTGGGGAGTCACCCAGGTTCTGAAACATTTAACTACGTGACATAATGAATTTTGTGTGTTTCTGGTAATTTCCTATAGTTATAAATTCCAATGAAAATTAAGATTAAATTGTAGTCTAATTAGATAACGAACTAATTTTATATAAATAAGACTGGTGAATTGTGTTCATTATTGTATGGAGCTTGCATTTAAAACAAGCTCCATCCATATCCATGTGTCCCTCAGCTTTCACACTTAAACCCAGTGACTGTGAAAGCACAGGACAGAGTTGTCTAAAAATCAAGTCTGCTGTGAGAAGGCTGCACCAGAGAACACACGATGTCCTCCGGGTCCAGGCAAAGCAGCAATTTGGGGAACAGCTCTCAATGTGCAGAGCCCAGGGAACAGGAGGGCTGCAGGACCCCCACTGCAGCACCCCCATGTGTCACCCGAGTGTCCCCATCTCGTGGGGCTGTGTTGCATTTCCCAGCTTTGGCAGCCCCTCTGAAAGCAGGGTTTGGTCAGCAAAGGTCCGTGACACAGAGCAGAGGGCCGAGGATTGGCTGGGGGGGAGCCTCTGGCCATTTGGGCAGCTGTGCCCTGCCAGCCTTGTCTCACCTTGCAGTGTCGAGTGGACAGGAGAGGTGTGCTGCTGTGCCGGGCTGGAGATATTTCTGGGTGTAGCTGGTGAAGCAGGCTGGGATCCTCGAGATGAAAGACTCTATAAAAAGGCAAGTCATTCCCTGTAATTTGAGAGTGCTGCCAACCCCAACTGCTGAAAAATTCTGAGGTTCCCAACCACAGAACCAGCCAAACTGTCATGAGATTTTCATTTTTAATTGGGACTCCTTCTTATTTTCCTTCTGGTTTCGAGCTCCTAGGTCGTGTTCGTATCTGCAGAGACAAGCGTCGCAGAAGCACAAAGTGTCTGGTTTTTACAAGCAAAACTTGAGCCTCTCGTGTGATCACGTCTGCAGGAGAGGGGGTTCTGTGAAATGTCACGGTGGGGGGAGCATCGTGACATAGGGCAGGTGCCCAAAAGGGGTCACCCCACTGTGGTGGTGCCTCATGCTGCTCTTTGCTCCTCGCCCCCCTGAGCGGCTCCAGAAATGCAGCTTTGTCCTTTCCCACTGAGCTCCGTGGGAGGAAATTACTCCTCCTGCTCTTTGAGAAAACCACCTGTGCTAAGTGGGGCAGGGCGAGCTATGAGGGTCACACGTCCCTGCGGTGAGGGCAGGGAGGATGGGGCTTGTCACCTTCACTGGTGGCCCTGGGGGCCAGGACAGCAGTGGCCAGAGCAGGATACGTGATTGCTGTTGATGCTCACAGCCAAAAGAACCCCAGAAAACACCAGAGAAAGCCCCAGAAGAAGAAAAATGAATTTTTTAATCGCTTTCTAACAGTGATAGTCTCCCATGTGTCCACTCATCCTTGAAAGTGACCATGCTGTGTTTAGGGGTACCCAAACCAAACACGATCCAGCCGAAGCCAGCATTTCATCCCGTGTCTCTTCCTGCACTGCCATTTAACACCCATCCCACAGCCCCCATGCTCTCAGCTGAGTTTCTGGAGTCACAACAGCACTGCCAGAGATGCTTCCACAGACACACTGGCACACCACTTATACTCCCCTGCCAGGGAAATAAATCCTGAAGCACTTTCCTTTTATCATGAAATGTGGGAAATAGGTCCTAGGTCTCCCAGATCCTTGGCTCGTGCTGAAGTACTCCTGCATGAGGCATGGTCACATCTCAGGGATGGTGGAGGCATGATTTGGAAACGTAACCTTCACAGAGAAGGCTGGGTGAGGTAAGCAGTGCCATACTCACAGTGCTGAAGCTGATGGAATGGGATCCCCAAATCTGCTAGGGGATCTGCACCTCTGTGCCTCAGTTTCCCCACCTGTAAAATGGGTACATGATGGAGTGCTTCGACCTGCATTCCTGCTGAATGCTGGAGGAGAGGCAGGTGTAGCAAACCAGGGAGGGACGGAGCAAGCCCAGGTTGCTCAGTGTCCCCCTCTTCCCCCCACCCCATGGCAGTGCCAGGAGCTGCTGGCAGCACTCAGACCTGGCCTGGATGGTCCTGGGCTTTCTTTGCCATCAGAGCTCCTCCTGTCAGGCTGTGCCAGCACTGGCCTGGGGCAAAGAGGCACTTTTGCCCCCCGAGGAGAGCTCCCTTAGCACTGAGCATGACACAGGCTCTATGGAGATGGGGAGGCACAACTCAGGTTCAGTTTCTGTGTAACTTTTGCTGTCTCCATAGGTGTTTTTTCTTGGTATTCCTCCCAGCTTTCAGGGAGTCCATCAACCCTTTTCCACTTTTCCTATTCCTTAGTTTGGATAACATTATTTGTACAATTTCCTCAGAAAGTACTCTAGTGCAAGGAGTTTCCTACTTGTAGAAGGTCACCCATGCTGCAGAGGCTGTGCACCTCCATCTGTACCAGCATCAGCTGCAGGTATAATGCAGAGAAGTTCTCTGGAATGGGAGCTCTCAAATCAGTCCTGCCAGGAAATCAGGACAAAGGGACATCCTCCACCTTCCCTTCTTCTCAGAACGTGAAAAAAATTACAAAACAGGAGGAGAAAGAGTGTTGTGCAAGAAGGGGAGGGGAAAAGAAAAAGGAAAAATAATAGCTTGAAAAGGGAAAGAAAATGGGGAAGGAGACGGTGAGCGCTTGCAAGAAGAAGGAAAAAAGGAGGGATGAAGGTGTGGGGGAAGACAAAGCCACCTGGCACCGGGAGCTCTTCCCCATACCTGCGGGGCTGTGCAGCCACGTGCTGCTGACGCCCACATCCTGCCCTGCTCTGCACACACAAGCCTGTGGGACCTTGGCCAGGAAAACCATCCTCTTCCTCCCAGCTTATTGTTTTGTGCTGTCTCTGGAGGGTCTGTGGATCCACGAAGGTTGCAAACCAGCTGTGATGGATGGGTGTGCAGCATTCCCCATCCCTGCAGGAGCTATTCTGGATTTCTCTCCGATAGCACAAAACCCAAGTCTATTCAAGTAACATAAACCAAGACAGGCCATGGCAAATTCATGAGCTGCTTCCCCATCACTTGTCCTGGCACAGCCACAAACTCTGTCTCTTGGAGCAGATCCTGGCAGCATGGGCATGGGCTCGGCAGGCCAGCTACGGGAAACCAGGCGTCTCCTGTTATTTGCCATTGCGAATTGAAGTGATATTTGTTTTATGATAAAAGGCTGGTACTTTGCTCTTTCGCAAGCTACTTTTAAGAGCAGTTACTCTTGGGAGTAATTTAACTCCTTGCAACAACTGCTGGCCCTGACTGTCAACACACACGGAGGAGCTGATGCAAAACTTTGTAAAACTCTTCGGTGTTCAAAGAAAAAAAGAAAAAAGAAAGAAAGAAAGAAAAAAAAAAAGATGGATCCCAATTTCTGGAGCTTCTAAGAATTTGGAAATTCTTGTTCAAAGCGAAGCATCTCATCCCTGAGAAAAGTGCCTCCAGGTCTGGTCCCACAGCCCCACGTGGGAGAGGGGACCCAAAAGGAGGTCCAGGATGCAGAGCAGGACATGTGCCCTGGTGACACGCACCATGCTAGGGGCGGTCGTAGCCACGGCACCTCCTCAGGAGCAGGCAGCAACTGGTTAATGTGAGAAAGTCAAGCTATATTGGTGAACGCTATTTGCCAAGTGACAGAAAAAAAATAGTGATTCATTTTGGGGGGGTAACTGTAGTTCAGACTTCCTCAGAGAAGGTTAACTACTCATGACAGTGTGCCCAGAAATAATTCATTTGGCATTGGATGAGGGGAAAAGAAAAAAAAAAAGTGAAAAAAAAAAGTTGAATAACCTATTTTCGGATAGCGCGAGCAAGGCGGGAGCAGGGAGCAGTGAGCGTGAGGGTCCTTGCAGCAGCCAGACCGCTGGGGACAGCGGGTCTCAGGGCCACCGTGCCACGGGCTCCTGGTGGACCCGGTGCTGCGGGCAGGCAGGGCAGGGACGAGCGGCGAGCTCTGCGCCCCTGTCCTCCTGCTGCGATGCTGAATGGTGGGCACAGGGCCAGCTTGCCAGAGGAGGCTTCCAGAAAGAACCCCTTGGTCAAGGGGTAAAATTGCTCGGAAAAAGGAAAGCCGTGGTGTCGGGCAGCAGCAGGGCCCCAGGAAGAAAGCCCTGATTAGTATTCCTGGAGCTCTGCGCTTTTGCAGAAGAAAAGCACCTACGTTTAGCAGCCAGAGTAAATATCATGCCTTAATATTGTGTGTTAATAGACTCGCTTTTTCAGCTACTGATGACTGTAGTTTTAGAAAATTTATTGTTGCTCTAAAGCAAGTCTGTCTCTCTCCCCTCTCTCTCTCTTTTGCTAATTGACAAAGAGGCCCAGTAATTAAAGGACAATAAAAGTTTTCCAGTAATTAGTTTCTGTTGTTTGGTTACAGGCCATCAATTGTTCTTTAATAATACCAATCGTTAGCATGCAGTAGTCAGTGGGCTCTCAAAGGCTTCTGGGGCACCACCACTTACACCACTACACATTCCATTCCCATGAGGGCATGCTGCGTCCCGCGCCGCGTTAACCCTCTCCTAGGATGCAGTGCTCCTGCCCGGCTGCCTGTTTTGGGGTAAACACCTCTCATAACTCACGACCAGAAGGCAGCAATTAGGGTAAAGTAATTATCTGGACCTGAGGAGCGGGGAGGTGGGGGGCTCAGGGCTGCCATGCAGGGCGCTGGCAGCCCTGCAGGTGCTGTATGCACACCGCCATTACAAGGCTGCTCTTGATTGTGGCATACCCTGCTGAAATACTTTGCCCCAAAGTACTCTTCTGAGGCCTAATTTTGCCCTGCTTATTTCAGGAGGATTAAGTGAATTTAAGGCATGGAAGCATACGCTAGTTGATTCCATGGCTTCATACACGCCTGCCTGGATGCTCCATTCGATGCCTGAGGCTTGGTGTGTTTGCAAAATGCACAGCGAAGGCTGGAGACAGTGCTCCCTGTTGCCCAGTTTTCTTTTGCTGGACCCAGAACAGAACCTGTGAGCATGGCTCCAGGAGATATCTCAACAACGCCAAGGCTTTCACCACCCTACAGAAAACTTTACCCAGAAGATTAGATCTTAAGATTTTTGGCTTCCCTACTGGCTGAAGACACTGCACTGCAGAGATTTTGCCCTTACAGCTGCTCCTCTCTGTTGAGTGCTGAGATGCTGTGGGTTCCTCACCTGGCCTGGGCTCCCAGCCCACCCAGGTCCCTACTGTCTCAGTGCCAGAAATTAGGGAAGATGAATTTGAGGAAAGCATTTAACAGAGGAAGGAGAAAATCAGTTCTTCCCTTCCACGAGGTTTTTCACATAGTCCTGATTTGGAATGTGTTTAGAATTCTGCCTCAAATGAAATCCCACTCTGGCTGCATGATTGCAAATAATCTCCAATGGCATTGTTGTTTTCTCCATTACGGGTATTCCTCTGAAGCTGGAGCTCCTGCAGTTGGTGACTGCCCAGCAGTCTCTGCTTCTAATAAAAAAAAAAAAAAAAAAAAAAAAAACAACTGAGCCTCAGTATTGCTGGGAAAAGATTAAAAATATGGTCTTCAAAATTCAGAAAGCAAATTAAAAACACTTCCCCATCCCTTCTTCACACAGAGATATACATAAATACATGCAGATTGTTTCTGTAAGGCAGAGACCCAGTTAGGAGCTATATGACTCACATTTGTTTCATCCATAGGGTTGCAGTAAAAGGGCATCTTGCAGTACCTCTCCTAAAGCTGCGGTCTCTCACTAACATTCACACGGTGGCTGAATTTAATTTCGTTTTTGTTTTCATTTCCCCCACCCAGCCTTCTGTGGCAGTCCTGACGTGAGGTGGGAGCCGTCGTCCAAGGGTATGGTCCTGCCAGAAACGCCCCCTCTCCTCAGACTCACCTCTCTGGTGGAGCTTTCGGGGCTGATCCCCTCGGGGCTGAATGTCGGGGGGCACCGTGATGTCCCGGAGGAGCAGCAAGCCGCCCTCCCAGGCCTGGAGGAGCTTCTCCCTGCGAGCAGCAGCCTGCCCAGCCCCGGCCTGGCTCTGCTTTCTGTCAGAAATCCCATTCTCTGCTGTGGGGCATCCTGCCACACTCCCCTGAAAAATCTCGATTTTGTCTAGTCAGAATTTTCTGACGTTGCCTGGAAGATACCCAAAGAGCACTTAAACACGTTTGTAGCCTGGATTCTGGATATAATTTCTGTCCATAAATAGCCAGGCTGAGGTTCTGCTGAATTACCACAGCATCCAACTGCCTGGCCCCTGCCAGAAGCCCAGCCTGTGTGCACTTGTCACCCTGGAACAAGTGCAGCACTTGGCCTTGGGCTATCATAACACCATTTCTCCTCTTTCTCAGGCTTTGGCACCCCATGTTCCTAAGGAACGAGTCTAGCTCCACTGCTGCTGGTGCTGAGACAGGGGAAGGGCCCAGCAGTGGGATAAGTCTGCAGCGTGCCCTTCCTTGTGTGGAGAGGTCACTGATGGACACGATAGGGGTTGTCTTTTTTTTTTTTTTTTTTTTTTTTTTGTTTGTTTGTTTGTTTTTGGTTTTGTCTCTGTCTCTGTATGCCACTGTTTTCCTGAGTGACAGCAGTCTGTAGGGCTCTGCTGGCAGTTCATTACTGTAGTAAAAGTGCACGGGAACATGGGTGTTTGACCAAAGTCTCTGCTTTCTTCTACCTCCCTAAACCCCTCCTGGGAGGGAGGTCATCAGAAATGCTTCTCTTTCTGGCGCATTAGCAGCAACATCCTCTTCTGCAGCAACAGGGGGATCAGCTCTCATAAAGTGCCAAGAGAGAAATGTTGGGGGCTGGCAGAGACCCCCTCTCCCAATTCTCTCCACTCGCCATGCTGAAGCTTATGGTGAGCTTTCCATGGCTGGCTTTGGCCCAGCTGCTGGGGACATGCACGAAGGCTGGGTGCATCTTTGGACAGCATGCATGTGATATATAGCCAGGGGAGGGAGGTTTTTGGCAAAACCCGAGGCTTATCAGGCAATCCATTTCTGAGACATAGGTCTTAGGGAAAAAAAAATAAAAAGTGTAATTCAGAGTGTTTGAAGCATCTCCTAATGCTTTTTCATGTCATATCTCAAATATGGCTTGGCCTAGAAACTTCAGATTTGTTTAATTCAAGAGCCCTTGACGTAATCTAGCACAGATGAGGGCTTCTGAGAGGCTACAGTGCTTATTTGGAGCTATTCTCCTCCAAATTACTAATATATTAGTGTTCTATCAGCAGCTGTGACAGTGAAAAGTTAAGGCAGGATTTCTAGGCTTTGCCAAAGCATCCTTGGAGCCCTTTTCCCACATCCCTATGTCAGGCTGGTTTCACCCACCCCAGCCCTGAGGCAAGGACTGTTCAGATGCACTGCACGCCAAAGTCAGCCCCCACGTCTTCCCTGGGACACCCACCACTGCTGCCCTACCGTGCCCATGCCACCCTGCAGCTGGTGGCCCAAGGGTGTGCTCAGTTTCCCAGCCTCATCCAAACCAAATTTCAGCCAAAACCTAAATAAAATTAAAAAGTGTCAGACAACTCCTGGCAGCAATTCAGCTTAGAGAACGATGAGTGAGCCAGCATGAAGTTTGGGAAGAGCGCTCTTTGCAAGTAATAAAAGTGAAGAACTACTGAAATTCGTTTCCTCTCTAATGGGCAGGGTGACTGCGAGAGGGTGGATTTTTTTCATAATTATCAGAGCTAGGGAGAGATGTTGCGGATGGGGTGTTAATTAGAACTGATATACTTGGGTATATTGCGTTTCATTAAGAGAGTAAATAACCCCAGCAGATTTTAATCCTACTGGCAACAAGCCAAGTGCTGCAGAGAGATTATCTTTGAGGGTTAAAACTAGGCCAAACAGCTAAAAGCAGCCTTTCATGAAAGAAGAAGGCCAAGGATCCAGGCTAGAAGTGGTTGGCCAAAGCTCTGGGATAATCATATTGAAATCCGCAGCAGAAAGTACATTAAAAAGAGATGAATCACAATTGCCTGGTTTGTGTGGGAGAGCAGGCAGGCAGGAGGGAGTCGAATCCAGACAATTCCTCAAGCTGGAAGGAAAACGTAGCCTAGTGGCGTTTGCCTTACCAACCACGTCACAATGAAATGCCTGACCCAGCACCGATGCCACGGAGGCTTGAAGGCAGGGCAGGTCCCACCTGCTCAGCCAGAGCAGGAGGGATGATGGCCTCGGGGCTCTGCAACACCTCCCTGCAGCAGCGGTGAGCTTTGGTGGTGGCGAGGTCATCTTGGAGCCCTCTGGTTCCTCCCCGGTGCCACCCCTCCGGGGACAATCACCCCTCGGTCAGGAGACACCCGAAGGAGCCATGCCGAATGACCCTGGTGTGCTTTAGGTGGGCTTTTAAGCCAGCCCCATCCACCCAGTAGGGTTCGATATGTGGGGATTGAGTTACTTCTGGAAGAAGCTTCTCCTCTGAGTGCACCCATGGAAGTGGAACTGAGAGGTGCAGTTTGAAACTGAAACAGGATTTACACCTAAAAGTAAGAGCACCCAGCCCTGCCTGAGGCACACCATGTGGTGGCCCAGAAATCAGGGAGCTGGCCCTAGGACTACCAGGATGTGTTTCAGCTCCCGCTGTGCCAAGCGAGCATGGGGAACGCCGTGCTCAGGGCTCCGGTGACATCGGGGAAAGGGGACACGCTGCGCAGCCAGGTCAGAGGCTCCTCTCCTGGTCTGTGCCCATCACAGAGGACTCAGCAGATGCTTCGAAAGCTAACAGAAAGGGCACGAGCAAACAAGGATGCCTCACCTGCCTTCATCTTCCCCTCTTCTGCCAAATAAATGAGCATTGGTCGCGTGGCCTTTAGGCAGAACTGTCTGTGTTTGCAGCAAAGCATGGCGCTCTGCGATTGGAGACACAAGAAAAATTAAGATCAATGTAAAAGGTGCAAATGAAAGGAAATAATAAGCCTGAGCTGCAACTTTCTCAGAGCATTAGGAAGCAAAAAGTGTTGAAAGAGGTTAAGAGGGTCTGCGATCAGTGTGAACTTCCATGTCCCTCTCTTCACCTGGCTCTTTGCTGTCCGCAGTTTCTGAATGCAAAAAATCATCTCTGAAAAACTGAAGTACCAAAACTTCACTCTGTAAATGAGGGAGAAATTCATTTTGTCCTTTCTACTTGGGAGCGTGAGCTGTGAATCACTCCGTTAGCTATTTCAGGGCAAGACTGGAGTGTGATTATATGATGGCTGGCTTACTTTGACATAGCTTAATTCAATTAAAATGCAGTTGTACCCTGAGCAGGGACCCAGATTCCTTGCTAGTGACTGCACAGAGACTTGCACTGAGGTAACCACGGGAGGGAATGACACTGTTTTGTGATCTCAGCTCCAAGTAAAGATGGTCTAGCCCTCCAGTGCCCACAAGCCGTGACATCAGTGCTGGTCCCACAAGGGTACCTGGCAATCAGCAGATTTCCTTGTTTGGAGGAACCACGAGAAAAACAAAGTTTGCTAAACAAATCAAAGAGCACAAACATGCGTTAAGTATCTCCATCCACCCTGCTGCAGGGGATACAAAAAGACTCAGAGCTCACTGAAGCATGAGGCTCAGTGGCATCTTTGGTGTCTGTGGTTCCTGCTATCATTAACCTTGCTGGAAATCCTGCTCATTTGTCCTAGGCTTGAATTTGAAACGAGCACTCCTAGTTCGGATCTTCTCTCACATCTTTGATGCAGTGATCCTTTGGAAATGAGAGGGGAATGAAGCCAGCCCAAAGGGAGGAGTAGATACCAGGGATGATTTTTGCATTTATTGAGAGATCAAGCCTAGGAAATTGTTTCCTTCCCACATGGCTGCTTATGAGTCCCCTTCAGAGACGGTACTCATTAATGCCTAAGAGGCTTCAGTGCTGTAGGTGGATATGAAATAACAGCAGAGCATCTGTTAGTAGGTCTCAAAATACCTTATGCTTTGACAAAATAATTACTTTCAAAGCTGAATAGGGATTCAGTATGTTAAAATTCAGGAAAATAAATTAAAATGAGCTCCAGCTATGGGAAAGGCCAAGCTGCAGTAGCAAAGGACTTCTACACTGCACCCAAAACCATGGCCAGATCAGTTCAGAAGAAACCTGGTATTTAAATGTGAGAGATGTTTATTCTCAGAAGATTGCTAGAAACAAATAGGTCAGCTCCTCCTGTATCGCACCCATTAGATCTCATGACCAGGATATCAATCTTACATGGAACCTGATTTTCATGACAGAATTCCTTGAAAACAGTGCAACATAAACAAAACCTTAAAATTAAGCATATTTAAGTGCTTCCCTATGTCTACTAATTTTGATATTGCCCATGACCAGCACTGATCCCTCAAGCAAAACTGGAACACCTGTTGGCTCTAAGTGGGCATAACAGGGAGAAAGCAGTAAAGCTGAAATGACAAAATCTTTTTAATTAAGTACGAGGGACTAAACTCCGCTCATCACATAGAGCAGTTCCTAAAAGCACCAAACTGAAGTGAAAAGGCAACAGATGATTAAGCAGAGGGGCGAACAGGAAGCAAAGAGCAAGAAGGGTTTTTTAACTAGATTTTGGCACCGTACGACCCAAAGCCTTCGCCTGCTGCTGGGGAGCAGGGGGCTCTGCATGGCCGCTGTGTGACAGCCCTGGGCAGCCAGCCCTGGGTGCAGTCGTGAGCCGTGGGGACATCCTGCAAGTGGGGCTGTGGCATGGTGCCCCTGTGGTGGGGTGAGGTAAGGGGAGGGGTTTTATCAAGCAGCGTTTTGAAAAGGCCTCATCATCCGAAAGAAAGGGGAAAAAACATACAGCCGTACGAGGGGCTCATTCTCCAGCTTTACAAGGTGTGCGTGACTCTTTCTCTCGCAGACCAGGTAGGTACATGCTATTGACTTTCTGTTGTTCTGGGGCTCTTTTGTGCCTTTTGAGTTCAAGGTCTGAGAATACGCAGAAGGGAAAATCAGGCCAGTACACGTAGTTAAAAAAAAAAAAAGAGGGGGGAGGTAGTAAGTTTAAGGGTGCAGAGCTGAGGTAATAACTTTTTAACTTAATCCATGGATAGGGAAGAGGTCTCTGAAGAACAGTATGAATGTTTACTCCCTGAACCCTGAAGTGTAGGGATTGAAAGAATTCCCCCTGCCAGTATGCAGAGCTCTATCTGCTACTGTTAATAGTCACATGAGACATTAATACAGAGCAATTAAGAATGTGTGCCGATAATTTGGGGCTAGAAAATCTTTATTTAAAGAAAGAAGCTTTGGGCTTCTAATTAGAGGCTAAAACAAATTGTGTATGATTGAGCTATCCAGTTATATATCTCCTGGAGATGTTCAGCAGAGCCACTACCTATTGGGTCCGTCTGTCCAGCCAAGCCCTGCAGCTCTGTTCACGAGTCCATCTAGCAGCCTGGCTGTGCGAGGCTTTGTGCCTTGAGCCATACCATGTTAGCAGATGTGATTTTTAGAGAAAGCCCCATGCAGTTTTGGTGCCCACCTGGAAATGAAGTGGTCCTCAGAGATAGAAAACTCTTCTGTCTGGGGCCTGTGGTGAGCTCCAAGGGCTTCTTGTGGAAACTGGACTAAAATCATCTTTTCCCATAGTAACTTCTTTGAGAAGGGAGCTTGAAAGAAGCTGCAGCTGGCTGCTTCAGATGGGATGGTGATGGGATGGGAGTAATGACACCAGAACATTTAGTGCCCAGGTTTGCTCAGTACTGAGCAGTTCTACTTTGCTTCCCTTAATTTCAGGATGTAAATTAAGAAAAATGAACTCAGCTTCCAGGTTACTGGGGATGGATGACATTCATTCAACCTGGCATTTAGCTATTTCAGTTGTTTACATTTGATGCCTCTTATAAATACACCATTTCTGATTAAGAAGAAATCTTTTCTAAAGGTTTGCTTAATTTTTCACTTCAAAGTCAATCTTTAAAAACCTCTCTGCCATTATCAAGGCAGCAATGGTTTCATCCTAATCCCTCTTACGCTCTCCATTCTTATCCTTTGCTGAGGAGGAATGATAAAAAATTTTCTGACACAGAACTCGGATCCAAAGCTGAAAGATAAGCTGTTCCAAAATAAAATGATGAATTTCAATTTCAAGCATTGGTTAATATTGCAATTTTCATAGATATTTTCCTACTGTAGATTGAACAAAGCATATTAACTAAAAGGCCTTCTCTTGGAATAGTATCGCATACTTTTCTAAGATTCTTCTTTCACTCTAAATTTCTACTTTTATGTATTGTCTTTCTATAGTAGCTAACAGAGATCAAAGCCATCTTTGTAATTTGAAGTTAAACCAAAATTAGGTCTTGAAAGTTTCCAGCAGGTGAGAAAGCTGTAGGTGAACTTAGCTGTAAGGTTGCTACTTGCTTTTACAGTGAGACCATTCTAAGATGCTTAAAAGATCACCTGCTTTAACTAGCGGTCAAACTTTCCCTTATGTACTCACTGGGAGATTGACTGAGGACACACAAGTAGACTTGAACACTTGACTTTTCAAATTCAGTGGTCTTTCAGTGTAATTCCCGCTGGAATAACAGATACATATGTTTATATTATTATCTCAAAAGTTTCATCCAAGGATTTGGAAGAAACTGGTCTAACGACCAACGAACTTGGCAAGTACAACTTTGCTAGAGCTAATAGCTGGGTCAGCAATCCAGATGGAGATCCTTGAACCAAAATCATAGAAAAGCATATGTATACAATACAGATGCAGTTAAATACATATGTTTTGAAGGGAACCAGGGAGGTGAAGGTCCTGCCTGATTATGCTGTAACTATTTTGTCCATTTCTAGGGTGAAACAAAGCATCTGTGACAATGTACAATCCCAACACCCAGACATGTTCTCTACATGCAGAACACGATACGTTGATTAACACAAAAAAGTACACTGGAAATATTGGCCCTGGAAGTGGTGGTGCGGGGGGCCTCTGGGGTTCTGCTTTCCCCATCTCTGTCCCCTGCTGGACATCAACCTGAAATCAATGTCTGCAAGCACCTGACGGATCAACCCACCGCCTTTGGACTGATTACGCAGTGCTCACAAGAGAAACAGCCACGGGGGCAACTGGAGCCCCCCTTGGCCCTATTTAAGTAGCAGCCGGACTCTGCCGAACTGCCACCAGTCCACTGATATGTGGTCCACTGGGACCACTGCTATGGAATCTTGCCCACTTGCTGCAGTGTGCGTGGCTCTGGCCATCAAGTCACTGCCTTCATCCAGTCTCCTGCTGCAAATGGAGGTGTTAGCAGCACCACACTGCAGGTGCAGGCAGCAAAGGGTTGGTGACACTAACGCGCATGCTGAAAACTCTCTGCAAATTGATGCACTGCCCTGACAGATACCAGGTTTGTGCATGTGGAAAGCTTGCAGTTATTTTTGACAAAAAATGTGTGGTAAGAATATTGTATAGCTCAGTGAGAAACATCTGCCTGACAAAACCTTCTAACGTTCCCCAAATGTTCATGCATCAGAACAAAGAGTCATTTGCGAGTATTTTGGGGTTTACTAACGCTGGAGAAGGCAGAGACTCCCTCATACCCCAGAATAAGCACATAATCCCTTAAACTATGAAGCACCTTAGATAAAGTATACTTCTGACCAGCTGGCTGGGAGCTCCGAGCCAAGTGATGCAGGCAGGAGCTGTGGGACTGGCTGTGGGGCTGCTGGAACAGGGCGGGCTGGGCACAGCTGTTCCCACAGAGCTTTGTATTTGGTAGGGTTGATTTGGGGGTTGAATGTCAGTGGCCAGTACTTCCAGCCCTGGGTATGGAAAATTAAGTTTCAAGTCCCCAAATTGATGAAGGCTTTATGTCTACCATGTAGAGATCCTTCAGCAGGGGATATGGGGAGAGCTGTACGTCCCCCCTACCCTCCATCCCATATTCCCATCCTTCATCCAGATCTTAGGTAGCAGGGGCTGAGTGTTCCCAGTTTCAATCAAAACTTCATTACTGACCAGAGACATCTTTTTGCAAACAAATTGTGTCAGAATAAATACATTCTGATAATTTGGATGAGTCCTAAATGTCTGATTTCTGAAAGTGTCATAAAAACAAACAAACAAACAAAAAAAACAATGTCCTGATGTTAATGAGATCTGAATTGCTGTTTTCAAAGCGTGAAATTGGCAGTGATATCTTAAGCCTGAGAATGATACACATGTAGCAAGAGGAAGCGGGGACCTGCTTAGTTTGTGAGATGGCATGTTTCACAGCATCAACACATTTCTCTTTTCATTTGCACATACAACCTCTCTATTCATTACTGGTGCAACGAGGAATGTGCCCACGTCGGATACCTTTCTTGTTCTTGTCGTTATACCCACCAGTTCTCCATCTCTCCAGCGCTGTTTTCCTGCAACCTTTGGAAATGTTCACTTCTATTTTATTCACCAGAGACAAAATGCTAATACCCCGGCACTTCAGATGGTGAGGGGAGAAGGAGAGGAAGGAAGGAAGGGAGACCTCTGTGATCTGTTCATTCATTATTCCACAGTGCATGGGAAGTCATCTCTTTACATGATTGACCTGCCTGGATTTGATTACAACACACAGCTAACCTTTTTCAAATCTGGTTGTGTCATACAAGAAAAGGGTTGAAGGCTGTTGCCATGGTATTAAGGTATCTCTTGAGAAAGAAGAGGGGGAAAAAAAAGAGAGGAAATGATGCTTCTTTACTTCCTAGCCAAGTATAAACAAGAAACACACGCACATGTTTTTGTTTTGGATGAGCTTTCAGCTTCTTATCAAGCTTCATCTATCAATGCATTTCCTGGGGAAGGGAAGGAGGAATTGTCTGCTCGGCAGATCAGTGTCTGTTCAGTGGTGGGGAAGGGGGAGATGACAATTGGAAGGGGGCGGGGGGGAGAATAAATCAGTCTTGCCACCATTCATGGTTTATTCATGAGCCACGTGAGTTTTGCATTTAAATGTGACATTCTCATGATCTCAATATTGTATATGCAAATCTAAAGATTTCTGTGTTTCTCCACATGCCCAGCTTAAGTCTCGTCTCAGATCTGCGGGTCTGTAAATGCAAAACTGGAAGGTTTGCATGGCTCCTGGTTCGCTCCCTGTTTATTCTGCAACTTAAAGGCTGTACGCACGCAGAGCTGCTCTTAATATCAGAGGTATAATTTAGATGTCATTTTTTGTTCATTTATTTTATGATAGTGAATTCTCACAGTCAGGAAACCATCTATAGATTAGTTAATGGCTCAACTTTCTGAGGTCTTGTCTTGCCCATCAAAGCACTGCTCTTCCGAGGCAAACACCCATTGCTCAGGACAGCATATCAGGATTAAACCAGCAAATGCTGTGCAGCTCTAAACAAAGAATTCACACCTTGAGCCATGCCTATTTCAACAACTCTAACATAAATATTGAAGTTGTCAGTCAATAAATAAGGGGTATGATCTTGTTTAAAGATTTTTAATTAAGATGCAATTTTTATTTAAAAAAAAAAAAAACACAAATATACCAAATACCCTGGTGAAGACAGGACGGGTATCCTGTACCAGTAGTGCTCAGTTCAGGTCATGACCTGAACCTCAGTTAAATCTGTTGGTCCCTGTCACTGGCCAAGAGTCCCAGTGCAGGGATGCTTAGCAGGGAGAGAGACATGACTCTGCACAGAGATGCAGGCTCTGCTCTTGTCTAACCCCACACAGACAAGCTTGTGCACAGGAGACACCTCTGGCCCACTATTTGCAGAAGTCGACCGTGTAGCCAAATGCTGTTGATGGGGTTCTGCCTGGTCTGTGTGGCTGGGATGCTGCTTCACAAATTACTGACAAGGTCTTGTTGCTGCTTAGCAAAAAAATCAGAGCATGAATAAGTTTTACGTTTTTGGGTCAGCTCTGTCACTAGCCTAATGTAAATATTCCTCAAATATGTTATCAATAAACAACAACCACATTCATCAACAATAATACAATTTGTATTTTTTTAATAGCACTTTCTCACATTTAATACTCAACTCCTGTTTTCTTCTCAGTCTGAACCCAGAATTGCAGAAAGTGATCATCTCATTTGCTTTCAGTGGTCAAGGCCCATAACAGCTACATTCTTCCTACTGGTTCCATGATTTTCAAGCCATAAATGTTTCCTAAATATCCGTGTTACCTAGTATCCTATCTCTGGCAGTGACAGTCAGTGACTGCTTAAGGAAAGCGTAAAAGAGACAAAGCCTGTATTGAATGACACCTCCCGAGGGTATTATCTCAGATTTAGGGAAATATGAATGTAGAGAGTTCCCGAAGTTAAATATTCAGGTCATCACTACTAATTGCTTTCAAGGACTTCTCTCTTTTAAACCCACCTGTATGTTTGCTCCCACAGCGCCCTATAGCAATGAGTTCCTCCATTTAATTTCCTATGAGATGGACAACTACTTTCTTTAGGATAATTTCATTCAGGTCCCAATGGTTTTTCCATTATAAGAGATAATAAATGGTTGTTCCTGAGCATCTTTCTCCACACTGTTCATGGTTTGAGACGTCTGTATCAGAACACCCTCAATGGTTTTCTTCTCTCAGCCAAAAATTAGATGTATTTACCTACCCTAATACTTGCTCCCCCTGTGAAACCTGCTCACTACTCTGATAATGCCTTAAACTTGCCTAAATTTTTCAGTTCCTCCACATCCTTTCTGGAAGGGGCCATTAGGACTGCTTGCAGTACTTAAGAAGATGGCACAGCAAGAATTTAGACACAAACTGAATTTTTCTGTTCTGTCTCACCTGACAATCGCTGGCATTCTTGTCATGTTTTTGACCACCCCTGATTGCTGAGCTGATGTTTTTGGAGAACCACCTGCATGGCTCTGGGATCTTTCCTGAACAGTAAATGTGATGCTAGAGCCATGGTTGTGCAAGTAAGGCTGGTGTTGTTACTCTCTCGTTTGCAGTCATTTCATTTCTTGCCACTCAATTCAGTTACTGGGGTGGTTGTTCCACACCACCATCTCAGAAACTTGCATTCAGCTGAAAGAGCTGAATTCCATCATTCTCAAGTCCTCTTTACCATGCCTTTGGTATGCTGATAGACTGGTATTGATACGAGCTCTTGGAATAGGATGGTCAACAGGCTGGGAGCCCTGCCTTGCCAGCCAAGGCAAAGACTCACACTGGGTTTATGACATTATTTTAAGATACGTTGTCAGCTGATTTTAGCTCCCAGTTAAAATCTGAGAGGGAAAAGTATTTTCTTGCAGGAAAACAAAACAAAACAAAGCAAAAACACATATATATGTGTGTACTAAATTCAAAAACTTGGAGAAGACTGACTTTGGGTTTTGTTTGCTGGATTTTAACATGTATTTAGTGGCCAGTGTTTGCTGCTGTGCTCAGTAGCATTGCAACAGAGCAGTTCACACCACAAATGCCTACAAACGCAAGAACCTTTATGCTGAAGGGTACTGCTTGCAGAAATCCTGAAATTCGTGCTAGAAACCAGACTGGGGGAAGCCTGGGCCAGGACTGATTTCACTACTGGAATTTTAGTGGATGGAGCAGGTTTCTCCATGCCTTCCAGCTCCCACAGGCCTTGCTTGTCACAGCGCTGTGTCCAAGCCCAGTGCCTTTCAATATCGTTTGGGGTTGTGTTTCTGCATAAAGGGGCAAAAAGAATAAGCAGAGCTGCTGCACATGCTCAAACTTGATATAATTGTGCTGTGTGAGTGGGTTTCATCCTGCAAAAGTCTGCTCATTCACATGGAGTAGGGATATATTCTTATACAAGGGAAGAATGTGCTCACTTGCAGCCCCTGGTTTCTGCAAGTACGGCCCCTGTGAATGTAATCAATGCTGTGCAGAGCTGCCGAAATCAAAAACAAAGCCAGAATGATCATTGTGCTAAGTTTGGGTTCCTCATTGTTCATTGAATTACATCAGTGTTTTCTTTAGTTGCACAGTCAGCTGGCAGAGGTTTGTCTGAAATCTCGAGACTCCCCCTTTCAGGGGAAAGCACAAATTTCCGGGAGATGGGGGCTCTGCTCTGCATTGTGGTGGTTGGTCTGACACCATGGCCCGGGACACGATGTGACAGCTGGGGGGATCATCCAGCCCAGAGCCTGTGGGTGAAGGCAGCAACGCATCCACAGGAAACAATGTCTGGATTTGATTTTATTTGCATTTAATTTGCTGAAACTATTTTATCTGCTTAAAGCAACAACAACAACAACAACAAAAACACAAAACAAACAAACAAACAAACAAAAAAAACAAGAATAACAGGGAAAAAAAAAAGACATTATACCTCCAGCTCATGACCATAGTGAAGTATTTTGTTTATCTGGCGTTTTATTATAGTGATCCTATGTGGAAAAACCTTGCTTTCTGCAGATCCTGAGATCCCAGGAACTTCTTGCTGTGATAAATTGCCCACAGCCTGGTGTGATGGTGGAAAAAGGTTGTGTCAGTGCAATGTGCCCCCCGCTCCCGGCAATTCCTCCTGGCATATCAGGATGGGGTCAGTCCTCCTTCCTCCTGCTGCAGTCACACACGATGTCCTCCAGCAGCTGTGGGAACAGGAGCTCGTGGGTGTTTCAGAACTTCAGTGTGGACCAGTTTTGCATGTGTATGTGTCAACCAGTACATGCATGCTTGCTGAGTGGAAGCCATTAAACCTAACTTCTTTTAAACCTAAACCTGACTTCCATCTAAAAGCCTGATTTTCATCATCCATAGCCTGTCTTCCCCCACAAGTCCTCTCCCATACTGTGTCTCAGCAAATTCTTTTGGCAAGTTGAAGTGGTCAGAAAGCGAGTTGCAGAGTGTGGGGATTGCCAGTCTGAAAGTTGGTTTTGGTCGATCTAGCACACGTGCTGAGTGGCTCAGCCTGCAGAGCCCACACTGAGTTTGTTTTGTTTGCCTTGCTCGAGGGCTGAGTTTCTCAATTTTTAACTGTGTACAGGAAAATGGAGGTAAAATGGCAGAAGCTGGCATGAAGTTTGCTAAGAGTTTCCTAATGGGCCTGCATAACCTAAGAAAGTAAAAAAAGCTGCCAAGTCTTGAGATACTTTTATTAAAGTTCCTTTTATTAAAGTTCCAGGTAGGATGTAACATAAGAGGGGGGAATAGGAAGAAGTCTTGGATAGCCATGGAGAAAAGCTGGCTAAGATGAAGCCCAAGTCCAGAAAACCAAAGAGAAGGGGCAGGAGTCGGAGGCACCGTGGCGAAGGAGCACTGGGGGACAATTGGGGCAGAAACAGCATCAGGACAGTGACTGTGGGGAGGGGAGGAAGAATCGGGGAAGCTGAGAAAGGAGGAAGAGTGCGGGTTATGGTCTGGGGTGTTGCATCAGGAGGTCCAGAGCTGAAAACCAATGTCTCTGCAGCTGGAGCCGGCAGGGCTTGTCCTTGGACAGTGATGGGAGGAAGTAGCTTTTTGCAGAAAACTGAATTTGTCAGAAAGCCCAGAGGGTTAAGCAACCTGTGATTAGTATCACAGAATCACAGAATCATCTAGGTTGGAAGAGACCTCCAAGATCACCTAGTCCAACCTCTGACCTAACACTAACAAGTCCACCACTAAACCATATCACTAAGCTCTACATCTAAACATCTTTTAAAGACCTCTGGGGCTGGTGACTCAACCACTTCCCTGGGCAGCCCATTCCAATGCCTAACAACCCTTTCGGTATTAATTTTGCAATTAGTTTCTGCAGGAGAAAGAGAGGTGGGAGGAACAGGTTGAAAATACTCAAAATATCTCATTTCAACACTTTCAAAATGAGGCATTTTTGGGTTTCGCTTTGAAAGAGGGTCTCTGTTTCCTGACTGATGTAATTATCTTAAGATATAAAGGGCAGCAAGTAACCTGAAACCAAGCTGAAAGTTTTGTTTCAGACAGAGGATGATTTGGGGTTAACCCATGATAATTCCCCACACCCTCCCTGGTATTGCTGGAGTCTTCACTTCTGCCGCTGAAATGAAAACCCATTATTTGTCTGGCTCAGCTAATAACATGCACCAACCATTGCTAATATTTGTCTTTTAAAATGTAACTTTCTGCCATTAGGAAAGTATAATATAGCAAGCGAAAGCTGTGATGTATTTCTAGCCCCGATTCTTAAGGCAGTAATATTTGGGTTTCTCAGATACGGCTGCAGTGTGTGTTCATGCAAGAGAATACGAGGAAAAACATTTTAAAGACGTAATATCTAAAGATTAGGTGATAATCTCCCTGGGCTGAGGGTGAATACAGGAGCTCCCTCACACTGCCAAAATATTGAGTAAGTTTAGAGAAAGAAGCCAACTATTCCAAGCTCAGGAGATCATTTATAAAACAAAAATCACTCTGTTGCATTGAAGAGTCAGAGAGATGCTCTCAGAAAGATTAATTTTCTGGGCAGAGGAGGGGAGTGTGGGCTTTACCCCTCAAAATGAACCAGCAAGATGATTCAATTGCATCACTTTCAGAGCGTGAGCCTGAGACATTCATTCAAAATGCAGTTATAAGAAATGACTGCTTTACTTTGGGAGGAAGAATATTGAAGAAACTGTTAAAGTTGGTCACAGTATGTGACATCCTTGAAATCAAAAGCAATGCTTCTTCTCAACTGCTGCACAGTAAAATTAAAGATATGAAGCCAAATTAATCTCTGGTGTAGCACTCCTGCCAGTGGCTGGGGAGGCACCTGGGATTAATTTCCTCAATTATACAAGTGGCATATGACCCTGACAAATTGTTTTTTGTCGCATGCAGGGTAATGTATCTGGTGGAGTTGGGCATCACCTCCCCAGCCTCCTGGGTTGTCCTTGGACATCTTCCCCAGGTGGCAGCAGAGCAAGCTTCTTGCAGGCTTCTCTTCTCCTTTGGGGTAAAATTTGGGAAGTCCATCTGTGCAAGACAGTGCCTGTATTTACACTCCTGGACACGGTTCACTTCTTTGCTTACAGTTTGCCTGAGGAAAGCTTACATTTTTCTGGAGGAATTATAAACGTCAGCATGGCATGCCAGTGCTCGCCGTGCCAGCGTGCTGAGGTGGGAGCTGGGCAGAGCTGTCCCAAAGCCCCCCCGAGACAGGGCCAGAGCTCCTCTCATCATGTGGAGGAGATGCAGCCACGTTATGCAGCCATGTCAAGGATCTCTTTTGTTATCTCCCTGCCCCAAATTTACACAAGCATTACCGGCCAGGTCAGCTTTAAGCAAGCACTTACTATTCAGACTGCCTCCTCCTCCCACGCAGCAGTGCTCGGGAGGAGGACGTGCTGCAAGCCAAGGACACTGGGCCCCAGGCAGCCAAAGAGCCCCCAAAGCCCTGGGCAGGCTCGGGACAGGTGCGATTGCAGAGCCTGAGGCCAGGACTTTCCAAGCAACTCTACGTCGGTGAGTAAATTTATTTTTTAAAATGCTGTCCCGTGCCTTGGAGGAGGGGCCTGTTGGTCACCTGATGTTTGGAAAAATGAGGGGTGTCTTTTGGCATGGAGTGAAGGAGGTGAGGCTAGGGATCTCACCTCAAGTGCTGAAGTTTCTGGCTGGCAGAAGCAACACATACGGGGTCTGAGGGGATGAGGCTGCTGACAAAACGTGAAACATCCTCCTGCTCCATCAGGCAGCTCCCAAACGGAGGCCAGCTCGCTGTGGTGCTGTGAGACAGAGACTATTGACACAGACCTGGGCTGGCCCTGCAGGAGGCTGATTCACTGCGAAAGCTGAGGGAGAGGAGGGCTCATGCGAGCGCTCGTGCCTCGAATCTCTTCGTACAGTCAAGCAGCTAAGCACCAGGCACAGCCATGTCTGCACACTTGGCCCACATGAAACGTGTCTACCTCCAGCTCTGTTACGTTTCCGTGCCAGAAAATAAAGACGAGGTCCCACCCACCCGCAGCTCCATTTGGGTAAAACCCTCAAGGCTTTCATGAGGCCGAACCACGAGGCCTGGCTGTATGCAGCAACTTGCACCGCGTGGGCCATGAGAAGGAACTCGCTGATGTGTTTTACGCTGTTGGGACCTTTTGTCTTCAGCATGTGCATGCTAATGGAGCTTTTTGGTGGAAAATGATTCATTCATAAGCGTCAGCCAAACTGGTATGTGACAGGAGAGCAAGTATTTTCACCTGGGCAGAACAATGTAACCTGATGTGTGAGCACCCTTACTGCTTCTCTGCTGGGTTTGAGCTTGTTTTGTTTTGTCATATTTGGGTTTCTGGAATGTTTTCTCCTATCAACGACATTAATTATGGAGTAATTGCCTTAATAGCATGTAACAACTCTCCTTTTTTTTTTTTTTTAATAGATTTTCACACAATGTGTAAACTTTGCTGTATATGTGCTACGTTTCTTGTGTCATGAAATAATGTGTAGACAAAATAATGTTTTTCCTGTCAGAAATTCAATGGGCATCTAAAGCAAAGTGACAGGTGGTTAAATAGCTGCATTTAAAGGATGTCAAGAAGATTTTTTGGACAGGTACCAAAACCCAATGCCAAAAAGAAGGCCTAATACCATCTGTTTTGTTAGCAGAGATGCAATTTTACATTAGATTTTAAATGACATGAAATGCCAAATTCATAACCTTGATTTGTGGGTCAAATCTAGCTTATCTAGATTGTGGATGTTATTATTTACTGGCACAGTTCCTGACCCAGAGCCCACGCAGGTAAATGAACACGTTTTCAATCAGACCCATTTTAAAGTAATAGGGAGCTCTTGAGCCGCATTTAATTTTGTTCTGTATTACATGTGAATCCAGATGCAATGTGGATTTAATTAATCCAATTTCATTGCATTTTAATGTACACATTTGCATTGTGTTTATTGGCAATTGGTTTTATCCATTTGTTCAGCATTTTTACGACCAATGAAACTACTGAATATTTAGAGATCCATATACTTCCCAGCAGAAATGAGGAGCATAGCTCTGAATTAAATAGTTCTCAGATATAAACTGGGGATGAGACTAAAACGTCAACATATAGCTGCATAATACAGTGGAAAATTGATACCAGTATTTTAAAACAATAAACTGCATGGTGCAAAATTCTTTAAAAAATAATTTCAGCAGGCATTTTAGATGGTATGTCAAGAATTAAAATATACTTTTATAAAGAGCAGTGGGTGCTGGAGGACTACTCTGAAACAAATATGAAGCTGATAAATTCAGTCACTTTCCTGCTTCTAAAAGGTGCCTTTGAAATTATGATTGTTCAGGTTTAGCCTAATATTTAGAAATACTCACTGTAGAGTTTTCTCTTCTTTGTGAGGAGTCAGTGTGGCTTAAATGGGATTGCTGAGATAATCACCCTGTGCTCTCTCTGTTCCAGTGCTAACGTTAGGCATGAAATGTGAGTTGTCATGTTTGCAGCTACTCTTTCAATGACCTGGCCACAATAGCTAAAAACCCTCTGGGTTTGGTGAGGAGTCAGTTGTGAGAAGAACGAAAAGAACATGTCTTTTAATTGCTGTGCTTTGCTGTCAGGCTCAGCTCTGCTATGAGCATCATGGCTAGGTCTGCTCTCCCTCCAGTCATCCTGGCACATCCCTTTTGTCTTTTGATGCTTGGCCCAAACACAAGGTCATTGCTCTGTTGTTTTTGTTTGGTTGGTTTGTTTTTCCTGCTTCCCTGTTTGGGGTTCCAGTGGGTCTGCCTCACCACCCCCCGACCCCCTGTCTAATCTGGCACCCAGCACTCCCCATGGAGGATGCCATCCGGCTTCTCCAGAGCTGAGCCAGCCCAGGAGGAACACCTCGAGGCCTGACCTGAACCATGCCTGTGGGTTTTGTAGCTGCTAATGCCAGGCACGTGGGCTGGGCCTGACCCCTGCAATACTTCCTATTTTCCGGATGCTTGGGTGGTAGCATCTTCTGCAAAGTGAGCTGAGCCTCCAGGGGCTGCATGTGGGACCTGTCCTGCCTGGGTATCACGGGTGGACAACAAGCTCATTCTCATGAGGCCCAACATCTCCCTGCTCCAATGGCTGCCGCAGAGCTGGATTTCCAGGGTTGCTCATTTTGCTTTCTGCTAACACTGACTCGGGGCTGATGGAAAAGGAGAGACTGAGTTCTTTCCGACCCACTGGGAAAGACTCAGAGATAGGACAGATACCAATAAGTAGAGTATTCAGATACCTGCATTCGAACCCATGTATGGGAAATTCCTCTCCACAGGCAAAGCCTAGGAGGTGCCTAAGTTCATTCAACTCCCCCCCCATGTGGACAACAGAGATCCCAGAGAGGATCAGGGCACAGGGGCTCCTCGCTCCCTCCTGAGCTCTTCTGCAACCCCGACACGGGTGACAGTGCAGGACCACATCTGCTGTGTGCACACCCTGCCTGATCAGAGCCATCCTCATCCAAGGATGTTCTACCGCTTGCCTTCTTGCTATTTGCTGGCCACAGCCATCAGTGAGGAAGCCGTACCTAAGGTGGCTCCTTTGATGGGGCAGCTCTCGTAGCTGCAGTTCACTGTCCTTTTGGGGCCGTCTGACAAGCCCATGCTCTTCAGGAAGGATGCATGGTTTGTCATCCACCCTCCAGGAAGCAGCTCTGCACTGTTAATCCGTCTGCCTCGGCGGGGAGAGGTTGTGTAATGCTGGTCCTAGGTAGACAGGGACACTTAAGTGCTAGAGGAAAGCAGAAGTTCAGACAAATCTGCATCTCCTGGTTGGTCCCTATCTGCACGTGAGCTCCACTGAGCAGACACCAAACTGTTCAGATGTTAAAAAAATATTGAAACATGGGAAAAAAACAGGCTGAAGAAGGCACTCAGCAGCAGCTGCAAGTTGGAGGGAGGCTTCCTGAAGGCACAGTGAGCCCAGGGAGGTGCCCGTGGTGCAGCAGGAGCTTCTGGTGCCAGGCAGGGCACTGCAGAGGCTGCAGACACCTGATGGCACCTCGCCCGCTGGACCCCGGGCTGGGGCACGCCGGGGAGCCAGCCGGCACTCAGCTCTACTGCATTGTCTTGTCCTGACAGCCTGGGGAGCAGAAACACTGGAGACGTCCCCGAGGTGAGCTGCAAGAGTGTTTGATGGAGATCGTCTCCTCTGCCAGCTTCCCTTGGTATAGAGAGAAAAAAAAGGCATTTATGGGTATTAATAGCAATAACACTTTGTGACGCCAGAGTTTTCAAATCAGTCTCTGTTTGAGGTCTACTGAAGGCAGATGAATGTGCAAACTTTGTCAGGGGTGATTGTCGTGAATCTCGTGTTTCGAGGATCTGAGGAGACATTAAGGAACTGGTGCAACGTTTGGAAAAGGCGAGCTGCTAAAATGGTTCGAATGGGACTGAAAAGAAACCGGGTTGTATCTGCCGAGAGATGCCGCAAGTTCAGTGACAAAATGCATTCATTTTCTCAGGAAACAGCAGAATTTAATCCTGCTTTAAGTGAAAAAGCCAATTCAGCCTTAACTGTAAAGCTGCTAGCAATGTCTCTACACTATATGAAATATAATAATTATGATAATTAATAAAGATAATAATACAGTAAAACCTTGCTAATTCATACTAATGACTCAGAGGCTGCTTACTAATTGCTGAATTTTGTGGATAAACAAGCCAGAATAATGCATCATAAAATACGCTTTGTTCCATTATTTTGACAACTCTCATTTAGTTTTAATTATTTATACTTCATAATATACTAGTCACCATACTTGGGAGGGTTTTACAAAAATAACGAAGCCCAGAATTTGACATGACTGAGCAGTGTTTGCTGAAACACAGAGGAACGGCAGCCCTTTCTGGATGTGTGCAAAGTGGGAAAAGCACGGATCAGCTGAGTGCAGGTCAGCAAAGCGGTTATACAGAACATCGTGCGTCTCCATCACGCCTTTGACCAGGAGGAGACCTGGGAGCAGTTTGCCTCATGGAGAACTCCCGCAAACCGACCTGCCAGACACAGGAGGACCAATCCTTTTCAGGAAAATCATACTGTTTGGAAAAATAATAATAAAAGTGAAGTAGTTTTTGTGCCCAAATCGATTTTTATCCTCAAATCATTTTTTTCCACCATCAGGACGGCTAAAATATTGTTTTTAATTTAAATGAGAGCCGTGATTTTTACATAATCACTGGATTCCTGGAGCTGGCATTCCCTCGAAATCCCAACCTGCGTCCCCAGTCCTGAATTTGGCAGGAGTTGACCACGCTGCCGCAGTGAAGGAGCCTTGTGGAAGAGTCCTCTATTTATTTAGCACAGTTTTCCAGCTCCAGACAGAGCAGGGCTGCCCAGAGCCCTGCAGGGTGCAAGTTGCAACTGTGTCTCGGTAGTCATGATGTTTAAACAAAATAAAAAGGAGCCTTTACCACTAATAATTTGCCTGAAAGTGACTCTTTCAGCGCTGTCCTAGCTGTCTGCGAGCTCACGGAGGGCTTATGGCAGCTCGGTGTCTCTGGGAGCGGCATCCCATCCCGCACGAGCTCAGTCGATGATGTTGGGTTGCCCTGGGCTGGTTTCCTAAGGGACCTGGTGGGGGATGTTTGGGGTCCCGGAGCCGGCCGGCCCCGCGAGCCACGGCCGGGGGCAGTCGGAGGGAGGCCGGGGGGGGGAGGCAGGAGGGAGGCCGGCCGGTGAGCCGGCTGGGCCGGGGGTGGCCGCTCCTCCACCGGCGGGCAGGCCGAGAGGTGCGGGGAGAGAAGGGAGGCCGGGGGCCGTCGCTCTCCAGGCCCCGGGGAGCCGAGGCTGGAGGCAGAGGCTGAGAGCGGGGTTCGTGGGCGGGAGGGAGCGCGGAGCTTTCGGGAGCGAGCTCTCCGCTGTGGGGTCGTGCCGAGCCGGGCCGGGAGGCGTCCTTCTGCGGGGGGGGCTTGGAGGGGACACCCGAGGACTGCGGGGCGGGGGGGGTGGGGGGGGGCTGCGGGCACCATCCCGCGCCCGGCCCGGCAGCAGGGCTGCGATGCTCCAAGCGGGGCGCGCTCCCAAAGCTCCCCAGCCCCACCGGGCACGGTTGGGGGGGGGGGGGGGGGGGTCGCACCTTTACAGCGCCTCCTCCTCCCCGATCCCCCACCCCGGAGGGGACGTTGTGGGGGGGTGAGGGGGGAACAACCCCCGGCTCCAACCCCTTTTATTTTTTTTGCCAGCCGTCCCAGCGCCGGCCGGCAGCGGGGCTGGGAGGGGAAAGGGAGGGGGGGGGGGGGGGGGCAAGCCGCCGCCCGGCCCCGCCGCGAACAATAGCGGCCCCGGAGCGGGGCGGTGCGGAGCGGGGCGGGCCGGGGGCCGCCGCCCGCCCCCCCGCCGCCGCCGCCGCCGCCTCCGCCGCCTCCCGCCCTCTCCCCGCCCCCCGCGCCAGAGGCACCGCCGCCGCCGCAGCCGGGTCCATGCCCGCTGGAGCCCCCGCCTGCCGCCGCCCGCAGCCCCGGCATGGACGTTAGGTTTTACCCCTCCGCCCCCACCGCCGTGGGTTCCCTGCCCGGCGCTGACCCCCCCTGCTTGGGGCCGCTGGATTATTATCACTGCAACAAGGTAAAGGGTCGGGGTGAATGAGGCTGGGGGGGGGGGCGGGGAGGGACACACGCGCGCGGGGATCGTGGGGCTGCTCCGGAGCGTCCCGCCGAGGTCCCGCAACTTCTCGCCGGGCGGGTGGAAAAAGTGCTGGCGGCGGCGGGAGGGAATTTTAAAAGTGGCCGGGAAGCGGCGAGGAGAGCGGCGGCTGCTGCCCCGCTTCGCTTCGCTTCGCCCCGGGGCCGCCGCGGAGGAGGCGCCCGGAGCCGCTGCCTGCTGCGAGCGGCACCGCCGGGGGGGGAGCGCTCGGGGCCGTGCGGGGCTCTGCGGGGCGGCCGGGGCGGGGGGGGGTGGGGGGGGGGGGAGGGGGCGGGGGGGAGCGGTTGCTTTCGTTGGTTTGGGAGCGATTGGGTCTGGTTCGTGTTTTCCCTCCGGGAGTGTTTCTCTCGGAGCGGTTCACGGGCTGCTTGCTGTTGTCGGGCGCTTTGCGGGGTTTTCGGAGCGGGGTATGCGGGAGCGGGGCCGCCGCTGGCTGCGGGGCCGGGCCGGGGGGGGTCCGGAGCTGCCCCCCGGCCCCGCGCTCCCTGCGCGCCCCGCGCCGCGGGTTCCCTTTTCCCGCAGCCGCGAGAGGGATCCGCGGCGGGGGGGGGGGGGGGGGGGACGGACGTTGGAGAGCGCTGGAGGAGCCCTAGGAAATATCCTTCAGCCGGGGGAAGGCGAAGGGAAGGGGCCAGGGTGCTGGGCGGGGGGCATGCAGAGTTCTCCGCCAGGACCGCCGGCCGGGTGCCGAGGAGAAGAGCAACAAAGCCGGAGGGCGCAGAGCCGGTCGGAGGGAGGGTCCCGGCCTCAGCCCCCAGTGCCTGCGTCCCGGCGGGCCGAATCCCGGGAATCGCCCCGAAAAAAGTTAATAAAGGGAGAAAGGCTCCTGCGGCGGGACCGCGGCCGAGGGTGCCCTCGGCTCATCTCGCTGTTGTGCTACTTCGGGATCGAACTCTTTGTGAAGAAGCAGGAGGAAAGCTGGGTGGCTTCCCCGCTGCAGCGAATTCATCTTCATGCGTCGGGATGTGTATTTAACCGTGCTCTGTCACTGGGGTTATTTGTCTCTATTTATTAAGTTGGAGTAAACCTAATAGTTCTCATTTATTTTGAGATGCTTGATTATCCTGAAAGGAAACAACTTAAATTGATTTCTTCTGTATCCGCGTACTGCTAGTTTCAAACTGTTTCATTATCACTGCCGTTGCTCTTAAAATGCTAAATATGCTCTCAAAACACTAACGAGAGCCGGGCCCCCTGGGAGCAGGTTATCCGTGCCGCTGAGACGTCAGCCGATAAAGTGTGCGAACGCCGGAGGTCCGGGATCACACGAGCTTGTGCTTCCGTGAGCTGCGGCCACCCCCAAATCCTGCAGGCTTTAGGAACTCGATTTTCCCAAGAAGTTTTGAGATGTGAATGTGGTTTAGTTTACGTTCCGGTGTTCCTCCCTGAGGTCGGGCAGGCAGCACTGGAGCAGGCCTGTGGCATGGGGCTGCCCCGTCCTGGTGTCCCCCCCTGCATCTCCTGCCTGAGCCTTGGGGAGTGCGGGCTCATCCGTGGCCTGAATCCCTGAGATTAGTCCCGGATTAGTCCCGATCGATCCGCGGGTGCCTGCTCGTGCGTGTGGCAGGAGAGGCGTCGCGGGGCCGCTCACGGGGAGGCTGGAGGAAGCCTCCTCCCCAGGGCTCCAGCCAGTGCAGCCGGGACGCCGGGAGACGGGTCCGCGCTGGTGCTGGCGCGGGTGGATGGGACACTGGAGAGGAGCACCCAAGGTACTGACCACTGCCACCAGATGCTGCTGTTGTCACTGCTACAGAGGATCTTAAGACAGCGGGAGGAAGAAAGGAAACGACTTACCCTTTTCTGATATTCAGGGTGCTCTTTTTTTTTTTTTTTCTTTCTCTTTTTCTGAGTTATCAAATGTCATTTGCTTATGCGCAGCGGTGCACGTTTGTCTGTGGGATGAGGCTGCTGGAACGGAGCCAGAGACGAAACGGGTTGACTTTGTTCTCTCGACCGAGCGCAGGTCTGGCAGTCCCAGCCCCAGTGCTGAGGGGCGGTGGTGCTGCCCGTATCGCCTGCTGTGCCTGCAGCCTTCGCTCCGGAGAGCTTGTAGGGCCGTTGCAAGCTGCATATGCCCACCGGCACGCTCTCACCTCGTGCCCGCTGCAGCAAGCGCTGTCTGAGCACACGCGCATCCTCGGAGCCGTGCGGGACCTTCAGCGAAGCTCCAAAAACTCCTGCTGGTCCCTACCCCTGCGCTCCTGCTCCGTGCTGGCATCTTGGCCCGGAGCCGGGCTAAGTAAGACACAGTCTGCCTCGAAACATTTCCACTTGTAAAATTCCACGGAGAAGGGGAGGGTGAAGTGGAAAACTGGGAAGTTCTCATACAGGGCTGTATGAAATCGTGGGCTCTGCTCTATCCCAAGAGCAGAGCAGCACGGCCGCGCAGTGCTTTCGGCCCCCGGAGCGTGCTGGCAGGATCCCTGCTGAGCCGGGGCGATGCTGCAGGAGCGAGGCGGCGTTTATGGAGGGGCTTCAAAGCCCTCTGATTTAAAGTGCTTGTCTTGTTCGGGTTCAGCTTTTTGCTCCCGATGGGCTGCTGTGTTTATTCGTTTGTTTAGGGAACGCCGGGAGGGTGTGCGCAGTGTCACTGCGTGTGAATAACTTGCCCGGAGCCGGCAGGCGCTTTGCCCAAAGGCAGGGAGCTCGCAGGGAGCCGCGCTGTAGCCCAGAGCATCCCGAGACGTTAACAGAATTGTTTCGTGTGCTTGTCGAATGTGATATTGTTACCGTGAGATTTCCGATCTCATCTGCGCGCTGCGGCAAGCCGCGATTTCTCTTTGCAGCTACGGAGGTGCCTGTTAAGTGCCAGAATTTCCATTTTTAATGGACGAGGGATGTTTCGAGGGATAATGAAATGGGGAGTATGCATCCAGCCAAGGCCTCCCTCCGGGTTGAATTTTCACCTTTCCTCTCACCGCCCTTATTTCCCCTCGTAGGGGCAGCCAAAACGCCAGTGCCTACCTGCAGCGTGTGCTGGGGTCCGACCCCAGGGGCATGGGGTGAAAGGTTGCACACCTTTGGAAATGGGTGGAAAGGAGCCTCTTGACCTGCTGACCGCATTTAACGAGGAGTTTTTATGCTCTGGGCATGTTGGTGGCAGAAGGGCTCCCCAGCTTTCCAAGTCTCCATCATGGGTGACCCACGTGGAGCATCCTGCCCTGCTGGAGGCCGTGGTGAGTGGGAAGAGGAGCAAACCCCAAACTTCCCAGAGCCTGGTGCTGCTGCAGGGAGGACTGATGCTCCCCATCTGGAGTTTTAGGATTGTACTGGGTGCCAGGCTCAGCCTGGTGCGTGGAGGCAATAACGGAGTGAAAGCTTCCCTAGAGCACATAGCAGTGAGCGTTTTCCACACCAGGATGCCAGTCCCTTCCCGTGGGTTGGATCCAGGCCCCACTCTTTTGTTGGGACCATTTCAGTGTCAGGTTGTGCCTCTGCAGCAGCCGCAAAGGGCTGGGGAGGTTCAGCTCAAAGTGATGCCATCTCCAAAAGGAGCCCTCATCAGAACCACACCAGCTGTGGCTATCAGCTGTCTTGTGCACCTACCTCTGTTCCAGATTCCTCTCTTAAATCTGGGTCTAAAACCCCTTTTTACACCTCCTTTTTTTCCTGGGACACTGGTGCCAGCTGCAGATCTGCCTCCTGCTCCCTGCCTGGGGAGATGAAGCTTTGCTGGGGCCAGGCTGGTGCCTGGGTGCTGCAGTGGTGTTACAAGGGCAAGGCGGCGTGGTTGTGCACCGCGTAAGCGTCGGGCCCTGGTGGGATGTCTTCACATCCCTCCGGTTGCTTTGTGAAAAGTTGGAGATTTTTCCCACTTCAAATCTAGAGAGACCTTTTGCATTTATGGTTCACAAGAAGTAAACCATGGGGGGAAAAAAAAATGCAGTCTAGTAACATAGGGGCTCATCCTGCTCCTACCAGAGCTGCAGCGACAGTATCTAGTCTGCTAGCTGAATTATTAGCATGGAAGGATTTTTGAGGCCTTGAATTAGGTGTGGTTCCTAAGTATGAGAGAGAGGTTTTTGTTCTCAGCCTGGGCAAAATCACTTTTGCGAGGGAGGCGTGCAGCAGGGATCCTGCCTGAGCGAGGTGCGTGCAGCACTGCTGTGCTGCGGTGTGCGAGGAGTGATCCTGTGCAAACGTGGAGCAAATCTGGGGCGTGAATCAACATCTCCCTCTTAGAGATTTAAGTACAAATTCTTAGTTGCTTCTGGTGTTTTGTTGATCGAGCTTGGTTAGCACGATGCTAGATTTCTACTTAGGGCAATGATTGATGGGGGGGAGGAGCAGGACCCAGCCTGGGAATACTGGATCTCTGTGGAAGGAGCGGGCTGCTGTGACACTGGGAATGCCCGGGGTCCTCGGGAACTCCGGCATCTAACACAGAGCCATTAACCCTGTAGCGTATCTGCAGGAAGCAACAGCACCGCCGAAACCTGTCCTGGATCTTTCTGACAGGGCTCTGTCGCTCTGCAGCTTCAAACACCCCCGTGCTTTACCTCTTCGGCTGATAAATGGAGAGAAACTATTTTGCCGATACACCGTCATAAATTATGGATAACTAAAATCCGCTAGTCATGCGATGGGTATTAATCTGCAACCAAGGCTCTCTTCTTCTTCTAAGAACCCTTCAGAAATGGGATGCTGCTCTGAGCCCAGGTCAATGCAATGAGTACATCGCTGCAGAACATTCTGTTTTGGTTTGACTTTTACTGTAACTTGTAAATTGCAGCGATAAACACGGTCCCTTTTTCTCTGTTCCAGAACTGCTTTGCCATGCTGGAAGATAAAATATATTCTTTTCCTCTTTACTTTCTAAGCCAACTCCGTTTTTGAAGTAGAAAATCTTTCTTTGGAGATGGAGGATTTTGGATGGGGAACAAAGCCCTGCAAACTTTTAATTTGGGGCCCATTTTATTCTCATTTGGCAGGCAGCTCCTGCTGATTTGCAAAATGTGGATTTTAGGTCCTGAGTATGGGCAAGGGCTTCCTCTGAACAGCGCTTGAGCCACTTGGTGGGACGACCCTGCTTTCTCCGGAGCAATCTTTGATGGTTTGCAGTACAGAAAGCATTTGAAGCTTAATTTTACCTTGGTCGTTAAGTCCAGGATTCGGAGCTGAATAATGAATGTCCGTCCATTCACAGAAATTGTTGTTCTATGTGTAAGCACAGAAGGAAGGCTTTAATCTGGTTGTTCTTGGAATAACTGAGATATTTTGAAGACCAGTCTGGCTTGTATACAGCAACATGTTTGTAAGGCTTAGTTGTGAATAACACTGTTAAGGGCCTGATCCATGAAAGTCCCCATAGAACAGCAAGCATCAAGAGTCTGAAAATTCAGGATCAAAATCTCACTAGTTTCTTTGATCTTTTTATGATGCTTCAAATCGATTATAAACATTGTCCTTTAAATCGTGGCATGTTACACATCCATAACCATGGTGTAAATTCATGAATCGCTCTGGACTTAGTCCGTACCTCTGAGCTTGCAGCAGGCATGGGGATCGGCTTTATACATCCGTAATGGGGAAACTGTTTCTGTTGGGAAATCATATTGTCTTCATATTTGGGACGGAGCATCCCGTGGCCATGCAGTGCGGGGCTGCTGCTGGCCCTGGTGGTGGGAGGCAGGGTGCCAGCAGCCCTTGCAGAGCTCTTGTGGGGCTCTGCTCCAGCTGGTTGGAAGGACGGGTGCCTCTAACTCCTTGCCTGGCAGTTGTCATCGTGGTATTTCTGCAGCATTTCAAGAAAAAAACTCAGGTTTTGTTCTGCCTTCGTGTGGCACCGCTCTGCCACCAGGTGTAGGGAGCAGGAGGTGAGGACCCTGCTGCCCCAGGGTGTGATATCCCCCCTCGCTGCTGAACTTCCCCTGTTACCTTTGTGCTCATCCTACTAATTTATTTTTTTGTTTAACAAAATGAGCTCTAAATGCTTTTACCATAAGTTGGGTTATATCTTTCAGTGTAAATGAAGCATATAATTGTGTTTTCCTAACAGCTCTACATTAAAATTAAGTTATTGTACTGCTAATGTGTTTTCCTTGACAATTTTCCATCCAGAGAGTGCAAAGCTTCTGTGTGAAGCTGTTGCATACCATGTTCCCAGTCTCTTCCTTGTATTTTATTCTGCATTTCTAAAGCCGGGGTAAAGTGTTAGCACGATTCCAGCTTTGGTGCCATAGACTCCTAATTGGAGGCTTGAACTCAAATGTTCTACCTTCATGATTTTCCGTATGCGTTTTCATATGATTAAAGCTTATGTTGGGGACACATGGCTCAGCTGCAGCAGGGGGGGGGGAATCTTGCAACAAAACTTACTGAAACAAACCCCAATCACACCATTTTTTACTAAAAAAAGTGTTTGAAAACTGTGCAGAATTGCTTGGCTTTGCACTCATGTGGCCAGGTTTAAATATTTTAATCATCCGCATCCCCCTCTCCTGCTTCTTTCTATTGTTTCCTTCTGATAGTTTTGTTCTGATGGATGCCATTTCTTCTTTGAAAAATGGCACTGGCTGCTGCGTCGCCTGCAGGCGAAATCTTTGCATTATGCCACAGAATCTCTCCTCCGCCGTAATCTCGTGCGTAGATTGGTTGACCTCTGCAGATATAATTAAATCTCTTCCTGACGACTGCGCGATTTCAGCCCAGCTCTGTGGCCAGTGCGTCTGTTAGCTAAGTGTTAAATTAGGGCCCTCTACCCGTAATTGTTATTCTGGAAAGACGATTTGAGAGCCGGCTGGTGCTGGTGGCTGCACGCAGCTTCGGAGGAGCCTTATTGGAGGAAATGGGGTGACTCTGGGGCTGAGGCAGCTGCTTGACCTCTAATTATAGCCTGGTCACCAGGGGCTGCGTTGCACAACTGTTTAAAATGGAGATTTTTATATATACATACACATATATATTTCTGTTGGTTTAAGCACCAGGCCTCTTGCTCTCATGGTGCAATTTTTCTGCATTTCTGTTGAGCTCCTAACCTGGCAGGGGCCAGAAGAGGGAGGTGGCGAGGTGGGACCTGTTCCCAGGCAGGGTGGGAGCGAGGAGCGCTCCTTTATCAGGTTAGCTGGATCACATTAGCAGGTTTTCTTCCCACAAAACTGCCCGATGACTCAGAGTTTCCATTCCCATCTGGATTCATCCGGGAGGCTCCGTCCCCTTTCTCTGTCTGCGTGCACACCGCACTCTTCCTCTGCTCTCCCCTTCAGAGCAAACCATCCTCTTCCTCCGCGTCCCCTTTTGTTTGCAGGGTGGAGCCTGTGCACTCGTGCGCTTGTGGTCGGAGCTGCAAGATAAGGGCTGTGTTGTGGCTCGGCCGTTTAGCCTGGCAAAAACTGCTCTTGGCCTCCATTTCCAGAAGCAGTGGGTTATTTTGGGGTACCTGAGGGATTTGGGGGTTCCTGTGAAGGCTTCGGGTCACCCCAAGCACTGAGAAGACCCAGCTCTCTGAAGAGGGGCATGCGGAGCACGAGGCTGCCCAAAAAGCTTCTTTCTCCCAGAGGTGTGGAGCTCCTCTTTAACATCTCTGAAAGGGTTCCGTGCAAGCCAGGCGTGGAATTAAGACTTCCCACTTCATCAGTTACTGAACCCTAAAACAAAGGTAAACCATGTCAAAAATAAATAAAAAAAATAAAACCGTTTAAATGTGTTCTGTGTCTCTCATCTTTCATTGGCACTGGGAGCACCGCACTGGTCGGGGCGAGCCTGCCCTGGGGGAGCAGCCCCACGGGAGGTGCGTTTTTAGGGAGTCTCGGGAACTTGGTGTCTAGCCCCTGGCATCAGAAGGGGGCAGCGTGTGCCCCAGGGCCCGTAACGGAACAGAAACTTGGACAGCATAGACACGACTTCAGGAAATTTTTATGGGAAATTTTGCATGGAGACAATTAAATTATCTTGGTCTGTCCCAGCTTATGCAGTGGGTGATGAAAGTGCTTGGATTTCACCCGAAGAAGAAAAAGCAGAAATGCTGTGGCGGGGGGGAAACATGAACCAGAGAAGCTGGGGTCTGTTGTAGCACCGGGAAGCGTTTGTGCTTCCTGGTGGGATCCTGCCCTGTTTGTCGGCGTTCAGCCCGGGGAGGCAACTTTTTCCCCCGATGCGTTATCTTGTCTCTAGATAGCATTCAAAGGAGAAGAAGAATGTGCTGTTAAAAATACCAAACTTTGGGGAATGGCTGGCAGACTTTACTGCTGATAAGCATTGTTGATTGAAGATCAAACGGCCCTTGAAAGCAGAAGAAAAACCTTCCAGCAGAGCCATGGATCTGACCCTGCAGCCAGACAGTGAGGTCACCCGGGCTTCAATCTGTGTATATTTAGGAACCTGTGCTGGAATTATGGTCTGGTCTCCTCTACCCCAGACGGATGTTGGCGACATGGTGGTTTTAAACCTGATAAATCTGCTAAAGCTGAGAACAACATTTATTAGATGCCAAGAAAACCGGAGTCATGTTTTCATTATTAAGTGGTAGGTTGTTTTTTTTTTTGTTTTGCCTTAAGATAAAAAGCCTGCCCAGAAGGAAAGGCTGCAGGTCACAAAGGGAACCAAAGACAAGTGGCGTGTGCTTTTTTATTAATTGACAACCTGCATTTCTGTGTCAAGGTGGCAAATTAATTGTGGGTGGCTGTCTGTTTGCAAACGAGGGAGTTCTGCCGTGCCCGTGCCAATCTACGCGTGGAGTCTTTAACTGCTTGATTGAAGTCAGACCAGTGTGTAGGCTTTTTGAGAACAATTTTAAAACAGTTTTTTCCACTCTTTGATTTTGGAGAGGGGAAAAATGTTATCAAAATGGTCTGTTGAGCTTCATAAACTTGCAGCAATTTAAGTAAGGTGGTTGGCATGTAGTGAGCTTTTTTTTTTGGGGGGGGGGGCGGTGGTGCACACCCTGGTAGGGATCGCCATATGTAACTTCAGTCACCTGTGGAAGTGGGGTCCCAAATTTATGTGAGAGCACAAATGAAACAAAGATGTGTTTAAAAACATAAAATATAGGTTGGAAGGGACCTCCAGAAGTGTATTTAAAATAATTCCAGTGGCACCTTCCACTACTGAGATGGCAGAAGAGAAAAACATCTACATCCAGCCCACACTACCTGAGAGCCTTGGGATGCAGGTCCAATAAAGTGAGAGTCCTGCTGGCGACGGCTGCAGTCCAATGCTAAATTGCAAGGTTGCAATAAAAAGGGCTTTAGTTAGAATTACTAAAATGTGAAGTGCCTCCTTCCTCGGAAAACAAGCAATATTGACTGAGATTTAGAAACACATCTTGCAGGAGCAGGCATCCAGGTTACAGACTCCAGGGGCGCTTCTGGCATCCTTTCCCTAAAAGTGTTACTATTTGTATTGCAGTGGAGGGTTTCATTTCATTTTGGGGGCTGGAAAGGTCACAGTGAGAGAGTTTGAGAGGAAATAAGTGACGAGCTAGAAACAAGGGCAGCCTAGTACAGAACTGTGCAGCTTCTCCCACTTGCAGCTTGCGTGGCACCGCGATGCCACCCCGTGTGTGTGACTGCTGATGCTGCAGGCTGTACCGGAGTCACCCAAAGTCCCTTTGTAATATTCCAGCCATGTCCAGCTGGACTGAAAGCCCATCTTCATCGTGGTGTTGGTGATATCTAGGGGCTGCCTTCCTGAATGTGAGCTGCTGCACACTAAACAATGTGATGTTGAACATGCCCAATTTCAGGTACAACTGTTGGGCACTTTATAAGCTCCCTGGCCAGAGAGGGAGTATGGTTTTACAGGAAATACAGGGAGGCTCTACAAGTAAAGATGAGGTAGTCATTGTCAAAATAAGATCGTTGCAGAAAAAGCAAATCCAAGTGTATCATGGAAATATTTCTGCTGTGAACTGTGCTTGATTCATTTTAAGTCCTCTCCAGAACTGTCCTCCATATGAAGCCAAAGATCTAGTTCCTGGCTGCTGAACGGCACTGCTTAAAGTCAGGTATCTGGGAAACGTGAATATCAACATCCTTTTGTTTTGTGGAGGTGTCTTATGATGTTCTGAAACTCATCTGGAGCTTCTTGTTTGCTCCCAAAGTTGTAAATCGTGGGCAGCATGTTGGGAATGCCAAAATCCCGCTCAGAGATAAGAAGAGCGAGCTCGTGGATCTAGGGCTTGTGTCACTGTCATCGTGCCATAAGTGTGGGGAAGGTGCCAGCCTGGGAGGGATCCTCTGCTTGGCAAAACCAGGTCTCAAGAGCAGGCTGCCTCTTTGCTTAGTGCAGTTACAGCTGGAAGGATGTGGGATGTGGAGGTTTCTGAAGATCTGTTACGCCTTGTCCCACCACTAGATCACCACGCCAGAGCACTGAGGGGCCAGAGATCCTTGGGTGCTGTGAAATGGGGCTGGTGGCTGACATCCTGCCCTCTGAGCATGGCTGTGCGCATCTTGGCTGCTCCCAGTGACAGTGTAGCATGGACAGGGACTAGCTGGGCCACCCAAAACTGGTGGCCTTGTCCCTTCGGCCACAGCTGGAGACCCTGGAGGAGCCAACGGGGAGACCCAGCTTCCTTTGTGCTGTGCTAGTTTGGAGATAAACTCAAGGTCAAATAGTACTAATCCAGCACAATGCAGGCTGAATTGGCTTTAAATTTACAACGTGAAGTTTGCATGGTTGGATGCTGAGCCTTTCCGAGCGCAGCTCCTGCAGGTGGAGGTGCTTCTCCCAATGCAGCGGCGGAGCCAGGCCACAAGTGTGTTGTGTCCTTGCCTGAGCACCGCTGAGCTCCACAATTGGCGTCCACGGGGCCGAGGCGGCTCAGCAGGAGCTGCTTAGACCTCCCAGTTTGGGGCCCTGTGTGAGATCATTTTCCCTTTGGTGTGTTTAAGTGGCGCAGGCTTGACGGAGCGCCTTAACAAGGCACAAAGCGTAGTCCGAGCGGGTGGGAGGGAGGTGAAAAAGGGAAAGCTTAATTCCCTGCTCATCTGTGCTGCAAATTCCCTTTGGGGAGGTTTCCTCTCTTCCTCCCTGTTGTCCAAGTGTTTCTTCTGTTACATGTGTTATTTTTTTCTGTAGCCCGAGGGCTGCCGCAAGAGGTGCCTCTTTGCTCTGCCGGCTGTTCCTGATGCTTCCTTTCCCTTGCTAATAACAATTGTTTCTGCCAAAATCGCTTGGCGGTGTTATGTAAACCTAGAATCGCAAGCTAACGCTCTGCTCCGGGGGCTCCTACACGTGCCGGATGGGATTCGCACCCGCGCTGACTCCGCTGCCATCAGGCACGTCGTGCCACGTGTTGCCTTGGCTCAGCATCCCCCCGAGGTGAGCAGCCACCGGCCACGTTATCCACGGCGATCTGAGCCAATATCCCCCTTCTTGCTGGCTTTTTCAGTGGGAGGCATGAAAACACCCCGTAAGCCACTCAGGGCTGGGATTTAAGCTGTTTCTAGAGCGCGATACCCGTGCATCAGAGCTCGTTCTTGGCACTGGGGTCTCTGTTTCTGCTGTTGGGTTTGCAGCAGCGTTGGCGGGTGCTATGTGCGTGGTTTCTTGCAAGCACCTAATGTGGATCATTGCGTCTCCACCCCGCTGCTCCCCGCAGGGCAAAGCCTGGCTGCGTGGTCCCTGTGCTTGCTGCCAGCCAACCGATGGGATTTGAGCTCCTGAGCACCTTCCTGGAGATGCTGGATTCCTACAGAAGTGCTGGATGGGGACCTCTTCTCCTGTGCCAAATTGCGTGGGACCTCCTCGGGAGCGTGCACTCTCTCAGTTGCAACCGGTTGTTTACCTGGGAAGTGATGCTAGCAGAGACCTTAATGAATTTCTAAGTGCTTCTTAATGTGATTTGGCAGCCAAAATTGAAGAGAGAGAGAAAACCACCATTGCTGTGTGCCCAGCCTCCTCCCCACATACTCCACTGTTTGTGAGAGATTAGGGGGAGATTAAATCCTGCAGAACTGGCAGGTGATGCTGATGGATGTTGGGAGGGGATTAGGGTAAATCCATTCCTCCTCCTGATTTAGCTCAAGATTTGAATTCATTGATAAAATTTGCCCGGGTTTCATTTCTGAAACCTCCTCCAAGCTGGTGACTCTGTGGAGGTGTAAATGAAGGCAGAACTTGTCTCTCCTGGCTAATGAATTAACCTTTATCAGGCTGATGAATACTGAAGATAGCTGTACATCTGTTCCTGTCGCAGCATCCAATTAACCCACAGTGCCACAGAGTAAAAGTGCCAAGGGCACGCCCCTACCTCTTGGCAGGAGGTGTGATGACCCTGTCCACTGCGGCGTGGCCACGAGTTGTTCACCGTCGATGGATCCGTGTGTGCAGGATGCTGTCAGTGCTCATCGGCTGCTTGAGTGTCAGCCCCAAATGCCATCTCTCGACCTAGAGATGACGTGGAATGGGTGCAGCTATGCACTGGGGTTCAGTGGCTGGGTCCAGCTGGTGCTGTGTTGGCGTCCTGGCTGGTTGGTTGGTTTCTGGTTGGTTTTTCTTCCGTGGTGTCCTGGCTGTGGGGCTGAGGGTTAAAGAAGATGATGATGGCAGCCTCTGGCAGCTAGTGGGCCTTCTAGATGCACCCCACAGCATGACCACAGGGATGGAGAGACTCCAGAGCGTGCTTCTACACAGTGCCCCAGCACCAAAAGCCTGGCTTCCGAGGAGCATCAAGCCCCGTGGTGCCACCGTTTGGGCTGAGGACTGGTGCTGTGACTGACCCCAGCACTGCTGTGCCCGATGCTGGGCATCCTGCTGGGGCTGTGGGAGGGAGCACGACTCCGCCGTGTTTCTGGGGACGTGCCCAGCACAAGGCAGCAGCACTGAGCATCTGTCCTGGTGGTGGTGGGAGATCATGAGAGACTTCTGCGTCTCTGCGTCGGGCATGGTCAAATGAAGTTCTTGAGGAGCTGCTGGGAGCGCAGGGGGGGCTGCTGTGGGGCCTCTGCCACAGAAGAGCTTTATAAACCGGGGCAGTGCACCGTGGGGTTGTTGCTGCTGAAGATGTGCCCTGTCCAAAGCATCTGCAGAAGCTGGCGAGGCAGAGAGAGGAAAAAAGCATCACGCAATGCAACTTTGGCATTTGGGGCTTTTAGACATGAGTGCACGCCCTGGAGCCTTGTTTGGAGCCCTGACCCTGGGGGTGCTTGTGCGAAGCGGCTTGGCCGTCTCGAGGCTCCATGCCACCCACAAACCTTGGCTCTGAGCTTCCCTGCAGAGGAACCACCTCTGTGGTGGCCATGGTGGCAGCTTCAGGATGCTTCAGAAGAGAAAGCGAGCCTGTGAGCAGCAGGTATCTTCATGCTGCTCGTCAAATCTGATGTTTAAAAATCACGGGGATGTGTGTAAAGAGGCACATAAGCCTTTTTGACCAAAGAGGCCAATGTGCTCATGCAAAGCTTGTCTTGGAAGCTTGGGGAATCTGAGGGCATGGTGGCCCCACCATACAAGCTTATGGCAAGTGCTCAATAACCACTCGGTAGCTCTGGAGGTGTAAGAGCCAGCCGGTGCGCCTGGTGTCCGCGCCCTGCAGAGCCCGTCCAGCGGCGGCTGCCAGAGCAGCGTGGCAAGCGAAGGCTCCTGCTGCGGAGCTCCCTGCACTCTGTAGCTTGTGTTCCTCACCAAGGCGAGCGCTGTTAGTGCAAGCACGGGCCAGGTGCTCTTATCCTGAGTGTAATTTGAAGTTACAGACCCGGTACAACAGGGCTGAAGTCAGGGATGGTCTGAACAAGTAGCGTGGTGGCGTAGAGGATGCAATGACCAGAGCTCTGCGTGGAGCAACTCCGTTTGCTTCCTTGGAGTGGCTTTGGATTTACATGGCTGTAAGCAGCAATCGCAGTCTCCTCCAGACCATTGGAGATGCTGGTGGGATGGGTAGGAAAAAGGAAGCCCAGTGATAAGTCACAGACAGCTGGGAGTACTTTCAAGAACATAATGCTTGGGAGTAATTTAGAAATAATGTCATTGGAATGATGCTTTTCTAGAAAGGGAGAAAGAGAGCTCGAAATTAAATATACATTAAACAGAACTTTCTTAACTTTGTTAAGCAAGAAGATTTTAAGGGCAGTGTCTTGCAGTTTCTTCATCATGCTGCTGCACAGGCTGGTGTTTGCCAATGAGTATGTCTCCGGGAAGAGCAAGAAGTACAGTTAAGTTTACCATATGGTGGAGGAGAATTTTCTTGTGGTGATGGCAGTTTGTTTACAATAGAATTACCTTTGTGTTTGCTTAGCTTAAACATGAAAATAATGGTTGCTGTAACATCTCAATAAGAGGAATATTGTTTTAAAGCACTTTGGGGTTACGATAGTTGAGTGTGGAGTGGAGCAGGTAAGCCCCGGCGGGGCTGGTGCTTCAGCTGACAGCGTGATGTGGGGACGTGCAGTGCAAGTCTCCACAGGCCGGGTGGGAAATGCGTTTTTTGATGTAATTCTTTATGCTCCTTTCCTTCTCTCCTCCCTCTGCTCACCCCAGGGAGGAGGAGCAGCATCTCGTCCCAGCAAAATGGTTAAAGCTTTTGTATCTGACGCCGGAGCTCACTGGGCACTGTGATGAGGGAGCCTGATACAGGTCAATGAACCCGAGGAGGAGAAGCACCAACTCTTGCTTGCATTTGGGGGTTTTCTAGTTTTTGCCTTTTTTTCTAACTCTGCCTAAATGTGACATCTCGTGGTGGGATGAGCAGGAAAGTTCTTGCTGCCGCGGCTCTGTGTGTCCGTAACTGCATAAATAGCTGCTGGTGGTGCGGGGTGGCTTGCACCCCCAGCAGCCTGTCTGCACGCACAGCCCTGACCACGGGAGGTGTCTGTGCACCCAGGTCCAAGCTGTGTCCAGGAGGCAGCTCTCTGGAGCTGCAGATGCATGCACAGCAAGCTGAGGCCTCGGAGAGTTTGGCACAGGTTGGTTTTCCAGCGGTATCCAATGATGTAATATAGCAAATATTAGGAGAACAACATCTGGTAGCACTGCTGTCTACATGCTCACTGCAAACAAATTTTCAGACCTGTGTAAACATTCGGTTTAGTAACATAATGCTGCGGTAAGAGGCTCGTGCAGTCAAGGCCACCTGCTTGCTTCTTTTCCTTTCCCGTACAGTAACGAGGCCATTTTTAGTTTGGTTTTGTTTTCAGCGCAGTGAGTGACACTTTAAAAGCAACTAAAAGCATTAAAAAGAGAAGTCAAGATCTCTTTGTGCAAAGGTGTCACCGTTTTATTTTGAACTTCACATTGCAGTTGGTTCATTATCTCCAGTTGTAAAACAGGTGGGAATGACTCGGATATCCTGGAGGAGGGATTAGATCCTGACCGGGTTCGGTGCAAGGTGTGTGCTGCTGGTGCCGGGCTGGGTTCCCCCTGCTGCATGCGGCAGGGCCCCTTTGCTGTACCCTCTTGTCCCAGTGGGAAACAGCTCTGCGAGGGGTGGTGTGAAGCCGTGAAGTGACTTGGTTGGTGATGGGAGCTGAGTGAGCTCCTCCAGCCCTTGCCGACGTGGCAGGGAGGTGCCTGGAGGGTGCAACCCTGCCCAGCTGCTTCGCAGGCAAGCGCATGGTAAGTCCCAGCCCTGCACAGGCAGGGGGAGCTCTGCTGGCTTTGCTTGGGGCTGCTGGGGGTGCAAGGCTTTGTCTGAATGTAGGGAACTGCAAAAACTGAGCTGAGGTCTTACTGCAACTACGTGTGGTCCAGTTGGCCAGAATGGATTCTACCAGGCACTGAGCAAACACCAGGTCAAGGATGGTCCTGAAGAAAATGTAAGTGAGAAAGCGTGGTTTAGGCTCTCCTTTAGCTCCAGGAGGTCCCTGGGGGTGTAGATGCCAGCAGCCTGCTACAGCCGCATTACGCATGGCCTGGTGCAGCCACCAGCAGTTTACATCAGGACGTGGCCTTCCAGCAGTGCTGCCTTCAGAAGGAGCCCTAAAAGAAATGGGACTGGTCTGGCACTCCTGGTGGGCTGCAAAAGGGGGCTTCAGATGTCAGAGTATCAGGCCCACCTCCAGATTCCCTGCTTGATTCGCTTGTGATGTATTCTTCACAAGGCATGTGGTTTATGGCTTTACCAAAATCACCAAAGCTGAAAATTTCATGAATCCTGTTCCTTCCTCCTGGTGACTACATGCTTGGTTAAATGTTCATCTTCTTCCTTCCCCTTTCTCTCTCCCCGTGTGAAACGTTGTGCCTCCTCCTCCGAAATGGCCACAAGCGGGGCGGGCGCTGCTCCACGAGCAGTTCCAGGCTTGCAGGAGGTTTTCTCTTCAGCACGTCACCTCGTTCCTTTTGGAACGTCACCACCTTTCCTTTTGGAAAACCGGGGGAAAAAACTATAAAAAAGAAGTTCATCCACTTCCACAGTCATCTCACTGGGGCAATGACAAGAGGGTAAATAGAAAGGTGGCTGCTGAAGCGGTAACTGCTGCCTGCATGGGTTTTGCTGAGTAGCTGACACGTGAACTCCAGAGCTGGAGCAAGACCCATGCTGATGGTGGCTCTGGCAGGAACACGTCTGTCCCGTGTTTATTTGGGAAGAATAAACTGAGAGAGGCCATCTCCGCTTGGAGCACTTGGGGCCCCCAGCACCAGGAGGATGTGGGGCTGTTGAAGTGGGTCCAGAGGAGGCTGTGAAGATGCCCAGAGGGCTGGAGCACCTCTTCTGTGAAGAAAGGCTCAGAGAGCTGGGGCTGTTCAGCCTGGCGAGGAGAAGGCTCCGGGGGGACCTCATTGCAGCTTGTCAGTACTTGAAGGGGGCTTCTGAAAAGATGGAGAGCAACTTTTTACTCAGATAGATAATGACAGGATGAGGGGAATGGTTTTAAAACTAAAAGAGGGGAGATGTAGATTAGAGGTTAGGAGGAAATTCTTCACTCAGAGGGTGGTGAGGCCCTGGCACAGGCTGCCCAGAGAGGCTGTGGACGCCCCATCCCTGGAGGGATTCAAGGCCAGGTTGCACGAGGCCCTGGGCAACCTGATGCAGTGGGTGGTGTCCCTGCCCATGGCAGGGGGTTGGAGCTGGGTGGGCTTTGAGGTCCCTTCCAACCGGAGCCACTCTCCGATTCTCCGATCTCCCCCGTCTGGCAAGTGGCCAGCCGCAGCCTGAGCGGTGCCATCGCCGGGGGTCCCAGTCCCCAGTGCATAGGTGGTGGCCTGGGCTGGGATCTCTGCCTCCACCTGGGGATGAAGACAGGTCAGTGTGAAGGCAGGTGATGTTTCTGTTGCATTGCGCTCCTTTTGTTCAAAGGATTGCAAAAATCACCAGCCCTGGACACCCGCTCCTCTGCCCTGGCCATACCCGGAGGGAAATTCCTGCCTGGCACAGAGGTGGTGCCCAGGCCCCATCCCATGGGCAGTGCCTGGAGCATCCCTCGATGGCCTGAAGCTCTCTGTGACAGCCAGGGACTTCAGCTCACATTACCAGAAGACTGATCTTAAGCATCAACGGCGCATGTGAATGGGAAAAGGAGGCAGTTCTGGTTCCCCCACACTTGTTACAATCGATATGAACAGATTTCATTTAAAAAATAAAATCTTTAAGCGTGAAGCCGGAGAGGTGAGTGAGTATAAGTGCTATTAGGAGATTATTGGTCATGCCCAGCTTTGTATAATGAAGTTACCTGCTTTGGGGGTAAAACAGCTCCTGGCAGTGCTTAGAGGGGTGCCAGGCCCCTTTTACCCTTAGGAGGGGTCAGCAGGATTTAAGGGAGCTAATCCGGAGTGCACTGGTGGAGGTGGGGGCTTGTCTGGTCCCAGTGCTGGCTGAACAGGCTCTGGTTCAATCCCTTTGCATCTCCCACCACCAAGCTTTGATGATGATGAGTGTTTTGTGTGTTTTTCTCCACCAAGTCAGTTCTGGTGGCGAATTAAATCATTATGGTTTTTTTTTTCTTTTTTTTTCTTTTTTTTCCCCCAGTATTCACTGTTCTGAGCTAAATTAGAATAGAGCCTTTTCAAACCAGTCCTTTAATAAAGTATTTAGTTAATAGATGATGCACAGCTCACAAAGCTTGTAAGAATCTGACATGGGGTATCATAATATTATGATATTTAACAGCAAAACCTACTGCATTATCAACTTACCTCTACAGCATGGAGAAGGCAACAGCTGAGGCATAAAAACTAATGCTTCAGTATGACAGAGCTAAAATTGAACTTGGCAATTACTGTGTGCATGATTCACAGTATTGTGAAGTGAAGCTACTATATAAATCAGCTCCAGTAATCATAGGGTTTAAAATTAGTCAGTTACTATTAACTCTGCCAATGTTAGCATATGCTGAAGAATTATAAAAGTGAAAGGTACGGAATATCTGAAGTACAGGTTTAAAGTAAACCACTTGAACAAGCTCCCAGTGGGAGGATTTGAAGTTCATGCAGAAGTGAGGTTTTGGGTGCTCTGACAAAGGTTTGTGGAACACATTTAATTGCACATTGCAGCCTAATCTTTTGAATGCTTAACATCCTTTAGAAAGCACCTTTTCATGTTCCCAAGACTTTCACAGTTCACAGAGGGTAAAGTGATGATTGAATTTAATTTTTTCTCCCTTACAGATTATTTTTTTTCCAGAGCAGCACTATTCAAATACTTTGCAGAGCTCTTCAATGCCAGGCATAGAAAAAAGGAAACAGCAGGATAATGTTTTAAAATCATTATGGGGAAGTGAAAGGCTGCTCTGAGCACAGCACAGAAATTAGCAACTGCTATGATTGCTAAATTTTTATTCAATGCAAAATTCATGGAATTGGCTGCTATGAAAAAATAGGGGAGTCAAGTTATTTAATGGGTTTCTAAATTATGTAGGATGCACAAATATTTTATAGGGGGCACAGAGCTGCCTGTGTTTCTGTGTGCAAGCAGGACATGGGAGCAGCTCAGCTGCGGTCAGATGCTTGCTTTATTGTCTGGTCCTGTCCCCTTGCTTCTCAGGTTCAAGTTCAGCTTAATTTTTGAAATAACGCCGTTTCGGTCTTGGTGACGCATCGCTTTGATGAACGTATATGGGTGTATACCTCCGAGAGCTTTCGAAGAAGGGCGAGGATGCACCACTGACTCGTGGCAGAGCTTGTGTCCTTGCCCTGGGCTCCCCACGTTGGGTGGCTGCAGTACCAGGGACCTCACACTTCTGGATTCTGGTGTCTTAGCTTTCTGTGAGATGTTTGGCTGAGCTGTGTGCGCTGTGAGTGATGTTAGAGGAGGAGATGGCTTCGTCTGGAGGCAGGCAGCCTGGCCTGGGCTGCTTCCCACAGGATGCTCCTGGCACATGGCTTCGTCTTGTTTCAAGTGCATCAGCCTGGAGGTTCTGCCTCCCCATGCCCCCTGCTTCACCCGTACCCAGATCGGGCCCCTCGCTCTTTGTGTCCTCCCTTGCCCAGGCTCCTGCTCTCCCTGCTGCTGAAAGGCAGCTCCCATCTCTCTTCTCCCTTTCCATGTCCGACCTTGAAACTGTAACACCAATGCATGGTGATGTCTGTGTTTTCCTCCCCGCTCGCCTCCTTCCCTGGCCATATCCCAGGCTTCTGGTTGCAGCCGCGTTCAGTTCCAGAACAGGCAACTTGTGTCTTGTTTCCAACTCCATCGAAGTGGAAATGTTGCAGCAAATCTCTGCTTTATTCTTTCTTTACTTTTAGTCCCCCCATGTGTCCTAATTATTTAGTGCAGTGTGCTCAGGCAGGGTTTCTGAGGATGCTCTGGCAGGGAGAAGGACTGGATGAGACCGTCTTTTTTCTCTTTCTCTCTCTTTTTCCTCTCTTTTGCTCTTTTTAATGGGGAATAGGGGTTGTGGTGTGCAGCAGGACTGTGCTTTGCTCCTGGTAAATATGCAAGCGACGTGCAGAAAAATGCTTCGTCCATCCCAGCAAGGTGGGGATGAAGAAGACAGCGGTGAGGGATGGCTAGGTGCTGCTCTGGGGCAGTGCCCGTGTGCGATCATGGAGTTAGTGCCTGCACTCTGCGATTAACCATGAAGACCGTGAAGGTCACTGGGCACAGATGAGCCTATTTGCCATCCTACTGGGGACTTTGTGTTTTGGAAATTGGCTCTGTTATTTGTCTCACCAGCAGCTAAGGCATTACCTTATCAGCCAGAGATAAACCTTGCTGCGTTCGGGTAAAGGATTTTGAAATATATAATTTTCAATTGGCTGATACAGGGTAAATTGCCCCCATTCTCTCTGCCAATAGCTTTAAGATTCGAGAAGAATTTATCAGTACATTTAACACTTCCATTGAAACTCTATTTCTGAGGTTATGGAAATGAGCTACAAATGAAAGTCACAACTCAAGAAGCAGGAAACATGCCTGTAAGCGAGGAAAAAGCTGTCACTGGCATTGTGAAGAAAGAGAGGTATAAATAGGGCATTGGGTTAGAAAGCAGGAAATCTGCGTGCTGTGGGTTTTACTTGGAATTTCTTCTGGTGACCCCAGATAAGATTGTTAACCCTTGTCTCTGCAGACGGTTGTACGTGCTCACTTATGGGCTCCGTTCCTGGCTTTTGGGATTGTCTGCGTGAGCTAAGTGTTTGAAAGTGTAGCCGCTCCATCAATCATGGCTGTGTGGTTTTCATGCTTAGAAAGGATCCCTCTACCAACAAGACTGGATTTCTCAATATTTCCTATATAGTACAGCTTGGTCTTATCCCCATGCTGCATGTGCTGGGGAGAGATCTCGCAGCGAAGGGGCTGTTTTATGAGCAGGAGAGGGGAGGGCGTGCGTTACCGATACAGCGGCGATTCTTGCAGCAGATGGACTTCATGCAGTCAGTGACGGCAATTTCACGTTTGGTAATATTTTTTTATAGCCATGATAAAATAGTGTTAACCAAGAGGGACTTTTTCTTATCCCCATGGTGTACCCAAAAAGATCCTTCCATATGAGCCAGCACCGTGGACACATGCACGTGTTGTCCCTGCACAAGCCCAAGTGACATTGCTCCAGGTATGACACGAGGCTGTGTCCTGAGATTTACAAATCCAGTTTCCAGAAAAGGGCATGTCTCTACCCAGAATGTGCCACGGTCTTTCAAGCTCCTATCAGCACCGCCGAGTGTGTAGCACATCAAAAAAACACGGCCTGGTATTTGTCCTGCCTTTCCATACCCATTCAAAATGGGTATTTTTCTCATGCACTGGCCACGGAGACAGGCTGGGGGGAGAGGATCGAGGTGGATGGTTGCAATGGGAGAGAAAAAAGCCAGCAGAGATGGGTGCCACGAAGCGAGGTGCTGCACAGCTTCCTGCCCAGGAGATGATGATGTACAAGACGTGCACTACGCGACGGTCTCCCTGGTCGCATGCGGGCACTGGAGCATCCAGCACCCTCTGGAGGTGCTGTGCATTGCGTGGTGCTGCCCTCTTCCTGGGGCTGACCCAGCATGGCTCCAGCAGCCAGCCGGTGGCGTGTGGCTGTGGAGAAGAGCTGTCCCACTATGGCATCTGCTGGCTTAAAAACCCTACTGAGACAAAATGAACACTGGCCTCTCCGACACTGATGCTTTTAGCTCCTGGGACTGACACCTCCGGTGCATGTATAAGTCATGGGGTCTTGTGGGTCTTTAGTAAAATGACAAGTGAGCATGATAGTTCTGTTACAAGTCATACATTTGGCCTATGGAGTTATTTCAGGCTTCTGCACTCTAAAATTGTCCTCACAGCCTGAAATCACATCTCAAACAGAAATAATAACCTCCAGTCTCTCTGATCCCTGCGTGCTCTATAATAAAAAAGCGGTGACTCCCCAGAAGTGTCATCCCAGCAGCAGCACAGCCGCTTCCCAGGACCGCTGGTGTTTCACAGGTGAGATGCAGTGGTGGGAAAGTTTCCCACACGGATCAGACTCAGTAAAAGTTGCACTTAGTAATTTTTTTGAGTGCTGCCTGGCTGGACAGGGGGGATTGATCAGCTCCTGCAATCTGAATCTTTCAGAGGAAAGCATGAATGGCTCTCCGTGTTGCTTGTTCTTTGATGTCTTTTGTCCCCATGCAGCATCTCGCTGTGAATCCTGGTGATTTCAGAGGGAGGTTCCTAGTGCCAAACCTGCAAGTTTCGTGACTCATTGCAGACAGTGACTTTTCTGCCTTTGACTAGTGCGTTCACCCCCAAAGCTGAGCCTATCTGGAGAAGATTTTCCACTGCTTGCAAGCCCCTTTGAAGAAGTCATAACCAAAATCAGTGGGGACAAAGCAGTCGTACCCCCTCGTCAGCAAAAAAAGCAGAATTTGTCTCATCTCCCTCCGAAGCTCACAAACATGTGCTCTGTGGGCTGTGCTGCAGCGTGGCTCTTCTGCTTGTGCAGGTTGTTTTGTTTCCTGTGGTGTCTGTGTTGCAGTTGAGGCAGTTCCACGAACCTTCTGTTTCTCCCAGGGCTGTTTGCATGGCAGGTGTTTGCTGTGATAAAATATTGACGGGGAGGAGGAAGGAAGGCTTCATTCTCTGGCTGCCTCTTTCTCTCTCTCTCTCTCTCATTATTTTTCAGGTGGGATGTATAAGAAGGGCCTCTTTTTGATGTAAAATGAACCGAGGTTAAGATGCAGAACCTGGGGAATTTCTAGGATTTGAACATAGCTATAGTTTGGTGCAGCTTAGGATAACTCTGTTAAATCCCTGTCTCTGATGGAAGTCAGAACCGGATGCTTCCAGGCATGGATGCTTTGGGCATGGATGGAGGATGGCAGAAGATGCAGTGGGCTATGAGACGTCCCAGGATGCGTGTTGGGTGTAGGACAGCACCTGGGTAGAGATGACTGGTGTGTGCTGGTGACCGGGATGTCCCTGCAGCAGAGGGAATGTGGCCGTGTCTGTCACTGTGCTGCCCCACCGATGCTGCTGGCCTTCAAATGCCCCAAAATACAGCACTGTTCCCACTCCACTCTTGTCCTTGTCGGTGTCATGAAGCTGTAAGAAAAGTGGTGAAAATGATGATGAATGGAGAGCTGGAGGGCTGGGGCAAGAAACCATGCTTGCTTTCATTTCAGACTCATTGCGTTGCTGCTTTGTAGTGCTCAGCTCATCCCTCTTCTGCTTTTTTCTCAGTCTTTCTTCCAGTTCTGATTTTCTGCCCCAAGACCCAGCAGACCAAGGCTTTGCCAGGTAGAACTAAAGATGAAGCAGAATGCACATAAGGTGTTTTTTTTTTATTCAACAGAGACTATTTAACACCAACTTGCAAATAAGAGCAATTCTCCCCTTGGAGCTGCAGGTGACCAGTTGAGAAGCTTGGATCTCACCCATCCTGTTTCTCCTTTTCTTCCTGCAAAGTATGTGGGATGTTCCTTCTCCCTTCCCAAACAAGAATAAGCCCTGCTGCTTCTGGTCCAGCTGCTGTGTGGGCATTGAGCAGCATCAATGTGACCATGGCGAAATCAGGAATGAAGGGGATGAAACGATGTAGGAGGAGTGCAGGTCTTAGAGGTCTCCTCCAGCAGGGAAGAAGGGACCTGGATGCGATGAAAGCAAAGTTGAATGTGGTTTGGGGAGAGCTGTGGAAGTGAATTGGCGGGTTGCACACATCAGAAAGGCCTCCCAGTGAGCCCAGTAAAGCTCCTATGGGTGGCTGCATCCGTTGGGTGCAGGCTGCCCACCCACTGCTGGGCTTGGGGCCTGGTTTGGCCTTTGGTGATGGTTAGTAGTTCTTTGTTCTTTGTTGGTTGTTTTTTTCTTTTTTTCTTTTAAATAAAAAAAGGAAGAAAAAAAAACACACAGCCCTGCTTTTGTCTTAATTGAAACAAAAACAGGAGGTGAGTGCCCCAGAAACATCGCTGTGCGCGAGCCTTAAGTGACTGTGGTTTTTGTTTTTAGCTAGCTATTACTATCTGATGAACCGTTTCTGGTTTTGTTTTCCATTTTTTCTTTTTCTGTTTTCCCTACATGAAAGCAGCCAGAATATTTCTGGCCAGTTTGTGACTTTGCTCTTCCTGGCTCTTGCTGTTAGCAGCCGTATTCATGCTCGGCGTAAGCGAGCGTGCTCCGAACCCATGCCAGCTCTGGCTGCGCCCCCCAGCAAGGACGTTACAGGGCTCCGGAAGCCTTCCTTCTGGTGTAGCTCCTTCCGAGAGCAGTGCCGGAACACACCCAGGTCTGATGTTCGTACTGACCGATGGACGTGACGTGGGTGAGGGCTGCAGGCTGCTGTACCGAGTTGGCAGGGCTGGGTTTTCCCAGCGTAAGGTGCTGCCAGTCCCCTGGCCTGTCTGCTGAGGGATAAATAGGTGCTCAGCCCCTTAAGGCTGAAGAGAGATGTACCTGCACTCAATGTAAAGATGCAAAATAGTATCCGATACTTGGGCTTGGACTTTATTTTTGGTCATCATATCGAACACTTCTACTTCATATTTTATTTCCTTCCTTTTTCTTTACCTCCGTGCTTGTTGATCATGACTGCTTATGTGCTGTGCTGGCTGGGAACGAGTAGCACGAAGCAGCAGTATTGTCAGAGCCAATTCCCCCGTGTTGTTTCAGCTGGTTGCCGTTCCAGGCAGTATGGGCTTTTAATTTGTATCATTATGCAGACGTCATGGCTTCTGCTGTTGGGGTGATAGGAGTTTCTTCTGAAGCTTCACAGCACAATGGTTATTTCCAAAAGAAAGGCATTGAGTTAATTGGCCTGACCAGGTACAGCAAATCCTCTAGCACAGGATTACATTAAACTACAATGATGTGACTGCTTGGCTAAGTTGGCATGTGGGTTTTGAGAGTAAATCCTAGAGCATAGAAAGAAAAATCAAGTCCTCTAGTTGGAAAGTGGGAGATACATAGTTTCTTCAATATTCTGCTATTAAATTATGGTAACAAGGGGATACTCTTCACCTTTTGCCCCACTGCAAGCGTAGATCTTGTAGAGAAGGGGGCCTAGCAGCTTTTGCTGATTCATGACAGCAATATCCTGGCTGGGGTTGCCCTTCGTACAAGAAGACTTGATTCTCCATAGCCTCGCACAGTCCTTAAGCCATAGCACCAAACTACCAGGGTAATGAGACACAGATTAAAAGCATGTAAGCCCTGTCTAAACTTTCATTCCAGCATTGCCAACAGCTGAAGGCGAAATGATTCTTAGTTTAATGCTTCTGACACTTGGTTGTGGTTTTTGCCTTGGCCTTATTCTGTTGAGGATGTGCTCAGCGTTAGTCATGACTCATGACTGGCAATGAAGTACGCTCAGAGAGAAGCCACGTGTCAGGCTGTTGGAAGTGCTGCTGATATCATGCTTCCGCCCCATCTTTGTGTTTCCGATAGTGTGTCTTGCTGGAGCAGTGCCACAGAGCCCACCTCTGTAGTTTGAACACAGCAGGGTGTCTTCTCCGTCCTGCCCTCTTGCTAAAGGTCAGGTGAACACCTTCTGTTGGCTTCGTTTGCTCTCACCCTTAAGAGATCCCAGCTCCTGTTGTCACTGGCATCTCTTTACGAAGAAGAATCGTATCTATATGTTATCAGATGAATGGGAGAACATTTCTGATAAGAATGTAAAGACAAAGTCCTTCAGATAAGATTCTCTTGAATTATGTGGCCCCTCTGCAAGTAGCTTATTCTTTAAGGTTTTCAGCCACAGTTCTCACTTGATACAAACTGAAAGTCCTTGTGCATCAGAGTAGCAGCAGATGTCAGCTGAAGGACACGCTGAGTTGCAGGCAGTTTGTGTGCCAGGAGCATGGGCCAAGTCTGTAATTGTGAATGAAGCTCCTGTGTGACTGTGATCCTTCTGTCTGTTCACAAATTGCATGCTGATGCTGTTGCGTTTTGCTGAATGTGCTTGCCTGGAGGCATTGTTTAAGGAGTAGCTTTATGTGCCTGAATCCCAACCTGTTGGTTGTTCGCAAGCAGCTTGACTTGGTTAATTTTTGGTTTTCGGGTAACTGCTTAGCAGCTGAATAAATGAATGCTCACTCCAAGTGCTTGCAAGAAGGAGCTCGGAGCCAACATGAATGAGCAGCCTCAAGCACTGCTCTGTGTCCTGACAGCAGTCCTGAACTACACCAGGAGTGGTTACAGCAGAGTCACTTCCTGGAAAGGAGAGAAGAAAATAGTTAGTTTTAGTAAAAAAAAAAAAAATTACAATCTTGTAGGGTGCCATTTTTAAAATTAGTTAAGGTTCCTGCTGCAGCTCACCACTTCCGTGGCCCTTACTGGCCTCTGGTCAGAGGTGTGTGGCTGATGGGTGCCCCAGGCAAGCTCATGGCTGGGGGTCATCACTGACAACCATGGAGGGTCTGAACTGGCTCAAAGCAGCAGTTCTGTTCCTATGACTGCTTATACAGTTGCCAGGAAGCTTCTCTTTATGGAAATACCATTTATTAGAGCAAAAAGACATGTTAAAGAAAAGCAGTGGTACAGCATGTGTGTGACCATCGCGTCACCTGTATGCCCATCCTTGTCTTGCTCACCAAATATTTGACCTTCCTACCTTGGCTGGGTCCCATCTTCCTCGCGGCCACCGATGTCTGTGTCTGGCCGACACGGCTCTGATCGCTTTGCTCACGAACTGCTCATCCCCTGGCCTCAGGAGCTGTGTCTAAAAGCTACCTGAGCTGGTCTTTCTCCTCTTCCTGGGACAGTGGCACGTCTTAGTTCTCAGTAGCTCTCTGATGTGTTGAGGCATTAGCCCTGGTTCACGCTTGGTGCCCTCTCAGCTGTGATCCAGAAGCACGTAGTGCTCTTGTAGTTCCTTTCCTGCTTGTTGAGGCTGGAAGGATGCTCCCTGAAAAGGGAACGGATGGCAGCACCCACATTGTTTCAGCCACTGCACACCCAAAACACTTGAAGCTGTCACGTGCAGATCTCTATCCTGCAGTTCTGTCGCGTCCCGTAACCACTGTCTTCCTCTTTGATAGCGATCTCGGGAGCGCAACGAGCTAAATGCAAGATCTGATCGGAAGGGGCTGTGAATTCCCAGTCAGGGAGGATCTGAGGCTTAAAAGACAATTAGCTTTTATACCTCCGTGTATGGCACGTGGCTCAGGACCAGCATGGGGCTGAGAGGGCAGCGTTTCAGTGTTGATTTAAGCCTTTCCATGAGGCATAAGATTTTTTTTGCAGTGATACTGTTAATTTAGCAAGCCCCTCGAGTGACTGCTGCCCTCTGATCAATATTAGTGTGACTTCATCCCCTCGGGCTGGCCGATCAGTGTTGGCATCAGGGAGTTTTAGCAGAGGCAGTGCATCCGTTTCCAAGCAGAGATGAATAATAAACTGAAGAATGAAATGGTGTTGGACCTGGCGAGCATGGGAGCTCTTCCGGGCCGTGGTGCTTCCTCCCTGGGGTTTTGTTTCAGGTGAGCTCGTGGCACAAGCCAGTCAGCTGGGTGACATGAGCTGGGCTCTGGCTTGGTTAGCAAAGACTACGAAGAGCAAATGCATGGCTTATTTATGCAGCCTGGTGTGACGGGATGCCACACAAAAGCTAAGCTGACGGTAATTAGAACAGATCCCCGCTCAGTGACCCAGAGAAAAGTGAGCACTCTGGAAGATAATCATGAGTGAGAGAGGCAACACAAAACAGAAATGGTGATGGTTACAATTTGAACGAGAAAATGAGCTCCTAAAGCAAACTAGCTCCTGGAAATCCCATTAATGCTGACAAATATCCAGCTCCAGGATTCTGGAAGCATCACAGTGAACATCTGCTCAGGTAAATAGAGGACAAATCCAGTTTCTGTTTGAAGGTGCTGCCGGCTCTTCTGGTGGAGTTGAGTCTGTTAATACCAGCTGCCTGTTAAAATCGCTCGCTATCATCACAGCGCTAACAATTATAATGTTCTCCGTGGTTGGGGATTAGTGAACACCTGGTTCCCCCAGCATCGCCGGCAGCGCAGCACAATAACCGTGCCTGCGACAGCAGCACTGAGGATAGCCCCCGGTCGTGGCGTTAAGGATGATAGATTACCAAAGAGCTGTTATGGTTTTGAGCCCTCTAAAATGGGCGAGGTTCCAGTAAATTCAGGTCTGAATGCTGCTGTCACATGCTTGCTGCTCAATCCAATGATTTCTGGTCAGGTTTTAAATCTGAATGAATTTTGGTTCTCTGATGTTTCTTGAAAGGCTTTTGGACTTATTTGTTTGTTTTTAATGAGGAGGCCCAGCTCATGAGGTGCAAAAAGATCTCAGAGACCCTTTCTGAAGATGGCTCTGATTGCACTCGCCTGAGTGGAGGAACTGACTCAACATCTCCATTTCGTAGGTAGGCATCCGGCACAAATAATTTATAGCCATAAAAATAGCCCTGAGAAGGAGCCCTGCTCATCCAGGAATGCTGGGGGGGTCGGGCTGACTTTGGGTTTGGCAGTCCTGGTGACTCTGAGGTCTGCACGTGGGCTCTGACTTCTGTGAGGATAACTGGAGCTGCAAGGGAGACCTGGCTTCTCCATGCTTGTGTTTGGAGCCTTGCCTCTCCCATCCCTGGTGATACAGCTCAACATGAGCTATAAAGGGTGAAGTTTCGCACTCTCATGGCTGAAAATAATGCCAGCTTGGTCTGAGTTGCCTCCTAGCCAGAGAATGAAGCTGTGGAGCGAGTGAAGAGACATTGCCGGGCGGCGGCCGGGCAGAAGGTTGCAGGCCGCTCCCTGTGTGCGGGGCTGGCAGGCCCCAGGGGCTGAGCCCGGTGCTCTTCCAGGGTTTGGGTTGAGTGCGAGGTTCATGAGTGAAGGAAAACAGTGTTGTGCTGTTTTTTTTCCCCCAGATGGTTACAATTGTCATGGGGCTGGGGGAACCTTTCACTCAGAGGAAGATTTCAAGCCATGAAATGGCTTGAAATGGCAACCCAGTGGCTGGAGCAGACTGGATGTGGTCACCATGAGCCAAAGCCAGGCCAGGATGGGGACATGGCACCAAAAGCAACATCATCAGTTTGAAAAGGACTGCAGTGGAAAGACATTTGAGCCGCTCTGGGATGCAGCTGCAGGGAAGTGAGAACAGGTGTCATTCCAGGGGGTTGTTGGTGGCCTTTTGACAGAGATAAAGTGGATGGTGCAGCCACGTCACCCCTGATAAGGGGGGTGACAGCAGCTCTGCACTGCATCCCAGCTCACACTGGGCAAGGTTGTGCATCTTGTAGAGCATCTCCAGACCTGTTGAGCCAGGTCCCTGCAGGCTGTGGTGGCCATCCCCAGGGGCCCCAGCATCCCTGCATAGTCGCACCCCATGGGCTTTCTTGGAGAGCTCCAGGACAGCCTGGTTTGGCCACCTTGGCCAGGAGCAGCGACCCAACAGTGACGGTCATGGGGCTGACCTAACCAGGACAGGTGTATGCTGTTAGCGGGTGAGAGCTCCTGCCTGGGCTGGGAACAGTGTGGCTGGAGCTCAGTGTGCAGAAACCAGCTCAGAGGGAGGCAGGTGTGGTCACATCCATCCCTGGAACAATGCGGGCTGTGTCTTTAGGACCTGACGCTGTCCCTGTGCGGGCACCTGATATCCTCCAAGGGGATTTCTGCCTGCGGCAAGACTCCAGGATTTCTCCTTTGTCTCTAACAGCTCCCCAAAGGCAGTGGGGCGGGGGGGGCAACCTTGTAGGATGGGAGAGCTGGAAGAGAGCCTACTGATTTTCTAAGATTTTATTGTTAGTAGGATTCATTTATTTTTTTTAAGTGCACAAAATGTTTGAGAAGCACCAGAGGTGGGATAGGACCCAGTGCACGTGGCGAACAAAGCATGTTGGCGAGTCCCTTGTCTCCAGGCTGGCTGACAGCCCTCTGTTCTGGCTCATTTTTGGTGTCATCAATCACTGGTACCTAGACAGCAGCCTCGTGGTGCCCTGCCTGCACCGCGGAGCTCATTGAGTGACCTATTAGTGCTTCCAGTTAATTCTGGTGACATATTTATAGCACAGAGATCTACAGCACCGATTTCCTACAGGACGCATCATGGTTTGACATCAGATTAAGTTATAGAGTACCCTTTCCTGGCTGGATCAATGGGTAGAGTCAAACAGAGCCTTGTCGACATGCAGATGAGGAGGATTAGATTTAAATCAGCAAACGTCACTAATGGCTGTTTTTCCAGCCAAGGGAAGAATAGGCAGGGAAAAATTTCCATCATTAATAATTGAAGTTTATAGAGGGGAAAAAATGAACGTATCGTATACCGCTCCTGAAGATAACAGGGCCCCGCTTTTGCTGATAATTCTGTCTGGGAGAGGAGCACTAAAAAATTACCGTGATTATGACTGGGTTTCTGTATTTGTTATGAATTTTCTGCAGTCAGGGAATATTTTAACAAATGCCCTTTTATACAAGAGCTGAAAATTCTATCAGTAGCCCAAAAACATCCCCAGAAAAATATGGACAAAGTCGTTGGAAGTGAGAGTGGGTATAGTTTGCCAAAATGAGGAGAAAAGTAAATTCTGGTATGGACTTTGTAAAGCAGGGTGGCTGGGATGGGTCGGGTGGCCTGGTGCCCAGCGTGATGGGTGTCGGGTGCCAGAGGGCACCGTGAGAGAGCTTTGGTGCTCTGAGAGGCTGGCCTTGCCCAGGGCTTAGTGAAAGACCTACGGAAACAATAGCAAAAGAGCTTTTAAATGTATTTGTAATGGAATAAAAGATCCAAAAACTATGTTTCTGCATGCCTGAGAAAGTTGTCTGTACTTTTTTACACTTTCAGCAAAGGGTCCCAGTGGTAACACCGGGTTTATGTTTGCAAGCCATCCCTGCTGGGCTCGCTGGCGGGGGTCCACTTTCCCATCGCATGCCCATGAAACATTTCGGTCACTCTTCATCGCTGCTACACTTTACGCTGCTGATAATTTCTCCAGACTGCAGAGCACTAGAGGTCGTGGTGCTCTGCAGCGAAGTTCTGTGCTTCGCACTCACGCTCGCTCGGCACACGAGAGCCTTAATCCCAGCAAGTATTCAAATAACGACAGGTCATGTAAATCGAGCAGGAAATAATACATGAAAAGAAGTGAGCATGAATTTCTAATTAACTAAATTTGCAACTGGTACATAGAAGTTAAAGGGCATGTGATTTATCACCTGTCAGTAAAAATATTGGTAATAGCTCTTGCTTTCGGTGCCGTGGTGTGTGCACAGCTCCGCTGCGGAGCTAAAGGGCACCTGATTTATTGCCTGACACCAACCATGCTGGTTAGAGCCATCACGGCCTGGGCTGGCAGAGAGGCTGTGTTCCATTTTCACCAAAAAACCATTTGCTGCCTTGCTCCTTCCGGCAGAGATGGGTGCAAGATGTTATTTCAACAAATCTACAATTTTCCTTTATTTAAGAGCTGATTTTGCCCAGTTGAAAGGGAGGTCAGGAGACAGAACAGCAACTGGTCTGGATGGGGCAGGATGAGGTGATGAGCCTGGTGACTCCTTGAGGGGGTGGGAGCTCTTCCCTTTGTGTCTGTCCCAGGGCTGTGTGTCTGCAGTTGGCCAAAATTGCCATACTAGCCTCCCATTTCATATTCACAGTTCATAGCCTTTGCCTAAGCATTTGATTCGTAATGGTATTTAGGCACTAATAGGGCTCAGTGGTAGCTAATCAGATCCGCAAATTGTTGTGGATGCATGGTTGACTTAAATCTACATTTTTTTGTGCCTGGAAGTTTAAGTGGGGAAGCTGAGAGCAGGCTGTAGGCTTTTTTTCTAGTCGTCTTCCCTGGATATTGGGAACTTCGGTTGTGCTTGTTGACCTCAGCGGAGCTTAGACTTTAGGTATTTATGAAAACTGGGTCCTTTTTACTGCTAGCACAAAAACAAGCAACCTCCCACAAGCCGTGTACTGTAGTGTAGGTAAAACCAGCCTGCTGGGTAGAAGTGTCACCAGAAAATTTAAATTAATTGGTTTTGATGCAGAAATTTCAGTGCAGTTTTGACATGACCAAACGAACCCAGGTGTCTCCATGTGTCAGATGCTGGTTTCCAAAGGGCCCATGTAGAAATCCACAGGAGCCAAGCGTTCATTGCACAGGGACAGATTGGCCAAACTGTCAATAAATAAATACTCGCACGTCACCTCCTATTTTTGTGCCTGTGTTTTCCTCTTTTGTGACCCAGTAGACTCAAGGAAAGTTTTGAGTCGTGTATACTTTCCCTGAGCCGTAGATGCTTTCTGAGAAACAGCAGCTAAAAGTGGAGCAAATGAGTTCCTGCTTTCTGGGGAGCCCAGGCTGCCATGGAGCTCCTGTCTGCCACGGAGCTGTGCTGCTGGAGAGCTCTGGGTGCAAAGTGGTTCCTCCTTGCTCCTCGCGACCTCCAACCGTCGCAGGACCCTTTGGTAGCCCATCACCTTCCTGGGGCCAGTGAGAGCTGCCACAACTTCTCCATCAGAACTGGCGATGGGTGCTGTAAAAGCTCGGTCTGAGAGGGGTGTGAGAAGCAATGCTAACACCCTTCGTGTGCTTCGGGCCCACCGGAACGCAAGCCCATTGTGTTCGGATTGTTTTTTACCTTTACGAGTTAAGATAGCAGGGGGTTTGTGTGTTTGATGTGATGGGTTTTGGAGTGTACAGGGTAAAACACTGAGAACTTTTCTAAAAATGTTTTTGCGTGTAGTTGCTGCTGTTGGTTGCATCAACAAGAGAATCAGTAAGAAAGCTCTATGGACCACAAAAACCTCATTACATAATGTCTGGAAACGCAAGTCATACATGAATTCAAGTAAGAGGTGCAGTAACTCGTGAGACTCTTGAGGATGGAGAAAACTGACTTTTAAGTGTGTGTTCATTACCAAGCTTGAAAAATCTCCAAACCCAATGCCGAGTAGAAATCGGTGCTGACTGGAAGGGTTGGTTGCTGAAGCCGATGCTTTCAGCTGAATCAGTTCCTGGATGAGGCCTTCAGAAAGCCCTCAGAGGATGAGCAGAGTCTTCAGGCGGTGGGAAGCCCTAGGGTGTTCTTCACCTTGCTTTTGCCCCTTTAATAAAATTAAAGCCCTGAAATGTCCCACAAAGGGCAAGGAGTGAAGCCCTACCTGCTCGTGTCCTGCTTCTCTCCAGGCTCTCTGCTGCAGTCCTACCCTGTTAATTCTGCTTTTTTCATCTGATTATTAGGTTTGGTTCTCCTCCTCCCCAGGACCCGGTGCATGTGTCAGATATAATTGCTCCAGGTTTTTCTGAAGTTTTTTGTCTTCCTCCTCCTGTTTCCCTATGTTCCTCTCCTGAATGTTTTGCAAATCTGGGCAATTATCAGTGCTTAGATTTCCTTCTAGCAAGGAAAACACTCCATAAACTTTAACTTTTCTAAATAAAAGCAAGCATCCTGTGAGGCCTTTCACGTGGTCAGGGTCTCAGAGGGGATGCAGGAATGAAAAATGGGCAAGGCAATAGGATCGTGCTTCTGCTTCTGCTGAAGGGTGGGAGGAATGAAGGTGACGTGCTTCTTTGACAGGGACTGCTTTGTGTACCTGTGTAATCTGTTGATGGGAAAATTAAATCACTTACTTCTCCATCGTCTGTGCCATTGATCTTGGAGTCATTAGTGGAAGAACAAGCTGTCACAGTGACATGTCCCCCGCCTCGCACAGCCGTCACGGAGGAGAACGTGCATCAGCAGATGCTTTTATTCGCATGAGTCAAGTATGGGTTATGCCTGTCCAAAGGCTGTGTTAATTACAGGGGGTGGGGGGAGAAAGAGAGGAGTTGTAGAAGACTCTTCAAAATTGTGTTTAATCTTCCCGACTGCTAATTTCTCCCAGGTTTCTGGTGGGTGTCTCCCATGCAGCAGGGGCTGCTCCGCCAGGATGTGTGGCTGGCTCCAGTGGATGGAAGCGGGCTGAGAGGAGACTCTGTGCTCGTCTGCATACACATGTGTGTGTGTGCACACATACACTTACATATTTATGTGTATGTATAAAAAGTGTGGGTTTGGATTTGTGTGTGTGTCTGTGTGAATGTATGTATAACTTCAACATTTTAGCTCTGGTCAGCCTTCCTTACTGGGTTTTCTGATGGTAGAAACAATGTGCATTAGAGATGCAGATAAAAAGGAAAATTTGAAAGTCTATTGCAAAATTTAAGCAGTGATTTATTTAAACATTTGCTCTATAACTACAGTTTGAAACGACCTTATATTTTTAGGTAGAAGCGATATTTTTTTCCCCATCAACCAGCTGTGTATGTATTTCCCGACATCCCTTCTGAGCACACCTGTGAGGTAGAATTGCTGCCCTGGTCTGCACTCGCCTCTGCACAGGGTATTCAGGATTGGATCTTCCACCTGTTTTTCCGTTGTTTTATTGTTTTTAATCGCTAAGCTGCATGGACAGATGCAGTACCAAAAAGCATGGACTCGCATGCACGTTGCGAGCTGCCCCTGCTCTTACACTTGTAAATCTTTCTCTGGGTTATGATTTATGTAAATGGAATGTGTTGGGTGCCCAAAACTCAGCCCCATGGTCAGGGTTTTGCCATGGGAAGCGGGGCTGGGAGCTGTGAACACAGAGCTTGGCCAGGAGGGGTAAAGAGAAGGGCAGATGAAAGGAACAGCACTTCTACGCTTACTGTAACTCCAGTTCGCTTTCCTATTTCATTAATTATTGTTTTGTCATGTTAGGAGCCTGGGGAGGAAATATTAATCACAGGTTTGGCTGAGTGCTATTTCAGTAAGTAAATTAATTGCAGGCGGGAAGCTCATTTGCGTGGATATTCGGCTCCGTCCCACTGCCGGCAGGGAGCTGCCGCACGTCCCAGCTATCGGGGCTGGGGAGGGGGCTCCAGGGCAGCTTTGCCCGGAGCCACGGATGGGGTCTTGGCTGAAGATGCCTTTTCAGGATCCCCCGTTTCTCCATGACTGAAGGCTATGTGCACAGGGAGGATGGGGATGGTCCCCATGCCCCCTCCAGGCCCCTTATCCCCTGTTGCAAAGCTCCTTTGGCCCCGTGCTCGCTTGCAGGAGCCCGTGCAGGAGGAGCGGGACAGCAGGCAGGGAAGAGCAGGGGCCTCTTGCTCCTGTCCTCTCCTGTTGCTCCTGCCCTCTCCGCTGATCCTCTTGCTCGCAGACCTGCCCTGATCTCCGGTCCCGCAGCCCTTCCCGTGCCTGGGGCTGCAGCAGGGCCCTTTCCTTCCGCACCCCATCAGCGCTGGGGAACTTCCAATGGGACATTTGCATCTTTTTTTTTTTTTTTTTTTTTAATCAAAGCCAGCATTTCTTTCTCAAGGGAGAGAGCCCTGAGGTAGTTTGGATTAATGGCACGCAGCACGCTCTCCCCCCGGGATTATTCCCTCCCTGCCTTAAAAGCGGGTGAGGAGCTGCGTGGCTGCACGTGGATCAGAGCAGTTACATCTCAGCCGCTAACAGCAACCCCCCAGGTGTTCATTTCAGGAGAGGGCTTTGCATCCTCTCTCACTTCTGGAGCCTGTGCCCCCCAGCCAAAAATAAATACCATCTAACTGTTCCTGCTCTGGGTTATTTCTGGCAGCATCGCCAAGTAACTGAATTTCAGAGGGCTGCGTGTGTGTGTGTGTGTGTATAAAACAGTAGATCTCAGCAAGATAATCAATTATATGCAAGAGGAAACCAAAACTTTTTCCATTGGTTTTATCAGATATTGTGGTCAGTCAAGGCAATTCAAAGCAACTCGGAACCCTATTACATTCATTCTTGCTATAATCACTCCATCTCTGTTTACCATATTCAGTTAAAGTGGCTTGTTTGCTACATCCGCTCTGCTGCCAAAATAACCTCATTTACTCTTGCAAACGGCTTCTGTTGCTGCTGCTGTAGTGTTCCTGCATTGCAAATATATTCTTGGCCGCAGTGCTGAGGTTTGGATATATTGTTCTTTGAATCCTGCCGTGGAGTTGATTGGCTGGCATTTTCATTCACTTTCAAATAGCATTTGAATGACAGGGTTTTTTTGGAAACATGGGCTTCGCTTTCACCTGCTGCAGAGCTGAGCAGCCTCTTGGCTTGGGGCTGCTTCTTTCGTGTGCTGCTGTTGTTTTTCTTTTTTGTGGTTGCTGTTGTTTTTGTTGTTTTGCAGGTTTCGTCTTCAAACAGAAAAGTCTGTTAAAAAAAATGTTCAAGTAACTGCTTAATGGAAATTTGGGCCCAAAGTTGGTAGGAACCTGCTAAAACTGTGGCGCTATGTATGCAAAGGAAGGTTTTGCCTGGATGCTGTGCAAGTATTAGCGAGCAGCCCTTGGCTTCGTGGAGCTGTTGTTCAGCTCCTTTCCTCCTGCCCCTTGGTTGTGCGTTCTCCACATGCATGGAGCCCTGCTGTGATGTCCCGGTTTTGTGCACGTTGTTGGGGTGAAGCTGGAGGAGATGTCATGGAGAATGGGGGGGAAGAAAACCTGTCCAAAATGGTCAAAATCTCTGGGTTGGTTGGTTATTTTTCCTACTATCCTGTCTTTGCTATAGCTTAGCTCTTCTTCCTCATCCTGGTGGGCTGCACAAGCCTGGCCAAGCATCACTCAGTGCTGGATGCGTCCAAGGAGGGAGCAGCAGCTGAGGACCGTGGTCGCTTGAGTACAGCACCGGGGAGCGTGGAGCTCTGTCCTGTCCCATCCCACCAGCTGGGGCAGTGGTGGGGCTGCTGCCATGCAGGGGGTCTTGGCAAGCAGTTTGGCCACCCCTTTTGGTGAAGAGCGTTTCTGCTGCTAGTTGCTCCACCGGTGGTGGATGATGCTCTGAAAGCCAAAAAATCGCACGATGCGCCCAGCTTTTCTGGCCAGCTTTCGTGTGCTGTTGGTGCAACCACAGTCACTGTGTCACGATCACAAAACCCAAAACGACACGTGGCAGCTCCATGGTCCCCGTCACCGCACACCTGGGGCAGGCGAGCAGCCAGGATGCTGGGATTTTGTGTCTCCTTGTTGGGCATTTGCTGCTCTATGGCCTTCTGCATCCTCTTTCCTTCCTTCCTTCCCTCCCACCGGTGTTTTTGTCTGTTAGAAAGTGGGAAGCTGGGAGGGTCTTTCTCTGCAGTGAGCGGCCTTTGGCCAGGGATGCTGATGGTGATGCTCAACAAGCTGGAGGGGGAAGACCCCAACCAAGCCAGGTTGCAGGGTCAGAGGAGCTTGGGGACGGGTTGTCACTCGGTGACAGCATCCCTGTGCTGGAGCCAGCTCTGGGCAGAATCCTCACTAGGGGTTATATGGGCTCCCTGGTCCGGGGGAGCTTTCAGCCGAGGCGCAGCATGGCTGGGTGCGCAGGAAGAGCTTTGTCTCCTTGAAGTGCAGGAAATGGCTGTGGAGACAAAGCCCCCAGAACAACCTGAACTAAAGGCAGGTTTCTCATGCTGCTTAGCTCAAATGAGAGTCAGTGCCTCAAAATGTCTTGAAAACACTGTGTTTTTTGTCTTTTTTTGGGGGCGGGAGCGGGGGGGGAGGAGGAGCGAGACCTCATTGGTATAAATCTAAAGCACGAGGTGAATTTGTCCCCTTTTGTTTTCCTATAAGTATTACCTTCTGCTTTGAGATCTGTATCTATTTTTTAGCCTGTTGTGAAATTCTGTTTTCAGTGATCAAAACCTTGATTTGTTTCACTATGACTCGTGTCTCTGACCCAGCCCCAAGTGGGAGCTGTGTCTGCATTACACAACTTGTTATTTGACGGTACGAAACCGAAATTGCAGGACACCAGTTTGTCTGCAGAGGGTTTCTCCTTTCAGCAGGAGCATCGTGAGGCATCTAAACGGCTGTGCCGCAGAGGAGCCTCCTTGTCCCCATTTCACATCAGGGGAAGCCAATGTCCTCTAAATGAGTCCGTTTTGGGCAAGATGGGAGCAGCTGCTCCCCAGGCAAGCTGTCCTTCCTGGCCACATGCCCCTGCAGGGCAGGAGCATCCTGCATCAGGTGCCCTCTGCTGCTCCAGGGCCTCTGTTTCCCATTTTCCTCCCCTTGTTTCCCCATCTCTCGTCTCTAAGAAGGGATGTGCAGTGCTGAATTCAGTACCTGGAGCAAGCTTGGGCTGACAGTTTGGATAACAACATTACAGTGTTTTCTCTGTTATTTTCTGGCCTGTTATTTTTGCACTCTATCATTTTGCTATTGCCGTGCTTCCAGTAGAGGTTTGCTTGGGGTGGTTGACGTGATAGTTGGTCTTATTGCTTAATGTTCAGTTAATTCAAAACCTGCTGAAGTCTAGAAGGATTTCAAACAGCTCCTTCCTGCGTGCATTTGTCATCTTAGAGTTTCTCCTGCTCTGATGCTGCCTTCTGCTTGGTTAGGTGGCTCTGCAATTCCCAAGACTTCCTCCTTTGTAATTAACCTAAATAATGTCCTTTTCATCTGCAAACTTTGTTTCCCTATGCAGCCTAGTTTCCAGGTCATTAATAAAGATATTAAGCAACAGGAGCCCTGGTTAAATGCTTGTGTTGGTGTGTTGTTAATTATTCCTGTCTTGAAAAATGAGCAGCTTGCTTAGTCTTGGAAGGCTCTTTGGCTCTCCTCAGCAGCAGGTCAGTGTACAGCATCACACACACATAAACCCCATGTAGGTTAAACCAAAGCACAGCTCCTTACGGGAACTCTTCACATGGCTGAAATCAGTGTTATGTTCATTTAAGTCAGTTCCTCGCAGAATAACCACATTTGCATGAAATTTGGAATTCAGTTTAAAGCATCCGTGCCAATGTGAGCTGGCTCACCCTCACGTAACTGCAGCCTGAACGAAGCAGGGCTCGCCTTCACCGGGGGCAGCCGGGCTGACCTCTCCATGTGGCCGGATGCGTTGTCCCCCATTCTTTCGCTGTCACTTGAGATCATCTACGAGTCGTGCAGAGACCTTGCTCAGTGCCTGTTGCTGACACAGGGGCTCCAGCGCACCTGGCTACACTTCTGCCTCGCTCTGCTTCCAGCCCTGCTGCTCCCCTGCTCCTGGCACAGCTGTCGCAGCACGAGCTCCCTTCTCCGGGCTGAGGTTGTGCTTTGTGGGGTTCTGAGCAGGGCTCAACTCTGGGATGTGCCTTGCACCAGAGATGCTGCAGTTGGTGCATTGACTCATAGCTCGAGTGCTTGGAGAGGGAAAGTTAAAAATGATCTCTGTGGCATGCGTTAGGGGTAGCATGGGATGAAGCTGATGAAACGCTTCCCTAAGTCTTGTCCTGATGGGATGTTTGGGGTGGGTGGTGGGAATTCAGCACCCTGGGGCTGTGCAGGGCTGCCCCTTCCTCTTGCTCACAGTTCTAGGACAGCAGAAACCCACCAGGAGGGAGAAAGTGAGCCAAGCTTCTGGGTCCAGGGGGAAACAATTAAATGCACTTGGGTGTCATGCGGGGCTGGGGGAGGCCGGTGGGCAGCGTGTCCCTGTCTGCTCTGAGACCCAAGAGATGGATGGAGGGAAGAGATGCTGCTGAGCAAAGTGCTGGTTTCTGCACTGCCTGCAGTCAGTGTTTCCACGACAGATGAAACTCCAGCCCCATCGGGCATCAAAGGTAAATGCAATTTGCACATAAAGTGCTTGCTTGGGGTTGTCTGCGTCAGCACTCGCAGCGTCCTTCTGATCTGACCAGGCTGTGTGTTGTTTCCACTGTGACTTGCAAAGATTTATACATGCATTTTAGGAAAAACAACAACACTATTTTTCAAGAAATAGAAACTATGAGCTTTCTGCTGTTTGGGAGATTCATTATGTTTTTTCTAAAGGAACCAAACTTGTTTTGCTTTCCAGTGAGCACACAAGTGTCCGGTCCCACTCACCGACTAGAGGAGGTGATTAATTCATCTGTTTTTGTAGTCAACAGTGTAACATGGTCTGGCTATACATAACTGCCCTGCAGCCTCGCCAGGGCTACATTATGAGGCACAATGGAGCCTATAATTAGGAGGTGGAGAAGGTGCTGTACATGCAGCTTTAGAGAATTGCAGAGGAACTGAGGGAAACAAGAGATTATGGCCAAGCAGCCCAAATTAAATGTTTTCACCTCTCCAGGATGCTTAAATCTTTATAATACAAACTCAAAGAAAATCTTGGTCAGTGTGGTGGAGTTTAACCCATGCAGTCTGTGGCTGTTGTAGTGCTTGGCACTGGCACAATTCCTGCTGCTCCCTGCGCATCCAGAACAAGGAGGCTTCTTTCTCTTGAAAGTTGAGAAAAATTTGCAAGTGGAAAAATGCATCTCTTATAGAGATGCAGCTGAAATATAACCACTGGAGGGCCTGATGCCTTGGCATGACTTCCACAATTGGGATGCAGAGTGTTCAGTGGAAATCACTCTCTCCCAGTAAATGGTTTTGGAGAAAGCATGAGAGAATAACGCAGTTTGTAGGCAAAGGTAATTTTTAGGTGTCTCACTGAGACAGTAGGGTCCCAGTCTCTGGAAACACCTGTTTGAAGAGGATTTGGGGAAGCATCCAAGCTGAACATTTGAGCATCATCTCATTAACGCCCTGGGTCTGGAGGTGAAATGTCATGATCCATTCCTTCAGCTCATCCTTCCCTGCTGCAGAAGGAGCACAGCACCTCTGGGGAAGCCTGCAAGGTGGTACCCACCATCTTTTACCCATGGTGGGCATCCCAAGGAGCTGGGAAGCAGCAGAAGTAGGTGCCGCTCTGCTGGTCATTGCCATCGGCATGGTTCTACCTTTGCATTCAAATGCTTGTGGGGAGGCATGTGTAGTGGTACCATATTCCTGCACTGCTGCATGAGGAACAAAAAAATGCTTTTCCAACATCCTCTACCTGTGCCTTGACCAACTTCTTTTGAAAGGCTCTGCTTTGTGGTCACATGTATGGATCACTGCTCTTGTTTGCTCTTTGCTTGGTGGGTCCAGCCTTCCTAGGCTGGATGTGCCTTGGAGGCTGCATTCCCAATCCTGTAGCTCAGGAAAAGATTGCAGCCAATGTTGTTTGTGCTCCATGCAGTTTGCCTGGCTGTGCTGGTTTTGACCAGCAGTTAGGATTAGGTCTCAAAAATGAGAGCATGACCTGGTTCCAGAGGGGATCATCCCTTGGTGTGCTCCTGGTGCACAGCTGGGGTGCAGTGGTGCCGTGAAGCTACCAGTGATGGGACAGCAACCGCTGCTCTGCCCAGCTGGTGCGAATGGGACAGACTGGGAGGCATGCACTGGGGCTGTGTATCCAGCTCGTGCCACCCTTAACCACACCTGGCCTTGCAGCCTCCCTTTGCAGGGGCAGGATCCGTTCCGGGGCTGGATGTGTGCTTTTCTGGAGGGAAACCACTTGTGGGTCACTCCACAGCACCCCTCCAGTGTGCCTGGGGGAAGTGCATCCTGGCAAGGTGGGATGCTGGCCAGGATTTGGCCCTTGGGGTACTTTGGTCCTTCACATGCCATTTGCTCCTCTGCAGGAGGCAGAGGACCCAGCGCAGGAAGAGCCCCATTCACATGAAGAGCAGTGCTCCATAATACCTCACCCAGTCCTTCCCTTAACAGCCAGTGCGTGGACTCCCTGGGTTCCCCACCCCATGGCAAAGCCATCTGGGGGGAATTTCTATACAGAGAAGGGGCAGAGCAGCCATAAATCCTGTGGGATTTGAGGGTGAGGGCTGTGTGAGGAGAGGCAAAGGTGGGAGCTCAGCTCATCAAGGCAGCTTTTACATTTTCCCTTTGTCAGCATGAGTTAATGTTGAACAGGGCAAATGTTCCCCTGCCAGAAGGATCCTAGCAAGACTTTTTATTTGTGAATATATGAATAGCAGGTTTGTAAATATTGCATCTGAACTTATGAATGATCTGACACTGACTGGCTGAAATGAACTCTGTAATTTTATTGTGTTAGATTTAGTAGGTCAGCCATATACATGCCAAGTCAAAATAACCTGGAAAACCTTTCTAGGTCAAACTATTGCTTGAAAAGTTGTCTTTTTTGAGAGCAAGGCCGTAAGATTTTGTGCTTACTCTGGCAAATTTTCCTTCTAACAGTGCAACATGAGCCTTTGGGATATAGAAAATTTGTCATCTCCTAAACTGAGAAGAGCGGAAGAAATGTGATGAAGGTGGTTACTAATTTCTTAGTGTAACTGGACCTTTTCTGGCCATCTCTCTTCTCCTGGGATAGTATATTGGATGTCCCACAGGCAGGATTTTAGGCTAGAAGATGATCATGCAGTCAGCATTGCACTTTGCTGTTTCCAGCTAAAACCTGACAGAAACTCCTGAGTCCAGCAGCAAGCACCACCTCCAACCTACCTATGGAGCCCTAACCCTTAATTGTCATGACATTATTAACCAAAAGGAACTTTTTCATCCCATAAAGAGGCTCGGGGAAGGCTGGCTGATGGGGTTTGCATGCAATGATCATGCCTACTGGAGATGGGATGGGGCAGAGACGTGTTCTGCTAACTGGGGCACCATGACCAGGGGCCAGGTGAGGGTGGGATGTCCAAGGCTTGGAGGACTGAGGACCCTGATGCTGTCATCCCGCACCTCCTACTGCTGCAGTCTGAGTGCACGCAGGTTTCATGCTGCTCAAAGGAAGCCTGTAGTTCTAATAAAAGCTCCGCTGTTCGTGTGGGTTACTTCTTATTTCAGAAAATAAGAAACCGTGGCTCCAAGAAGAAATGAGAAGGGCCACCCTCCACCCTCAGTGTAGTTTTGGATGGAGTGAAGTGCATTTGTCCTGTGGTGCTCGTGGCTGTGCTACTGGGTGTGACTGCATGAGGGCCTAGGGTTGGTGTGGGCAGGAGAGAAGTGGTCAGGCAGACAACACAGAGATGCTCCCTGAGATGGCGGCATCCGCAGGTCCCCAAGCAGAAGCCTCAGTTCCCCTGGCCAAAGGCAAGCCTGCTGATTGCACATCGTGGTGTTTTTGATATCCAGAAAACCCAGAGAGGAACAACCCCAGTTATCAGAATGTGCTGGGGGACACCCAGCTTGGCAGCAGCCCTACAGGAAAGGACCTGGAAGTCATGGTGGACACTGAGTCAAACATGTTGGCCTAAGAAGGCTAACGGTGTTCTCGGCTGCATTAGGGAAAGCACCGCAAGCAAGCTGTGAGGAGCGATCCTTCCCCTCCTCTCAGCACCTGGGGTCCTGTGCCCAGGTCTGGGCCCCCCAGTACAAGGGAGACCTGGACATAGTGGAGAGAGTCCTGAAGATAATGAAGGAACTGGAGCACCTCTCCTGCGAGGAGAGGCTGAGAGAGCTGGCACTTCTTGGCCTAGAAAAGAGGAGGCTCAGGGGGATGTCGTCAACGTCCATAACTGCCTGTAGGGAAAGCGCAGGGGTAGAACTAGGCTCCATTCAGTGGCGCTAGGGCCAGGCCAAGAGGCAGTGGGCACAAAATGGAGACCAGGAGGTTCCTCTGAGCACCAGAAATGCTGCTGGGCTGTGTGGGTGCTACAGCCCTGGCACAGGCCTCCCCGAGAGGTGCTGGAGTCCCCTCCTCGGAGACCTCCAGCAGCCCCCTGGATGTGGGGCTGGGCCCCCTGCTCGGGGTGGCCCTGCTGGAGCACGGCTTGGACCGGGTGCACCCAGAGGTCCCTTCCCACTCAGCCATCCGGTGGTTCTGTGAAGGGTGACCATGCCCCCATCCCAAACCGTGCCCCCATCCTAAACCATGCCCCCACCCCTGCTGCCCTTCAGCTGTGCCCGCCAGGCATGGGGAGGCCCCCCGCAGGCAGGTGCTGGTGCGGGGACCCGCGGCCCTCCCGAGAGCAGCTCGGCCCCAGCTCCACAGGTTGAGGCTGTTGGTTCAGCTGAGCCCGGACCCGCTTGAAGTAGCTTTTGCCATCTCCAAGCAAGTATGCGATCGGCGGTTGCGGTGCCTTCCGAACAATTACAGCACACAGCAGTCCAAATGAAAATGTTTGTTGAAAACAACATGTGCATAATTAAGGCTTAATGAGCCCTTGTCTGTTTGGAATCTGCAATTAGATTTATAATAGAAAATACTAGCAAATGCCAAATAGCTTTAAAAGAAGCCGAGATAAAAGATAATTTTGCTGCAAATCTATAGTAATACTGTAATTTAATGAGCTGGAAGTGGTGCAGAGAAAGACTGTAAAAGCTTTGGACAAGTTTGTATTGTGCATGTTTATCTTATCTGCCCATTCCCCTATCTATAAAGCTGTCAGTCTTGCTTTTAAGTGCATGGAAAAAGGCAGGACTTTGCTAAAATCATGAAGACTCCCTTTGTTTATTTTTTATTTAAGCCTTTAATTAGTTGGATAAAGCTGCTTTTTCTTTTTCTCATCAGCATGCTTTAAACTTCTTGTTAGGGCTAATAATAGTAGTAGTAATAATAATAATAGTAATAATAAAAGGAATGATAATAACTCCAGTCAATTATTTACAGTGAGGCAGGGGCATAATAATAGAGGGGCCTCTTTCTCATTAGTGTCATTGATTTTCATGAGTTTTCAACTATCTTTTTAAACATAGGCAATTGTCAACGCTCAGGTGTACATTTTAACAAGTAAATGTGCATTACCTTCCTGTCCTAATAAAAAAGTTACATGGCAGTAAGATTCACAGGAAAAATTAATATGATGAACAGAGAGGTCTCCAAATCCAGAGAAGAACTGAAATTAGAAATGCTTGGGAGGGAGATGTGTGGATTTTTTATTTTTAATAACCAGGAATCAAGGCTGGGAACTCAGCGGCGGCAGCCTGGGAATGCAGCGCAGCGGCTTTGTCCGACAGACAAACCTCAGCACTTCGCCACATAGGATGTGCAAGGATGTGGTAACACCATGTGTGGAGATACCGTTCAGCTGTGAGCTTATTGCCCATGCGAAACATAGCTGAGCTTGTGCGAACCCAGGCTTTTTCATTTCTTGAGTCTGTGGTGTGTGAAGTCAGGTGCCCGTGCTGCATCCGTGGCTTCTGGCCTTCAGCTCCTGCACAGGTTTGTGCTGGCTCCTGCCAGCATGTGTGTGCACGTTCACAAACCCACTCCCACCTTGCTGAAACTGCCTTGCTGCGTGAAACTGCCTCTTCACAGCGTTTTACCGTTTTCACATCTTGCAAGGCCATGCTGGGACCTGGCAAGCCTGCTCCTTGCCCCAGGCTCCCCATGAAATTGCTCTTCCTGGAGAGGTCAGGATTTTAAGGCTTTGGGAGTGTTTTCCCCCACGTGGCTTGCTTGGAAAACATTGTGTGTTGCCTCCATCTGCTTGGCCCCACAGAGGTGCCTCATGGGGAGGTCCTTTGGTGGTGGAAATCCTGTGCTTCCACCACCGGAGAACCTGGCGTGGCCAGTGGGTGGCAGTGGGGTCCGCTGGGTCCCTGCTTCGGTGCACCCCAAGGCACTGGAAAGGCTTGGAAGGAGGGCTCATTGTTCAAGCGTTAATTGTAATTTTTGGTTAAAGATGACACCATCAGCACAGCCCTGAGGAGGCCTGGTGTGCTATAGGTGGTGGTAGAGCCAGATCTGAAATCCGGCCACCTTTGAGCCTATGAGAGAGGCATATGAATCAGGAGAGGGAGGAGGTCTGAATAAACCTTGGAAAGCAAGCCGGTCCTGTGACATGGAAGGTGTTTGCTGTGTGATTCTTTATTCCTTGTTTATGTTGGACCTTCCAGGCTCTTTCTAGGATTTGGATCTGGTTAGATGATGTACGACACTTACAAAAGATGCACATGGAGTCTATGGTTTAAATAAGGAAGGACCTAATAAGAGAGGGGAAAACATAGAGAGCTGCATTGCTGTGTGAGAAGTGAGTGGTGCAGGCACTCCTAGGCCTCCAGGACGCCCTTCAGAAATTAAATTCCCGTCATCCTTGATTGCTTTGTTTTAGTCTTTAAAGGAAATTGCACTTTTCATTATTATTTTTTTGAACGTGAACATATTCAAGCTTCTAAGCTGCAGTTCTGAAATGGACTGTATTTTGTCAGCCCATTTTTTGCAAGTCATAATATGCACTGCTGCAAGAGTTATTTGCATACTGTTGAGCACAGAACCACCGAAAGCAGGTTGTCACCAGTGCCAAATATTTGTGTGTTGGAAACTCCTCTCTAAATGACTGGTGCAGAGGCTCTGTGATTTCTTTCCCTCCTGACTGGTTGGGTTTGCATAACGCTCCCCATTCTCGCAAAAGTTGCCTTGGAAATCGATTCTTCATCTCCCTTGTGCTTGGCAGCTGGAGAAAACACCATGATCTTGAGTGCTGGGGGACAGGTATGAGATTTTGGCATTAGCAGGGCAGAAACTTCTACTAATGGAAGTGCTAAGTACTGTCTGTGCTTGCAGTGGACAGTGTGTGTGTGCTGGGCTGGGTTCCTGAATGGTCTGCAGGTGGGCAGAAAGTAGCTGCTTTGCTAAGGTAACAGTGGCTTTTGAAATAATTAAACTTGTGAAGGGCAGTTCAGTAGTAGCACTTGTGATTTTGTGAGTTACTGGAGTTCGTTAGGAGATATTTGGAGGGCAGGAGCATGACATGCACAGCTGTCTGCAAGACAGCAGCAGGAGCACGATTCCTGCTCCTAAACAATTAGCAGCTTTTCACAATCTTTGCATCGCTCCGCTGACAACTTTCTTCCTCTCTGCAACATGCACTTATGTATCGATTGATTTATTTTTCCTTGCAGTTGAGAAAAAAACAAATAGACATGTCCAAACCCATTGCCATGCAGGGCAGAATGTCGGAGCTGCGTCACCGCAGTGCCAGCATGCGGGGCTGCTCCTGCTGCCTGCTGCCCCGGCCATGGGGGAGCTGTTTCCAGCCTAACAACATGCATTCAGCCCCAGGCATCGCTGCCTGGGGTCGTAAATCCTCCTTTGAATACGATGGACGAAGTTTCAGGCTGAAGGTCGCTTTTTTCCCAGCTGCTCCTTGGCTTCCTTCGGTATTTTGGGGCACGCAGCCCCTCCCGGTGCTACCTCTGGTTGCAGCCGGAGCTGATGTTTCCCTGCCAAAATCTGCAGCTCCACAAGAGACTTCCACAGTGGAGCCGCACTGGCTGCTGCTTCAGAAGCAGACAGGTAGAAGTTCTATTTTTATCTCAGCCCGGAGGTTTTATCTTGCAGAAAAACAATGTTTCTAGATGCCTTTGACACTCACACAGTTCCTTGCACAGAGCCTCTGTGGCTTTTAGATCTTTGTACGTTTTCTGCCTCTCTCTGTTTCCTGTGAATTGCAAGTGTTAGCAGTGAGGCAGGCGGTGCAGTTAAGTCTCATTATCACTTACTGTATTTGTTTCAGACTGTCTACATAGCAGCCCAGTGCCAGGAAACGTGCTGCATTCATTTACCTTCTTGCCTCCCCAGCAATGCACATGGCAGAGGCATTCACAACGCTTTCTGGTGCCCTCAGTTCTCAGGATTATTCAGCTGCTAAGGGAGAAGGAGCAGCTTAGTAAGGGCCATGGATTTTTTTTTTTGCAGATAAACTCCTCCAGCACCTGTGTAAGTGTGATAAACAATGCAGGATGTGCTTGTTGTTTGGTTTTGAAAAGGATGTGATGTACATGCTGGAGACCTGTAGCTCCATCGATCGTATCTTGCAAAATGAACAGTGCTGAGCATGGTCATCGATGGGCTGGAGTGGTCCTGAGTTAAAGAAGAGGTGTGCTGGGAGAGGTGGGCATCAGGGGGTGCTCCTCACTGCCATGGCAAATGTTTTCTTTATTCCTAAGTTTTGAGAGAAATTGAGAGGGGTTTGGTCTGGCTACACAGAAACTGCAGCTGTAGCGAGCTCTCTGCTCTGAGGAGGAGGAAGGAGGAAGAGGAGAAGGAGGAGGAGGAGGGAGAGGAGGAGGAGGAGGGCGTCCCGTGCACCTCGTACATTGGGGCTGCTGGAAGCACTGGCTGATACCTCTCCCAGCTGGTGGTACCCCAGGGTGCCTGGCAGCCTGAGAGCCAGAAGCGGAACACAGTTGTTTGATCGAGATCTGTCCTCAGGAGTAAACCCCTTAGGCTGAAAAAAACCCAACCCTTTCCTCCATGCACAGCAGGGGTGCGAGTGTGAGCAATTTTGACCTTTAAATGAATAACGTGTTTCCTCGAGCGTCATCCCTTGCTTTGGCTGGGAGAAGGACAGACGGATGGATGGACGGACGGACGGATGGAGGAGCAGTCTGCTTCACTGCTCTGCTGGCTGTGCTGCTTTTGCGTCTTTTTGGAGTCATCCATGAAAGGGTTAAGCAGAATTTTGATCTCGGCAATATTTTCATGCTTATACATTCTGTTTCTCATTTCCATGACAAAGATGGTAGGAAGAGCAGAATAAGGTACAGAATTTGCAGAGCAATTTTAAGACTGTAATGAGAACAGAAAATAGTAGGGGGAGAAGAATTGTAATTAGAATATGAAATGGGAAAAAATTAATCTATTTCCATGTCAGTCTTAAGACTAAATTCTGCTGCTCCCTGTAGCTTTCAGTGGACGGATTTTTTTGTGTGTATATGTGAAGAGCTTGAACTCCTTTGCAGGCTCAGAAAGGTCCAGGTAAATGAGTTTAAGTCCTCATTCCCCCCAAATAATGTAATAACAATAATTTCATGTGCAGCGTTCACAGAAAACCAGCCAGTCCATAAGATAAATGAATGCTGTCACTTGAATACCGGTGGCATTCAAGATCTCTCCAGCCTCGCTTACAGAAGAATAAAAGGAGAGGCCCCCTGAGGGTGGTTGCACAGCACCTGGTCCGGCTGAGCTCCAAGTACCTCCAGGGGTGGGGATCCCATGTCCCCATGGTCCATCATTTGCCCACCCACGTGGTGGTGGTTTCTCCTGTTACGTCTGTCCACGCAGCTTCCAGCAGCCCACAGGTCAGGGCCACTTGAGCTTGAGGGCTCGGACTTGCCGTCCCCCTCTGATGTGGCCGGTTGCTGTTCTGCATCCTCTCAGGCCACCACGTCCTGCAGCAGGAGGCTTTGCTGTTGGGCACTGCGGGAAGAACTCTTTGGGTGAGGGGTTTGGTTCCTTCAGCTAACGGCTCCAGTGGCTCCTCCTTGCATTTGGGCTGTTAGAGCTGGAGAAGAGCCGTTCCCTGTGCTCATCTCATGACGGGTGCCTCTCTGTGAGTCCGTCTACACCATCTCTTTTTCTCATTGGGGTACACCAGGCCCTTTGTATTGCTCCCTCCCCTTTTGCTAGCTGTACAGGTATAAAATATCATTGTGTCTTTTTATTATCTGCTCTTTCCCTGATTGCTCCTAAAACTTGAATGGTCTTTTTGGCAGTTGCTGAGGACTGAGCAAAAGCTGGAGGTGAGCTCTCCAGAACGAGTGCACAGTTTCCTCTCTGGGCAGTAACAGTTATTTTAAGGCCCATTGTCGTGCCTGCGTTGTCTGAATTGCTTTTCTCCAGTGCATTACTTTGCATTTATTGACATTAAATTTAATCTTCCATTTCCTCGCTGCCACTTAGTTCTGTGAGAGTCTTAATGCAAAGCCACTCAAAGTCCGCTTTTAGTTTTGGCTAGCCTGCATAATTTTTGTCTCATTAATAAACTTGAATCCTTCTAGATTGCTTATATTATGAACTGGATGGACTTCGGTGCAGATGTTTCTCATCCATGATCATCCTCCTGCTAATACCTAATGGGTATCTCTTCGCTGGCTGTGAGTGACAGGACCTTCCCTTTGGTCCCAGGACAAGTTGGGTTTAGTTTTTAAGAGCTTTTGGTTTCGCAGTGAGGGAGTCAGACCTACTGGTCTGCAGTTTTCTGAATCAGAAATTAAATTTAATTCTGGAACTCCAGAGTTAGAAAAGAAAAAATGAACAAGCCTGGCACCTTCCACTTGCCACCCCCTGTTTCTTCTGCAGCGGAGCCTGGCCGGTGGGCTGTGCGCACCATTTGTGAATTTGAACTGCTGTGGAGCAGATGGGTGAATGCCACTTGGCTGTTCCTTAGGATTTTACTGTTTTGTTTATTTTTGTTTTATTTTTTTTTTCTTTTTGGTCATCCCGTTGTGAGCCAGCTGCTCCGATGGGTCTTTCCAAGGGAGATGCTCCAATTTGGGAACCACTGAAAACTTCTTGAGTGCACAAGCCATTGCAGATCATTCCTGACTCTTCCATGTGATTTTAATTTTTTACTGCTTTTCTTGTCCCTTGGTCATCCCTTGGCATCACAAACTCTACAGTAGGCTTCCTGGTTCTGGTGTGCTTGAGAAATAAAATATGTAAATTTGTAAAGTGTTCTTGAAAACAAACAAACAAAAAACAACGCTTTTTACTGTATGGTTTTCAGACTTAAGTCTTCATCTGTATTAATCTGAATCTACCCTAGGATGATTTATTTGACTGCCTGTAGAAAACCCAGCCCCCGTGAAAACCAGGTGACTCCCGTAGATGCTCGGCTGTGCAGCAATTTAAAGGATGTGCTGCCACTGACACCTGCTGTGTTGTTGTGCTCTCTTCTAACGACGTTTGTCCAGGAGCAAATTGCACTAAGTGGCGAGGCTGGGTGGCTGCGCGGCGGCGGGGCTGGAAACGTGGAGCTTTCCTGCAGGAGCATCCTGGGGGTTCGTAAATCTGTGTCTGAACTCCTGACCCCCTCTGACAGGAGCAGCTGAGGGGCCATCCAAGCATTTCAGTGGACAAATAAATAATGCTAAGTAGATCACTTTGGGCCAGAGGTTGTGTAAAGACCTTAATGGGGAAACTGCAGTTAAAGAGATTAAGCTAACCTCAGCTGTGTATTCCCTGAATAAGCGTGGTGCTAAATTACTCCTGGAGGAAATCACAGCGGCGGCTCTGCAGGCAGCAGTGCTGGTGGGGGGGGCAGGGCTGAGGTGACTATTTCCTATCCCAGGGCAGTGGCAGAGAGGCGTGCTGCCAAAGTCAGTCCTTGCCAGCCTTGGGAGCTGCTGGGTTGTGTGTCGATGCCCATAGGGCTGAGCCTGGGGGACAGGCGTCCATAACGCTGTACGGGAGCATCGTGGTGGGGATGCAGGGCTGGAAGTTGCTTTTATTGCTCCAGTTTCTTCAGAGTCGCTCTCTCATGTGATGCTGTTGGTGGCTGAGGTGCAGTTTGCTGGGCACTGAGACCAAACACATCCCAAGCATGACAAGTGATAGAAATCCCAACACATGGAGATGAGGGTGCCATGGGCTGCTGGGGGACCCGCCAGAGGAGGTAAGAAGGACAGGCGAGTGCTTGTGGCTCTGAGCAGCAGGAATCGCTGGGAGCATCCAATCCATTCTTCAGTGGGCACAAATTAGCTGCTCGATGATAATGGCGTTGAGTTGCTGCTGGATTTGCATTAACAGTTCACTTTTAAGAGCTCTGGGTCCTCTCCGCTGTGGACTTGCACTTAAGGTGGTCTGGCCCACCATTGCCACCACCAAGCGTTAAAATTTAGGAAAGACCCCTAAAAAAAAAAAAAAGAAAAGAAAAAAAGAAAGGAAAAAGAAACGCTAACAAAATTAAAACAAGAAGTTTGGAAGATTTTTGAGATCTTGCAGGCGTCACTGAAGCCATGCCTGTTGCGAGTGCTACCAGCATATTTCTCACAAACTTGGAAGCTGACGTTTCCATCTCAGCCCATGGCTCCTGGGAAATAAAAGGACGTGATGAGATTTGTAATAAAATTGAACAAGCTGGCAGTGCCAGCCATGAGAAAGTAACACCTTCCTGAGGCCCAGCAGGAGGCTGTGTTTCCTTCCACTGGGTCCTTCCCAGTTAGCAAACATTCATCCTGCATGTTTGCACAGAGCTGGTCTCACAGCTGCTCTGCCCTGGGGGCTGCCCCGGCTTGCAGCAGGCGCTTCTTATTTCTCTTACACATTTCCACCTTATTAGTGTGGGCCCAGTGTGACCTCTGGGCATGTTTGCAGCCTTGAAAACGCCGTCAGGCCAGGAGCAGAGCCCTGGGATGGCACGGCGTTGGGGCACGACGTGTCTCCCCCGCCACTCCCGGTTCCAGGCTTGGCTGCCCCGGGTCTGCGCCTCCCAGGCTTCCAGGCGTCATGGACAGAAAACGCAGGGAGCGCTGCTTCTTTTAGCTGAAGAAGAGCAAAAATTAAATAATTATGAATGAGCAAAAGCGTGGTTAAGACAATAGCACCAAGGCTAGGATCCGTTCAAATTAGCAAGAACTTAAAAATGATTCGTGCATCGTTCAGCACAAGTTTGATCAATGTGGGGGGGACAGGGTGCGGTGAATGGAGGCCCCCAGATCTGGAGCAGCTCAGAGGCTTGACACGTACCAGGAGCACAGCGAAAAGGGAGGAAGCGTTTGTAACCAACGGGAAATATTAACGTGTCTGTTTCTGCTGTAAATCAGTGTGGAATGATGGGGCTGATTGTTCTGAAGTGCATTCTGTAGCGAAACAATAATGAGAAGAAGGAGAGCACATTACTTATCTGCTCTACCTGGCTGCTGGATAAGTGGCAAATGTCTAATTGAAAAAATATCCTGATGGGAGAATTTCTAATAAATTTGTTTGCACCCTCATAGCCTGGAGGAGGGGGAAAAAAAATCCAATCAGCAATGGGGAAGTTCCAAAGTTTCCATCGCATTTCAAGCCTTGATTTTCAGGCTCGCTGCTCAGGCTGGCAATCAGAGGCGCAGTAATTTTGAAGGCAGGATTCATTACCATTATTATGAAGGCATAAAGGGCAGAAGGAAGTGTGGAATGGAGGTAGGAATGGTAAAAAGCCATAAAAAATACATTCTGACAAACAGAGAACGAAGAGTGCTCTTCCTGTCCTGGACCTCACCAGTTAAAGACACTTTTTGTTTTCTGAATATGGCTTTGCAGGTGACTTTTGTTTTCTGGAGAAGAGCTGTTTTAAGCAGGTCTTAGCCTACATCTCCAAAATACCGTGCTGAAGAGGGCAAAAGTGAGGTGTGTGTGTGCGAGTTTGGGGAGGAAGGGAGGGATGGACAGACTGACAGATGGACAGATGGAATTATTTCCTCACTGAAATGTTTTACATCTGTTGTGGACTGCGTGCTAGAAAGCTCATGTTTGCCTCACCCAGCGCCTCTCACGATGCAGCAGTGGTTAAGCATCACACAGCCTTGGGGTGTCCCAGGCCAAAAACCTGGGTGGTTTTTTGGTGACGTGCACCCAAAAAAGAAATCAGGAGCAGGACCTCGGGGCCATAACTCTGCCTGTCCCCAAAAGGCGGTGCTGCTGCCATGCCACTGCCTTGTGCCAGCCCTCCTGCACACTCAGCCTGGGCTGGCAGAGGGTTTTTAGGCTGCAGAGCTGATCGAGTCTGCACGTCTGGAAGCACGGCAGCTCCAGCTGGGAGCACGTTAGCAGCAGCCGGCTGTGCCGGCAGTCGTTTTACAGATGGAGGGAAATTCAGTTCAATGTGGCTCGCACCCGGCTGGCTTCTGGAATTGCTGCCGGTCCTGGAAAGCCTGTAGGGATGCTGGTACTCACAGCATCCCGCTGCTCCTTCCCCGCCAAGGGGTTTTAGGAAATCCTGTACACACACAGGGGTCCCCCTCTGTCCTGCTGTGGCCGCCACCACTATTAGTTGGTGAATCGCACATGAGCCGCTGTAATTTTGCTGCTTTTAATTGGCTTGCTGTGCTATCCCAGAGGATGGTTTGGCAATTAGAGGGTGTCTGTGCACTCTGATGCCGAGCAGAGCTTTGCTAACTCTGCGGACTTTAATAGCTAATCCTGTGGTACTCAGAGAAATGGAAGTGTAATTAATAGTCTGCACTGAAAACCTTCACCTGGTTTTATTTAGATTTCTCTTTTATTGTCCTTAATGTGGCCTGTTTCAGTTAAGGCATAACTGGTTATCAGCTTCATATTGGAGAGCAAGAGGACATGTGCAGGGTGAACAATCTCCAATTCATCATCTGGCTTGTAAGGGCAAGAGGGCTGGCTCTTCCCCCTTGTTAAGTATATGGTGTCATTCGCAGCTGGTACCTTCATCCTTGTCTCAGGAGAGTTTTACGGCATATCCCGTTTTATTGCCGTAATTAATTTGTGAACTTCGCCTTCAGAACTGTCCCAGCTGCACTTTGAGCCGGAGACAACTCTGGAGGGTGTTTTCCCTTCATTTGGAGCAAGTGAACAGCTCCTGCTGCAGCTAATTAACGGGAACGGCTTTGTGGTTCTCCGTGGGGGTTTTGCAGGCTAATCGCTGGGTTTAGCAGGTCGCAGTGGGGTGAAGGCAGCAAGCACGCCTGCAGCAGCGAATGCGACCATGCTCGGGATGCCCCCGCATCCCCGTCCGCGGAGGTCGAGTCCTAGTGGGCAGGTGGGGGAAGAGGAGAAGGGGAGGAGAAGGAGAGGCGCTGCCTTGCACCCAGAGCTCACAAACAACAGCAAACTGTCAGGGAGGAGAACTGGGCTCTGGGTGGACCCCCCAGTGCACCGTCCAGAGTGACTTTCTGCATTGCTGCCCTGGTGGTAAAGAAATAGGGATGTGTCTGGAAGAAGACTGAATGTGACCTGCCTGCCTTGGAAATTTCCGTGGATGGAAGTTGGCTTTTTATAGCTGATTGATGGTGTAGTGGGAATTCTAGCAGGAACTTCATTTCAGTGCTGCTTGCTTCTGGGTAGATCTGTGGATTTGCAGTTTTTCACATTCTCGGTTTATTTGTTTGAATTGGAGTGACTTGTTCTTTCATTTTGCTGAAAGAATTATCATAAACGTGGTATGTTACCACGTCCCACTGCAATAACAGCGAGGTATGTGAGCTCATACATTCTCAAAAGTACTCAAGGACCAGCTCAGGATTTCATTCTGGGAATCTTGGCTCTTTACATGAAGGGCCAGGAGGGCATTTGGGAAGCACATAACCCTGGCATGCAAATGGCATTTCTTTAACTCTGACTTTCTTTTGCCATTCTAGTTTGATGGGGAGAACATGTACATGGGAATGAACGACAATACCCAGGAGTTTCTATCAGCAAATCAGGTAAGCATCGTTTTGCTTGGGTGGGCTGCGTGGGCAGGGTGGGTGAGATTTCCTAAGAGACCTAGGCCATGGCAAAGCCCAAATTGTGGGAGATCTCCATGAATCCACACTCCTGGGACATCAAGAGGGTCCACAGAGGAGGTCAGCATCCTTCGCTATAAATGAAGGTGCAATTGGTGTTTCTAGACGTGAGGTTTCCAGGCACCGTGTGTAGCTCAGGTGCCTCTCTCCATCCCTCACGTAGAGCATTTCCTGTAGCTGAAGGGGTCAGCAGTTAGCTGGCCTGGGGAAAAGAAAGGAATCAAAGGCTTCCTGTTTTGGAGCTGCTTTGGAAGCCACGTGGAGAGGACCAGAATAGAAGTGCTCACGTCTCACAGGGGCCTGAGCAGAAGTGGCCGTTCAGGGGAGCCCTAAATACGTAAGCAGGTGCTGTGCCCTGCTGGGAGGTGAGAACTTCAGCACGTGCCTACCTGTCTTCCCAGCTGGGAGGGGAGAGGTGGCCCCATCTGCGTTCTGCTGTGGTCCTCGGGGTGAAACTTCTGATCACAAGTGAAAATGCAAGTTTATCACTGATATTTTTAAGCATCTTGTTTTGGGGCTGAGCGAGGCACTTCATTGTGTGGTCTTGTTGGCCACAGCCACGTGCGTTGTAGGCTGTGATGAGTTCTGTGTGAACCTGATGCATTGCAAGGCAATGAAAGGCAACCGTGTGAGGCTTTCCATCCATCCCAAAATGCTGCTGGCTTCCTATTGCCCTGGAGCTGGCCTGAGTCACCTCAGGTGACTCAGGTTTTGACACGCTCCTGCTGCTACCATTGGGCAGTTGCCACAGCATCACTATAAATTATGAAGCTAGTGAGTCATCCGTGGCATATAACTTGGGTACCAATGATGAAAAAAAAAAATCTGTATATCGAACAGAATGAAAGCCTGTTGTTTGCCTTAGAGTGCAGGAGCACCTGAGCAGAGGGTTATTCTGGTGTAAGAGCTATTTCCAAGAGCATGGAAGGACTTGCAAAGTTTGTGCTCCGGGGTGATTCCGCAGAACCAAACACGTAGTCGACCAACAAAAGCTCTGCTCATGGTCAGAGCTGGGAATTGCCACAGGTTAAATAAAGGCAGAAAGGAACAGGATGACCCCAAGGGGCTGCAGGTCGGGGTTTTGCCCTTTCCCACCCCGTTCCTGTCCAGAGCATGCGGTTAGGTGACGGACCCCATAGGGAGCACCTGTTTTAGATGCTCCACCTTCAAAACGAGTTTCCTCCGTGAAATGGACACAAGTTGCATGGGTGACTGGAGAGCAATGGGAAGGAGCAGTGCTGTGGTGAGGCGGCATGGCTGGCCACACCGAGGGCGAGGAGGAGGAGGAGGGGTGACGTCCAAGGGAAAGCAGAGGTTATCGTGTCGCAGAGGGCTTCCTCCGTCACCGCGTTGGTTCGCAGTGCATATTTACCCTCACGTCATTGCTTGTTAACCATCGCGTGCTTTACAGCACTGGTCATGACTTTATTACTAATAATGCGACTCTCCTATTTAACTGAGGGTTCCAGATGTTTATTATCGTTTGCTCAACCTGCTGTAGCCTGAAAGAGTTCGTTAAGCAGCAGGAGTGCACTTTCACAATCCCCTTTGGGAGGCAGCTAACTCACCAGCCCCTAGCTGCCCATGCAACCCGGGCGGGATAGTGCTCGGCCCTCAGCATTCCTGGGGACAAAGACAAATCCCACATGCTAATTACAGGAGCTATTGCACTGTAATTGATGGGCACGGTGTTTTTTCCCTCTGTTTTCATCCTAAGCCACTCGGTCACGCTGTGCACCATCAGGCACCACTGCTGCGGATGGAGCTCCATCAGGGCTGGATGCTCACGCTCGTCTGGGTTGAACTCGCCTTTTGCTTCTGGATCTGTAGTTTGCATTGCCTGGTGATTCTTCTTTCAAAATACCAAGAAGGAGTTAGGTGGAAAGCAGAACTCAGTTTATCACCTCTTCCCCCATTTAAATGGCTCCTGTCTGTCAGGGTAATGCTTTGCACTTTCTGTCCTGAGACGCAGCACTTGCTTAAGCTCTGGAGTCATCCCTTCCCATCACACAGATAAGGATAAGACTATTCTCATTTTATAAGTAGAGCTGCAGAGTCTGTGGTTAGGGCTGCCCTGGTGCTGAGCATTCCCTGGAAAGCATTGCGGAACTGCAGCATCCCAACATCAGCCTTATCACAGCCCCTTGCACAGTTTTCATCCTAAGCAGCTTCTGCAGCATCTCATGGCAAGCGGGTGGTGCAGCCCAGACAGCTTCCCTCGCCTTCAGCTCCTGCACTGCTGAGCTGCTAACTTGTGAGAACAAGCGCTGCCATGAACATTTTAAAGCCAGCTGATCTGCTTTCTCCCTTAATCTTCCTTTATGTGATTGTTTGTGTGCTATAGTCCGCGTTTCTTGTTTTCGTCCCAAAAGAGGTTTGTCTCAGCTGAGAGCTAAATGCAGAAATACAGGAGCCTAAAACACAATGAGAGCGCTGACAGATCCGCACCCGCGCCGGCACAGGCTGCTTGGGGAAGATAATTCCTCTTGTTCCATCAAATAACAGGGACATTTGACCTCAGAAATGAGTCAAATGTGAAATGTAACTCAACCCCCAGCAGGGGCCAGAGCATAAATGCAACCTGACATCTGATCACACAGTCGCGGACATTTGACCCCCGAGATGAGTGAGATATCTGTTGTGTCTCCCAAAGTCGGCAGAGCATCATTCCTCACCCCTGCCAATTTTCCTTCTTTCCCCGCCCCCCAAACAAAGACAAGGAATTAATGCAAAATCCCAGGGAATGCACAGAACCCAAGCCAGGCAAGGTACCATGACAGATGTGTAGAAATGCAATGGTGCTGTTAAAAGAAAAGAAAAACACCTGCAAAATCAATAAGAGAAGGTATTTATTAACGCCTTTGTGATGGGGAAAGTAACCCTAGGAAGGGCGAAATGTGTAATTGGGTGGTAATAGGAGCATGTGTGTTTGGCTTTGAGACACAGGAACCCTGTCAGCGTGGCAGCAATGCCATTGTGGAAAGCCTTGATGGGTGCATTTGCCAGATTTTTCCCCTTTCCATCACTTTTCTCTGGCTGCTCCTGGGGCAATGAGCAGCACGCTGGTTTCTGTTCTGACAAGTTAATTTGTGCAACTCCTCGTGCAAATGCTGTGTTATGCATCAGGGTAGTTTATGCAAGCCGGAAAGCTGCACTGGCGCAAGCAGCTCCTTACCTTTGTGCCTGAGAGCACAGCAAGGACCCCACTGCTGTACCCGTGGGTGTTAAAATCTTCTGGTTCATACGGACACAGCATTTCCACGTGGCAGCGTGTGCGTGAAGTAAAGGCGGAGTTTCCTCTTGCTGCATGTGAGTTGGCAGGAACTCGGCTGAACACAGCGCACCGAGGGCAAAGGAGTTAAGAGAGGTTCTGTTTGTCATGCACACACATCTACATCTGTCTTCAAATGTGTCCCTGTGTAAATATTAGCGTGGAGTCATACATGCCTGCCCATTCCTGCACACATGGAATCTGTCTGTGTGTCTGTGTGCTTGGATGTGTATAAATCAACATTTATCTACTGCATCTATTGCCCTTTATCTGTTTATCTCCATACATCTTCAAGCTGGGGGCTGTATTAGCCATAATAGATACAGTGAGTCGCTGATCTGGTGGGTCAAATGGTCAGGGCTCCTTGATCAGCCGTCAGGATACATTACAGCAGGGCCTCCGGTGGGGCTTGAATTACAACTTACATTTGACTCATTTCTGGGGTCAAAACGTCCCTCTTATTTGACCGAATGACAGAAATTGTATAATTTGTAAATATCCCTGAGCCATATGTGCTCAGAGTGCCACTCTAATGTGTTTTATAAAGGCACAGCTGTCTTGGTGACTTATTTAAAATGGGATTTTGAAGTAGTGTTCTTGCCATTTAATGTCCTCAATTCAGGGTTACACAAGGTTTATCAAATCATAAATAACGTTTAGGACATTCATTTTAGCATAACAATGGGTTTGCTAGTTATAAGGAACTGGACGTTACAATAAAGCTGTGTTTGGTAAATAAGCAATAATGTAGAAAGCAAGCGATGGCATAATTAGAAATTAATGACGGTGTGGGAAGCCGCAGATACCTTCCTGGCATACTGCGAGTGCTCCAGACGAGACAGAGCTCATCCTGGCAGCCTCCACTATAAAACATGCCATCAAACCTTGTCACAATCCTGGCAGACGCACAGCACTCCCACCTCCCGGGCTTCCCACCCATCTCGGCTGAGTTGCAGAAAAATGTCAACAGTTGATAAAATAAAACCAGTCCCCAGCAGGTACGAGCGTGGATGGTCCTCGTCCACACTGGGAACCGCGGAGCTGGAGCCATGCGTTGCAAGGTGGCGGTGGAGCCACCACTTGTGAGGGCAATTAGGTACTGCTAATGAAGGCACTGGTCATCCTCCCCTTACGGCAGCTCCGTCCTCCCTGCCAGGAGCTGTGGGGCAGGACCAATGAGGACATTTCCCCCGGTGGTTTGCCCTCCACCAGTGGCTTTGGTAAGGATGCTGCATTGCTGGCAGTGCGATTGCTCAGGTGTGGCGTGTTGGTTGGTCCCTGACCCACCAGGACATGTGGGTTTGGACGATTTGGCAGCAATCTGTTCGTCCGTGTTGTCTGAGGCTCCTGAGTGCAGCAGGGTGTTCATGGTGGCCTCAGCTCTGGGATTCCTCCAGAAAAAAGGCTGGAATAAGCCAGCAGACCGTGCTCCTGGCTGAGCAATGCCTTGGGTGAGCCTTCTCGTGACTTGGCCTGCTGCAGACTACACAGCACAGTGGCAGAGAAGTCAGGGCCCACCATCAGGTTGTTCTTGGTACAACTTCCATTCAGGTTCCCCTAGGAACTTGTTAGGTTCCTAAGGAGTCTGATGAGTCTTTGTGTCTGAAGAAACTTGGGTTCATTTTAAATTGGACAGACGTATCTCAGGGTCTTCATGCTCTATTGCTCTTGGCTGTATATTGGCTTGTTCTGCCAGGAACAGAGGATGGTCAGAGGATGGTCACTGTTAGAGGAAATCATTGACACAAGTAGAAGGGTGTAAAAGAGGCGGTCCTGGCCCCAGGCATGGAGAAGTCCCGAATGTCCACCAGTGCCATGCTCCTTGGATTTGACCCTCTTGCCTCTGTCTCTCTCTCCTTTTTTTAAGACCCTGGTGAAGAGAAGTGAGCTTTGCACCAGCCTGAAGTTGAAAGAAAAGCTTGAACTGAGCTGGCAGCACAGTGGAAGTAGAAGCTGGAGTGCACGGTGCAGCAGGCACCTGTACTGAGATACAGGTTTTGCTCTTTCCCTGCTGTTCTTAGAGTAATACTGTGTAATTTCATACGTTGTGCTAGAGAATAAAAAATAGAGGGAAGACATTGATAGATATTAAATGCCCTTCTCAGCAGACAATTCATGAGAAATCTCATGTACTATTTTAGAATGAAAATAGAGTGGTACATGTCATTTATTATAATCAGCAGCTAATGGAAACCTTTCCAGATGGGGTTCTGGAGGTGAGCACAGCTAGAGCTGATGATCCAGGCTCGTGAATTTTGCATGAACTCTTAGGTGACAGTGAAATTTTTGAGTGATGCAGTCAGGAAGCAGTTCCTGTAACTTCATGTTAGCAACAGAAGCTTCCATTGCTGGTGTTGGCTTGGCTGTGGTATTTATATAAATAATAATAATAATAAAATCCCTTGGTGTTACAAGCAGAGCATCATCTTCAGCCCTTGGTCTCAAAGGATTCCTAAGTTGTTAACAATAAGGTGTTTGAAAAATAGCCACCAAGCATCATAGAGTGAAAAGCTAATGTAACTGAGCAGTTCCTAGACCAAATTAATAGTCTCTGTTCCTATTGCATTTTCTCTGGGGAAAGAAAGAATAGCATCTTATACAACTGAGGAGATTGTCAGGTGGTATGGAGAGTGCCTCCTAGGGACAGAAAGCTCAGAGGTTGTTGTGGTGGTTGAATTTCATGCACAGAGAAACATTTCACCAATGAACTGTGGTTCTGAAATAGATTTAGAGTTAGGGGCAAAGGCAGGAGGGAGAATGAGACCCAGGATGCATTGAAGCAGTGGTCAGATAGCAGAGGAATGGCAGCGTCCACTGCTCCTTCGAGCTCTCCCAGGTGCAGCCAGCTAGCCCTCGGGTCAGTCCAGCAGCAAGCTTGTTTTCTCTTTCCAGTGTCTTCCAAATGTTTTCTGGGCTCTGAACCAGCTCAAAGATTGTACTTGACCCAAAGGTAAGAGTCTCCGTATTAAACAGAACACCTGCAGGTAGTCCTCAGTCTGAGGGGTGCGTGATCAAAATGTGCACGAGGATCTTCACAGCTTCATCTGATCTGCTGTAACAGTGAGGTAGTCTGTATTCAGGCAAGCGTCAAATTAATAATAAAATGGCAATCAATGCAGAGGAGCATTCCAGGGCTGGAGGCAGCACAGCTCCAGCCCTTGATGGGTCCCTGGAGCTGGTGGAGCTTGGTGGGCGCGAGGAGCAGCGGGGCGATGTGCATCCCACTGGGACAGCACCTGCTGCTGCTGCTTCCTGACCCAAAGTGCTACACAGAGAAAATACTGATACTGGGAGGAGATCTGGAGGGGTGGATGCCTGAATGTTGTTTTTTTCTGGGTCCCAACACACCACGATGCTTCTCAGCGGGGCTGAAGGAATTGAGCACCTGAGGTCCCACCTTGTGTGCTGCAGGACATAGGAGGGGGGTAACTGGGACTGCTGCACAGCACCAGCTGGGGGGCACAGCTGAGCTCTGGTCAGTCTCAGTCCCGTCAAAGGGATCTGCTGGTGTGCGGGGGGACTCGCATGGCATGGGGACTGCCTCATCCCGCTCGTCGCCCGAATTGCCCACCGTGATACAGCATGACACGGAGCCAGGGCTTCCTCTGCTCGCGACTGGTGCTGAGCTCTGATAGCAGCTGTGATGAGCAAGGTTTTCTGCTGTGTCCTGTCGGGGCGTTGGTTTTGGCTCCTGTTTGTGAACACAGAGGTTTGTTTGCTTCTGGGATGGACCTCTGGGGAGTGGCTTTGGAAAATTGTTTTTATTTGGGCAAATGTAGCATGGTGAGCTGCAGAAGTATGAAAAAAATCTGGCCCAGTGCTCTTGGGATTTCCTTTCCCAACTGATTGATTACTTCTCCTGCTCCTATGCCTGTGTTTGGGTCTGCAGTCACTGCGGGGTGATTAAGTGGGGAGCCACTTATTTCCAGCAGGAAAACATTTTCCACTTTGGGTTTGGATGGAGGCCTGTGCAAACAGGAAGGCACCTCCATGGCCACAGAACAAGCCCTTTTGCTCCCTGACAGCATGGGGCTGCCCTGGGTGCTTGCAGGGTGGGCTCAGCTCCAGCCCTGCGCTGGCCTGACCAGCAGCAGAGAACTTCAGGGTTACGCATCCCGAGTGCGGCCATCCAGCTGCTTATGCTCAGGTTCCCGTCTTTGCTCCAGCATCTATGTGCTCAGGCAGTTTGGCAGGACAGCGGACATGAATTTTTATCCAGAAATGGATATTTTATTTTATTTTTTTACCCAGGCTGCTCACCTGTGAGCATGATGCAGTTGTCAAGCCCCAGCTGCTCTAACAAGGTGGTGGAACCTCATGGGGAGCGAACCTGCGAGAAGGGGCTGGCACCTGCACGTGGAGGGAGGGGTGGTTGTGTTTGCTTTTCTGCTTCTGCTGCGGGATCTGTGTAGCAGAGCCCTGTGGCATCGCCCTTCTTGAAGCCTGAGCAGCCCTGGTTGGGTGCAGCCAGCAGGTACCAGGCAGGGGAGCATGCCTACCATGGGTACCTGGGTAGAAGAGCATGCCTACCATGGGTGCCCAGGCAGGAGAGCATGTAAAGCAGGTACCCAGGATGGGAGCACGCACCAGGGGTGCCCAGGCAGGGAGTGTGCGATGCAGGTACCCATGAGAGGAGCAGCGTGGGCCCTCAGGAGGGGAGCGTGTGTACCGCCAGCCCTACGGGGCTCTGCTGCTCTGGGGAGCGTTGGGTCTTTCCCTGGCAGGTAAGGCACCAGGCCGGGCTGGTGGAGCTGAGATGGGAACTGAAAGTCAGAAAGGATCTGGAATGATGGCTTGAAAGGTGGCAAAGCTGACTCTGAGCGCTGCGTTTAGCCCATGTGCCCACCACCTGTATCACGGCTCTGCCAACAGACCTTGTGGGTCTTGTTCGTCGGTGACGCTGCTGTCATGACCAGCAGGCTCTGAGCAAGCCTGGATTAGATTTATCTCAGACTAGGAAATTTATCAGCAGTCATCAAAAGTGTCTGCGCTGAAGCTGCATGCTCAGGTCTATGCATTTGTGTACACTGTAAAGGACAAAATATGACTTGGCTTTTATTACTTTAATTAAAACATGAGTGAAGTGTATGAGATTCATATTAAATTGTATTTTCCTGGCTGCTGTGTGAAGGGCTAACTGATCTGATTACCATGAAGATTACAAACTATCAAAGTGAAAAAGAGCTTTTTGCAAGTATTTCATATTAAACCTTCAAACATAACACTTTAAGAATAATTATGGTTGTATTACTGGAAAGTGATTCATGAATTCTGAATAAATATAAGACCCTTAAAGGGAAATGTTCCAAGACCACAGTTTTCGTTCCAATCTGATGAAATTTAGTATCATTTTGCAGCTGTAGAATAAAATGGAAAAAAAATATGTACATAGACTATATTGAGTATATGTCGGACTAAACTAATGAAATTTTTTTCATCAACTCTAAGCACGCACATAGACAAATGGAATAGCCATTCTCATTTTCTATAATAGAAAGCACCAAAAGAGAAGGCAGAAAGGATCTTACTGTTCACAAGTCTTTATTCTACCCTTGATTGTTAAATAATATATTTTAAGTTCTCATATCTCGACTGCAGAATGTTTGAACTGACATTAATGGGTATATGAGAGAAAGGAGCCAGCTAAAAGAAAAAAAAGTAAGGAAGGGCTAGGATTGGGAATTTTATTAGTATTCCCAGTGGGCTGTAATAAAGATACTTTTCACACAATACAGTGAATGTTTACAGCAGACAATTTAGTTTCCTTCCAACAATTATGAGAGAAATTGAATCTCAGGAAATGTTAGTTTTCTCTAAAATTAGACATAACAATAAAGATACCCCTGCAATTTTATTAAGGAGGGAAGAAAAGAAAAGCCATCAGTCTCTGGAAGACAATTTAGCAAATTTATTTTAAGTATTCCAGCTGACTTCTAAGCCAAACAAGACAGCTATGTGGCCAAGCCCCGTGCCAGGGGCTGCTTTTCTCTCGAGGAGCTTTTTTGCCAGGCTCCAGCAATTCCCAGCACATTTTAGAAATGAGTACCCAAAAGGTGCCTGTTTCCACCGTGGACCCGGCTGGTGTAGGAGCCGCATTGCGTAAAATCAGGAAGGTGTTTGCTCACCCGAGTGTTGAAAGCTGTGTGTTTCTGCATGAACATTTGCACGCCTTCTTGCAGGTGCACTTAACTTGGATGCTTGGGCACATGCGGTGTTCCATCCACGCCGTACACGAGTGCTCTGCGTGCAGTCACGTGTGGGTTTGTACTCGTGAAGGACTAGCTAGAAAAACCCCACAAGCTCAGACTTCTAAGTTTTTCCCAAGAGAATTGGTCATGAAATGTCAAGAGGGTGAACTGCAGGGAGCCAATGGAAATTATTGGGTACTCGAATGCAACTTCAGGAATGAATTCATCGCGCTTGCACAGGGATGCTGGGATCAAACAGGGAAAGCTGCTCTGGAAAACGCAGAAAACTCTGCAGCTCTTTGAGCAGCTCGTGCTAGGGCATTTAATTGTTGAAACCCTGAGTGCTGCCATTTGAAGACGCAGTGCGAGTCCTCTGCTTTTCCTGGTTTCCAGACTTCTGTATCAGGAATGTTTGTTGTTTCCGTGCAATTCTTGGTTGCCAACTTCTGTCTCATGGATTCCAATCTGGAAAGGGATTTCTGTTGTTTGATAGCAAGAATAGGAATGGGAGGAGAAACAGTGAAAGCTTACAGTGTAGCTTCTTTAGCAATCTCCCTTGAGAAGATCTGTCCCATTTTGGTCGTATTTGAGCAGGACCTAGGATGATGCTTTTTGGTAACACCCAGCAGGACTCTGGGGTACCCAGTTTGGTGCCACTATGACCAATAGAAGCACTCATCTCTGAGTTTGTGGAAATACTTAGGTCTTGCCAGGACGTGGGTTTGAAAGATGGCAGCGGAAGCCCTGGAGTATGCTGGGTGAATCTGAATTTTTACCTTGGGGTCGGTGTTCTGGCTTTGTTACCTGCAGCCCTGTTGTGTTCAGAGCCTCCTGCAGGTTAGCAGGACCAGGTTTCTGGTTTTGGACCTTCCACCTCTGTCCATCTCCCTTGGGACAGTTCAGGTTCCACCTGGCATGCTGTAAACAAGTAAAAATAATAGAAGAACCTCTCCAGCTGCTTAACGAATGAAGTGTTTCAGTTATTTTGCCCTCCAGATAGCTGGGGTTGGTTGTCTGTGGATGCAGCTGCTAATGAAGCTCCTCCCGCCTCGTGCCTTGTGTGTTGGGTTGGGTTTTTCATGGTGTTGGGATGACAACGACCATGCTGGTGTTGATGTGTCCTCTTGCACCTTCACTTCCTCTGCAACGTTCACCCCTGTGTCAACGAGTGCTCTGCATTGTCTCCAGAGCTGCCAGTGCCCACAGCTCTCCTTTCTCACCATGAGCATGGGGGCTAACCCCAGCTGCGGACTCCTGGCTCTGACCAGCACGTTGGTGGCCCAGCTGTCCTTCTAAGTAGATGATTGTCATCATTTCAGGAAAACAGAGGTATTTTGGTTGTTAATTTGATTATTTTCATTTTTCTCTTCCTCCTGAAAGGATGATACCTGCCCTAGCTACTCATTCTGTCCAGGTCACTTAATGCTTTAGATGGTGTTTGATGAGCATCTGTGATTTAAGACTCACAGCAATGTGTGTGTTCCTGGCTTTTTTTAGATACCACACATAAGCCTGTTTTTATTAAAAAAAAAAAAAAAAGAGAGAGAATTGTTAAAGATAAAATCTGCTTGTTTCCCAAAATTCACATATTGGAGGCTTAAGGCTGAGATTTTCACACCTACACTGGGGATTTGGATACTTGGCCATGCACCATGTTACAGTTCACACAATTTTGTCATGAGTCTCTTGGTGCTTCATGCTTTCCCTAACAGCCCAGCACCTTTGTGCTCTTGTGACATGACAGCTTCTGCTTTAGATAAGTGCGTAAATGAATAAATTCTGGCACTTGTGGTTGTGGAGAAAGGCTTGTAACTGTGGCTCTGAGCAGCTCAGTAAACTCAAAAGAAGTAGAGAGAGATCCTAGGTGATGTTCTTGACATCTCATGGACAAGGAGGGCTCATCCTAGGTATTTAGGGTCTGCAAAGAGCGAACCATCCCAATCCCATAGGAAATCTTTAGTTTCTCCTTTGCCCTACCAACCTGGGTCATATTTAGCTACAAACCAACATTGCCTGGCCTGGCTTTGGTGGAGGCAGCACCCACCTGAACCTAGTCCTTGAGCTTGAAATCAGGGCAATGCTCTCTCTGTCTTGTCTCGGGATTGACTTGCAAAACTGACTCAGAGGTGCCTGGCTTTGGCGCTTCACCTTCACAGGGCCAAATTCTGGGGCTGAGGGTCTTCAGGATATCGTGGGAGGCTGATTTGTTGCTCTGGGGCTCTCCGTTAATTTCCTTTTCCCATTTCGACAACTTCCTGGCAGTCTTAAATGTTTTCTATGGGATGGGCTGATAAAGGATTTCAAGTTCCTTTTGGGCATGGGAGGAGAGAGGGGAGGGGGAGAAAGTGGCATTTCACAAAGCATTGATATGTTTTTAATTTTAATAAAAATAAAAGAACAAGGTAAGCAGCACCTTAGCTGCTAAGGTGACAGGCGCTTAAGGAACGCTGAATAAATACATAAAACATATTTGCTGAAGGCATTTGTCATTGGAAGTTTAAACATTAAACATGCCTGCTTTGCCTGATACTGTAATAAAGCAAGGATGTTCGAAAAGCCATTAGTGGTGCTCTGACTACAGCTTTACATCGTCACTGGATGTACCATGGAAGCTGCATCATATCAGCGATGCCTCAGCAAGTTTTGCACCCAGAAGGAAAAATAGGTGAATTCTGGGAGGGATTTCAATGTAGCCTTGGTCTTCCTTTTGTAGTCCATAGTTTCATACTGACTGTTTTGGTATTGTTTCCTCACGAAGTGCTGGGGCACATCCGTGTGAGGCAGCATCTCTGCCATTGTCCCGGTCAACCCAGGCTGAACAAGAGCTGCCTCCGGGCCTGGTGGCACAAATAAACAGGCTTGTGTCTTTACTTTTTTAAATTACAGGCTAAGGAGGAACACAGATACTCAATCCATTAAGAAATAACTAGGTGGGTGATTCACTACCATTTGTGTAAATGGCGCTAACTCTGGTCTGCCTGCACAATTTATTAATACTTCACGGGAGGAAAAAAAAATTATTTTAATCTCATAATGGATGATGAGCTGTGAAATTGCTTCTGCAGCAGCTGGGCACCCTGGGGGAGGTGCTAGCTCGCACCACATTATGCAAGTTCTCCCCACATCCATGCCTTCCTCGTGCTAATCACACACGTCAAGTCCGGGCGATGGGGAGGGGGCTGCCTCTGCTGCTCTTGAACTTATTACCTTTTTTCTTCATACACACATACAATTACTTCTCAATTTGCTTTGGGGTCCCAAGTGTGAATTTGGAAGTGCGTGGGCTCAAAGTCCAAGCACATTCGTGGTGAGTGATGCTTTGGACTTCAAAGGTCCCAGCCCTGGCTCACATTAAGTAACCAGGAATTTAACAAACACACTGGGGCTGTCCCCAGTCTGTGACTTCATCTGGCTGTTACCCTCGCTTCTCAGGCAAGAGTACCAAGAGCAGGTACTGTTGAGCTCTGCCTTCATAGGCTTGGACTGGGATCGTGAGTGGTGCCGGTGCTCTGAATGCTGTGGAGTTTAGTCTGAGTACTGAGATGGCACTTAACATAAAGGCAGGTGGGCAGGTGGCACAGGACTTTGTTTGCAAATTTGTCTTTGCTGATAAAAAAAGAAAGCATAGAACACAGAGTGGTTTGGGTTGGAAGGGACCTTAAAGCCCACTCAGGCCCAACCCCTGCCACGGGGTGCATGCCACCTCTGCTGCCCATGTGCATGGCTAGGGCCTCTCTTTTGAGATAAAACTGAAAAGCTTAACTACAAAGCACCCATATGAAGTGTGGCACAAAGGCTTTCTACCCTTAACCACACGTTTTCAGTTTTAAACACAAGGGAAATACGAAGATGAAAACTGAAAGGGGACGAGTATGGTGCTGAATATAGTTTTCTTCCTGCTCTGGGTCTTTCTTGCTCAAACGAAGCCAGGTTGAATTAATTTCTTAGAGTGCTTTTCACTAATTCTTCCCTGCATGCACTCCATTACTGTTTTCAGGCTGCCTTATCTCTTGACCTGCTTACAGTACATTATACATCATTATGTAATGCACCCTTGGCTCAACGCGAAATACCAAATTCATCCAGTCCAACAATGAATTTCTGTGAAGTGCGCTGATCTTATTATGCAAGTTCAGTATGCCATGAGACAAAAAAGGCAATTATGTAAAATCCGTACTCCTCAAATAATTCCCAGAAATGCATGATATTCTTGAGTAGACTATTATCATATTCCTTGTATTGACTTCCAGCCAAGAGACCAGGAAAGCAAGGAGAAGAGTTTATATTTGGCTGGCCCAGTCAGTCTAATTTTAGATCCCCATGGCTCCTCTCTCACTGGGCTCACAGTCCCTCCAGAATATATTTTAAAATCAAGCAAAATCATTATATACAATTGTAAGGAGGCTGATTGTAAAACAGATGACAGAGGATATGCTTTGCTGACACGGAACAGAGCTTGCACATCTCCTAGCTTCCCCTGGAGCACTGCCACGTTTGCTTTGAAAGACTAGGTAAGAATAGCTACAAAAACATGCTGAAATGAGACAGTTCTCTCCTATCAACAACGAGGGCAGATATTGAAGCTAAATATTGCTACAGGTCATCCAGGAGCAACTGTGCATCAGATATGCCTCATAGTCCTGGTCCTGCTTTATGAAGATAGAATAAAGGGTTTTCAGGAGCTCCAGTTATTGCCAGTGTTTGCATAAGCCAATGTTGAAGGCTCGTGACAATGCTGTCAGCAGACTTTGAGCCTTACTACCCCCTGTATTTGGTTGGATGGTGAAGGTCTTAGCTGTAGGAACGTGGTGTTGCCTCCGGTGCTGGACATGGGGATCAGATGTGGCACCTCCACGTGGGTCCCATCGTGGCTCAGGACAGCATGGGGCAATGCCTAGCCACGCTCTGACTCAGAAATCTGGCATCTCGGAGAAGTAACAGCAGCAAATCCGCAAAGCAGTAGTTTGGGGCATATTCTGTAAGGAGCACGGGGAGCTACCTGCTGCTGGATGTTGTTTTCAAGAACCTAATGGTAATGTAAGGAGGTGGAAGGATGGTAAAAACAGATGAGAGAGGTGAAATGGAGAGGTATGAGCTGTTCTGGTCTCTGAGGAGCTTCAGGGAGTGTTCTCCAGGGATTTGTATATCTCCTCCGAAATGCTGGCTAATTTTTAGGTCAGTGTGCTTGCCCAGAAGAACCACTGATCTGACTGAGTTTTTGGGAGAACAGTACGTGCTTGTGGGTTCCCACCCCTCCCTGCAAGCAGTTCCTGGGCTTTTCTGCCCAGGGTGCAGAAAAGTCGGGGAACGAAAGGAGGAAGGGTTGAGAGCTGTGGTGGATTGCATTTTTCTTCCTCTTTATTCCTGGGGGTAACTACTTCCAAAACTCATTTCTGCCTGTGTCACTGGGGACTGAGGTTTCTTCCTTCCTTCAGAAGGATAACGCAGCATTACCAATCCTTTATATACCGCTGCATGCTGCACTGCTGCTCCCGTGCATGTCTGTCTGCCTTTATGGTATCTGTAACCTTTTCTTGAACCAGAGATTTTCCTGAACCAGAGCCCTTTGGGATCAGTGTGGGTTTTCCTGGATACATTTTTAATAAACACAATAATTTGACTGCACGCCCATTACCTACCCCTGTTTGTTCTATGGGATAGTCATTTCCATGCCTGCAAAAAACAGTAATTCATGGGGCAATCAGAGGAAGAATGACAACCAGGACAAAATTGGTATGTGCTGTGATAAGCTAGTCCATCTTCAGCATCATGCACTGTAGCTTTATGTATTGCCCATAAATAATGGCCTCGAAAAGATATTAAATCTTTAGGAAAAATCAAGTCTAATTGTAACTATATTTTTGTTTTTCATTTTGGTTTATATACAGTATATGACTTTTGCAGAGACATTTTTATTCCGTGAAAATGACAGGGCAACAAGAAGCCATAATTGCACTGATTTTTAGAAGTGCCTGCATTACTACAGATCTGATGTACTGCAAGACATGAATCAGAAAAATTCTATTAAAAAATCTCTTGAATGGCTGACACAGGAGTATTATCCACGATGATTAATTTGACTTGGTCATTATGAACACAGACAAGTCTGACAAAATTGCATTTCATTCCCCACTGAATTCATAAAATCACTATACACATAATAAGAAGTTATAGTTGTGTGCTATCCACTATTCTTGACAGGATTCCAGTTCTGGATAAGATACTGATTAAAAAAAAAAAAAAAGGATGGGGGGAGTTGGGAGCCTTTTTAAAACCTACAATAGTGCTGATTTCTTTTGCTATAAATTGTTCGTAGAACTCCATTATTTTTAGCTTTTTGTGGTGAGGTGGTGATGCAGGTCAACCACAGCTTGGACAATGTAAAAACTGAATATAAGATCAAAGGTTATTGGGGCCAAAGTGTGAATGTTTAGGACCCTGGTCTCTCTCTTCTGTGCACATGTGGTTTTATGAAACTTGTGTAAAAGGCTTTTTGTGCAGTGCCGAACTTGGCTGAAACCATCCAGGAGGCTCAGCTGTGAAGGCTCTGTAATTCCTTGGGATTTGTGTCTCAGGGAGAGGGGACAAAGCCCATGTAAAGTGAAGAGGTAAATGTCCAGCTCCATCCCAAGGTAGTGCTGCCCGGTGGCACTGAGGTGGAGCCTGGCTCTCTGCCTTCATTTGCTTTAGCATGCAGAACCTGCATTGAAGCAATGAAAGGAGGAAACTTGGGGAACATTGAGGTGTTTGATCAGTTGTTCTTTGGGTGATCCAAGCATTTGTCTGGGCTTTCAGTCCCACACTGCAGGTGAGGAAAAGGAGCACAGAGAGAGGCACCAGCAGGCCGGCAGGACCCAGCTTGCTGTTGCTGCCTCCTGCTCTGCTGGGCTCACAGCCTTGCGGCATGCCTGAAGGTTGCTGGAGGCTGTGCAGACACAGCCGGTGCACATTTATGTTCGTTTATGTTCATTTATGTCCGTACGTTAAGGTTTCGTTTGTCCCTTTTCAACTGCATTCCCTCAGTCAAAAACCTGAGCACATGAAAATGGATGTAAAGGGGGCTGGGAATGCTTCAAAGACAATTTGTAGTTAATAAATACTTCCTTACAGTATTTATCCAACTCTACCCAAGTAATTCATTGGCCCCGCTATTCACAGACAGGATCTCCATGTGCAAAGATGAGGCAAATCAATTTCCATTCCTAAGCCCCAGAGCCACTGACGTGGAAAATCAGCACTGCTTCGTGCCTTGGCACGGGGCTCTGGAAGGCGCGGGTGGGAACGCAGCCCGGGATGTCCCCGCTCAGGGAGCAGCGAGCTGTTTGCCCTGCCAGCCCCATCGTTCCTCTGGGGTTTGCAGCATCTGGGTGATTTCCATCTCCTCCTGCCACCCGAGCCAATGGTGCTGACCCTCTGGCTTTGGTGCTTCGCGCTGAGTAGAGAAACTCCACAAGTGCAGTTCATGTGTAGGAGAAATGCATCAAAATTCCCTTCTTGCAAATGTTGTGACAGTGCTGAGCAGCATGTGTGTGGTAGGAGAGCTGTTTGGAGTCTTGCAAGGAAGTAAGGGGGTGCTTGATGTCATTGAGCATTGATTTTCTTTTTTTTATTATTATTATTATGTTTGGACTCTTTTTTCCTCTTTATATGGCTCAGGATCTTCTCTTAACTTGGTGTGTCAAGCTTGTGTGGGACGAGCACTGGCACAGAGTGAATCCTTTTTTTTACATTTGTAAGAGAAATTGGGAAAGTCTGTATGAAAAGCCCATGAGTTTATCTGGCTGGTCCCATGCACCATCCAGCCTTGGCACACAAACACCCCAAACAGCCCCACGTTGTGCCGCTGTCCCTACACCACCCAACCTCCGTGCCCTCCGTGCTCTTCACGTGCACCATGAGCACAAGCTGTGGTGGCATGCCCTTGGTCACCCTGTTCAGCACTACAAATAGCCATGTTTTCCTTGCTTTGCAGACTTCCCAGTCTGGTTTTGGTTTGCTTAGACCAAATCTGTCCTACCTAATGTCTGAAATGCCCAGAGGGTCACGGTCCTAAGGCGGTAAGCTCTTGTGTTAGCTACGGGAAAAGCTTAGTTAGCAGGTGAGGGATGGTGCATAGTCCGTGCTGTTTTGTGCCATCTGGATGATTAGGGTGGGATGGATCACACCAGTCGATGTATTTCCATGTACCTTACTGGGAATAAATTTTCTTTCTTAGGCTTGTATTTACTGTTGAGTGTTATTTGACAGGGCAAATATTTACCTGTGATAATGCTGCAAATCTCTATCGCTTCCACTGCGAATAATATTTCTCTGAATCAATGCTTGGCTGCGACTTCTGGATCCTCATGGATAATCACACAGAACATGACTCAGTGGAGAATTGGGGTCACTGGATGTTTGCCATGCTTCTGCGGAGAGCGGTTCCCAGGTCCTTGGTCAAGTCATGCCCTCCATGATTAATAGCAACGTGCAGTGGAGAAGTGGTGCTGGCTAGCTGTAGAGGGTTTTGTAAAGGCGGACAGTGCTTCCCCCTTCTTCCAAGAGGGGAAAGGCAGGAGAAAGCTAACGGCTTAATTTGTGGATGCTCGATGCTCGTTGCTCCCTCCTGAGCTACCTGCACGGTGGGTTCTCGTGCAGTTTCCAGCCTGCTCGTTGCTGGGTACTTACAGCCCAGGGTGAGAGCTACTTGCTTCTCCCCTTGACCCACAGCAATTTTCAGGTGCAGCTTGAAGGCGTGTGGAGATGATGTCCCCAACTTGATGCACCGATAATTCAGGTGCTTATCTAGGCATACGGAAGAAGATCCAGTTTTAGTGTTAAAATTCAGGTTTCCCATGCGTGGGACACAGGAGGCAAGAGAGGAACCAGCTCATTCCCCTCTAAAGCTCTCAGTTCTCCCTGTGCTGTGTTCAGCTCCGTTTCCATACAGGGCACCCCTTAACTGCACCCATAAACGTGCACCGCAGAACTGCCTGCGCCATGGTTGCTCCCTTGTGACCTTCTCCTGCCACAGGGGCTGGTAGGAACCAGGGCCTTCCTCACCCATTGCTGTCCCCATGATGAAGGGGCAGAGGGAGGGAACCGTGGCACAGAAAGGGTGGTAGAGAAGCTGCATGGAGTAAGGGACACGTCTCTCCATGTCCCCACACCCCTCCATCCTCTGCCTGCGAGTCTGTTGGTGGATGGAGGTGGTCTTTGTCACTGGGACCTCTGTTCAAGCTCAGATTTCAGGAACTGTTTTTAAACACGGCTCTGATGCCGTGAGAGATGGGCTGTATCTGCTACAATGCTATCCTGCAGCACTGCGGGGTGAGCCGGTCCATGCCCTGCAGCACAGCGCCCATAGCCTGGGCACAGAGACATGTGGGGACCTGCCGGCGAGGAGGGAGTCAGGAAAGTGGCATCTCAGAGACGGGTAGCATCTCTGAGAGATGCTTGGTCAGATGCTTGGTCAGAGATGGGTGGCATCTCTGAGAGGGCTTGGTCCTGCTTCTCCATCCTTCGCTTTGAGGGGTCCGACCTTCAAAGCAGCGTCCGGCTGCCCTGCAGTGCGAGCCAAGGCTTGGCAAGTAGAGGCTTGTTGTTTCAGCTGATTTCAGTGTTTTAATCTGAAGGGGAATAATGTGTAATCACAACAACTGTCATCCGCTTGTCAGCGGAAAAGCCTAGATCTCCCGTGTCTGCTGTGTGCACCGCGACAGGCAGCCTTTTAGCAGGGCGAGCTTCCTCGCGCTTGCCTTTGGAGTCCTGGTGGGATGAATGGGCTCCGACCAGCTCATTAATCTAATTTGTAATGTATCCTTATAACGTATAATTGGCTGTTTAATTTAATTCAAATTAACATAAGAATAGAAAACAGAATCTGCAGCAGAGCCCACGTGGTGGTGGGAAGGGGCGTTGGGTGTCGCTGGCAGGAGACTCAAGACGACGGCTTCTGTGCACGCGCCGCGAGACCACCCTTGGTGGGCACGGATACATCCCCTCAGCTGTGCCTGTAGTCACCAGGTGCCACAATAAACCATCCCCCTGTCCCACCCTTCCGAGTATCTGTCTGCCTCTTCTCCCTTCCCTATCTTCCTAGCGATCTCTTTAAAACACATATAGCGTAAAGGCAGCCTGTTTTGGAAAATCGCTCTTAGTGGTGTGGTGCGAAAGCTGGCAGGCGCCGAGGCTGATTATGTTGATTGGATATTGTCTAATCTGATTTTGATTGTGTACAGCTTTGATTGTAATTTTGATATGTCTGCACAATACTGTAGCTCTTCGGAAAACTTTGTGAGTTAAACAGAGCTTTTTTTTTTCTTTTTTTTTTTTTTTTTCCCAGGCTGAGAAGAGCAGGGGCAGGAACGTGCAGGGGGAGCGGGGCTTTCATGCTCCTCACAAAACCGCCTCAAAGCCCTTTCGTGAGCTGCTCTGCAGCAACACGAGCAACTTGTAGTTTTGAAGAGAGCTTTAGGAAACTTTGAGTGGGTTTTACATAATTTAGTTAAGTACAGCAAAGCCACTTGCTTATATACCTGATACCAAAATAAACCAGTTGGAGGAACAAGTTTGCTGTGCAATGATTTATTTAAATCCCTTTCCGTAAAGTACCGAGTGAAATCCTCTTAAATAACTGGGGAAGAATTGATATACCTCGAAGAGTGTAGCCCAAGTGAAAACTTTACTAGACGTATTAAATGGGATATGTCTGTCTGCTTTTGTGTGCAGCCTCTCATCCCCCTTACCTTTCCAGCACAATGCCACTGCTAGACAGAAGCTGGCTGGAAAAACAGCTGGGCTTGAATTTCCCCTGAACAATAACTGTTGGTACAGAGCTAGCTTAGCCCTGGCTCCGTCTTATATTTCTTGTGTACTCATATTTCCCCAAAGCTAGTAGGAATTTCATGTGAACATGAGCAGTCATCTGGTATGTGCAGCATATGCGCTCTTCTCTGTTTTTATGATGGGATGAGGGGAGACAAGAGGTGTGTTTCACCTCAGCTGCCTCTCCTACTGACTTCTGAATTCTGGTTAAATATGTGTTTTATTTTATTTTATTAAGGGTTTTCTCCCTGCAGCCTGGGGTGATGAAGAGCACGAACCTGAGTGTGAGCTCTGGGGCAATGGATTAATAAAGCCTGCAATGTTCAACTGGTTTTGCACACGTCTGGGGTTTTGCTCTTAAATCGAGTATTAAGTCAAAATCCAACCATGAAACTAGGTGATCTGAGAAATTTAGCTTAAAATCCATGTGTGTAATACTATGGCTAATCAGAATTTCATATGCTATAATAATATGTGAAACAGTAGATGTTTAGAATAAGCCTCCTCTGCCAGACACTCATTATATTCTGCTTTGATAATTAATAATTTTGGATAGACTCACACTTAAGTTATGAAGCAAATATGTTTTTGTCTGATGTGAAAACTCTTGCAGAGGTGCAATAATATCTTCTTTTCATTGGGATGCTTAAATGTATACAGACCTCCAGAAAACATGGGAAGCAAAAGGACGAACATCTCTGCACCTTCATGGTGAGCTTGAGGGAGCACCAGTAGGGAGCAGAGGGCGTGCTTATCTAAACCAGATCTGGATCAGGCCGTAAGGAAGGACAAACCTCCATGTGGGGCACCACCAGGCAATCCTTCTTTAGAGGAGTTTAGAAGTTGTGCTAATGGGTTGCAGCAGGGGTGAGGGGGACAGTGGGGGATGTTGCAGAAGAATTGGAGGCTTGCAAGAACCTGTGGTGTCCCACAGCAGATAGTGCAGTTCTCACTGCCTGGCTCCTGCGTGGTTACGACCTGCTGATGTCCAGGGCTGGAGCTGTCTCTTTTATTACACCAAAAATGTTTTCACTACAATGTGCTTTTGTGTTTCTTGCACAAATAATCATTTTCATTTGCTGGAGCGACAAGGCAGTGACACGTTGCAAAATGTCTTTTTTGTGTTTTAGACATACAATGGTCAGAATGAGAATAACGAGGACTATGAAATCCCACCCATAACGCCTCCCAATCTCCCCGACCCTTCACTCCTGCACTTGGTGGACCATGAAACTGGATATCACTCCCTGTGCCACAGCCTGCCTCCGAACAGCCTGATACCCGCCTACCCCTACCAGAACATGGACCTGCCAGCCATCATGGTCTCCAACATGTTGAGTCAGGACGGGCATCTTCTCTCCAGCCAGCTACCCACGGTCAGTGACTTTCCCCTCTTTTTACCTTTTGTTAAAGCCGCTCTGTGCATCATGCTGTGAGCTGATTGAATGGAGAAGGACATTAATGAGGGGGTGTTTGCACCAGGGGCTGGGAAGAGCCCGTGATGCAGCCTTGCCTTGCTGCACTACCACCCACTGCTGTTGATGACCGTGTTCATGGTGCCAGTTTTGTTTCCAGCTTGATGTTTTCCCAAGCCCTGATAATTGCCCAAGAGCAGGTGGGAGGGTTGTTTTCCTCTGGGTTCGTGATGTCCTCACTGAACCGAGCCCCACGTGGCCAGCAGGAGCCCCCTGCTTGTCACCCCTGCCCCACAAAGGGAGAGCTTCCCTATTGATTTCAAGGAGACCAAGATCCCTCCTTGCACTTGCGAGCTCAAGTTGCCTTTTGGCTCACACCATGGTAAGGTGATACCTTGCAAAGTTTCAAATGATGCTTCCATAGGAATAAATAAAAAGGGAATAGTGAAGTAAAGGCAGCTCTGGGAAGAAACTTTGGGGATAATTAGACCTTAGGACTTTTCTGTAGAGGCAGCACTGAGGAAAGGTTGTGACTTGGTTTTGACACTGGTATTGAATTAATGCTGGAGCTGTTTAATAATATTTTCCTCTTTAGCACATTTAGCCCTATGGTTAGTTTTCTGTGTTGTTTCTCTAGATCATTGATTTTCATGGGTGCTGTTGAAAGGCATCGATATCAAACAGAGTTAATTTTACTTATTAGCATTGCCTGCAAGCCTGCAACTGTGCTAGCTAGAGAGCATTTGGTGTCGATTGCTTGAATAGATAATGGTCTGAAAGGTAGTGATATTTAAATATTTAAGTGGGATATTATCTCTTAGTCTAGGAAAATCCCAAGGCTTTCTAAAGTCTTGGTGCGTCTCCAAGTTGCGTGGTTAGTGTGTTTAAGAAAAATATCATCTTCTGCCCATCAATATTGAACACGGGCATATATCTATGAAATTAAATATTACTTAGGTCTCTGTGTTAGCTTTTAGGTTCTTAGGTGATTAAAACATTCATTTCTGAGACAAAAAGAGTCAATTTCAGATGAAATATTTTTCCCTAGTTTAATTTAAAGCACAGCCCCTTTTCCTGACCCCTATTTTCATAACACGATAATTTTATCCTGTGTTGATCATCTCATTTTTGAGAGGTGATATTGCACTTATAAATCACTTTCTAAAATACCTAAAGAAACAAGAACAGTGGGATTTATTAAGCAGCTTCCGTACGTCTGAAATAATTTATTTTGGAGTAGTCCTTGGGAAATGTTCTCTTTCTTATTTTATGGTACTGTTTTACAAATGCAGCATTGTGACAATAAATCAGGACTGAACCAGAGAAGATAAGAAGGGGACTTAGTGGGCTGTAAACATAGAATAGAGAGATTAAGATTTGTTTGCCCCTTACCACTAAAATAAAAAATCCACTGAACCCTGAATTTTCCAGCCAATAGCAAATTGAAAGTGTTTAGTTTTGAGTGGAAACCTCTGGAGCCATAATACGTCTTCAAAGGTCCCAGCAGCAAAGGAAGTAGATCAGGGAGTGAACTGTGTTGCAGTTTTAGGTCAAAATTAAATCCTGCCTTACCTTCCCAAAAAAGCCTTTTTTCCATGCCATCATACATGAACTGCAGAAACAGTTTCTAGCCCTTTTCTTCATTACCAGCTTTGGTTTTGGTTGCCCAAAATTGAGCCCCTGTCACTCCAACACAGCCCCAAAATGTAGGATCCATCCCACAGCACATGTGTAGTTCCATAATTCCTATTGGCATTAATGGGGGCATGCACATGAAGAAAATCTAAAATCCAAGAGACAGAACAGGTTTTTAAACCGATATCATAAATACCTCCTGCCCGCATGCCCGCTGAGCCATAGCCCTCTTGGCGATGGCCTCATGAAGATGCTTCAAGCATCACTGCTGGGCATCGCAGGACATGACCTGCTCCAAACCTGCCCAAAAGTTCACCACGTTCAGGTGGGTGTTTGCAGCAGGAAAACTCCAGATCAAAACAGGGGCTTGTTTGTTCGCACTTCCAGAAAGAAGAGGATGTTTTGTGACACAGGCAGGGATGAGAAGCCCAGCTGGGAGTGCTGCAGAGGAGGCACATGGAGGTTTTGCCTTTGGTCCAGGACAGATGCTGTGTTGTAGTTTGTACTGCTTTTTGTGCACACAGCTATTGGACCTGGAGCACAAGCCCTGTGAGGAGCGGCTGAGGAAGCTGGGGGTGTTTAGTCTGGAGAAGAGGAGGCTCAGGGGAGACCTCATTGCTCTCTGCAACCACCTGAAAGGAAGGTGTGGGGAGCTGGGGGTCAGCCTCTTCTCACAGGTAACCAGTGATAGGACTAGAGGGAATGGCCTCAAGTTGCACCAAGGGAGGTTCAGGTTGGAAATGAGGAGACATTTCTTCTCAGAATGAGCAGTCAGGCATTGGGACGGGTTGCCCAGGGAGGTGGTGGAGTCACCGTCGCTGGGGGTGTTCAAGGGAAGGTTGGACGTGGTGCTTAGGTACAGGGTTTAGTGGGTGACATTGGTGGTAGGGGGATGATTGGACCAGATGATGTTGGTGGTCTATTCCAACCTTAGTGATTCAATGATTCTATGATTCTTGCGTTGGATGCCCTGTCTTTTGGTTGGAATACAATAACAATGAGCAATTCAAGGTAAAATGTTTAGAGATGGTAAGACTTGTCCTCTAAAATAGTAGCTAGAGCTTTGGGATTTTTTAAGGCATCCTCATGAAAAATCTCAGGCTGCTGAAAAAACATGAGCAAGGACAGTGGGGATGGAGCACGCTTTGCTCTGCTCTGCCCCATGGACGAGCTCGACCTTTCCATCATGTGGTCCTTGGCCACTGTTTCTGTCACTTTATTTCCTTATTACTATTTTCCATCAGTTTTTACAAGTCCAGGAACTTTTCAGACACTGAAGATAGGATGAAGGGATATGGAGGGGAGAAGGGATGGGTGAAAAAGAGAGATGGCCGAAGATGTGAGGTTAAGACCAATGGAGCAGGGAGGAGGCAGGACTGGATCACTTGGGGGATGCGTGTTATATTTGTGTTGGTCACAATAAACAGTTGGAAAATTCTTAATACAGCAGGTTATTTTCTACTGCCCTCTCCTTTCTTGATATGGGAACAGAGGAGGAATGGCTGGAGGGAAAGGAAATAGGAGAGAGGTGATTTTCATTGAGTAATGGGAATACTTAGGAAAAAAAAAGAGGGAAAAAGATGTGTTTTCCTTGGAAAGAAAATGGCTTTGCCCACTGTGAGCATCCTCTCAGCTTTATGGTGTGGACTAGCAACTGTTGAGCCCTCAGTGGGGCAGGTTCTGCTGGGGACCTGGGGGGATGTGGGTGAAAGCAGGAAAACGCCATGCGATGTTGGGGATAGCCAGTGAGGCGGGCTGCCTGCTGGGCGAAGGAACTGTTGTGAATAAATGAGATTTCAGAAGGTATTTTGCAGAACATATTTGACAGAAGCAAAGGGCGAACAAGGTCAGAGCCCAGGAATCTCCAGCACAGCGCGAACATATTTCCACAAATATTAGATAGCGGTGTCTCTGCTCATCAGGTGGGACAGTGCCCAGTCCTGGGCGCTGTGCCCTTCTCTGCCATGGCTGGGTGAAATGTGGCTCAGCCATGTGGTTTTGCATGGGGGAAGCATCATTTTGGACATCCCAGTTGGCAGCTGTTAGGAGCGAACATGGGCTTCGTCATGCGTACGAGAGTTTGATTGGAGATACTGACAGCTATCCGCGCATCTCCACTTCCATGGTGTTTCTCACACTGAGAGATCTCCTTGGCTTTATTTGAGAAGCACTGGTAGCTGTGTATGAGCCACCCAAAATCATCCTCCGGGGCTCTTCAGCTCTGCCAGAGGAGGCCAGCAGCCCATGCAGGTCATCGCTGAGATGGAGGCAGGCAAACTGTACCCAAAAGTGCCACCGTACTGGTTGCTTGCTGTCCCCTTACTGGGAAGAGAAGGGGAGATGGAGGGGTTGGAAAGCAAAACCCTCCCTTGGCCTCAGTGGAATGACTTTTTTTGCTGTCTGCAAGCTGATGCATCAGCTCGAGAGGGAAAGAAAAAAAAAAAGACTCCAGAAACATCCTGGAAGTTTTTTCATTTCAGTTTGAGCAAAACCAGATCATGTGCAAAATATTCAAAATCCCCAGCGGTGAAAAGCGTGTTCGTGGTGTAAAAAATGTCAAATTTCTGGTTAGCTGTGGAACCTGTTTATGTATGCACTGGACTAGTGTCTTTAATTATTGTTTCCCATGGGTTCCCTCCAGAGAGGAGAGGGTAAAGGGGGAAAGAGTCATAGCAGCAAGGACAAATACAGCCCTCAAATTTCTGAAGAGTTAGTTGGTTGGCTTTGCAAGCCGAATAGCTGTTTTCTAGCACCACGGGGCTTTTCTGTGGAACAGAAAGAAAAAAAATAGATAAGTGAACAAGAAAAATCTCAGCAGTAACACTCCTGCCTGCCTCCCACATGAGAAAAGGAAACGAAAAGCAGCACCTCCTCAGAGCTGCGGCATGTGTGCCCTGGCAGTGGGGATGGCATCCTGGGGACTAGCATCCTCCTGTGTCACCAGCACTTCTTTCCAACCCGATCTGGGTTAGGTGAGGGCAGTGGGAATCCCAGCACTGTGCTCTGGGTACTGCAGGATCCGACCCTCAGCTGCAGGATCGCGGCCAAGCCGCTCAGTGCTGGACATGGCTGCATGGAGTGTAGCTCTGTAGGCGCTACAACTGTTCTGGTGGGCAATACAGCTTAAATGCTGTGGGTAAATACTTCCAATACGTAAATATTTCAATAACCTTAAATCACTGCCTGGGGAAGTAAGTCCCGAGGAATAAGCCATGTTCCGGCGCAGCGTGCATGCAGCAGCGCCAGGCGATGCGCGCCGGCCGGCAGCAGCAAGTTACCGGCATCCCCCGAGCTCCAGCCCTGCCTAACTTCGCACTGGCAGTTCTGTGTTGTGTGCTTTAGGTTTTGACTAATTTGGCTTTCTGCTTATTAATGGCTCGCGGTTTAAAAACTAAACTCCCAAACACGAGCCCTTGGTGGAAAATAGTAACAATGCAACCGTACGTGAAAGGTTCTTTGTATTAAACAGAGCCCTGTTTGCAATTCCCTGCTAGTGTTTTTCTCAGAGGCAATAAATGAAAGAAATATGTCTTTTTAAATTTTATAAAACTCAGAAAAATGGTTTTAAACAGCTTTTCTTCACCTCCTATAATTATTTATTTTCAAACAGTCCTTCAGGGTAATGTTCCGTTTTCTTATTTCACACTCCTTTTTCTCATAAATGAACCATCACTTCAATAAATCATTATGAAAACAGAGACTAACACAAACCCTGAAAGGTTGAAAGATTTATGTAACACATTTATGTTTTCCATTTTCTCATTCTGGTACTCCACTGCTAAAGCTAAGCTAATAAAAGCTGCTATTAATATTTCTTGTTGCCTGGCAACCGCAGAGAGGGAGTAATAGCTTTAGCTAGAAAAATAGATGACCGATAAGGAAAAATTCAATTCTTTTATTATCTCAAGGGAAAATGGGCTTTTACTGGAACATTATGATGTACGAGTGCGAAGTTGAATACAAAGGATATTTTTTCAGTTGTTTTTCTATTTTTAATGAACGTTATTTTACCTTCGCGAACTCGTTTAAGGCGTTCGCCCCACCTACTTGCGAGCTTAATTTAGCAACACCCGCGCTTGCTGCTGGCTCGAAGGACCCGGTGGCATTTTCTTTTGAAAGCCCCCTTCCCTCCGTGCCTCACACCCTGAGACGGGTTGGAGCCTGGCAGAAAAGGTGCCCAGCCACAGAGTAAATCGGGTTTGGGTGTGCTTAAAAGCAGGCCTTCTCCGAGGAAGGGGCACGGACCAATAGTTACTTTCTGAAGTTTGAGCAGCCGCAGCTGAGCTCCCGGTGCTCGCAGGGAGCACAAATGCGGCTGCTCCCAGCTGTGCTCGCGGGGTGTGGGTGCTGGTGCATGTGGGAATGGGGGGTCCTGCTCTCCTGCCCCTCAGCTGGGTGCGAGGGGATGTTGCCAGGCATCCCGCGGGGCAGAGGTGCCCCAGCGTCCCCCGGTGCTTGCTCCGGGGGCAGACACATCCCCAGCTCCCCTCAACCACTGGTCCGACCCCCCGGCTCTGGTCAGCCCCCCACAGAACAAGGACACTTAACACATGAATCCCCTTTGCAATACGCCAAGCTGCTTTTTCTGATGATTCAAAATCCTATTTTTGTCTTGTGCCGTGAAGTCCCCTTCACTTCAGCATACCCCTCCTCTGGCCAGCACTGCGGGATGGGGAGCAGGCGGGATGGGGCACAGGCACTGCTGCCACCAGCACCTTTGTGCTTGCAGAGAGGTGCCCAGCAGGGTTTCAAGAGGGGGTTGTCCAGAAGGCAGCCTGGGGAGGAGGACACTGCTCCTCTTCATGTCTTTGCCTATCTGCTCCTTGGTGCTTTATAAAATGGGTTTTCTCTGCAGGCAGTCTCATCCCAACCACTCAGGTCCACTGAGAAAAGAGGTTTGATTGCAGCCTCCAACTTTTATGGATGGCTGAAGGGTCGGCACATCTCAGCCCTAGGTCCCCTTCAGTATCTCTGTATGAAGAAATCTCTGAGACCTGCCATATGTACAAAGTGCTTGGTGCTTCCTGGGATCATAGGAGACAGAGATAGCAAAGGTCATCCTGATCTTCAGAGCTTCTGCCAGTGCTAGATTCTTGCCCAGGGCATTGTGCCATGCTGGGACAAACTCCACCTGGCATGTCGCGAGGGATGAGTTGCGTGGGATGACAGCATCCGTTGGTAGGTGTCACCCCTAGGAGATTTTCCAGGTACTCACCTATATGTTACCTTTGCTCTTACTGCACCACTATTACTGTTCTTACTGCTGCATGCTGTTATAGTAACAACGAAAATTACACAATCCTGCGGCCAGAGCCGCAGGGTATAAAACCTACAGGAGGAGATGCACCTACCTTGAAGAACTTCCTAGGGAAGTGTTAAAGCATCCCTGCCTACGGCACCGCATCGCACCGTGCTGGAAGGGGCTGGCATGGTGGAAGCTGGTGTGTGTCTGGCTACAGAGGTGTCTCTTCTCCCTTTGGTTATTGTTCTGTAAGCCCACTCTTGCTCGTCGCTTGCCAAAACCACAGCAGGTCCGATCCTGATGTGGTGTAACTACTGCCTGCAATCCAGCAGGGTCTCTGCACCACGTGGGGGTCAGGCTGAGCCGCACCTTTTAACCACTCTGTAGAAATAAATCCCCCTCGCCTTGCCTCTCCTCTCCCTGAGCTGGGCAGTGCCTTGGTGATGAGCAGTCCTGCCAGGTGAGAATCGCCCCATCAGCCCTAAAGGCACCGTGTCTGTCCCCGGGCACTGTCCCCAGCCACGTGCCAGGTGAGGTGGCCCTCCTGCTTGCCCCACACTGCACGCTCCTGCTGGCGAGCGGTGCGGAACAAGTTGCTTTGCTTTTAGAGAGATTTAAAATTTTACCAATTTTAAACCCAAACTTCTTGGGAACAATCACCGGCGCTGTAAATAAGCAGTTTGTGCAACACCAGTGAGGAGGCTCGTTGTGAACAGCATGTGTGTATTAGTAGTGTAATTAAAATATCAATTACGCCGCGCCGACAGTTTGCCAAATAACTGGCTTTTGTGCACAGTAAACTTAATCACTCCTAAATCTACTCACAAGACCTGCTGCAATCTTGATGCCAAACTAGTACAACATGAAAACAGCATTTGCTAAAGCGCAGCTTCAATATTACTTTGCGTAATGGTGCTGCACTCCATAGCTAGTATCATGTTCTGAAAATTATCTTTTAATGTACAATTTGTATTGCTGAGAAATGTCACTTACTTTGCAGAACGTCTTGCCGACATAAAATCCAAGATTTATTCCTGTCATTTTTTGTCTTCTGTGCCATGTTGATAATAAGAAGCCTACTTTGTGTGTGCAATGCTCATGTCAGTTTTGAAATTTGGGGCTTCAAAAAAGACAGTAGTATAAATAAAACATGATATAAATTAAAAATATAGTGGAAAATAAAATCTGTGAGTTACAGTAGCAGATAAGATGAATACAGCATGAAGGGGGGTTTCAGAACAATATCGAGTAACTGGAAGTATTCAGAGTAAATATGTTGAAGGTGTGGGATGGACCTTTTTTTAAGAACAGATTCTGATCTTAAACCGTGTTCAGCTCTGTATAACAGACATACAGATGGGTGCCTGTTACTTAGCCTGGTTTTAACCCTTTAGATCTGGCTTGTCTACCTCTCTGGCATGAGATTTTTTTCTTCTTTTTGGCAAACAACCCCACTTCAACAGTTTTTCTCTGTGAGGTTAAAAATGCATTTTACCCATGTCAGAAAGTCCTGCAATGAGACCAGGACACCTCCGTGCTTTGTCAAAGGACCGAGATGTTCAGATGAGGGTTTCTTTGGAGTCTGGGGTATGGTTCTGGGGAAAGAGTGCCTGAGTGTTTCCAGTTCCCCATTTGTCATTTTGGCCCCAGTAGCTGGGAGCTGATGCCTACATGAGCTTCCCCAGCCCCCTGGGCTCTGGTGTACATGGGAGACTGGCTCTGCCATCTCCTTCCCTGTCCCTGCCATCTCCTTCCTTCCTACACCCATTTATAAAAGAGTAGGGGATGATTTAAAAACTAATAATGTTAGAAAAAATACAAAGGTTGAACAGTCAACTAGCAGTAAATGTCAGAATTACCTTTGCCCATGCGAACTTATTTGGGACATTGCAAATGTTCTCTCCTTTAATTGCAGACTGAGATGAATCATTTCAGACTATCTCTGCTTAAAGATTGGTCTTCCTTGGTGCAAAGGTCTGAGGTCCTGTTTGTACCTCAGAGGCCCTAACCCCTTTGGGAACAATAAGTAAAATCAGAGTAATGTGTTTCTGGGGACTCTCTGCTAACCAAGCCCCGTGTTTGGTTACGGTTAATTTGGTCACACTCGTTTAATTGCACTAATTTTTGCATGTGAGCCGGTGGCACATACTATCTGAAGACTTCTTGTTGGCTGGGTCGCGCACAGGAAGGTATTTTCCAGGCAGCCATAATCCCCAAAGCACGTTTCTGCGTGCCTCGTCCCACGTCCTGTTCCTGCCCACGGCACTTCCGCGGCTGCGGGGGTGCAAAACGAAGCTGGGCTTTTACTGCCACTTGTCCAGGCTGGCAGTGCTGGTCTAATACAGAGCTGCTGGCTTGGCCAAAGAGGCACATCTTGCTCCATCCCACTGGGTGCTTGCATCATGCATTCCCCTTGTTCTCTTCGTGTTGTGCCGCGCTCCCTGCTTGGCCACGTGCAATCATTTCCATGGGAACAGCGAGGAGAGGCGATGGCCGTGGGTCTGCGCCGTGCAGAAGAGCCTCTGAAAGGCACGAGATGATTTTACTGCGTCGCATGTCCTCTGCTGCGCTGCAAGCTTGTCATGCTCCCATATGCACCTACACCCCGCCTCACAACGCAACATAAAGTCATTTTGAAGTGCATCGTGCAGCTGAAAATAAAGAATAATTTGTGCCAGTTTCAACCAGCAGCACCTTGGCTGCAGGAGAACCTGTGCTGCCAGTTATCCCCGCAAATTAGCACGTCTGGCAACTCTTTGCCATCCATCTTGCACATTTTGATCAATGTTGCAGCCCATTTTTAATTGCCCCTATCCCCTCAATCAATCATATTTATCTCCTAGCTGTCATTCGTCTCCTCTTTGCATGCTACCAGGTCGCATTAGCCTGCTCCAGCAATTACTCATTGCCCCAGATTTTCCCCACAGAAAAGGGGGGGTCCCGTGCAACTTTTAGGCATTTTCCCAACCCAAATGCAAGCTGTGCTACGTGGCTTGCTTTCAGTTGCCTTTCCAGAGGTTTCATACCCAAGCGGCCCTGTCACGGCTGGGTTAGGAGGCTGCAGCTCGGCTGCCACGAGCACATGCCCGGGGCAGGAGAGCACAAAAGGATGGAAATTTCCACAGCTTTTGTTTCAGCCATAGAGGTTATGATGACTATTCACTGCTGTAGGTGTGTGCACATCGAGTACGTCTTTTTTATTATTTAAATGGGAGCCATTTTTAGAGGCAAATAACAGAAAGTGCTTACAATAAAAATAATAGGCTGGAGCAGGCTTTGTTGTGCAACGAGGAGATCAAAGAGCTCCACCAGCCACGCGGCTGAGCACTGCGAGTGAAGGGAGAGAGGGTTTCTAATTGCTAGGTAAGATTTCCTCAGCTGGTAAATATAAATGGCAATCCTAGCCTTTTTATAGGAGTTTTCTCCTGCCTGTGGACTCGGTGGGGTTTGCTGTCAGTGTGAATGATGGCGGAGAACGAGCAAGAACATGGAAGGGAATCTTCAGCCAGATTTCCCTTTCTTCACCCCAAATCTTGGCCGTGGGGTGGCTATGAAGCTGGGTAGGTCCAGCTGCCAAATTCACAGCCCCCAGAAAACCAAAAGGGTTGAACCTCCAAAGAGCACAGCTCCCAGCAGTCCTTCCCTCTGCCTCATTGGTACAGGCTGAAACGCTTCCCATCCCCACAGCCCAGGGAAAATCAAAGTTACCATTTAAATGAAGAATGCTGCTTGAGTCCTGCCTCTGTGAAGAGGTGTGGGATGCAATGTCAAGAGAAATTATAATGATTGCTACAGATGCAGCTTGTCACGGAAAGAGAAAAATGTTTCTGCATCTGATGCATGGCAGTGAGCCAGTTGGTAATGTTATATGTCCAAGTGTTTCACTTTGGCTCCGCCGGCTGGAAAGCATTCCTTAATGCTCTGCCTGGCTGTTATATTTGTCTCTCAGCTCTGCAGAATCCCATTACGAACCGTCCTTTTACACCATGGAAATTGTTTGGTCTCTCCGACCAGCCGTGTGAGGGGAGAAGAGCTGTATTGCTGCAATTCCTCAACATCTGTAGAAATTGCCAGCGTTATACTTCTCACTTACCTGTCCTGCAGTGGGCATTTCTCATTACAGATCGAGATGTCCTGTAAGCTGCACGAGGAAGCTGGTGACCACCTTGGGTGTTGCGGTGCTTGGGGAGCTCTTGGGGTGGCTGGCAAGTTGGGAGGGTGGTTCCTGCTTGTGGTGAGAGGCAAAGGCGGGTGGATTTGGGGTGAATGAGGTGTTCCAGCAAGCAGATGGAATAGGAAGAGCGGGGCCAGTCAGGGAATGGCTGCCCTGGTCAGAAACATTTTCTCTGGAGGAGGAGCATGTTTTGCCCAACTCTTTATGTTGTTGTTTTCTGCCTAACATTTGAAAGAGCAGCGCTTACAGACCCTCACACACCGAGATTTGGGGGTGTCTCTCATGGTTCTGCTGTGGCCCTGGGTGCTGTGTTCGTGCTGTGTTATTTATGATGCGGGATGTAAGCAGTGCGGGACAAAGCTGGGGGGTGACCCAGAATCGGATGTATTTGGAACAGAGAAAGGATGCTCTGCCTTGTCCTCCTGGGGGTCGTTGGTTGCCCACTGTGCAGCAGAGCTTCACCTCCCCTGTGACACCCTGCAGCAGGAGATGCTCTGCAGCAGCTCTGAAGATTTGCCCTAAAGATGAAAACCAAGCAGTGGAGGCCCAGGCAGGAAGAAAACATTTCTTTCATCCTTCCCAAATGACTGAACTGGTGGAGTACTGGCTGTACTGGGACCCAGACAGATCACGCCAGGGAATTTGCAAGGTGGGTTACAGATATCCCAGTCCCACGCAGGGCATGGCTGCTTTGTAACTTCCTTCTTTTATAACCCAGCATCTGCGGCTGTGCCATGCTGCTTTACAAGGCAGAAATCCAATTCCTGAAGGGACGGAAGCCAAAGTTCAGCATGGAGCATTATGCCCTGATGCGGGTGTTGTGTTAATGCCAAGTGGAAGAGCAATATCTCTGCTGATTTATAGGATGTGTGCATGTGTGGCTAAGCAGTGTGGCTCAATAAACATTTCCTCTGCTAACCTGGTGATTATTTGTTTTGTGGTAAGGACCAGCTCTGCCAGGCTGGCTGCAGAAGGGGCTGTCCTGTGGAGTAGCACAAGGTCTAGCACGGGGGATTTTTAAAAGTAATTTTTCTCCAGCTTCTCACAGTCCCAGAGATGAGATGTGACCTAACAACGACTTCCCTGCTGTGAATTTCCACAGAATTTAAGAGGAGAAAAAGCCTGTATCTGCTAGGATCACACAGATGTACACTTCCAAGCCACATCCCGCAAGGAATGGTTTGTGTCTCCGTGTCTGTACACACTGCTGTTGTGCGGTCATGTCCTCAGGTTTGCACAGAAAAACGTGTCCATGTAAACCCTGCCTTTTGACTTTGTGCTTCGGGTTGAAAATCCAGGACTAAGTCGACCCTCTTTTGAAAACATAGGTTTCATGATCCGTGATGGGTGACTGGGGCTGGAATTCTCCCCAGTGAGAGCTCGTCTCCTCCCCTTTCCCTGTACTTTCTCAGTGAAGCAGCAAAGCCAGGCACAGCACAGTGGATTGGGTTCGGTCTGCGGCAGCTCGGCCACGCCGAGTTGTTTGAGTCACTTGCCAGGAAGCACAGTGCTTCTCTGCGAGTGGAAGCGCCCACGAATCTAACATTGATTTTTACTCTGGCCCATAAACGGGCAAAGGGCTTAGTTATTGCAGCCTGTTTTTTGCTCTCGTGCCCGCTGGGTGATGCTGAAGCCCATCCGCTGCCCTTGGAGGTGTGTGCATGGAAGCGGAGCCGGCTCCTTGCCTGGGGGGAGTCGGGAGCGGAGCCCTCAAGAAAATTTTAAATCCCACTCTGCTGTATCCCTGTTTTTGCGGTGTTTGTGTTGCGCAGGAAGCTGGCCATACGGTCACAATGAATAGGTGTGAGGAAGCAGCCAGCAGTGCTTTAACGCCCAGTCAATCGCTTGGCACACTCGGATGCCACGTACCCCACGAATAGTGGTAACTGGGCTTCGGCTATAGCTTACATTTAAAGTTCACCAGGGAAAAATCAGATGAATAACTACAATTATTGCTGTAGCAAGATGGTTCCTTTGTAGTACATAATCTGCTGTAATTTAAAAAACATGGATCATTAAAATCAATACATATTGCAACCAGACTTCATGAGCTCGAGTCTCACTCTCACAAAGACGTGTCAGTCTTACCAAGAGCTGAGAGCCAAAGTTATGGAAAACAGCCTTAGCTCAAGGAAGGTTGGGCTTAATATTTCCTCCAAGAAACCTTTTTCTAGCTCACTTCTTCCCTGTGTTGATCACTGGATAGAAATACAAGTATTTAACATGAGCGTAGCAGATTTCTGCAAAATTCAGTGTGGAAATAGGGCAGCCAACAGCGCCGCTAAGCACATGAGACGTGAGCGGCATCTTGTTTATGGGGTTGTAACAAGCTTCTGTGCACAAAGCTCAGCTTTATGGCCCAAAGCCTCAGCTGGGAGTGTGGCTCAGGGGCGCTTCCAGAGGACCTGTGCCTGCCAGCTCAGGGCTCATACAGCAACACCTGAATAGCACTCCGTGGGGAAAACTGAGGGCACCTGGCCACACTGCAAATGGACATTTAGGTGGCTTCAAAGCCCAAAAGACCAAAAACATGCAGACAGAAAGGAGAAATCCGCTGCCGTGATGGAGATGGGGCTGAAGGCACTGAGTATAGACAGTGCTGGAGGTTCTGACAAGGGAGTTTTGAAAAGTTCTTAAGAGATAGTAGCTTACAGAGTCCGTAGGGGAAAAAATAAACAAATACAAAGAAATACCAGGTTTTGCATCTGAAGCCAAGAATAAGGTTGCCAGGTGCTGGGCAGTGTCAGGTTGAGTCATGAACAGAAAAACCGCTAAGCAATGAGCCTGGCCATTTTGTTAAAAATATTGCAAATCTGGAAAATGCCAAAGGTAATAAGCCAGCCTTGTGGAGTGAGAGACGGGGTGGGAGTCACTCGCCCAGCCTGAATTAGTCACCCAGCTTTCCGTGGCAGTGGAGAGGCAGAGGCTCTTCTGGAGTGTAACCCATTGGACCTGCCTGAAATATTGCTGTGGGATGGAGCACGTGTCTCTGTGGGGATTTGGGGAGAGCTGGACACCCAGCTCCGATGCACTAGTCCACATTTTAGGTGCCTGCATTTGCACAGATGTTGATTTTTCCAGCTATTCAGCCGAGAGGAACAGTTGCATGTAGCAAGTGAAGGTTAATAAACTACTTCATGTTCTGTCTGTTTGCAACACACCGAAGAGCCACAAGCCATGGACAGGGCAAGGAGCAGCTGAAGCGGGGAGCGTGGTCCTGCCATGGGCAGTGCCGGGCTGCGCAGTGCTGCAGCTCTGCCCGGGGCGGGCGGGTTAGCCGTGTAGGGGAACCGCGTTCACAGGCAGGGAGCATCCTCTGGGGACACGAATGCAGCCAGCGCATGTCCTGCCCTTGGATAAGGGGTAAGGGATGTCAAGGAGTTCGGGGAGGTACCAGGACCCCCTGGCGGATAGCATCGCCGGTGTGAGAAGGTCCGGTCATGTGCAGCCGTGGAGGGGATAAGGGACAGCTTGAACTCTGCATCGATCCTGGGGCCTTGAGCAAGAACCTGGAAAGAAAATGTTTGTATTGTCTGTGAAGCTGTGAGGTCCCGTGGGAGCAAAAGGGGATCTGTCTCATCTGTGGTCGGGAAGAAGAAGCTGCGAGCTGAACGGAGCCAGGAGCAGTTTCCAGTCTGTGTGAATGGAAAATGCAGGGCTGGGGGAGTTGCGGCAGAGCCTGCAGGAGCTCAGCCCTTCCTTGGGGACCCAAAGCCCAGGTCTGGGAGCAGAAGGGGGAGCGGGGCTGAGTCAGGCACTGACATCACGGAGCGCTGCAGCTCCGAGGCTCACGTCAGAGCTGAGCCTCGTGGTTACAGGAGGCTGCCTGGCTTTTGGTATTCCGGGAGAGCTGCTGCAGGGGCAGAGAAAATTATTCATGGATCAAAAAAGAAAGGCATTAGCAGTACAAAGTGTCATGATTTCCTCTGTTCTACCGCAAGGTTGAAACAAGATGCCAGCTGCAGTACATGAGAAACAGCTTGAAGAAACACCAGCAGAAATACACTGATTATTCTTGAAAGCCCCTTGCAATTCAAGCCAGGGTATCGCTTACTAATTTGTGGGGAAGTGCAGCGGGTGCACGGCCCTCCGCTGACTCGCAGGCGGCTGATCTGCAGCAGGAGGCACCGCTACAGAAGAGCGTGACAGTCGCGTGCTCTCTGTCACTGGAAATCAAGGTTGGAAACAAACAGAGGAGCTGCCAGCAACCAAGCCACTATTAAGAGATGCCAGGCCAGCTTTTTGTCTTAGAGGAATATTTAAAAAAAAAAAAAAAAAAAAAAGGAGTGTAAAGTTGATAGAGGAGATCGTGGTTCCTGCCATGCACAGAGGGGAATAGAGGAGAGAATAATCTTCTCATGGGGAGTCAAATTCAGATCCCGACAAGCAAGTGCTGTGCTGAATGTTGGGTCCCATGGTGAAACCATACTTTAAAAAAAGCAGCAAGTACAAAAATATGTTAATGCCTGAAATTTCTTACCAGGGTCTGAACAATTGTGGGTGTTAGATTTTGGCAGGGTATTGCCAGCGAAGCCGTGGGTTGTCGGCACGAGTCCACCGTGTCTGACAGTGGAAGAAAGTCACAGCAGGTAGAAAAAACTTGCAGGCGTCTGCCGGCAGTACCTGTGAATGCCTTTCAGGGGTATGAAAATGTGGATAGCTTGTCATGGGCAGAAGCACATATGGAAGTTGCTGTCCTTGACACTGGGTATAAAAACCTTCAAGTGACCCTAAGGCCATTCGAATGCCTTGGTGCAGTCATAACTGTGTAATGACGCAAACAGACCAACTTTGCTGTGTACGTGAGAATGTCCTGGCTGTTTTTTTCCTGGAAGCAAAGCTCCCTAGACCTGGCTGCAGAAGCTGCTCTCCTATTGACCAGCGTGGCTCATGGTGATCTTTGTCCCTGCAGTGCCGAGGAGGTGCGAATCTCCTTCTGCCTGGCGGAGCATCCCGCAGCGCTCCAGTGCATTCAAATCCAAGGATTTGCCCAAGAAAATACTCGGCAGCCCCGTGCAATGCCGAATTGCTGCTACTGCATCTCTGCTCCCTTGGCTCTCGTGTCACCCACCCTTGTTGGCAGGAGTGGCAGCTGGGGGGGAAATGTTTTAACTTACAAACTAAGCCGACGTTATGTGGTGCCGCTGAAAAGCCGCAGATGCAGCATCCCGCGATGCCACTCTTACAGTCTCTGCTCAGAGCAGGACTGTGCTTTGAAATGGAAAAGTTCAGTCTTAAAAAAGAAAACCACACTGAATTATACAGCCACTTGATAATTATTTTTTGAGCGCTGCTGCTAAAAACGCCCCATCAAAAGACAAGAGTGCCATCAGGCTACCGCACCCAGGGAGCTTACTTCCAGCTGCATTTTATTTCCTAATTTTGGCCAGTCTTTTGGCAAGACTCAAGATGGGGGAGTAAATATTTACAGCTCTGCCTCCCCACTTCCACCTCTTGTGCAGCGGAGCATCGCGCAGGGCACCCATGGGTGCCACCTCAGGGCACACTGCATGCTCAGAGGCAAACAGGAGGGAAAGAATATCCACCCGGTATTAATTATCACTAGGCAAGTTTTGCCTAATTGCATTGTCTCTCTTAAGGCAACGACACAAATATTTATGAGTGGGACTTTTTAATTCTCATTGTAATCAGTGACATAAATAGGTAACACCTTCAAAAAGAGTAAATAAAAATGTGTAAACACAGGCTCGAGCACAAACTATCGAGCAGTGTGCAGTAAAACATTCCGGTGTTTATTGTATTAATTGAATATTCATGAGATGCCAATTTAAATTACAGTTCACAACTGTTGCTGTGTCTAATGAATAATTTAAACAAGTGTGGCCAAAGAGATTTCAACGCTGCATTAGCAAACTGCAAGGGATTAAGCAACAGAGAATTTATAATTAGCTTTGTATATCCTATAATAAATTCATTGGAAAGATGGTTTTAATTATCCCACATGTTAATTCAGAATTGAGTGCATTAATTTTCGATCGAACAGTAACCCTTTCTTCCCAGGTAATGTATTTCTTCTTCGTTTTCTACATGCCAGGAAATTGCAAGTGCAGAAATTGCCCATCCTTGCACAGTCCATCTGTGGTGACACAGCAGTTGCACCGTGGCCCCGGGCTGCAGGGGGCTGCACATTTCGCATTCAGAGCTGAGGATGCTCAGAGCAAGGCCAAATCCCTCCCCAGGGGTTGGGATCCCAGAGTCCTACTCCTCCCGGGTCTGTCTGCTGCTGCGTGTCCTCTTTGATGCTCTTATGGCTACTTGGGAAGTGCTGTCTGCTCTGGGAAAACATGTCTGCAAAAGTGGTACGAGCTTTTGGCAGTCGTCTCCTATAAGCAGCCTTAAGTTTTTGTTTGAATGCAAGGATGTGTGTCAATAAAACACCGAAGTTTGAGCTGAGCTTGCTGCATTTGTTTTAGAGCAGAACAGCAACCCGGTGGGGTTTGCTGAGTCTGGGAGAAAACTATCAAAGTGGAATTGGAAGCAGAACGCTTTTCTCTTGGAAACTCGTAGGAAGGCTTTGTGCTGCCGCGGAGTTCCTTGCACGTGGCCGAGCTGTACTGGAAACAGCTGAAACTTGGGAGAACCGAGTTGTTGTGGGAGACGTCCTGATGAGAGAGGGCTTTTCTCCTTGGCAAGCTCACCAAGTGCTTTTTCTGCAGGAGACAGGCACATTCACTTCCAGCAGTGCGAGGGGAGCAGCCCTGTGCTGTGGCACCTGGAGGGGAGGTGAAAGGGGACGGCGATGTCCTCAGAGCAGGGAGAGCTGAGTCCTGATCAGCCACGAGCCCCGTGGAGGTGCCCAGCCCTTCCAACGGCGAATATTTTCTGTGTTCGCCCGTCCTCACGTCCCGTCCTTGCTGCATGGTTTGCTTGCTTTCAGAGATCCTACTGGAGATGTTCCCGTTGCCTGTGGGCCGTGCCCCATCTATCAGGTCAGGGCAATGGGTCCGGAGCCAAGGAGGAGCTGGTGCAGGGGCCGGGGCTGTCCCAGGCAGCCTCCAGCCTTACCCTGAGCCTTCAGGTGCTGCTCTAGTGCCTCTGCCTGTGGGTGGCTGGAGTTATTTAAGTTGATAAATGTGTGGCATCAGTGTAATGCAGTATGTTGTCATTGACATTTATTGATTGAACCCTGGGACTCCATTGATCAAGCTCCCCAGTGCTGGCTTGTAATCCCGGTGGAAAAAATCAAACCTGTAATGGGGTCGTGCATTACTCGAGGTTTTCCACCAGTGGGTTATATGTTTTGGGAGGGAAGAGGTTTCACTGGCCCAAATCCCAACCATTTCCTGCATTAAATGAAGACTGGAGGTAGGAGTGCCTGTTACTGTGACGATCCAGTTTGGGCAGAGCCAAGCCTTGTTAAATGCGGCATCGTTCACATCCAGGAGTTGGCTCTGTTAATGCTGGAGGCAGAGAAAGGAATCTCTTGGGTGACTGTTATCCATCACAAAGAGGCCCAGTAGGACAGGCACACTGCTGGACCAAGCAGCCTTTCGCCCGTCCTTAATGCAACACAGCTAACCCAATAAAACCTACTGCAAAGAGCAGGCAACGCAGCAGCTCAGGTTAAGGTTGGTGCAGGAGCCTAAATAAACACTCCCAAACGCTGTATAGCTTTAATTCTGCATTTATGTTGGGTTTTGCATGTCTGTAATTTGTGCTAGAATAGCATCTGTGGTTATATTAGCTACTGAAAAAATGAGAAGGGTTTGCTGTTGGCAGGAGTCAGAACAGGAGTTACCACATCTGGCTCTCGTGGCAGGAGCCGACGCTCGAGTTTCTCTTCTCTGCTACCTCCTGCAATTAGTTTTGTGCGTACAGCATCATTTGGGCTTTTTGCACCTATTTTAAAAGTGTTTAGCATTTGCTCTAATTAAAGACGAGCAAATAACAGACTGTGCCTTCTGCTAATGGTTTATGTGATGCAGCAAAGTCACCGCAGAGCTTGCTGCTCGCGGAGGTTCCCCTCAGCAGAGCAGATCTGTGTTCTGCTGGCGGGGAGCTGATGGGCAGGGCATTCCCTCGCCTGTCTCACACGGCTCTGGCAGAGCTGGATTTTCAGACACAAGTAGTTTCTCAACCAGCATTCAGCCTCAGAAGCATCCTCCTTCCCTGGGTGATGGTCTTCCTGATCATAAGTGACTCTTACGAAACACTTATTACAAGCCAGCACAATAATCCCAGCCGCACTTGGCCACAGAGAGGCATGAAGTTGGGGGTCAGAAAGGGAGCAGCTCACTGCAGGTGTGCTGGGGAGGTGATGTGCTTTGTGTGCAGGTGTGGTACCAGCGCTGGGGGACTCGGCTCTTCCTAATACTGCCGGCATTTCTTGTGGTACTTGAAAAGTGGGTTGTTAAACTTTCCGATAAAAAAAAAAAAAAGCTTTTAAAATTCATTCACAGAGTTTAGTCCCACAGGGATGCTTTCTCTGTGTAGTCTTCCCATTTTCCTGTTGTGTTCCAAAATTACTTCTTTTTTTTTCTTCTTCGTCTTCTTCTTCCTCTCCTTTTTTAATGCTCTGTGCAATAAAACTCGGAGGCCTGTCATTACTTTTGAGTATATTGCTTTATGTGAATGCAATACCTAAAACGTCTGCGAAGAGCCAGGAGAGACATAAAGCGAAGTGAACTGTGCTGTGCAGAAAGGCCCCAGTAATCCATGGGAGCTGGGAGATGCCGTGGGAGCTGGTGAGGCCAGCACGGCCGGGGTGCTTCCATGCTGTGGGGCTGCCTCTGGGGGTCCCGGGGGAGCGGGAGGTGCCCAGGAACAAAGCCCAGGAGCTGCAAAGCTCCTGCATTGCCCAGTGTCTTTCTCCACCTAACGTTAAGGTCCCTGCCCCTCTGCCGGGCTGGGGACGTGCTCAGTCCTGGTAGGGACAGGGACAGGGACACGCAACAGGGCGCGATTCAGTGCAAGGCTGCTCCCACTGTGCTTCTGGATGGTAGAAGGGCCATCTCCTGTACTCATCGTGCTCCTTTTTCCATTTTGCTCCTTCTTTGTGTCCTTTTTTTATTTTTTTGTTTTAGTTTTTCATTTGTTTGTGTAGTTTTTTGTTGTTTGTGGTGGTGGTGATTTTTTGACTTTGTCATCTGTTTTGTAGGGAATGTGAATGGATGCCCAATCCATTCTTTTCTGAGAAATTGAATTCTTACTGTCTTGCCAGCCCCTCTGCCTTGCTAGGAGTGCCAGGAGTGTCAAAGTGTTTGCAGAGGCAGAGCCCACAGAGTGGGACTTCCACCCATCTCAGCAGTTAAAAATCTTAAAAAGTAGGCTCAGCTGTAATTCAAGACCTACAATAACTTAGAATCATAGAATCATAGAAAAATTAAGGTTGGAAAAGACCTCCAAGATCATCTGGTCCAACCATCCCCCTATTACCAATGTCACCCACTAAACGATGTCCCTAAGCACCAGGTCCAACCTTTCCTTGAACACCCCCAGGAACGGTGACTCGACCACTTCCCTGGGCAACCCGTTCCAAAGCCTGACCACTCTTTCTGAGAAGAAGTGCCTCCTAATTGTTTTAACTGTTGAAGAGTAGTGCTCTTTGTTCAATTCTTTAATTGTTGAAGAGTAGGGGCATGACGTTTCCATTTTTCCAACCAGGGACATCGTCCGAATGCCAGGACTTTTCAGCTCAGATGGAGGGAGGCTTGCCAGTTCCCTCAGGACCCTGGGATTCATGTCATCAGCTCCCATAGACCTGTACCTGTTTAGATTCATCATGTGGTCTTGAACCTGCTCTTCACTTACAGAGGGTGGGACTTTGATCCCCCAGCCTCCATCTACGGGTTCAGGGAAATGAAAGACTTGGGAAGCCCGTCTACCAGTGCAGACGGAGGCAAAGAAGTTGCTGAGTACCTCAGCCTTCTCCATGTCGGTCATTACCAATTACTCAGATATACAAACTCACTCCTAATATAAGAAATTAGCCACCTATAATCGCTTATACACTACTATTTTCATCCCTCGGTCTATTTTCACAAATGTTAAAGGTGCATGGTGGCCCTCAGGGACTCCTCCTGTCACCCCAGAGCAGCAGCCCGAAGGGAGCCGGGTCCTCTCTTGTGCTGTTCCTCGAGGCTCTGTGCAGAAGGAATGCCACCTCTCGCACAAGGGCTAGGGGATGGGAAAGAAGCACTCACGCAACCCCTGAGAATCGGCAAGAGTTGTTTATTGCCGGGACATCTTGCAGGAAAGCCTGCGGGATCTGTGGTGTTTGGTGGCTCCAAGCTAATGCTTGGGATGGAGCCTGAGCAACGAGTAGGGAGCTGGGTGGGCACTCCTGCGACGTTGTTGGTGCTCTCTGGTGGAAGAGAGCAACAACATGCTGCGGTAGTCCCAGGTCTGTTCTGGTGGAGGTGGATCCACTTCCATTTGTTCCTCCACATCTTCTGGTGGATTCATCTCCATGGGCTCCACAGTCCCTGGCAGGAGGACAAGCCAGTCTTTGGCTGGGACTGCCCAAACAGGATGCCTTCCATTTGGAATGTTTTTAGGCCAAGGTGCCGAACCAGGGGGTCATCCAGTTCCGCCCCCAGGTCCCATGCCACTGTCAGCTTGATTTTCACGCATGAGTTCGAGGCTGCCGTCTGTTTTACGGCCATGCCTGGGTCCCACACTCCATTCCAGACTATGGGCACGCCTCTGCTCCCCACGGCTCTCTGCCTGATGCTCCTGACTTTGCTCCACATCACCGTTGTGCCTACGGCAAGGCCCAGGCCCCCTGTCACTGGGTGTTCGAGGGGATGGCCTGTTCCCCTGTGGTACCTGTGGTACCGCTTATATGTGTCTGTGGGTTGCGCGCCAGAGGTCTCTCGAGCACTGGTGTCTCTTGTGCTGCTGGCGCTATCCCTCCGCCCACGACACATCTCCTTCGTGTTAACTGCATTCCTTCTTGGTGCTTCTTTGGACGGCATCGCTGTCCCGGCACACCAAGGAGGGCCGCTTCTCGCCTTGCTGCTTCTAGTCATCTTCCTGCCGTGTACGCCGGCTGTCAGAGGAGCTAGTCGCTGAGCGAGTGGTGGCCAGCTGCAGGGGGCCTGTTTTATAGGGCCCGCAGCAAAGGCGGGGCAGTGGTGGCCACTGTGACCTGAGCAAGCCTCTGTGATGGAGTGGCCCACGCGTGCCCAAAGGCGGCTGTGTTGGGAGCAGCCTGGAAGATGCCCTCACGTGGAAGAAGGAGGAGGGTTTGGGGGGCTTAGGGCTGTTTGCATGAAACCAGGTCTCTGCTTCTTGGGAATCTGTTCGTGCTTCTCAAATCCTGTGAGACAGATTTGCAGGGCAAGTGATGGTCCCCATGAGCACTGAAGTGCACGGCTGAGGAGCAGGTCCGCAGTCAGAGGTGACCTGCAAGGCACAGCCAGGGACCCCCTGCAGCAATAGGTGACCCTGGGAAGCATGCAGCAAGCCCCACTATCGAGACATTTATTTTCTTAGGTTTTAACCATGGATTCTGAATACACCTTCCTGCCTGTATCCCTGGGATTAAGAAGTTAAAAACAAAAATTAAAGAAAAATTTGAGGTCAGGTTGGTGGTTGGATGTGATCATCTTGAAGGTCTTTTCCAACCTAAATGATTCTGTGAAAATCAGATGGATGAATAGGTCTCACGCTGGGGAGATTTTCCCCTTGCTTCCCCTGGGGATAGCTTTGCCTCACCCCTATAATGCGATAAAAGCACTGCCTGGGATGGTTTGTCTGCTCCTCCGGCCATCGTGAGCGCGGGGACATTTGGAGCAGTGGGATTTGAGGGCTGAAGCTCGGCCCCAAACCCTGCCCTTCATGCACGCTGCACAAGGTGGGGTGTGCAGGGCACTGGGCACCGTGCTTTGAACCTGTGCTTTGCAACTCCGTGCTGGAAGACACCGAAGACTTCCATACCACGGCACTCTGTGACCCCCAGAGGCAGTCCTGGGGCTCCCCCTCCACAAACACCTTCCAGCAGCAGCCCCAAAAGCCCTGGAGTCCTCCTGCACCCACAGCACAGGGGCTGGTGGGCAGGAGGTGGTACCCGATGGGATCTGGCTGTCCCCCTGCTGGCATCCCCTGCAGCGTGGTCCACACCGATGTCACCACTGCGCCTCGTGTCCCCAGGCGGGTGGGCATGGAGCAGCTCCTCCCGCACAATTCCTCCCGCAGAGGGTCTCAGCCCCACAGGCCTCACACTGCAGGGATTTCTCATCCACCCCCTTTGCTGCTTCTCACTGGCTCTTGCCAGCAGACACAAAGGGATGTGACAAATCATTAAGCTTTATATCCCTGTGGGGTGGCAGGGGGCTCGGGACCTGGTGCTCTTCAATATTTTCCTGTTACCTGGAAGTTCTAGCCCCTGCTTTGGGGACGTGGTGGCGTCATGCCTGGGTGAGTGGCAATTGCCGTCATCTACAGGTGGTTTTTTGAAAAAAACACTAAATAACATATTCAGAAAACACACTGGAAATGAATGGAGTAGATGATTTGCAAAAGTTTACTGAATTATCAGGCTTGGTCTTTAACCATAAAATAATGTACTTTAAAAAAAGGAGCATGAGGGGAGCTGTGGGGCTGCCAAGGGTCAGCTGCAGGAGTTGTCCCCTTCAGGACTGGGATTCGGGATGGGCCGAAACCTTGCAATACTTTGGTCTTAAGAAGCAATGTGCCAGCTGGGGTGCGGGTGCGTGGTGGTGCTGGGATGGAGCACAGTGGTGCAGCTAGCCTGGTTTGTCTTCCAAAACCCAGAGGCGCCTTTCAAACCATACATTTGTGCTGGCACCTGGACTGGCACCTGGGTGGCACGTCCTGGGAGTGGCAGCTGGACCCCTTGTGGGCTCCTCTGCTGCACAAGCCCACGATCCTACTCTTGTTGGCAAACGACCGTGATGGACAGTTGTATCACATGAAAACAACAGAATTCGGTTCATGCCGTCCCGAGCTGCTCTGTGCCTCTTGGCTGTGCCCTTCCAGCACGGGGAGCGATGGGAATATTAATGAGGGATATTTCCCGTTTGCCGAGCAGTCTCCATCCTGTTTTGCACCGCTGTTCTCACCCAGAAGTTACAGTAATCTTCATAACGAGGTGTTAATTGTGTTCGGAGGACTCTTTCTCCCCGTAATAGCAGGATATCGTGCCGCTGGGTCACAGGCTGTCACAGTGCTGGGGGCGGATTGCCAGGCAGGTGCCTTCCAAGCCCAGTCCTTCGTCCTGCCTTTCCCACCTGCCAGGGAGCTTCTCTTTGGGGACAAACAGTCAGTTCTCCCTCACTTGAAGGGATAACTGAGCTAATGTCTGAGATGCTGAATGTACAGCCTGAGTTTCCAGGCCGCATTCAGGCACAGTGCTTGCAGGAGCGTGGGGCCATGGTCCAGGCTGCTGGTGAGGACCATGGAAATAGGAGGCTTCTCTCTCCCTTCCTCCTAGGTAGTGGTGCAAAGCTGTCGTTAATGTGCTAGGAAGGTTTTTGTGTGGTTTGGTGTTACTATTATTAAACTACACAGTATGTTGGTCACTGCTGCTTTGATTAAGGAGGGGAACTGCATTGGTGCTGAGTCCCCACCAGCTCGTGCAGAGGTGGTCGAGGCTGGAAGAGACCTGGAGCAATTTAAGCAGCACTAGAAGCAAATCTAGTGGATTTGTTATCCTCTAGCAAATCTGGAGGACACAGACAGCTGCCGCTGAACCAGGAGAAGCCCTGGGAGCCTGCTCTGGGGTCAGCTGCATGGCTTTGTGCTTTACGCTCCTGAGCACTAGGTTTGAAGCTGCCAGTATCAATTAGAAAGGTTGGGGGTTCAAATTAGGTAGCATTTAAGGCAGACCATAAAACTCTCTTTTCTCAAATATATCTGCTCAAATCCAAAGTTAGCACATCGAGCTAGTTTGTCTGGCTTGAAATAACTGAGCAAGGAGCTCTCGGTACCACTGATGCTGATACTCAGTAATTCCTGGAATACTGGGGAGGCTCTGGAGGACAAGAAGAGAGCTAATGTGCAAATATTTAAAAAGGGAAACAGAACAGCCCAGGTAATTACAGCCCTGTCAGTCTGCCATCAATCCTCAGCAAAATAATGGAGTGGCAGATCCAGGCCTCAATTAATAAAGAATTAAGGGAAGGTAATATAATTAATGCCAATCAACATGGGTTGATGGAAAACAAATCTTGTCAAACTAACTTGATATCTTTTTTGATGAGATTACAGGTTTGGGTGCTAAAGGTAACAATGTTATCATAATATATTTAGGGATCTGCAAGACATTTGACTTGGAAGCACAAAGGGTATTGAGAAAGTTAAACAATGCAAAAAATCAACATTATACGCGTGTGGTAGATCAGCTTGTCACTGCTCCTTCCCGGAGTTTGTTATATATTTGCCACTGAAACCATTAAATAATCACCAGTGAGATTTGTGGATGGTGCAGCAAGTAGGCAAGAAATGATAGAGGTGCAGAGCTTTCTGCATGGCCGGGTAAACTAACCACAAGTGTCAACATGCATTTGGGGGGCCAGTGCTGTCCCACCTGCAGGAGGGAAAGTGTTTGGAGATGAAGACCTTTCTCCTTGGCGATGGCTCTGGGAGGGTGGGGAGCACCCATGCTCCGAGGTGGGTGCTGGCTGCAGGACAGGTCACATCCGTGACCTGAAGAACTGTGAAACTGAGAGCTGTGCATTCAAATGTGCCCTAGAGCAAGTCTGCGCCACAAAAACATGTTTTTTACATCGTGAATGTGGATTCGCTCTCTTTGTTGCCTGGCTCTGAAGTCAGAGATGCTTCTTACAAACCTGTAACTGTAAAACCTCTTCCTGGGTTCGATGGAGAAAAATTGCAATTCTGATACAGTTCCCAAAAAAGTCCTTGTGCCCAAACCCAAAGCAGGCACCTGGTGCACACGGGATGCTCGGCCCCAGCATCCCGGGGGGAGGTGCAGCCATAGCCAGGACCCCCCCTGCAAGCAGAAAGGCTCTGCCATGGGATGGGTGCCCCCCAGCCCCTACAAAATGAACTGCTTCCTTTTTAAATCCTCTGCTGCTGTTGCCCTCATATTCATAATAGGATGATCAGTGGAACCAAAGATGTGGCTGTTACTTTAAAGGATAAATTAGTTTGACTCTTAACTCAATAATTAAAACTGTTATGGCTATGAGCCTGCAGGGATAATGTACTATTATTATAGTCATTTGTTTCAATTAAATGCTTACTGATTTTACAATAGCAGCTGGGCACCTGTGTGAGATAGCTATTACTCTGAACAAGACATCTCAAATTCCAGCAGAAATTTGTCACCGCACTAAAGCATTTTACATAGACCATGAAAGTTTATTAGGAGCAGTTACAAATCGGGAAGAGGAGGGGTGGTAATTGGGGATATATTTTCTTATCAGCTTCCCTCTCTCCCTCTCTCTCTCTTTTTTAAGTAAATCATCTTTAAGCATTTCAGCTATGGTGATGCGTTTACATTTAAACTTCAATACAGGAAAAAGCCTGCTGGGAAAACTTGGCTTCAAAGCTGTTCAGCAGCTGATTTCTCTCCCTGGTTGCTTGTGATTGTAATGGCTTGTTCTCAGGAGCAGACCTGAGGGTTCCCAAACCTCAGCCTTGAGCCTCATCACAACGGCGCTTGGGTGCCCGCGCTGCAGAAGGGTGGCTGGTCCTTCTCCATGGAGCGCAGAGCCCATGCCGTTTGTCAACCCGTTCTTCTCTCCTTAGGATTAGCTGGAGCCTTTATAGGACTGATATGCATATTCATTAAAAAAAAATATTGTGGGAAAAAAAAGAAGCTGTCTTTGAGTTAGCGCAGCCTTTGGGAATCTGCTAAGTAAGATGCACTTAATTACTTCAGCTATGACTACAACACACTTCTCTCCTGTCTCCTCTGAGATGTAAAGCAGCTGCTCGGTGGAGGCTGCAAATACGCCCCAGGCCTGTGTCAGCATCGCACAGTGACCTTGTTGCACCGAGTGGTGCATGGCACGGGCAGGATCTGACCCGGCTCTGGGACCACCCCTCCTGGTGGCAGAGTTAATCGTAGTTGTATATAATTAACATGTCCTGATGGCGGGCACTGCTGGGGTGCTCTGCTTTGCCATGGTCACAATTTCATTTGTCATTTGCTGACCGAACAAGGCCATTTGCTGCAGGGGAGCAGCTCTGAGCCCTGCCCTAGGTGTCTCCTTCCTTGGGGCTGTCTGGGGTTGTCCACGACTTTGGGTGCACACTGACACCCCTACAGCAGCTCAGTAGCTGCAGGGTCTCAGAGCAGGACTAACCTTTTCCCCAGCTTGAGCGAGGGCCGTCACCTCCAAAAAGCCCCCAGAAGGAGCGCTGGGGCGGCTCGCCTTCATTCCCACCCTAAACATGCTAAATTTGGGGAAGACAAATGGCTTTCCCACCCTGCGCCCTCTTCTGTCCTGGGAGCATCAGTGCTGCAGTGAACGGGGGCCAGGAGATGTGGGCAGGGGCTCTGGGCAGGGGGCAGGGGGCCTTTTGCTTCAAAAACTATTTTTTTATTGAAAAATGGGAAATGGAGAAAAGTTTAGTGAGTGGCAAATGGCGGGGCCAGATCCTGCCCTTCCCTGGACAGACCCGCTGGCCGGAGAGCCTGGAGGTGGGGGAGAGGGAGGACTGGGGGCAGAACCAGTAAAGTTTGTAAGTTTATATTTATAGCAAAGGTTATAAGTAAAAATGTCTCTTTTTAATGATGTACAGATACAGGCAACTGTATGGGAGGAGGCTTTGGGGTGTCCCAGGAAAAATGCTGGTGCGGTTGGGTTGCTGTCAGCAAGAGGCTTCTTCATGGATGCTGTGGGCCAGGGCTCAGGTTTCCCTTTTTTCCTATGAATTTTCATAAGCATTTACAGCACGTGTCCCATATCCATAATTGCACTCCTGGACTTGTTCTGCTCTGTTGCATAAATAACATGCACTGTAAAGAAAAAGTGTATGATTACATATTTAATGGATAAATGGAGCCGTTGTGGTCTATTGGCCACATAATAAAAGTTTCAGAAAAATTGTCTTAATACAGTATTTACCCAAGAGACTGCCATGGCTGCAAATATGAATGTGCTATTTAAATTTTTTAAACTTTTTTAAGCCACGTTTCGTAGCCTTCTCCGTTTCTAAAACACCCATCTTCTAAACTTTTCCTTCATTTAAATTTAAAATAAGAACAATCAATTATTCGTTTCCTTAGCAGCGAGCAGATCTCTTGGACATGAAAGGTCTGGATTAAACAAACAAAATCAGAGACAAACATACCTTTACCTCCACCAGAATTTGGGAAGGAGCCTGCTGCTTGAGGGCGAATGGGTGCCAACCCTCCTTGCCACCTTGCAGGCTCCTCATCACCACCTGTCCCACCCTGGCCATTTCCGTGGCATTTGCAAATTCAATTGCCAATGCAGGAATCCCCTCTCCCATGCACCCCGCACTGCCGGAGCCCTCTGTCCATCCCCACCTTGCTTTGCAGGCGTGGCTGCAGCATACACGCCCGCGATGTCTTTTTGGCCAGGATTTCCTATGTGTTGCATGTTGCAAGGAAAGGCCAAAGCTTTGCAGTCAGGCAGCTTTTAAGGGTGCTTAAAACTTCCCATGGATCAGGAACCTGCGAGTTTCCTTGGCTGCACAGCGGAGCAAAGCCAGCCCTGCTGCGTTTGCACACATGCATTTTCCTGCTAGCGTGAGGACGGCAGTGCAGCGTGGCCCCCGAGCCAGCCTTGGCCAAACTCCTGCTACTGTTTAAATGCAAGGTGTGCTTTTCTTCCTGCAAGTTAAATCCCTGCACTTTGTGATTAATGCAGCAAAAGGGCAGAGCTAGGAGAGTGTGCTCCCCTAACGCGCACTCCTCTACCAACAGAGAATCCGAAAGGCAGAGCGGAGCATGCTGCCTGGTGTTGTGCAAAGCTCTTGATTCCTGACCTGCAGCACTAAATCTGGTTTTGCGTTGGGATTTATTTCCTCTGAAGCCTGCCGAGCCCTCACAGGTCTTCCCTGGGTTTCTTTCTGTATGTGCTGCTAATGGAGTTGGCAAGCCTCCCCCGTTAATGAGAGATTGCACCTCAGCGGGCTTATCGGAAATGAAGGTTGTTAATAAATAAAGCCTGGGTCTTTAAGCTTGTGTTAACATTAATCAGATTAATATAAAAGGGGAAAAAACACTGTTTCAGTGGGGCTTGCTTTCCCTCCTGCTGCCTCCCTGCACAGCTGGATTCGGCTGTGCGGCAGGAAGCAGCTCAGAGCTCAGGGCCGGGGGCTCTCCACCGGGGTCAGAGGGATGGGTCTGGATGTGGGGTCTGGATTTGGGGCCTGGGCTCAGCAGACGGAGGCAGCCCCAAACCTTCCACAGTACGGCAGGGGCCGTCCCCATCCCAGCCGATCTGCCCTCCTTGGCCCTTGCAAGGGTTTTTTCTGTTCCCACCCGACCCAACCACTTAAACTCTGGTTTGTCCCGTGGCACTTTGGTTTATGCCCCACAAGATATTACTACCTTGTCCAACTTAGCACTCAGCGCCTCTCGTTAGCCGTGTGTGTGTTTCGTTTTCCTCCTGAATTGTTCAAGGCTGAGCAGCCTTCTTCTGGTGGACGGTGCCCTGTCCCCATGTCCCTGCAGCTGTGTGCCATCAGTCACCGTGGGCCCCTTAGACATCCCCTCACTCCTGCATTATGGGAACAGCCAAGTGGGAATTAGGGATAAATGGGCATTTCAGGGCAGCTCTGCCATGTTCCCTCCTCTCTCTTCTCTCCCCACGTGCACACACCTACATTGCCATTCCTCATCTCGTCTCGAAACCGTAGTGGGCAGCCAGGAGGTCTCTTTGCCCTTCTCTGGTCGTTATTCTGCCCCACTCCCTCTGAGTGGGATCAGGACCGACAGCAATATTTAAAATCGGAAGAGCAGGCGGTGACCGCCAGCAGAGCTTGTCCCTACACCTCGGGGGGTGCTGTGGTGCTCGCTGGCTTGGGTACATGGGCACCTTCGTGCCTGGGGGCAGCACCACAGCTTCGGGCAGTCCGAAGTGGGGACCTGGGGCTGAAGCCATATGAGTAAATATTGTCCAACCTGTGCAGCTGCTGGCAGCCAGCGCCAAATGATGCTCAGAAGGGCACGCTGGGGGTCCCTGGCCTCTGACGCTGCCTCGCTGACCGGGGCTGGGCCGCCAGCCTCCCCACAGCCCCGGCACAATGCCGGCGAGCAGCGATGGCCTTGTGTGCAGCAAGGCTCAGCCTCCAAAACTCCCAGGACGTGGTGACACTCTCACGTCTCCCTTTGATTTGGCCCCAGATTGCTCCTTTCTGAACTTTTCTTTCTGCCCCCTGGTAGGTGCCACTGGTCCCTGAGGCAGTGTAACGGTATAACAACTAAATGGCGATGTAACCGATCAGTCAATACATTTTTTAATTACAAAGTGATTTTCTCCTACCTCAGATCCAGGAGATGGTGCACTCGGACGCCACGTCCTACGAGTCCAACCGGCAAGTGCCCCTGCTCAACCGCCCTGGGATGCTGGCCGGGCCCATGAGCGCGCTCAGCCAGTCGCAGCTGATTTCTCAGATGGGGATGCGGAGCGGTGTCACCCACGGCTCCCCTTCGCCCCCGGGAAGTAAGTCTGCTACACCATCTCCCTCCAGTTCTACTCAGGAAGAGGAGACAGAGTCACATTATAAGGTACGTGCAGTCACACCTCTTCTAACAGGCGGGAGGAGAACGGCAGATGATGTTTTCCAGTGAGGGATAAATCGCACTAAATAAGAGCAATAATCTGTTGTTTTTTGTATATGTAGCTTTTGTGTATATAGCCTCTCTTGGAAAACCTTGGGAAAGACTTTCCCAAGGATGGGAAAATTGTTTCTGGACTAGGGTGAGGTGCAGGAGGTTGGTGTTTGTGCCTGGGGGGTGCATGCAGCAGCATTGGCAGGGGGAGCTGGGCTTTTCTCTGCGAGGCTGGCCAGGTGCATCGAGCAGCTGTGTGCTCAGTGAGGGTTTTACAAGCAAGGCAAGGTCAGTGCAAGGCTCTGCAAATTTATTGGCACAAAACTAGGTTTCTGGTGACAGGTAGAGGAGATTAAAACAAGGAACAAAAGTGATGTAGGGTGGGATTTTACTGGGCTTGCTGGACGTGGCCTGCTATGGATTGAAACAGAAATCATAAGTAACAGAGGAAAAGTCTCCTGCCTTTTAGTTCACCCAGGTGGAGTTTTAGTTATTTAGCAATGTCTTAGTGGCACAGAGTCTCCCAACAAAACTGCTGCTGAGCATAGCATCAGGAAGCCCAAGGCTTTCCCAGGGCTTATGGGATACCTCGGTTATTGTCCATCTTTCTCAAAATGCCCCAGCAAAGCAAACTCTTCCTGCTGTCTTCTGTAAGTCTTCCATCTGTTATCTGCTGGGGACAAATTGCAACAATCACAGGGGTGATGCCTCAACGTGCTGCAGTCTCCGTGCCTGCAGGTCAACCTGGGGCTCCCTGAGGGACTTTAATCAGAGCCTCTCAGGGAAAAGCTTCTCCTGGAAGGTGCTGATCCAAGGATGACACCAGCAACACTGACACTGTAACCTCATCCCCTAAAAATACCTGTTAGTGGCAGGATTTGAATGTATAACCAGAGCCACAAACTGTGCAGAGACTGGAAAACCAGAAAAAGGCTAGGAATGAGCAAAAAGAGAAAATGCTTTTCCATGGAAATCCAGGCAAAGTTCTTCTCACCATTCATACAGTTTTTCATCCATTGGCACTTTCCCTTCAGGGCATTTCACAGCAGAGTGCAGGTGTGGATGCCAAAACTGAGCTTTGGTGGACTAAAACTGTAACAAGACCTGATACAGGTGGTTGGAAACAGGCGGAGTTCTTTGAACCCTCTGACTGCACATCAGGAGGATGCTGGGGGATGTGTTGTGCCACTGGACACCATGGCCTGCCATCTCTCGGAGCCCATATCACACAGCTCCAGGCAATTATCGCAGAGATTAAATCTTTCCTGCCAGTGGGAAATGAGTTTTCATCTTAGTTACACACCAGGTTCTCTCCCTGCCTCTTCCAGCATCCCTCAGCTCTCCCCCTGGCAGCCGGGTGCCACAGGAGTCACTGGCGAGGACGTGGCTTTGGTGGTTGGACCTCATGTTCCCACGGAGCCACTGATGCACGTTGGGGTAGGAGGAGTATGGAAATGTCCAAATTATGACAACGTGCAGCAATTTGAATTTTTTTTATGATCTTAAATGCGTGTCCCCTCAGTTTTCCGCCCTGTGAAATGCCCAGCAAGATAGGTGAAACAAGAGGGATGTATTTGATGGAGGAAGAACAGAAATGTAAAGACAGCAGCAGAACCTCTGTGTGCCCTGCAGGTTTCTGTTTGCCTTCTCTATATACACAGCTGTTGGAAACATTCAGAGGGACCCGTCGGTCGTTGTTTGTATGGCCATTAATGGTCCTTGTACAGCAAGTCATCAAAACGATGTCTAATGAGCAGAAATCAATCTTGTGGACAAGAAAGCCACACGTTAAAGAAATGAGTCTGACGCCAGAGGGTGGTTCAGGTCCAGCAGGTCCTCAGAGTCAGGGAGCCTGAGATTTTAGGAGATGATCTTGGAGGTCTTTTCCAACCCTAATGATGCTGTGATTCCATCCCGCTGCATGAGCCTTCGTGGTCGGTCTGAGTGCGGCTCACCCCATAGGGGATGCAGTCGCTCCGGGACACGAATACAGCTCAGGGTCCTCAGGCACGTTCTGCAGGGACTGTGGTCTCATCCCATGCTGCATCACACCTGGGAAACTCCAGGAAAACCAAGCAGAGTCCTGCCCAGCTCTGCGAACTCCAGGCCAGCCTAGGGACAAGAAGTGCCAGCTCTGCGCACCCTTGCAGGCATCGTCCTTCGGTTTTCCACGAATGTTGTTTGCTCTTTGGTGCTGCCGGAGCAGGACTGATTGGAAAACCATCGTCGTGGCTGTTGTATCACGACTGTTGCTGGCTCCTTCGCCTGGCCACCGACTGTGAGGAGAACAGGTCCCCCCACGACACTTGAGTGAATCGAGCGGGATCGCAGTTAGTTAAAATACCATCTTGCTCGCTAATGGACTTAAGCCCTGTTATGAATTTTTTTCCTCCTAATAAGGTGGCCTTTCACCTCCAGGCCTCCCATTCAAGCCCAATTGGACAATTTTAAATTAAATGCATTTTTTTTGGTCTCTCTGCTCGTTCACTAATGGTCACTGTCTCATTGATAAATGTCACTGCACTGATACTGAACTTAATGACCAGTCAAGAGCTGCTGTGTGGAGAACACGAGTGCAGCTGCCCTTTCCTCCCCGTGCTGGCCCGTGCCAGCTGAAACGAAGCCTCTTAAATCCAAGCACTCCAGTGCTTGCAATCAAATCAGCAAATCCATCAGGAGCAAAGCCCTTTTGCTCCCAACACTCACCAGGAGGTGCAGTTTTCACAGTATCTTGGTGTTCAGGTGTCAATTGTTTTATTTTATTTTATTTCATTTTATTTTTTTAAACCCCTGAGTGATAGACTGGGCAACTTCCTAAGTGGTAGAATTGCCCTGTGCAGCTGATAGAGCTGAAGCTCCTTCGGTCGGTGCTGAGCATGGTGGTGATTGCAGGTGGGGGTGCTAGCATGTCGTGGGCACCCGCCAAGCAGAGATTGAGACCGCAGCCGCCAGCTGGCAGCTGATGGTTTTATCCTCTGCCGTGTTTCACCTCTGGTGTATTCATTCTTCTGCACTCCAAAACAAGGACAGTAACGCTTCCCTGGGGTCTGAGCTTTCGCTGAGCACAGTTAATGCCTCGAGACCTTTGGCGAGTGGCCAAGCACTGCCCAGGGGTCTTCTCCTTTGCACTCCAAGGCTTCTGCAGTCCCGTGTATCCAACAGGCTGCCCGGGGCATCTTGGCAGAGGCTGAGCAGTAGGACCTCATTCCTGTGCTGCTTTCTCTGGTGACATCCCTGTTTGCACCTCGGTGTTTCGCCCCCGGTGCTGTGTCCTGCTCCCCTTGGTCCCAGCACCCAGCTGGTGCTGAGCACAGGCGCAGCCTCACTGCCACCCGGCTGCATCCAGGCAGGCTGTAATAACGAGGGGCACCTGATGGATGAGATCAAAATAGTTTCACTATTGTAGCTTTTTCATGGATAGGAGTACTTCAGCATTAGCAGGATGAAACAATTTGGGGGGGGGGGGGGGAGGGGAGAGAATATGTGCGTTGCTGGTGCTGCTGGGTGGGTTGCACCCCTCCTGCCTCGAGCATGGGGCAGCCAAGTCACTGGCGAGGAAAGTCAAAAGCAGCTTGCAAAGGGGGATTGTTGGGTGGGGTGGAAGCTGAGTTTGGGGAAGTTCAGGAATAAAGGGATCTGCCTGGGAAGCAGTGTGTTCAGAGAGGTCCTGCAAGAGGATGGAAGGAGGGATCTTGAGATGCCAGGGAGGGAGGTGGCTGAGGCTAAGCATTGGGCAAGCCCCAGCATCAGAGGGAGGCTCCCTGGGGGCAGAAGAGACCCCAGAGCATCCTCACCATGCTGGGAGCCCTCCCCTGCCCCTTCCCTGCCTCGTCCCCATCACCTGTGTCAGACAGCGCTCAGCTGCCCGCTAAGGGACTGTCTTGGTTTTGCAGGTCACTGGAGAGAAAAGACCATCGACAGACCTGGGCAAAAAGCCCAAAAGCCAAAAGAAGAAGAAAAAGAAGGATCCCAATGAGCCCCAGAAGCCTGTGTCAGCTTACGCCCTGTTTTTCAGAGACACGCAAGCTGCTATCAAAGGGCAAAACCCCAATGCTACCTTTGGAGACGTATCGAAAATTGTTGCATCAATGTGGGACAGTTTGGGAGAAGAACAAAAACAAGTGAGTTATCTTTTGAGTGTTTTTCTTTCAGCTGTTAATGTGGTTTTCCATGGTAGAGGGTCAGCATCACCCCAGGCCCATTCAGAGCATAGCCAGGGGCCCTGGTAGGATGCGCTAAGTGCTTCATCTCTGTCCCTCCTGTAGGAAAATCCCTGTTGTTACATGGGGAAGCACAAATCTTTCTGACAACGAGTTGTTCTCCGTGAGAACACTCTTAGTAAAAACCTCTGTGGTCTTGCTCTGCCATGAGCTTCTTCTAGCCTTGGATGGGAGATGGTTTTGTATTTGCCTATTTGCTTAAGAGGAGTGACTGCAAAGTGGTGAAAAACTAAGTGTGTACATCACTGGCCTGAAATTGAATGTTTAAGCTTCAAAAGCTCGGAGAGGAGACCTCTGAAGGGGCCTTGCAGGGGAAACTCCGGCCCAAGGGCTGTCAGCCGTGTTCAGGCTGCTCGCAAGGAGGCGTCTAGGCCCTGGTGCAACCGCTTTGCGGATGCCGAGTCGGTTACTAAAGACTGTAATTGCTCTGTGCCTGTTGAGAAAACCCCAGGGAACACTTTCCATAGCACATGCGGCTTTTTATCAGGCAGAGTGAGGGCTGACACTGTGTGCAATACGTCTCTGAGCCCAAACACGCCTCAGCTGACAATCCTCCAGCGCTGAGCCCTTAAAGTCTGGCTCCGTCCCCCGCTGGGTATCCACGACCAGGACTTGGAGCAGCTGCGTTTGGGGTGGGAGCAACAGGGAGGGAAAAATTATTTCAATGGGCGTTGTGCTGCTAGGACATAGCCTTGCTTTCCATCCCGCACCATAAGAGCAAATCGAATGCCAGGATGCCAGCCATTTTGCCGATTCATTGGGGGTCTGCATGGTGGGCAACGTGTTGCTTTGACGCTTTCCTGATCCTGCCTTTACCTCGTGCACCTCCTGCTGCAAGCCCTCAGAAGCCCTCTGGCCATCCAGGCCTCCTTTCCAGCCCCCAAGCGTGTTGACCGAAGGCATGGGACCATCCCCTGGGGTGTCAGCTGTCCCCTGGGCCATGAGGCTGCCCCCCCAGGGCCTGGTCCTGCTGCCCCCCAGGGACTGGTCCCACAGCCCGAGCACACTGTAAGGCAGGGGCTGGCTTCGGGCTTTGTTGCAAGGATGGGTTCAGGAGCATGGAGAAACCTGCCCCAGCTTCTCCATCTCCTCTTTCTCCTGCTTTCCTCCCTCCCAGCATCCCAGTCTGCCTCTCCCTCACTCCATCTGGCTAGAGATATCTCTGTAGATCGGGCGCTGAGCTCGGCTGTGAGTGTGGTTTATCTAATGGAAGTGCTGGGGCAACCCTGACTCAGCACAGTGCAAATGTTCGGCTCTTAATTAACAGCGGGGATTAAACCAGTCCGTTTATCTTCCCCGCTAACTCTCGCTTCTTCTGCTTTATGAGATAGCAGCAGCTTCACTGTCTCTTTACACGCGCTTTCTAAGTGGCTCCATTTCTCCCTCTGTAATTGATTTAATTAAGTCATTTGTTCCTTGTCTGGATGCTTAAATATTAACTTCCTGCCTTTGTCTCCAGCTGTGCACTTCCCTCCCAGCCCCGCTGCCTCCCTGGCCGGGGGGATGCTCTGCGGCTTTGCCTCGTGGGATGGGGCACGTTCACGCCTCCAGCCTCTGCCTGGAGAAGAGTTCCCTTAGTCCCTGGTGGCTTTCTCATGCCAGCAGCCCCCGTCAAGTTTGTTTAGATTCATAAGGCAACACAATGGAAAGATGAAAAGCAAAAAGGGAAGTAAATAAAAAAACACTAGCAAAATGTCTTGAAAACATAATCCAGTGTGTCCTTTCTCCCAAGGACAGCGGGGCGTGATGCACACAGGCATGATGAAGGCAAGCGGTCTGTGCCAAGCGCTCCCTTGGCACCTCTGGGTAGGGGACGGTGACCGAGCAGGACAGCTCGGCAGTGATGGCATCACTGGCCAAAATCAGCCCGGGACCTTTCAGAATATCTTCATATCCTCACTGCAGAAAGCAGTGCAGAAGACAAGCCGGGGAAAAGCCAACACAGCGATGGCAGAGCAGACAAGAGGGGCCAAACCCGCGTGTCCTCCCTCAGGTCTGACCAAGATTTCAGTTAAAGAAAGCTTCCCTCGCCCTGCTGTGAGAAAGGAGGGTGAATTTGAGCCTAAAGGAGGAAATCTGGGGCTGGACTGTTCCTGGGCTTGGATCCCTCACACCCCAAAATTCAGGGAGATGTTGGGGCTGAGGATGCTGCACCACATCTCTGGGCAGCCAATGTGCAGACCCCAGCCCCACTGTGCAGTTCATCAGCAATTGCTTTCACCGCTGCAGTTTCTGCTTCAGATGAGGTTTATGAACCTCATTTTCCACTTCCCAGTGAGCACGGCATTTCCTGATCGGGAGACAGCAGGCAGCACAGGGAGGGGGCACAATAAACCTAATTTCCACCATTTCTGCAAAGGGAACTGGGATGCCACCCGTGTGCCAGAGAGCTCAGGCCGGCATGCAGAGGGTTAATCCCCTGCCGTTTGGGCTGCTAATGATTATATGCACTGTAATATCAAAGCTGTAGCTATTTATTTGCCATTGAGCAGGTGCTGCTGCTCCCACAAAGCAAATTTGCTTTCTCCTCCTGATGAAACAAGCAAAATAAAGGTTGCTCACGTCCCATTTCAGATATGTTTTTTTTTTCTCTGTGCACGAGCTGAAAGACAAACACTGAGCGGGAACCAGAATGCATATTATGCAAGAAACCATATAATCTAGGAGCATCTTTGATTTGGCTGCTGCTGTCACAGACATGTATTTCACAGAGGGGCTTTTTTTTTTCTTCTCTTTTCTGTCGTTCTTACTGGTTTATCATTTGTGCCTTTGTCATTTTGTTCCTTCTTCTTCTCCTCTCAGCCTCTTCACAATGAATCTTCATTTTCCCTCTGACACACTTGTATCTAAATTTCCTTATTTCCTGCCTTTTTTTATTTATATCTGTTGCCTGGTGATTTGATCATGCTGTGGAATACAGGATTAGCAATCTCCGTGTCCTTGGGTACCGCTCAAGGACACCTGTTCGGCAAGTGGCGGTTTTCTTCCCCACTTTAACCCCTTCCAGCGTGGCCGCATGTGCCTAGCAGCCATAAATAACAATACCCACAAATATCTGCGGCGCCACATTAGCAGGACGTTGTAATCTGCATTCTTCAACAGCTGGCGTGGCCCTTTCTAAGGAGCTTACATGGGAATCTGAAGAATGTGACTTGAGGAAAAAAAAATATTAATACGTACTCTTTGAACTTGCAAATAGTTTAGCAGCTGTTCCTGGAGAGATAGCTTAGACTACAGTGAAGAGCAAAATGCTAATTCAGCCGTTATCGCCGGGAGGGTACCTGCCGTCGTAATCCACCCGCAGCTCCCGGCCCCTGCCGTTTGTTTTGGGAGTGGACGTCAGCTGGTGCTGGCAGCGCTGTCCGGAGCGGTTGGAGAGGGCTGCCTGATCCGATGGGGATGAGATGGATTTCTAATTGCAGCTCACTCCAGGAAGCCCGCTCCTGCTGCCTCGGGGCCGCCTGCCCTCCGGTTGATCACTTTCCCGTTGCCCGCTATGTTTTTGGGGGAAAAGGAGGTCGGTGAGGAGCATCCTGGTGATGCAGCATGGGGAAGATGACTAGAAGTGGAAGTTGCAGGTGTCTCTGCTGCTTTCTCTTAAAAACCTACAGGCGTTTCATTAGGAAATCCAGCAGCACATTGGGTCAGTGTTTCCCTAGATCCTGGAAGCTCAGAGTAGAGGCATTAAGAAGCTCCTGAGCAATCTGCTGCGAGAGCCCCAGGTTAAGTCACCCAAAGTGAGCAAAGCAAGGCCAGACATAGCTTCTTCAAGTGGGACTATGGCTCTGGGGACCCACCAGGGACACAAAGTACCAGTGATGGGTGTGAGCTCATGGTGGCCCTGCTTCGCCAGGACCAGTCCAGTAAGGCAAAACCGCATACAAGATTTTCCCATACAAATGCATAGCCTGGAGAATAATACAGCATGCACACTCCAGGGGTAAATTACCCAACAGAAAAATGAATCACTCGGCAGAAAATAGTAGATCACCCATCTAATCAGATCCATCTGCTCGTTGAACCTGATACATCACCTGGTGGCAGGACACTCTGCCCATAGCTGCAGCAGGACAGACAAGTGCAGGGCCAGCTGGAAAGCTGTACTAAGGCAGAGCCATCACAGAGCAGACATCCAGTGGGATCTGTGTGCAACCGTGGCCAGCAAACATCCCACTTCCAGCATTGCTACAGGGCTGGAAGAGCATAGTGGTTGGACCAGGAGTTGCAAGGAGGTTTCGGCTTCTTCTGAGTGTCAAGGAAAGCCGTGTACCAGAGAAGGGCGAAAGCACCGATCCCAAGCACAATGTTGAGAGTTCTGGTGGAGATCCGGATAATGATCGGGAAGATGTTAAAAGCAGCTCCAAGAGTGTGACTTCTATTCTTGGGCAGCAAAATCAGAGCTGTGGAAGATGGGTGTTGTCAGCTTTTCATCCTCCTCAGAGGGTAGCGGTTGGATCTGTCACCTCCTCTGCTTCGTTTTGGAGTCTTCACTGGGTTGTCCTGGAGCAATAGCTGACTTACACCCAGACGGCACAACGGAGTCAAGGCAGAGAAAAAGAAAGAATGATTTTTTTCAGGACACTTCAATCTGTGGTAATTTCTGCTTGAATATGTGTCTATCCATTCATTCTCCAGAGGACTGCTCCACGGCACTGTAACTCCACCAGCGTACTGGAGGAGCTCTCCTGAACCACCAGAATTGTTCCCATAGCGAGAGTCTTGCAGGGAGGTGTCCTCAGGGATGTTGGATCCTGTAGCTGGGAGAGCCTGGGGACGTGGAGCACTGCTTAAACACCACCTTGTGGTGGGCACCAGGTGCTTCCCATGTCCAAGCTTGGTGGCCTCAGGCTTTAGCAATCCAGGGTATAGCTGTTAGACAGAAGGAGATATGCTGAGATTTACACCCAAAAAAATGTGGTTTGGGGGAGGACGGATTAAGCTGTCCCCAGGAGATGGCAGGAGGGACACGGAGGGGGGTGCAGGGAGGTGAGGAAGAGCTGGGGGGGATAGGAGGGTGGCATGGCTATACCTGCTGTATGCATTTCTGATGGCCGTGTGGAGGCTGCATGCAAAGCAAATGGGTGGTGTGGTGGACACTGCCAGGCAGGGAGGAAGTGCTTTCGAGCTGTCATTGTAAGTAAACCATAAGTTCTAGTGATCCAAAGAGAGACTTTCATGGAAAGTCTATAACAGTTACAAGAAAAAACCCTCCAGATTTACACGCAGAATAAGATCCAAATGTATACATCTGGGAGGAAAAAAGTCATGGAGTCATAGAAAGGAGAGCAAGGAGAGACTTAAGAGGTCAGCCAGACCACACTGCTGCCTGAAGTCAGGATCATCTCTTCTTAAGCCATTCTTGATGGATATGTGCCTAATCCGCCCTTAAACCTTCAGTGGTGGAGATTACACATCTCCCCAGGCAATCTCTTCCAGTGCTTAATTATCCTTCCTGTTAGGAACACTCTCGTCCTGCTTAGCCAACATTTCCCTTGCTACAGCTTAAACTTATTGCCTCTTTTCCTATCTGCACTCGATGCAGAGGATGGTTCCCTGCCTCCTTCTTCGCAGCGTCACATTTGGAGGCTCCTCCTGGTCTTCTGTCTAAGTAAACGAAGTCCTCCAGCACTGCTCTGGTGACCTTTGTGCACTTTTCAGCTCTTCTCTCCTGGTGGTCTCTGTCTCTTTTTGGAAATAAAATGCCCCAAACTCCAGCTAGGAATGCAGCAGAGGGCTTTTCACCGGGGCTCCGCGGACCTTGCTGCTGCAAAATGAAGGCAATCCCCTGCACGGAGTAGGAAGAGGGGTTCGGGGAAGAGCCGGGGTCCCTTCCGCTCTTGTCCAGCTTGGAAAGCAGCGTTGCCATTCAGTGGCTGGGATGCAGAGGTTACTTACAGCAGCTACTGCTGTCACTGCCTGCACGACACTGAGCCGCTCGTGGGCGTCAGCAGGGTTTGGAATAATTGTCTTCTCTAATTAACTGGTTATCAAACAAGAACATTTCATTACGGTACAATTACTAGCTGCTTTGCTGAGACACAGAGGTGTCAGGATTACGATCCCAACATATGCTTCTTACAGCTCTGATTTTTTGTTTTCATAATCACTAACCATTTCTGCTTCTCCCCCCCTCAACCCACCCACTTGCTTAATGACTAATGAATCCTCCTGCTAGCAAATAAGAAAAATAAATCAGCGGGCATGGCAGGTTAGAAAGGAAAACATGCAAAATGTTTTGAGGATCCTTAAATCTGATAAATTACTTGGAAATTAAAATCCCTGGGAGAAAATGGGATTTAATTAGAAAGTAACATGGTTTTGTCAATGTTTAAATTAAAATTTTAAAGGTTATAAATACTGCGCTGAAGCTGCTTTTACACAGAGGATTGGTGAGAAGTTGTGTTCGGGGCTGTCGCGGCAGGCTGCGTCTTTGCTGTTAAATGCCCACGATGGAGCAGCGTGTGGGTGCAAAAATGATGTCCCCTCTTGCAGCACCACAGGAGACCCAGCACAGGGACGGTCACCGACCAGGTGAAGACCCAGGAACACTCCTGAGGTGGAAATAGCGGGGTGTGGGAGAGCATCCATGGGCATAGCGTGGGCTTGCCCTCCTCTTGCCCTTCCCTGGACCAGGCTCGTGGCCAGGGCTGGGGCAGGAGCTGGCCTGGAGGTCAGCCACGCACGTCTCTGCAGATACAAGCACAGTGCAGCCCCAACCTGCTAGGGAAGACAAGGACAGGTGAAGAGTGAGAAAAAAGCACAAAAGAACAAGTGGCTGAGATGAAGATAGGCACCGAATTGGTTAGTTAGTCATTTATTTGCATTTAGGTTAAGGAAGTCTAACTGACCTGCCCTCTCCCTGTCCACAGCCATAAATTGAAGCTTTTCTCCAGACAAATCTTCCTAATAATCAAATTTATGTCCGTGTAGCTATGAGTACTTTGGTTTCCTCCATCCTCAAGAAAAAAGAAAAAAAAAACCACACTGATGGTATTTTGCTATTACAGAGGAAAAAAAATAAAAATGTTTTCAATTCATCAACACCCATCGTTATATCAGGCCGAGATGCAGGAATTCATATTTCATTGTGCAGGCATCAGATACTGCAGTTACGAGCATCTGTTGGAAGCAGAGCTGATGGAAACCCCACGTCTCTGTTTTACAGTAAATGCTGGAGCAGCAGCTCTGGAGTTACTGCGATGGGCTACGGAGGCAAGGGCTGTAGGGGGAGGTAATGGCCTTTATTAGGGTAACTGATACAGTTTGAAGAAATAGTTGCTTTTCACAGGCAAACTCTTCTTCAGGCTGACATTTCAAAATGTAATTTTGTTCTGAATGGACCTAATGTAATACTTGCCGAATACCATAAAGCCAAAGACAAACTTAGGAAAACGCTCGGTTTCAGAAAATTACCGTCTGAGACCTCCAGTGTGTCCAGGCAAAATGTTTCATTGAAGGATTCACTCAGATTTAGCAGTGAAAATAAGGTTTTCAATCAATTTTTAATAGAATTTATCTGTACTGATTTTAAATTGAAATTCAAGTAACTGGATATCTCAGCTGCTGGAACTGCTTTTTTCTGTTCGGAGGTTATTTTCTATTAGAAGGGAGTTTCGGGCGCTGTCATGGCAGGTGGCACGGGAACTACAAAAGCACAACATGAAAACAATGCTGAGTCAAGCTCCCAAACAGAAGAGGAAATTCTGCTAAATTTGCACAACCAAACCGGTTTTGTGAAAGCACTGGTCTGCTGCAGCATTTTTGCTTCCTTGCTTGAATTCCAGCGGCACCACCCTTTTTTTTTAAAGTCAGCAGGAATCACCCCAAATCCGTCACCTCCCAGCATCGCCCCGGGGCAGCAGCACCGATGCTCAGGGCCGGGATGCTCAGGGCTGGGACATTCGGGGACCGGGCACCCAGACACCAGGTGAGAGGAGCAAGCAATCAGGCTTCCCCAGAGCGATTTTTAAGTATTTGTTCCCAACCTCCCCCATCCTCAGGACATTTGCTGTGGAAAAAAGCTCAATTTCCCCACCAAGCTTCAGCGCATTGACTGTTCAAAGCTGATGTTGTTTTTAGAGCAGAATTAAATGTATGCAAAGCTCTTCTAATTGAAATTACCTTCATTTGTGCCGCTTTGAGTTTCCAGTGGAGGAGAGGGCTGATGGATATTTTACTTGGGAGTTTCTTCCTTTCGCTTATCCTTTTTTATTCCATTTTAAAACATTCTTCTTGCTTGCTCAGTTTAATCTCTTTTCCCACACAGGGAGTCATCCTGCCTGGATTGTGCTGTTATACTTCCCTGCAAGGGGAGCTGAACTCAGGGCAGAAAGGAGACCAGCCCTGTGAAGCTGCAGGGTGGAGAGGGGAGAATAAACACTAATCCACTCTTACAAAGCTTTTTCTTTTCTTAGGGTAGCAAACCCTCCTGATACTTACTGTTTCTCTGAAAGCCCCAGCTCCTCGAGTCATAAGATTAGGCAAAAATCTCGACTTTGATATGCCAGGGAAAGGACTTCCCAGCTGCCAGGGCTGCAGAGAAGAGCTGCAGAGTGGGAGCTCTTGGCTCAGTAACGGGAAAGCCAGGGAAACGAGGCAGTAGTGTAGGATTTCTGAATGTCTCGCTATTTTTTAAGTTATAATTTGGGGATTTGGACTCTTGTCTTGTTTTTCCAAGAGCCTGGATCGCAGTCTCCTCCAGTTCCTATCAGGAACTGAATTCAGTGGTTTCTCCCTGTAACAGCCTCCCAGGGCTTTATTTGCTTGATTTGGGGTAAATTCCTCTCTGGCAGAACTGAGGTTTTCATGCATGTGATTCAAAGCCCCATCCCCATCGGTGGGAGGGGGTCCGGCAGAGCAGGCAGGGTACAGCCAAGCCCAGCAGCAGCCTGTGCTGCTTGATTAACAATTCTTTGTTGTCTGGTCCTTTCAGGCATATAAGAGGAAAACAGAAGCGGCGAAGAAGGAGTATCTGAAAGCCCTGGCCGCATACCGGGCCAGCCTGGTCTCCAAGGTATGTGTCTGCTGCCTGTTCCCACCTCAGTGCCAGGACTGAGGACGGGCACAGAAAAAGGCAAGGGGACCGTGAAGGTCCCCCTCTCAACTGGAGCATGATCTCCAAAGGCCCACCGAGATGGTCGTGCCAGCAGCTTGGTAGCTTGTGTGGCTGCCACCCCACAGACCCGCTTCTCCTTGCTGCCCACACCTTCAGCTGCCCCCTTGGCACTGAGATAGGCGGGGAAGGAGGCCAGACCTGGGGTGATGGGGCCACCTCCACTGGGGTCATGCCCCATCTCCTGCACTCAGCCAGCTCCTGGCGGTACTGGGCTGCTGCCGGCTGTCTTGTGGTGTCTTAGTCCATCTCTGGACATCTCTGGTGACTTGGTCCGTCTCTTGGTCCATTTGTGTTGTTTGGCCAAACACAGGCACACAGCCCCACAGGGCCTTTGCAGGGTTTCCAGCACGCCCACAGCTCCTGGCACAGCACTGGGACATGCTCTGGGCAGTGCTGGTGCGCACTGGGCGTTGTGGGTGGCAGAGCAGGACTGGAGCATCTTGATGACTTGTCCGGTTCCTGCTCCTTCGGTGTGCTGTACTGTATGTACTGTCTGTGCTTGGTACTGTACCACAGCCTCAGTACTTAAAAATCACATGCAGCTGCCACAGGAGATAATGGGATGTCCCAAATCCCTCATCTGCAGGATGCATGCGGCTGGTGGTGGGCTGGAAAGGCTCAAGGCTTTTGCACAGACAAGAGCACTATCACCATTAACTTGTGAACAGATCAACAGCAACGACAGATGTCTAAAATGGGCATGGAAAGGGCTAATTGGGGGTTTAAAAGCTCTTCTTAGTCCCTCTGGTAACCTATAAGGGTCTTGCTTTGAACGTGTGTAGCATCAGCATGGGGCAGGTGGCATGGAGGGCATGGAGTCACCACACTCCATGATTTCACTTTCTTCCCCATCTCTCCAATAACCAATTTTTTGGCAGAAGAGCAACTATATTTTGAGTAAAACAGCACTGTGTGTTCCCTGCTGCTGGGTGAGAAAGGATCTGGAGGACTGTTACAGAGCCCATCGCCGGACAAAAACCTCATTGTCCGAGACAGAAAATGTCCCGTCGTTCTTCTCTTTTTCCTGCAGAAATGAGGCCACCATTGTGTTGTGTGTTATAGGCCCACAGGGCTGCAGGAATGCTCGAGATTAAGCAAGCAGAATTTTTACAGTCCCATTTGTGCTTTACGGGAAGCAAAAGCGATTTTCTCACCCACCTGTTTGGACCTATGCGGTGAGCTGTGGACAGGCAGCTTGCCTCTGTGCTGGTTGATGCCTCTCCTGTGCTCCAGGCTCTGCCGAATGTATGGTGGAGTTTCTGGAGATTAATTTCAGAGGTTTGGGTGCCAGGCCCAGCCTGCTGCCCCCTCGCTAGCCCCAGCGCTGGAGATGCACGTGCTGGCTGGGTGGGATGGGAGTGGGGCTCAGCAGCACAGTCAGCACAGGGTCCAGGTGGACGTCTCTGCAAACTGCGCTCCTGCCCTGGTGCTTGTGGCCTGTCCGGGAAGGAGAGGCGCCCGGGGACGGATAACCACGCTTCCTTCCTCCCTCACCCGCCTGCGGTCTGTTTTCCCACAGAGTTCTGCCGACCAGGGGGAGACGAAAAGCGCCCAGCCCAACCCACCTTCCAAGATGATCCCGCCCAAGCAGCCCATGTACCCGATGCCCCCGCAGGCTTCGTCGCCCTACCCCGGCCTGGGCTCCTTCCTGTCCCCGTCGGACCTGCAGAGCTACCGCGGCCACCCCCACCCCAGCCTGCCCCGGACCCTGCCCTCCAAGCCCATGCTGCCCAGCATCAGTGCCTCCCCGCCGCCCGCCTTCCAGATCAGCCCTCCCCTCCACCAGCAGCTCTCCTTGCACCACCCGCAGAGCTCCCTCCTCAGCCAGCCCCTCAGCATGCAGCAGGTCCCCCAGCAGCCCCTCCTGTCCCCCCCCATGGCACTACAGGTACAGCCCCCCATGAACTCCTCGCCTCCCGGGCAGCAGGTGAGTGCTCGGCCGGCGATGCGCTTGACTAAGAGGAGGAGCGGTTCCCTTCGCTGCGTGGGGTCGGTCGGTCCCTGCGTGGTTTGGGGGTGTTGGGTGCAGATGTTGTCCCCTCTGGTATGACCGGCAGGGGAGTCCTCTCCTGGCTCTGTCACCTTGGAGGTCCTCCAGGTCACATTTTGGGGGGCTTGTTTTTAAAAGCGCCACCGAGGAGTGCAAGCACCCCGCAGGTTGCAGGGCTGTGCGACTGACGCGAGGGAGGTTTGTTCCACGGGGGGAGCTGCAGGAGTTGGAGATGCCCCTGGTGGGTGCTCCTGGGGCTCGTGGCCCCCAGCTTTGTTTGGGAGGGGTTCACCAATGGTCTTCTGAAGCGGTCGGTTGGGTGGTCAGCAGGAAGCCCCCCAGTGACACTGCTGAAAGAAGGGAGGGCTGAAAGGTTGTGGGAGAACGACAGAGGTGGGGTTCACCAGGAGGAAGAAGAAAAAGGTAGAGGGAACGTCACTAGCAGGACGGAAAACGAGTGTTTTTCCAAAAGTTGCCTAGCGATTGGAGAACATTGCTGTGGTGGCAGAGAGCCAAGAGGATGCTTACACGTATGCTAATCCTAACAGCACAGCAGTGACACGAATCGCATGGACCTGGCTACAAGGTATAAAACCTACCGACGGAAACCACCCTTAGCCATGGCCAGCTCAGGCTGGCAGCCCACATGGAGGCGTCACTGCTTCTCTTCTCTAAATCCAATAAGAAAATGTATATGGAGGAAAAACTGGCAGTAGTAAGAACCACTGCCTCTACCTTATAGAGAACATGCCAGTACATGGAGAGGGAGATGAGTGGTTTCCAGAGTTTCTCCATCTGGAATATGAACTGGACCAACTATTCACAGTGAAGGACATATGCTCTGAATTCACAGCTGCTACCATTTACTTGATGATACTTTTAACTGTATTATTCACCCAGATGGTTGAATAATTTGTGTTTCACGTGTTTACTAGCTATATATCACAAAATTCACACTACTTTAGTGATGAACAAAGCTTTCTTTCACATAATGTGACCCATTCAGTTTGGAGCTAGCTTTGAGAAAACAGAAACTGTTAATTTTGGAATAGCTATTGCAGTGAAAGCAAGGAAAAGGAGAGTAGGGATGTGGAAGCACAGTTATCCTTGACAGTAAGAAAAAGATGACATATTTGGGAACATCAGATGCTAGAACAGGTTTTCATTCCCAACCTGCTCGGGGTATCCCAAGGAACGTCTGCAGCATGGTGATTTTACTTTGGGCCTACATAAGCAAACGTGGCTTCTGTAATTCAGTGATAGCCCACATGCAGATATGAGCATAAAAGGGGATCCTCATAATCACTTTAATTGGGGTGTTTGTTGTTGCTGAGGGCAGCATTTTGTGAAGCTTCATTCCACATCTTTGTTAATAAAATTTTAAATGGTTAAAAAAAAAAGACATGCTTTCCTAATTTGGACATTTTGGAGAAAATCATATTCTTGGTCAGGTAACTACCATGATTCTCTTTTTTTATATGCATTGCCTAATTAAGCAGGCCCCAAAAAATCGGGATCGCGATTGGCTTTCAGATAAAACAGCCCCACAGAGCCCTTGTTAAATTTCCAGCAGTGACAGCTGATGGAGAGAGTATTGCTTGTGTGGATGTTCTTTGCCTTGTTACTGTACATTACGAGGGGCTAATGCATTACTGCAAAGGGAGCTGCACTTCGAGTGGAAAAATGGGTTTGATTGCCCGCATGCTGATGTGAAGGCTTTCCTGGCCATGCTTCTGCAGCCACTTACCGTCCCCTCGAGGACCCAAAAAACAAGAGTTGGGCAGAGGGGTGCAGGGCAGACGTGGCTGCGTGGACACCTGCTTGCAGCATCTCACGTTCTGCTCAGTCCCACCATGGGGTTTCAGGTCCTGGGTTGGACCCGCTGCTTTCCCCATGTAAGCGCTCCTGCACCCTGCACTGCAGCGTTTTCGGGGCACACAAATATGTCTGTGCAATTTTCTTTTCTCCTTTGTTTTCTTCTGCCTCTGTGGGCTCGTGTAACCCTTCCTTTCCTCCACCCTGCAGGACTTTTCGCATATTTCGTCTGAGTTTCAAAACAGCGTTGGACCCCGTTCGCCTGGTGCATCAAATCCTCCAGGAAGCACTGAGTGGGACAGCGACTACCCCAGCAGAGAGTGTGGGATCAACCATTGCAGGCCAGTAGACACAATGGGGCATCTCTCATGTACTTTCTGTCATCTGAACTGTGAATATACAGCCGTCTGATGTTCAAATAGGGACGGGTGATAAAAAGAGGAAAATGTCGTGTGGCACAGTTTGCATCTCCTTGTCACGGTGCTTCCTTCCTCCCATAGACTGACAAGAGTCACTTGAGCCCTGGGCTTGAAGAGCCACTGGGGCGTGGTTGAGCCATCGCTGAGCTGCAGAAGCAATTTCTGCAGAGGTTTTTCTGCCTCCTCCAAGCCAAATGGGTCAGCATCTTTTAACCAGAAAGTACAGGATACACAGTGTGGTTGTAAGTTGTTGGAAGTCTGGCAGCTTGCAGCAGTTGAGAATCTGCCCCCAAACGTACAGCAGGTGGTTAGGCTCGTTACGGTAAATGATGCTCAAGGTTTCCTCTTCTCTGTGGGCTCACTGGTGTGATGCTGTGGAAGCAGGTAGCTAAGAAATCATGGATAATTTCAACATTGGACATTAGGGGTTTTCTCTTTTTGGGGGGTTTCCATCCCATTGGCAATGGGAGAGCTTGACACGTTTCCTTTCAGAGCAGGGCAGGGAAGCCCAGCCTATTGCATGCATTGGGTCCAGCATGGCCATCACCCAAAGAACGTGAAAGAAATCCATGTCCTGTGAGTGGTGCATTATGCCCAAATGAGTGTTTTAGAACTACTTGCCAGATTATTGTGTGGGCTGGCCAGCAGCAGCTGCTGTGTGCAGCCAGAGCAGCCAGTTTGTGGTTTTGCTGCTTGCTTGAGAGAACTAAACTCTTGTTGAGGAGCTCCACTGTGGCTGCCCAGTGAGTACCAAGAGATGGTGGGCTTTGAGGGCATTTGGCCACATCCGTAAGCAAAGTGCTTCTCCTTCTAAAGAGTTTGCTGTTATTGCCAAGGCCACAATCTCTGGCTGTCTCTAGCAGCAGGTCCCTTATCCACCCTAGGGTTTAGCCATGAGAGGGTTCAAAGGCTTCTCCCAAGAGCTGCATGATGCTCTGGTCCTCTGCACCTTGCAGGAAAGGCCACCAACATCTGTGCAGATCTTTCCCCTTACAGCCTACAAGTGCCAACAGGAAGGTCCTTTCAATGCTGCTTGAATTCCCCAATAATTAAAAACATCAGGATTGTCTCAAAGCTGGGGAGCAGCGAGGGTGTGAAAGCCATTTCCAACCTCAGCCTGATCAGGTGCTCTTGGTTCAGCAGTAATAGTTTTGAGACTGCTCTTGTACTCTGTAAAACAGGCACGGGGTTTGCTGCTAGAGCAGGTAGGGAAGGAGGCTTAGTAGCTTCTGAGTATTGTTTGATTTGCTTGAAGTGCTGGAACATAGTGCTTTCACTGGAGATAATAGCAAGCTCCCAGGCTTTTCAGAGTACAGCTCCCGCCTGTGCCAGCAGTGCACTTACAATGGCTGGGCTGGGCACAGACTGTACAGACATTTATTTCTTTCAGGGAAATAAATAACTCACCAAGCCATTAGAATATGTCTGCTGTCTGCCTGCCGAGGGTGCTCAGCTACAGGGATTATTCTGGGCTCTGCCAGGGAATTTGGCGTGGTCCATACTGATGGCTCTGCAGACGACCCAACAAGAGGAAGCTATCTGACACTCGATGATAAATGTAATTTTAGATCCTGTGGGCAAAACACTTGGAGGGTTGTGGCACACGGGTCCCAGTTTGCAGAGGAGCTGAGCAGAAGCGTCTCCCAGACACAGGTGAAATGCTAACGTTGCAGGCAGGACTGGGTTTTGTGTTGCTAAAACAAGCTCTTTGCCATGCGGCTAGAGCGCCCTGTTGTTAGCAGAGGGCCCATGCAATTCATGATCAAAGCTCATGCATTTCATGTCTTTGTCACAGCAGAAATATCGAATTTCATGGGTTTATCGCAGCTTCCTGGAAAAAAAAATCATTTTAAAACCAGACAGATTATGCAGAGACTTCCAGATAATTATTAGAGTAGGTTATAGCAATGAACTCAGATGCATATGGATCAGTACTGCCTAGAGCGCTTAGTGCACTAAAAAATGCTGTAGTCTCTTAAGGAAAGAGCCCATCTCCTCTGGCTAGAGACATACGAGCTGCTGGAAACCCAGCTCCCAGAGCTGACTTCTTCCATTTGATTGTAAAGCCTGGTGCATCAGCAGAGCCACCACCTCCTGATGCTGCCAGCCCCTTGTGTTTGCTACCAACGTGCGTGCGCTGCATTGCCTGCAGTGTCTGTAGGACCCACCATCTTCTTACTGCTGAACTGCAGCCCCCGTGTCTCCGTTTGTGCTTGTCCTGAAAAGAGGTTTATCTGGCTCTCAACATCTTCTTCCTGCCTGTACTCTTTCTCCAGTTTTGCACTAATTGCAAGCTCTGATCAAAGTTGCCCTTGGGCTGCTCCTCACCTCCGTGCCATGAGCTTGGTGTTTCCTCAGTTCCCGTGATGTCGGCACTGGGTTAGCTGGGGTAAAACCCCCCAGTCTTGCATTTCCTTGTGTGTTTTTCATCCAGACAACTTCTGAAAAGCTAACGAGATTGGCTTTCTCTCTGTCCCTCCCCATCTAGTAAATCCTTTTAGGAAGAATTGCTGAAGCTTTTCTTCAGCCAGCCAGTGCTAGTTAAAATGCCATTAAATGATACTTCTTCGCTTACACCCCTCAGATCCCAGGATCCTGTGAGCAGGCACTCCTTAATTCATAAATCAGCCGTATTAGAGAGGGATTTAGATGTTTCTTAGCCCATCCCCTCCCCGTTCGTAATGAGTTTGTGCTCACTGACTTCCATCCAATTTTCCTAGCTCTTTCTGGGCTTAAGCCCAAGCTACCCTAGATTGCTAGCAAAGTCATGGGCAGCATTTCTCCATTCCCACTCAGTACATGACTATCACTTCCCACAAGCAATTGCAGCATACAATTTCATTACTTTTTGCCATCGTATCACAAACTATATTTATACAGTCCCCCATCTCCCCTACCTTGTTCTCGTGCTTGCTCTTTCCCAGGCACCCATCGAATACCTGTGTTTTGCAGTCACTTTCTCCATGGTATCTAGCTCACCTCTACCAAGGTTGCAGCGTGGTTTGCAATTACTTCCAAATCTTTCCTAATTCCTCAAGGCACCTCACCATTTTTCTGCTCTTTCCATACCAAAGCTGTCTTCAGGATTCATTCAATTTTGCCTCCTACCATTTAGATTTGGGGTGGTAACACTGAACTTGAGTCATCTCCCTATGTCCTTGTTCTCGTTTGCAAGAGGTAACTGTATCCACCAGGTTTCAGGGATGCTGTTATTCAGACACCGTGTTAATCTGAAGATGCTGAGAAACCTGCTCCTAGATGGCCCTGCTTTGGGGCCGTGTTGATCTTTGTGTATCGTCTGAAATCCCCGTGAATTTCGCCTTATCCATAGCCTAGGCCTGCTAGTTAAGTGAGCTGTTGAAAACATACCCGCGTGTTGTTGCATGACGCTGCCATTATAAATGTATTGTCATTGGGCAACTTTTCTCCCCTCTTCCCACTCTTTTGGGCTAGAAGCTGGGATGCTCCCAGGTATGCCTTGTCCAGACGCACGATGCCATGTACAGCCACTTCATCCAGATGCTGACAGCTGTGCTAATTCCTGCTACTGATGAAGCAATCCACTCTAAGTGGGGGAAGTTTCTGAATCAGAAACTAAGTGAGCAAACTCTGTAAAAAGACAAAGACAAAACCCCACAAATCCACTTAGTTTGGACTCAATTATTTATAGTAATACTCCGTAATGAACTGGGAAGTGTTCTGTAGCATATTTTGTAAAATTAATGAAGTTTTAGTATTGGAATACCTCACTGCTGCTCGCTGGTATTAAATCTTTGCAGAGTGCTGTAGGGAACGCTCTGCATTTTAAATGCAAATTATAAAATGTGGAGACTAACAAAGTGCAGACTCTTCTGCGCTGCACTCTATCAGCAACAGCATTGCCTTGTTGTATGCTCTTTCCCCATTATTCCACTCACAATCACACCCACACCAGAATTTCCCAAAGCTCTGTAATGTCCTTCACTACTTTTAAGGCCCCAACGATGTTTCCATCAGAGCTGTGCAGACAATACAACCCTTTCAAATGAAATGGTTATCAGAGCAAAGCCCAAATTGTCCTTCAGCCAGGGAGAGGGGCACACTCGTCTTCCATGGGTTTCTTTTGCCTCCTGCTGCCTTCAGCAGACTGAGGGACAGACTGGCTGGTGTTACTGTCTCACAGCATTTTTTCCCCTTACTTCCTGATTATTAATTTTTCTGGTTGTACTTATTTTGGGAGAGGAGGAGCAGGGCGTTGAGCAGGTGATGTCTCCTGTTCCCACAGTCTTCAGCCACCTGACTTCTGTAAATCCTCCTGGACACCCACAGGCATCTTCAGGCATAAGACCCTTAATCACATTTTTGCAACCCCCTACTCCATGTGCAGCATCAAAACGACACATTTAATCCGAAAGCAAGTGCACCTTTCCTAACCCCCCATGGCTGAGCCTGAAGACTGAGTCTGCATGATGGTGGAGCTGGTACCAGTGTCACACCTGTGTGCTCTGCGGGGAAATCCAGACTTGGCCCTTCCCTGCAGCCCAGCGAGAGCCAAAATTCCCCCCTGGAGATGACCTGGTGTCTCAGCCCTTATTGTTACAATTCAGGAAGAACTGAAACTACAGCACACTCAAACTCCGAAGTGCCTTCTGCTTGGTTCCTCTCCGCACACCTGCCCCTAGGTGCCAGCCACTGGATGCTTTGCATCGCAGAGAGCCATAAAAGCCTTAGTGGGGCTGAGAGCAAGCATGCCAACAGCCACGCAAGTGCTTGTTGCTGGCTGCCAGCTCTCCCAAGGGACTTCCCGGCCATTTTCCAGCTTGTCTCACCTCCTGCCTCTCCTTTCTCTTACAGCATGCTGCCAAGGGACAAGGCGCTCTACCTCACCTAAGGCTCACCATCCCTGTTCGGGGGGGCTCAGATGAAGGACACTTGGGAGGGTCTATCCTACAGACTACGCGGAGAGGCACTGAGCAAGTCCTACGGACAAGCAGCAACCACTGCACCTCGTCGCTGGCTTCGTTCCCAGGCTCCAAGAGCAGTTTTCTCTGATTATTTGTGAACTCTAAAGTCTACTTTCCGTGGAAGCCCAAAACCTCATAAATCATGAAGAACAAAAATATATATATATATAAAAAAATAAATAAACACAAAACCAACAAAAAAAAAGGGGACACCATTTTTCTGCTTGCCATCAGCTTAGCTACAGACTATTTTCCTAGTGAACTGCTTTTAGACACAGCATAAGCCCAGGTCTGGTGTCCTCAAGCATTAGGCCAGCTCAGTAGGAGGATGCACTCTTTTGACTTGCTAACAGCACTAAACTTTGTGCAAGAAAAATGTGAAGTTTGTGTGAATATTGTACATGCAAAGGCCTTGGATGTCTGGCAAAAAAAAATACAAAAATTAAATAAAAACTATTCCTAGGTAGGTGGGGGGAGAGAGCAGAAGGCAAAATATGAGAGGAAAAATGTGAAAAAGATCATGAAAATATAATTTGTTGGATAGTTGTAAGTAGTTTACTAAGTGTTTTAGAGCTGTGCTAAAGACATCTTTAAGATTTTTTTGTGAAAAAAAAATTAGTAGTTTACTTTATAGTAAAAGCATTTTATATTAATTGTAGCACATTTTTTAGTTATACATAGAAGGGAGATGTGTATAAAAAAAAACAAAAACAACAAAAAAAGCCTGCCAAACTTGTTTCTATTATTTGTACAGCAAGAAATGGACAATTTATATCCATGTTCTATGGCATTATTATATTTTTTCTGCCATATGTCCATCTATTTAAAAATTGCTGACAATGATTTTTGTCTATTTATGAAAGATTAGAGAGCATAATTACAGTTTCTCATAAGGTGCATTTTTTTTTTTAATTTTTTTTATTTTGTTTGAAGGTGCTGCATTCGCAGCACCTGGCACATTCGGTTCACAATGCTTATCTTACCTTTCTTTATAATAAAACATATGAAAAGTAGAACTGAACCGGTCTCTCCTTATTCTGGGGGCTGCTTTCGCCAACATGGCCCAAGGTACGCAGCCCGAAAATGCCCCGTGCCTTGTCCTTGTGCTCCTGAGCTCTCCCGTCCCTTGCTCTTCTCCCACCACATCCTCACTTGCTTTCTCCACCCCCCCCTTGCTTTGGGTAACAGTACGTAATTAAATATGTCAGGGACCACCCCGGCAATAAAAATTATGGCTGAGCAATGGCAGCCACGCTGACAGACATGCATTTTTCACGTGTTTTCTTGGAAAAAGCCCGCTTCACTCTCAGCAGAGGATACCTCCCTGTCTCAGCGTCAGCTCATTGCCCTGTGCATTAACAGCGATGTCTGTGCGGACATGGGGGCACCGAGCTGCCCAGAGGCCACCACCAGATGCCCACAGGAGCCCAGTTCCATCTCTTCCTAGGAAGCCATAGTGAACACATAAGAAGGATAGAATATTTGATTGGCATAAAAACTAACATGACATGAAATTTCACACCTCAGACCACTTGCCTGGAGGAAACCCATTAATTAATGTACCATTTTAAGCCCGTTTTTACAGGCACCCTTGGCCGTAAGAGTCTCCCCTCACGGTGTTACTCGCACACAAGTTGCTGTCATTTAGATAAGGCCCAATTTCTGCAGGGGTGCATTTAAATGGAAAAACGGGAAGCTGCGGCATGGCTGCATTTCTCACGCAGTTCAGGGCATCAGGTCTCATTTAGGTCCAAATGTCATAGTTAAGATCCCATTATCCCCACTGTTACCCGTTTATGATGAAAGTGGCTTTAACATTTATGTTCTCCAATGACTTAAAATAACTTTTTAAAGCCTTCAGACCGTTTTAATAATCCAGAGGGAGCTCACCCTTCAGAGCTAAGGGTTTTTTTGATGAGATAAATGGTCTTTTTCATTACCTAATGGTTTTATACACTCTTCAAAAATGCCGCCGTGCCCTGTGCCTGGTGCAGCAAGTCCCCTCTGTGGTGCCAGGTGCCCTTGCTGACCACCCGACAGGACATGGAACACGGGGGGGGGGGGGGGGGGGGGGGGGGGGGGGGGGGCGGGTCCTGCTGTGTTCCATGGTTGATGTGTACCCTGCACCCTGCTGACACACCAAAAACACCCCAAAATCCCACCATCTGTCACCCCAAAGCTTCCCCGGCAGGGGTGAGGCCTTCACGTGGCGCGGGGTGCAGTGGCCTTGGGAGCAGGCCGTGCCCTGTGGCCCCCCTCGGGGCACTGGGAGAGGTGGAGGCAACAGCGCCACAACACGGGGTGGCGAGCCCCCGGCACCCCGCAGAGGTCCAGGCGGGTCACAAACTTCTGCAATCAGCCTGACACCACGTCTGTGTTAGCCGCCTCTTCTGAGGCCATGGCAGCTTCGTTGCGAGGCCATCGAGTGCCAGCCCTCTCTGCTGAGAGCATTTGCCTTCTCTGCATGAGAGGGAGAGGTGAAATCAAGATGTAACTCTATGAATCAACTTTCATTAGAGAAGCTACTTGTTTAACCCCACGCTTCCTGCTCTCTAAAGAGCAGGTACAAAGCAAAAAAGTGCCCGCTCCTTGCCCTGTTAACCATGCTGGTGTAAGCACAGCGAGCCTTGGCACGAGCACAGTGAAATCAGGGCTCTCCCAGCACAGCGCAGGGTGCTGGAGGTGGGCAATGAGCAGAGCTGCTGGAGGAAGCTGTAAACATGGGGCTTTTCCTCCCTGATGCCCAGCCTCGGACCATGAAGCTCCCCTCTGACCTCTGTCATCTTGATCCATTTGAAAATGAAGCGTGGAGCATAATAAAATTTCCTGGGGAGCAGTGTGCACGATGGCATCCTGGCCCTGCCTAGCTAGCTTGCGGTGAACAGATAATTACCCTGCAATATCAGAGCCAGGAGATTTCTTCCACATATGCAATTACTAAAACGGGGGAGGAGAACAGGACATTAAGATGAAAACCTACCTTAAGTTATCACAGCCAGGAGATAGGACATATTCCAAGGAGAGTTTCTGAACTTTAATATTTTTCATGCAGCAGTTAAGCGGCTTAGAGAAGCCGAAATCACAGGGAAGCTGCTGCCAGACGCGGGAGAAGGTCTGGGAGAGGCCAGCACCAGAGTACTGCCTTGTGCCAGACCCCTGAGCTGAATGCCACACAAACGGGGGCTGGCTGGAGGCACACGTCCAGTGGCTGGCAGGGGACACGGGTGGCAGGCAGGGTGCAGGCACCGCTCACCCAGCCCCATGGGCACATTGGCCAGGCAGCAGTGGCATGGCCGGGAACCCTCTCCTTGGTCTGAATCCTTCATTTTTGACCAGCCTTAGTAGAAAATATGGTAGCTGGCTCTTGAGAAGCTACCTGATCCCCTCTAGTGCCTCAGGGCAGGGTCAGCCCTTCCTAAACCCTCCCTGTGTGCCTAACCTCCCTCTAAAAACCTTTCAATTCCAGGCAGTTAACCTAAATCTCTCTCCCTACAAAGCAAATTCCTCACATTTGAACATCGGGGAGAATTTATTGCTTTCCTTGTTGCAGTAATTTTTTCCATATTTGAAGAAGGATATCAGCTCCCCCCCCTTCTCCTTGTGCCTGGGCGGCTGCAATTGCTCCTCGCAGGTCACGTTCCCCATGCAGGAGCCTCTGCAGAGCTCCTGCTTTCAGCCAGCAAGTGCCACTTTTGTCACCGGAAGGCTCCAAAATGGCTTTGGGACTGGATTCTTCTAGGGCCACGGGGGGAAGCAGGACCCAGGCAGGTGCTCCCAGGCCCAAGGCCGATGATGGAGACTGAAGTCAAGAAGTGCAGGCAGGGAGAAACCTCTCTAATTGACTTTAGCTTATGAGGACGTAATTAGCAACGCAGTGGGATGTAATGGGGAGTTTAGCAAATCTGATCAGCAGGATCTTAGCGGTGTTAACCCTTTGGGGGCAGAGATGCAGCCCCGAAGGCTGCCGTCCAGGCAGACGCTGTGCCTCTGGACAGCTCGCTCAGGATGGGGATCACCCACCCGCAGTGCCCCATGTCCCACCCCATGCCATTATTATTAAGATGATTGAACAGAAGGGAAACCAGTCCTGACAAGCAATACTGAAAACTTTATGCAAGAAGGATCAAAGGAAAGGACTTCATTTGACAAATATCAGGCCCTTGACAGCAGCGGCACGTGCCAGTAGTAGAAGACTTGTGCCAAGCCAGGTGAGATCCTGTCCTCCCACCAAGGGCAGCTTTGCACCATGGCCAGTATCCCCATTCTCCAGAAGTCCCATTGGGGTTGGGGCTGCTCTGCAGTGCTGGTGGTGAGAGGTTGTACACCAGAGCCAGCACTGGCTGCTCAGCACCTCCAGCTCGTCACAGACATACTCATGCTTCATGAATATGGAAGTTCAGGTGAGTTCACCTGTATGTCATGGCCCATCCCACTGGCACAGGCTTGGGGGCGATGGGGTCCTCACTGAGCAGTACAGGTGGCCAAGGTCCAAGGAGCAGGGTATAAGCTTCATTGGCAGGACCTGCTGAACTTTGCCTGCCCTCTGCCCAGCACAATTACCAGGAGGGGATGGAAAGTCTCCACCCATCGAGCAAACATGACGTGGTGCATCTTTTCTTCCATTTTGAGGACAGAATGGCTCCAAAGAGAGACTTTTTCTTACACACAGTTTGCATTTTGTATGTCCCACCCTGCAGAGGGAAGTTTCTATTCTTCAGTCTCAGCATTGCCTTTAGTAGCTAATCACACAGCACAAAGTGCAGACAAGTCCTCACTCCAATACATGAGGACTGCAAAATTATTGGTTTGAACGATGATTTTTTGAAGAAGAGAAATGAGGGGAATAACAATTCTTCTGGCTAAAATACTGTGCTGGCCAGAAGGGTAATTTAGAGTCAGATTTTAGATCAGATGTTTTATCACCGTATCCTCAACTCTTCTTGACTTTCAACAGCAATTTGGTAAATCAGCATAATACCTGGCACAGTAAGTGCTTTAGATTTTATTCCTAGTGGGGTTACTTTATTACAATGCGAGCACATTAGAGAGCTTTCTGTTGCTCTGCCATTATTATTTGTAGGGACAGAAGGTCAAATAATGCAGAACATATGAGGTGGATGTTTTTGCAGATGATACTGGGGAGCTCATTTGCAGGTACTAGTGCAGCTGAAGTACTTGGTGCTCAGCAGTGCTCAGCCTCTTTGTCTCAGCCTCCATCTCCATGACTCCTGCCAACCCACTGCTTCGCCCCTCTGCCTGTGTTCATGCTCCCGTTGTGGCTTCAAGGCAGCAAAGGGCTGGGAACCCACTGGGAAGTCTCTGCCCAGGACTGGCTCTAACTTCACTTGGCAGCGCATTACCTCTTGCTCCTTGTTTGCTTTAGTAGGACAATCAGGTTTCCAAGAGCAAAAGGAGATGCCGTGGGGCTGTGTGTGCTCTTCTGCCTCCAAGCCAGGGCCCTGAGGGAGGTGGCCAGTTGCTTCTCAGTATCCCAAGCCCCTTGGTGGGATAATGCAAACCCTCGGGCTGCAACGACATTATAATTTTATTAGGACCCAAGCTTCTTGCTGTGCAAGTCCATGGGAAAGAATATCACTTTTACTGCTTTTCAATGTGTAGTTAATGTATACTTTATTGATTGCCAGATGAAATTTAGTCACAGGAGATAGTTCTGACTATAAAATGACAGTTACTTTTGGTGGGATAAAGTCTATAAGTCCCTGTCTTCTGCAAAGCTCAGGGGCCCCGTGCCTGTCCTGCACAGTCCGGTGCCTGTGGGGCAGGAGAAGGAGGGCACAGCTGCCTGGATATGGCATGGAGAGCTGTGGGTGCAGCAGTGACACCCACACACTGGTGGGTATCGAAGCACCTGGCAGAATCAGCCCAGCCACTAGAGTGGATTTAGCCAGTGACTTTAGCATCTGCGGGCATTAAGCCCTGCATCTAACGCAGCTGCCTTGCCCTGCTCGGGCTGGGATGTGCTCCAGCATTATCTCCAGCGAGACCGACCACAAATAACAACCGCTGGCATGTTATTAGCATTTCTGGCATTGAAATATGCTCCTGCTGTCAGGTCCCACGGCCCAGGCAAGGATGTCAAAGCTCCGGGGAAAAGCCCCTGGTGCTTCCCTGCACCCAGCACTCACAGAAAGTTAATTATCAAGAAGGGCAGGCACCTCCCAGCACCCCACTATCCACATCCCCTCTGCTGTCAGTGCTGCTTGGGAGAAGAACTGCAGGGGGGCTCAGCACAGGCTATCGGGACTGCGCCTCTTATCATTTTATGATTTAACAATAGAAAAGTAGGCTGGAGTAGCTGGAGCAGGAGAGCACGGAGCAGGAGATGCACCTGTCCTGGAGGGTATTCTGGAGCCTGATGTGTCCTGGTTCCCGTCTTGCAGCCACACGCACCCCTGGGACACCCACTCAGCCGTATACCTGCCCCACTGCTGGGCTCCTCGTGCTCCCCCAGTGGCCCCCCACAAAGGGGAAACAAAACCTGCCACCTTCTAGCAGGGAGCTGCAGAGAACCCATAGGGCCTGCTGGTGGTCTCCGAGGATTATGCGGGCAGAAACAGCAATTCCCCTCTACGTTCCCTCCCACGGGCTGTTCGCTGTAGTCACATCTGGGAGATGCAGCTCCCACCCCCTGGGCAAACCAGAACTATTCCCCATGGGGAACACCAGGGCTCTGGATGCACCCTACATCTGATGGGACTAAGGGGGAGCAAGGAGGGCTGGCTGCTGAGAGGCACGTGGGTTTCCAGACACAGCTCCTGCTCCAACTTTGCCCCTCTGCCCATGCAACTTTGTGCAATATCCCTTTTTGCTGTGCAGCACATGGGGTAGGTGATGCTGGAAGTCCAAATGCATCTCTTCATCCTGCTGGGACACACACGTAATGTGCAATCGCTTCTGTTTCCTGATTAGGAGCCTGTAACGCCTGCAACAAAGAGGAGGGCTGGAAGAAGTCCCAGGGATTTGGGATCTCTCCAGGAGACAGAACGGCTTGGGGGAAGTTAGCAGAGAAACAGGATAAAGGCATTTCAGAACATATTGAACCTTTTTCTTTTTCTGGAACACACAGACATTCACTAGATGCTGTCTCCGGAAGCACTACACTACAAGTAGATTTATTGGCTTGCAGCAGAGTTTATACTAAATTTTTTCTCCACCAATTTACACAAAATATTTCTGTAGTTATGCAGGGAGTTTTTGTAATTAGATCCTCGTTTGACTGCTTTAATTACAGCTGGTCTTTTGGCAGAGGGGTTGGGCAGTACCACCCTTTAGAGGGCTTGTGCAGTCTCCCACTCACCTGAGTGACTGTGGGATATAGAGAAAAAAAGCCACAAACATTCCCCAAGCTGCCCTGCCAATGCCTTGGAAATGGCACACGGAGAGGCTTTTCCAGCTTCTAAAATTATCTAAGGAAAAAGGTGGGACAGGATGGATGTGAAGGCCTCTTCCATCCTCAGAAGGCATCTCCTGGGAGTTCCTTGCGTCACCTTGATCACTGAGCATTGCAAAGCACCACGGCTTTGCTGCCCTTCCGAGGGAGAGGCAGCCTGGAAACCAAGGCTGAGTTAATAAGACACCAAAACGTTGACTCAAATCACACAGGGCGGGGGGGAGGAATTTTGGAGGTCTTCAGCCAAAACACCATGGACTCTCAAGGCCTCTCTCAGTAGGCAGTAACTGTACTGGAAACATTTACAGACCAAAGCCTAAGTCAGCTTTGGGGCTCCATAAATCAAGATAAGAAATATCTAAATATCTTATTTTGAATAATTGAAAAACAATCTAGATTTATGTTGTAATACAAATGCATAGTTTCCATCGTACAGATGAGAAAAATTTGATTTCTTAGACCCCCCCTCAGAAATACAAGTCTGCCAATCAAGAGTTTCATGCTTCTAGGTTGGTTTTTTGGTGTGTGTGTGTGTGTGTGTGTTTTTTGTTTTTTTTCTTTGACCCTTTTGTAACACTGAATGCATTAAAGCAAAAAACATCCAAGGATTGATTTCTTTTCTCTGTACTGGAATTTCTCAGCTCTTCACTTTTGCTTTTTCAAGTTGCCATTTTTACACAGTTGCAGGCATTATTTAAAGCTATAGAGTTGAAAAGACTCAAAAACCTGGAGAGAATGTCTTCTCTTCCCCATAAACTTTTGTTATCCCATTGTGTTCTCGTTTTTGGCACAGAGAGGGAGAAAGAAATAAGAGAAGAGGGAAGGGAGTAACTGAAGACATGAATAATTTCTTTTTTCTCAAGCCCCAAATGAAAAGAAAGTATGAATACAGAATAAGACATAAACTTTATTTTTTTTCTTTCAACTAGAAATTTTCCATGCAACGATAACAATGTGTCTCTGCTGCGTCTATGCCTTCGGCTCCTTTGACACTCAAATTTTTCCCCCACAGCCCAGGAGGAGAGAATGGGACTTTGGAGCCTCCTGGGGAGTAACTTAAAACTCTTTGGGTGTCTTCGGTTCGGGACTTGCACAGACATTAGCACCCTGGAGATACGGTCTCTGCAGGAGGCTCCAGGTAGGTCCCACAGGTTCAGCTCTCTACCAGTGGAGCAAGCACAGGACAGGTCTCTTCTGCACTTGGGTGTGCTCCTTGGGGTTGCTTCCTTAGAGCAAATGGTGGAATACTGCCATTTGTAGGCGGACATAGCCATACTTTGCTTGACGTTGGACCAGACCACTTCCTGCCAGGAATGTGGGCTATAACATCCCAGAGCCCCAGCCAAGGCTGCAAGCTCACCTGAACATGAGCTTCGACACCGCTCGCCAGGTTCGGTAGCAGCAGCCATCCTGGAGGTGTTCCTCATGGTTTAGCACAGATAAAAGCAGATGAGGGCCTTAGCTGGTGTTAAGCCCTGTGCTTGGCCCGCCCTGCAGTGTGTGAGCTCCAGACTCTCAGCTCCTGCCCATCCTTGGGCCATGCTCCCCATTACTCCCAGTTAGCCCTGCTGGTGGCATGGGCTGCTCCCCACAAGTCTTGACTCGAAATCACAGCAGGGAATGGAGCTGTTGGGCAACAGGACAGCCACCTGGGACTCGTTTTTAAGACATCTGGAGGGTCAGCAAGATGGGCAGCACATCACTGCTACCAGCAGATGCTCCTGGGACCAGGCACCCGGCTCCCCCTCAGCAGCTCCTGCTCCCGAGGCTGTGGGTGCCGAGACCAGTGGAACAGGGACCAGGTGGCGGATGCGATGCTGGGGAAAGACCTGGCTGAGTGCTGACTTTTTCTTTCCTTTCCTTTCCTTTCCTTTCCTTTCCTTTCCTTTCCTTTCCTTTCCTTTCCTTTCCTTTCCTTTCCTTTCCTTTCCTTTCCTTTCCTTTCCTTTCCTTTCCTTTCCTTTCCTTTCCTTTCCTTTCCTTTCCTTTTTCTTTTTCTTTTTCTTTTTCTTTTTCTTTTTCTTTTTCTTTTTCTTTTTTTTTTTCCTTGATTTTTCCATGATTTACCGTGCCAAAGCGGTGGTTGTGGCAGCCAGGAGGTGTCTCCCTGCTGGGTGTGCGGGTGCTGTCAGCTCTCCCCCAGCATCGCTCCATCAGCGTACCGGTGCTGCAGTCAGGGAGCAGCACTCTCCTCCCACCCCTCTCCTCAGCAAGCACATTGCTGGGATGGAGGCATCCCAGTAACAGCTGGGAGAAGGAGAAGGACCATCCAAAAGCCTGAAAAAAGTTATTTGCCCAAATAACTACTGGAGGAACCCAGCAAGGAGTTCCCTGCAGCAGAAAGACCCCATGCCACAAGCCCTAGATCGAACCACCAGAACCATGGGAGAGGCAGCCTGGGTCGTGATGGCCAAAAAGGGCTGGAGAAGGCTGGGGGCCTGGCCAAGTTCCACCGTCTCAGCCCGGTTATGCAATAGACAGGACGGAGGTTTCCGGTGGTATTTGCAGGAGGAGGTGGAGCCCAAGAAGTGCGAAGGTCCACCTCCCACCGCAGACCTTTCCACTCGCCGTTTGACAGCGCTTGCTTCTCAGTTTATTATCTTGCGGTTTGAAACAATACAGGAAGGATGTAGGTGTTTGCAAGAAGAAAGAGAAGGAGGAGGAGGGGTGGAGGGCTGGCAAGCCGCTGCCGGGCTTCTTGGCGGGTGTCGCTTGCTGGAAACTGCTCGCCCACGCACATTATTAAGGGCGATGAAATTAATTTGGGGGAGAATGGAGCACAAAAGGGTCGTGTTCCCACCAGGGCTGGACTGAGAGGGGTGAAGATGCACTCATGAGTGTCCTCAGCCATGGATGAGGGTATCATCCAGGGGAGGTTCCTCTTAACAAGCAAAAGGAAGCTGCTGCTGAGGATGAACTGGGAATTTGGTGGAGGCGGGATGAAATTGGAGAGTTAGGTTAGCTGGGAGGAGGGTGGCATGTGGGCAACACAGCCTCCAGCCAACAACCCAACGACCTATAGGATGCCCATCAGCATGTGGAGATCATGTGCAAGGTCCTGCCGGGTGCCCAGGGTGCTGCAGGTCCCCATGGATTTGCCAGGCTGCTGCAGAGCCCACAAAACATCTGCTGGCCAAAGGGATGGGGCTGGCTGTCTGCAGGGCAGGTGTCAGCACCTGACCTGCCCTGGGCAGCATCTCCACTGCAGCTCAGTGCCCTCTCAAAAGGCTTCTCCACCATCACTTTCCCTTCAAACCACCCATTTGTACCACTTGCTCCTCTCCCACCCATGGAGGGAACACAAAATTTGTATCTACCTTCAGACCACAGTGATTTATTTTTCCTTTGACAGTCTTGAGTGAGCCACACTCCGGCAGCACATTCACACACAGCACGTGGCCATCATAGAGCAAAACCCAGGGAGCATCTCCAGAAATGGTGGATTCACTGGGTTTTGGAACACCCCAGCACAGAAATGCCCAGGAGAGCCCGGTTTGCACAGCCGGCTCATTTTTACCTGGTGTAACGAAGGCTGAGGAAATACAACGGGGGCGGGCAGGTTGGAAGGCTGCTTGGGTGATCCAGTGGGTTTCGCCTTCAACACAGCTGAGACTTCTTGCATAGCCTGCAAAATACACCCAGCGAATGATTTCTGCCCTGCACAGAGCACTCAGGAAGGAGTAAAAGCAGAGTGAGAAACAGAAAGGTGTGAGTGCTGTGTGTCAGTGCTCTGGTAGCAGGGAACATCACAGGAACAGTGTAGATGAGCCTGAACCAGGGGCACTCTGGTCAAACCCTGTAATTTCACTACACAGTAGTCAAATAGCAGTAGCAGAATAAAAACAAATATTTGTGCAAAATTCTTTACGTTATATAATACTCTTCCTCCTCTTCAAAAACAAAACAAACAAACAAGCAAACCCCACCAAACTAGGATTATTTTGAAAATTTCATCTTGGGAAAAGTATGTAATTGTTTTTTGAAAAAATATCCTCATTTTCAGAAGTATTTTATTGCACTGCTGTTAGGTCACTGTGCTCTCCCATCACATCTGACATCAAACCGATAACAAAATAGCAACAAATAGTCGATCTAACCCACCGGTACACATTTTGCAGGAAAAGTTTCCCTGGGCTGCACAGATGCTGCAGGTGGTCTCCACAGCACTGCGAACCTCACATGCGAGCGATCTGATGTGGTTTCGTCCCAGCTCCAGAGCAGGACCCAGCACAGCAGCAGGGACGTGGGAGAACAGCAGTGCCCTCAACACCACCCTGCGGCTTCGCACCACTGCAGGCTCCTGGTACACTGCTGTCCCCTTCCCCCCAGGGAACACCCCAAGCCAGGAAGGGAGCTGGCAGCTCCCCAGGCGGGATGTGAAAGGTGTATTGCTGCCGCAGTGACAGGAAAGCTGTGCTCTTGAGCAGCGTTATCTCATCTATTTTGCAAATACAAATGTGATAGAAATCTGCAAAATAAGGAATATGCATTAACTTCTGAAAAGTTTTGACTACATATCATTATCTGTAATTTCACTGCTTTGATTTGCATATTCATAAAAGAAACATACAGCACGGATGTGTCAAAGGCTTTCAGATGAGCATGAACAAAACCAGCAGACTTGCAAGCTCAGTTCTGAAGTAATTGCTAAGAAGCCTTTGGTTTCCCTGATGTTAGTTTAATATTTTGTCCTTGAGCTTGCGAAGCATTTCCTAGGTCCTGCTCTTCTCTGCTCATCTCAGAGGGCAGGAGCAAGCCCTTGGGCTGGGTGATGCACGCACACAGTGCACGAGCACTAGCAAGACAGCTCGGTGATTTTCCAGCTCAGGATGCTGTTATTTTGGGTTGTCCCAGCCCCAGCAGCACTGAGCATCCTCCAAAGAGCAAGGTGACCTGAGAAGAGATGCTGGGTGGGTGCGCTGCGCCCCATCGAGCTGTGGGTGCTCAGCCTGTGCGCATCCCTCTCCAAGCTCCATCAGCGAGCACCACCGGAGGTGTTGCACGGCCCTTGTTTCTCAGCCCTGGGACACAAACAGGCAAACCTGGGTTCACTGTCCCTGCAGGCAGCTGGGGAGGCGGCAGCGCCTGCAGCACAGCTGATACCAAGGTGATAAAAAGCATGAGAGACTTTGCTTTTAACTTATTTCCACGCTTTTAAGCTGTTGAGTAGGTGAAGCAACTGCAACTGCCGCTCTTTATGCTGTTGCTTTTGATATCACAGCAACGCTATTCCAGGGCCTTGGGGATGCTTGCGATTCACCTCTCAGTCTCTTCTATAACACACCCGTACCAAAATCTTTCCTTCCTTTCCCTTAATCCTGTACAGAGGAAAGGCACATTGAAATTGGATCCCACATTGTCACCCATGTCCCTGCAGCAGGAGCAGCACCCATCATGTTCGGTGGCCCTCGGGGAGATGCCAGCTGGTGTTCAAGGAGAGCAGAAAAAGGGAAAATGTTATTTTTCAGTTTCCTTCTAACATTTTTCAGGGTTGTTTTTTTTTTAACAAGATCGCAAAGCAGAGCTGACAGGCTTAAATACACCCTTGTGTTCAAAGTTGTTTTGGGTGCAGAGTGGGGAATTTTGGTTACAAAATTAAAATGCTCTGATTTCGGAAGCTTAGCCCATCCCCTCCCCTTTCCTTCCTTCCCCCCCCCCCCCCCCCCCCTTCCTTTTTTTCTTTCCTCCCCTCTAACTACCAGAAAGCTATTTAGGTAAAATCTGATGAATTTTGGCACCAACCTCAGCCACGGCCTCACCCCAGGGACAGGACCACTGTGGCCCCGCAGCGCTCCTCTTACCCTGCAGAAGAGCGCTGGTTTGACGGGAAGGATTTCAAAACCCTTTCTGTCTGAAGAGCAGCTGCAGCAGCCCCTGCCCATGTCGGATCCTGACACAGGTGTTTTTTGGGAGGCCATTATGGTGTCCAACTGCTTGGGAGTTAAACTTTGTAAGACACCTGTGGAGATTTTCAACTGGAATGGAAGAGCAAATAAGGGAAATTCCAAACAAATATGTTCACAGTGGACCAAAGCTTTTTTTTCTGAGTCGTGCTGAGCACCACCAACCAAAAGTTCCCTGTAATCGTCACCCTATCCCCTCCTGTAGCAGCCCAGAGCTGACGTCCTCATAGATGCGAGGCAGCAAGGAACATGCCTTCCATAAGATGTGGTTTTCCCTCATTTTCCAGCCTTCCCAGTCCTTCCCCCCTTGGTTTCTGGATGGGGACAGACAAGAAAAGGGCCTTTGCTGTCCAAGGAAAGCTTGAAATTGCACATGCAAATGCTGGTGAAGCACAAGTGGGTGCTGGTTTACCTGGGATGTGGATCAGCAGGGTGGGGGCAATCAGCCCAGCTCTTAGGCTGGGCAGTAAATTCACAGGTCTGCCTGTGAGGATGGCACTGGCCCTGCCACAGAGGCTGAGCCCATCCCTCAGCACAGGAATGCTGATCCTACTGCATTACAGGGCTTTTCTTTTCCCATATAGCAGCAAATCACCTCTTCTGGCAAGTGTCCAGTTACTTGCAAGAAGGCAAAAAGTAAGCTTGCCTTTCAGTTTCAAAGGGAAGCCTGAAAGTGGAAACAATGCACACTCAGAAAGCAAAACTGAACACGCAGAACTCAAAGTGCACACTTTTAAACACAGATTTTTCTAGTCATCCCGACAGATGCCATGATTTTTGAACATTAGGCATCATTCGGCATCTGCCTACCACTGCTCATCTCTGGGGCTGGGGGGCAGCCTAGGTGACCAGCACCGTGAGATGTGGTGTTTGCAATGCTCTGCTGTAGTGGCCAGAGGCTGGACATGGACTTTTTGTGGCCAGAGCAGCGTGTGAAGCGAGACGCACTGATAAGCAGAGGCAGGGACTCGCTGGGTTTCTCGGAAAGCTCACCTGGGGCTTTCCCTTTCCTCATGGTGAGAAACAGCCTGGGAAGGGCTGGGACAGGTGCTGGAGTTTGCAGCAATGCGGGCAGGCAGAAGGGGCTGCAAGGCTGGGGGCCCCGGTAAGCCCTATGCACAGCCAGCACCTGCCTCTTGGGGAAGGCAAAGAAAGGCAGCCATTCTGTGGTGGACTTGCCCCATGCCCCTCTCTGTCCTCAGTCTCTCCCAGCACCCATTCCCTACCCTCTCCCCAGTTTGAAGTCCCTCCTTGCCGCAAGCTGGACGTGGTGTGGCCAGATGTGCACAATGTGGCCAGATGTGCCCCCCCCATCCCCACCCTGCAAGAACACTGGGGCAGGCACATTTACAGCCACCCTCCTGGGAGAAGACCTCTGGTTGTGCTTCCTCAAGCAGCTGCAGTTTTCACCCATGGCCGTGCAGCACTGCCCTGTGGGTGATGAGCAGCCTCCAGGGAAGCTCCCAGACCTGCACATCTCCCATCCCATGGGCAAAGCCAGGCCAGCACCGACACTTGTCTCCATTTGTTATCCCCTTCCCAGTGGGGACCATCTTCCCTACTCAAGTGGACAGGCTACTAAGATCAGCTTGCATGCTTCCACCCTTTTCTCTCCTTCTTCCTATGCTTATTCCTACCTGATCCACCTTGATTCTTCCCTTGCCCCTCCTTTAGCCCTTCCCATAAACATCCCATAACTCCTGGACAACTGCCAAGCTCTCTTGTTTGGTCCCCAAACTCCCTGCCCCAGGAACACCCTAAGAAGTCCCCTCCACCATCACCCTTTGCTGGAGTGGCTCCCTGGTGAGCAGCTCCTCCATGGGACCCCACAGGGACAGTGGCTTCCTTGTCACTCTCAGTGGCCTGAGACAGGGCAGGTGCTAGCACTGCTCCTCTGAGCCTAGTCATAGCATCTATTTTAGCCACGAGCCAGTTATCTTTACAAATAGGTCATACGTCACATTCTGAGACAAAATTGCAAAGGAAGTGATAAATCAAATCTGCTTTTTTGTGTTAAAATGAATCACTTCATTTAAATGAAAACACAGTATTCTCACTTAGCTTTCTAGCAGCAAGACTTCTTGAAGCCAAAAAAAAAATTATATCAAAAAAGGCATAACTGATAGGAGTTCTGTCTTTTTGGAGTTGCTTTTGTAGTTTCACATGAAGAGCTCCCAACTGCCAGCAAGGAATCACAGCTACTTCCCAGCCACCAGACTTCCATCCTGGAACACTTCAGTGAGTCCTGCTTCAATGGGATGTTGCAGTGACAAGCGTGACAGTCAGACCTTCTCCATGGATAGGACCTGCTCTTAATCCAGTGTGACCACTGGCACTGGGGTTGTGATGCGGCATCAGCTGAACATCAGCCTCCTCCCTTCTGCCACATGAGACCACCATGGTGCCTCAGTTCATCCACATCCACTCCTGTGAGCCACGGGCGTGGACAGCCTGAAGCCAGGCACTAATGAAGGCACCTTTCAACTATTCCTGCTGCTCCTTGCATCCTCTGAAGCTGCTGGAAATGTGGCTGGGTCAAGTATTTCTGGCCAGGGCCGCAGTTGCTGCAGCAGAAGGAACTAGTCCAGCTGGCAACAGGAACAATCAGAATTGTCATTTCAAAAATAATTATCAATTTATTCCCTTCTCTGTGCAACTCAAATGGGAGTTAAATTGATTTTTTACACTGCCTTCACTTAATGTACACAGCTATTTCACTCTTTGCGTCACTGGAAGAAACCTACGAAAGTCAGTTAAACAAACATCTGTGCTCAGAGCCCCGGGAAGGCAGAGTGGGAGTCTCGCTGGGAGACCAGAGTAGTCTGCAGAGCCCAGAAATGGACCTCCCCCCTACGTAGGGGCTTAAGAACATCACGTCTGGAGGAAGCCATGTAGATCAGGGCCTCAGATTGGGACGCGAGCTGGGCGTACGCCAAGGACATTATAGCAATGCACGGAGTCTGCTTTTCTGCTTCAGATGGCGCTTGGTGCCCAGCTTGCAGGAAGCACAGTGCCAGCACAGCCACCCAGTATCAGCATGGCTAAAAATGTCACTGAGCATCCTGCATGGCCTTTTCTACTGTACTGTTCAGCCACTGGCACCTGTGTTGTGACTTCTGTCTCCCTCAGCATCACCCTGCGGTCTTTCTGAGGAGTTTTTCTGGGGGGAGTTAGGTGGCAGGCTCAAGCTCTAGCATTGTCCAGCACAGGTCAGCCCCTGCAGATGTGAGGGGATGGGAAATAGGTCCTGCTCAGCAGAAGGTGTAGGCCTGGTAGAGGCTAGGACTTGCCCCAAACACACCTTTGGTGAGATGAAAAGCCGTTTTGTAAGTATGCTGCTGAGCAAGCTCGAGAGCCCTCCACACAAAGCCTCAAGGCCTTGTGGCGCTGCTGGAGCAGCGAGGCAGGGCCGCTCCCCTAGGGACAGGGGCAGCCAGGACCCGATCCCACAGCACCTGAGCCAGGTGAGCAGGACAGGCCCCAGGATGGCAGACAGCTCCAACCAAGAGCCCAGCACGTGAGGCAACACCGCAGTGATGGGGCATGTCTGAGGTCAGACCTTGGAGTCAGTCTCTAGGTGAGGATCAGGCTCAGCAACCACCAGAGAAGCTTATATTGGAGATGTAGGGTCAACGCCAAGAAGCCAGTCCTTCAGTTGATGTGCACGCCAAGGGGAAAGGTACAAGGGCACAGCTGGAGACCAGCACTCCTCCAGCACAGCTCAGCAGTTAAGGCTGCGCTTAAATAGAGCTCCTGGGCCAGGCACGTGGGTGGAGGCCCCAGGGCAGGCTGGTCAGGGCCTGTAGGCCCTGACAACTACCTTGGAAAAGGACAGCATGTCAAACTGCTCCCGTCAGCCTGAGAAAGCAGGGGTTTCAACCAAAAGTTTGTAGGCATTTGTGCTTGGAGATGCACAGCGAGGCTTTTCCAGGTGGGCACTGACTGATGCCCCAGTGCAAAGCAGGCTGGTAGTACTGGTAGCAAAGCAGCCAGGGGTACTGCCTCTGTGCCCCAGGAACAGGCACCCGCCTTGGGCAGACGGGAGGAAGGAGAGGAAGGCTGGGTGCCTACGGGGTCAAAGTGCCTTGAGACAAGGCATGTCGGCTCCAGCACAGGCCTGTCGCATCTCTTCAGGGAACAGGGTGCCAGGGGCCACGCGGCCCCTGGAGTGGAAACCCACACAGGGATTTGCCCACCTGGGGCTCCACGAGTCATGCACATGAAGGCAGATGTTTAAAAAGGAGTTTGGAAGAACTCAAAACTTCTTCTTTGGGGCTTATTTTCTGTACAGAATATGAATATTGTTGGATGGATAATGCACTGCCAGAGGTATGTTCCTAATGGATCTCAAGGAGCCACCATCTCTTTGCTGATGGTTTGTAGAGAAGCTCACCTATTCAACCATCAGAGAAACATGAACAGAGATTTAATAAAGCCATATTTCCAATATACAAAAAAAATAATTAATTTGTATAGTATAGTATCCTGCCTACGAGATGCATTAATTTAGACAGACAGCACTCAAGGCTTTAAGAGCTGGTACTGCAGGAGGTGGACAGAACGAAAGCACTGGAGAGTAAACAGAGAAGAGATTTTTCTAAGTGCCCATGACATTTGTTCAAATACTTTATTTCAATCAGCTTAAAAGGGAAACATAAAGCTGAGGTTGTTCGTAGGAAAGGGGATGAAATTGAAAACCGAGTAATGCACTGAAAGCAATTCAAAGGGAGCTGAGAGGTAGCCATCTGCTGCAGACGGGGCACAAGCAGCCCCGCCAAGGCTGGGCTGCTGCTCTTCTGGTGGCATTTTTGTGTCCAAATACTGTCTCACATTGTCTCAAGTGCAGCTACTCCAAAAAAAAAAAAAACAAAAACAGTGACTGAATGACACTGGGAGAGTTTCACTTGCACAGAGTAAGCACAGTTATTTTGCCAAGGAAAACAAAAATTTAGGGTAGGGGTCCAGGCTGGGTGGAGGAGCTTGCTTTTCAGGGGAATATCCAGCATGTAAAGCTCATGTTCAATTCAGTTTAGAAACACCAAGGAGGAAAAAAAAAAAAAAAAAAAAAGGCGAAAGAACCTGAAATATCATCTCAGAAAAGGTGTGAAATTTCACTGCAATGCTTTTTTTTTTTTTTTTTTTTGCTTGAAAAAATGGAAAACCAGCAAGCTGAAGAAGGAAGGCTCTTTCTGACCACCTTTGCTACAGCAGACTGTGGAGTAAAACATATTTGTTCAGCAATGTAATTTACTTCTAGTAACAGAAGAAAAGGGTGAGGCTGCTGGTTTATCACTATTTTATATTTGTTTTCTTCTTTTTTACGTTCATTAGCTCATAGTGTTTCTTTCATCTGGGAGCTGTCTCTGATGGTATTTCTATATATCATTTAGCATTTCTATAAATATGTAAATATAAGATCTGTATGTGTAAACACACACGCATAAATAAAATGGTAATGATGCGTACATCTATATTTGTGTATATATAAAAGCTAAATTACCTCCAATTTATCCAATGTCCTTTATCTCTCTTCGATGCATCCCAAACCAGCATTATGTTCCTAAGTACATACAGTCCTCGTATTTATGTGAGAATAGCACCTATGAGGAATAGATAAAAGACCAAAAAGTGTCTCTGACAGACAAGTAACTACTAATTCCGTAATTTCTTTTCACTTGCCTCCCAGAGCAAGCAGTGGAAAACCCCCCAATAAGCCTGCACACGTGTAACCTCCCTGCTCAGCTGTGTCTGTGGGGTTTGTACCAGAGATTGGAGCTGATGCCGCGAGCCTGCCAGGAGCTGGGTGCTCACTTTGTGCTATCCGGAGCAAAGCCTAGAGTTAGAGCTGGGCAGATCCTCCCTCCTGGGAAGGGCTTGCACACCAGAGCTGGCTATCCCCAGCACATCAACATGCTCTGTAGCATGGCTCCCATCACGGGGGTTGCTGAGAGGCTGAGGGGTGTGTGGGGCTGCATGTAATCTGCTTGCACCAGCCCAAACACCGTATCCTGGGGGCTGTCCCCCTCTCCCTACACACATGGTTGATCCTAGTTAACTTTCTCAGGTCACTAGAAGAGAAAATTTGCTGAGAAGAGTCTCCGTCCTTGTTAGATACCATGAGATTCCCCAGCAGCACCCTGAGATCCGGACTGGTTCCTGGACCCCTTGGGGCACCGCAATCGCTGCTGCCACCTCCACCCTCTGCTGGTCCCCTGGGAAGCTTTTGCTGGGGCCAGGTGGAAAAGCATCCCATACAGGCTGGCCCATGGCTTGGGCTGTTTCATAGGCACCAGCAAACTGAGCTCAAAAGGCCAAATGCTGCAGTTGGAAAGGAGCGCAAGAAACTGGAAAATCAGGGGAGTTGGTTTAGGTTTGTACCAGAGATGCACAAGCTGAATGAGCCCAAAGATCGCCGATTGCTCTCATTTCAGGAGAAAACGCTGCACCTGCTAGGCAAAGGCATCTCTTCTCCTGGTTCAGACAGTGCATGAGCATCTTTGGGGAAGGGGCTTGCTCCTGCTGACCGCCCGCAGAGCACCGCGCGTGCTGCAGCTGCACAGCCCCCGAGGAGCGCCCTGCGGCCGCTGCGCAGCGGGCACCGCAAGCAGGGAGCTGTCGCCGCCCTCAACTTCTCCTCCGTCGGCCTGGAAGCCAAGTGCGAGGAAAGCAACCGGGACTCGTTCCCAAGGCCTCCTGCTGTGCCGAAAAGGCGACGGAGAGCGGCGAGCGAGGAGGAGCCGCTGCGGCGGCTGCGGGGCAGCGCTGCGGCACGGCGCGAGCTCCCCCTGCAGCGCCCGGGGAAAAGCGGCCGCGGCCCGGGCCTGCGCTCTCCTGCAGCCCCAGCACGGCCTGAAGGGAAGCCGAAGGTGGCCCTTCCTAGCCCCAAAATAGCCCCTGCGAGGGGCTTCGTGCCAGTGGTGTGCGCGAAGCCCGCGGTGCGTCGCGTGGTGCTTCCCAGCCCTCTCCTCCTCTGCAGTCCCGTTCCCCGCAGCTCTCCGGAGCCAGGGGTCCGGATCTGAGCCACGGAGCAGCTCCGGTCCCAGCAAGACCCCAAAGGTCCCTGCAACGGTGGTGGCGCCTGGGGGTCCAACCTGCCCTGAGCCACCACGTCCTGCTGCTGCCGTGTGCCCAGCTCCCAGCTTTCTGTTCGGGCAGGTTCGGGGCCGCTTTCACAACCCCCTGCACCTGTAAGAGGTCAAAATAACAGGGAGAAAAGTGCAGGGCTGGGAGGGAAGGGAAAAGCTGCTGAAACAGCCTGTAGGAGATGGGGGTGCTGAAATGCACTCACAGGGACCAGCTTGGTGGCACCAAGAGCAAAGCCCCAGCTCGGCAGCGGGATGAAGGTCTGGGGGCTTGAACCCGCAGGAACCTGCATGTTCTTCCCAGGCACAGCTCCACTGCGGACAGAGACCTTGTCTCTACTGATGCTGCAGAGAGGTCGAGGTGTGTGACACAGGCAATCAGAAAACTGTCCAGCCACGGGGCCAGGTGGAAGACACCAAGTGTGCTTTCCAACAACAGGGGTGTGGTTGTGCACGTAACCACCACGGAGGTCCCCATGGGTCCTCTGCCCCAGAGCCCCGGCTGCTGGGTTTCACCAGGAACTCCCAACAAACTCCTGTTTTGTCCCTGAGCTCATCGGAGCAGCTCCCTTAGCTGTGGCAGGAGGGACACGGGGGGTTAGCACCAGCTTTGGCGGGGCAAGAGCATGCTCCATCTCCCAGGGGAAAGGCTCAGAAGACCCTGGGTCAGCCGCCTCTGACCTGCTCCTAAAGCACCGAGTGTCGGTGCCAGCTGGGTGCCTCCACTGTGCTGCAATCAGCATCAAGCCAAGCAGAGCCCTGCCTGTCCAAGCAGCCTGGGTGGGGAGGACCAAAAGCAGGAGCACCCCTATCCAGCTGCCATCTGGGCCGCTCAGACAAGAGGACTCAGCCTGGGGGCTTGGAGACATCACTGAGCTCCCACACCAGCCTGGCAGAGGACCACTCCAACTTGCCTGTACATTTTGGGGTCAATTTTCCCCTTTTTCCCTTCATTCCTGGGCCAGCTTCCCCTCTCTGTGCTGCAGCCTGTGCCCATGAGCAGGGTTTGAGCAGGGCATCAGGGGCGTGTTTTTACCCTACCTCTCGGTGCTCCCCACAGGCAGGACCCAAAGATGCCCCCGAGCAAACTCCCCAAAACCCAGAGAGAGCCACGCAATAGCCCCACACTGTGGAGCAGTCCCCAGGTCCCACCCCTTGCCAGGGGATCTGCTCCTCCATGGTTGGTCCCACAGCCACCAGGACACACACCAGATGTCCCTTGCGTGGCAGGGCCAGGGCCAGGGGCAGGGGCAGGGGGGATGTGGGGTCTCAGCTGGAGCAGCACAGTGCCCACAGGGGCCTCTGCCTGGGGGGAGGGCGCGGGGTGCTGCCCATGGGGGTGCTGATGTGGGGACTCCCTCACTGAGCTGTTCAACGCAAATCCCAGGCATTTCTGTGCTGGTTTTGTGCAGTAGTAGCTCAGCGCCACCACACTACCCCTCCTCAGAAGGACAGGGGAGAAAATAAGATGAAAAAAAGCTCAGGGATTGAGATAAGGACAAGGAGATCTCTCACCAGTTACCATTGGGGGGTAAAACAGACTCAGCACAGGGAGATTAACGTAACGTATTGCCTGTTGGTAGCAGACCAGAGCAGTGAGAACTCAAAGCAAGCTAAAAACGCCTTCCTCCCATCCACCCTCTTCTACGTCCTCCCTCTGAGTGGCACAGAGGAATGGGCAATGGGGGCTGCGGTCAGTCCCTGACACTTTGTCTCCACCGCTCCTTCTCCTTCTCGGTCCCTCTCTGCCCCTGCTCCCCGTGGGGTCCCTCCCACGGGATGCCGTCCTTCCCGAACCAATCCCATGTGGGCTGCCCACAGGCAGCAGCTCTTCAGGAACTGCTCCCACACGGCTCCGTACCACGGGGTCCATCCCCCAGGAGCAAACTGCTCCAGCACGGGTCCCCCACGGGTGACAGCTCCCCCCAGACCTCCTGCTCCTGCGTGGGCTCCTCTTCACAGGCTGCAGCGTGGAGATCTGCTCCATGTGGGACCCATGGGCTGCAGGGGGACAGCCTGCTCCACCAGGGGCCTCTCCTTCTGTCCTGGCACCTGGAGCACCTCCTGCCCTCCTTCTGCACTGGCCTTGGTGGCTGCAGGGCTGGGTCTCTGCATTTCCTCGCTCCTCTCTCTTGCTGTTGCACAGCATTTTTATTTTTTTTTCCTTTCTTCACTGTTCTCTCCAGAGGTGCAGCAGCATTGCTCACTTTGGCCAGCAGCAGGTCCCTTTTGGAGCAGCTGGAGACCTCCTCTAGGCTCTCCTCTAACACGGGGCAGCTGCTGGGCTCTGCTCATGTAGGCCACCCCCGCAGCCCCCCTGCTACCTTACCTTACCATGTAAGCCCAGTACGACTTCCCATGAGGCAAAGTATACTTTTCGTACCCCTACCTTTCTTCAAAGTGTTCTGCAAATCTCAGCACGTGCCTTTTAACCGCTGATAAAACAGTGACTCTCCAAGACCAGTCTTCAGGCCTCTTTGCAAAATCCCAAACCAGGAGAAGCTCAGCCAAGATGTCAGTTCTCCACGGCTCTTTTCTCTTTACAAAAAAAGGCAAAGTCTTTGCAAAGCGCTCCTGCAGCTCGCAGCTGGCCAGCACATGCCCTGTGCAGCCTCATGGCGGGATGCTGGGCACGCCGCGATGCCGCAGGGATGCTCTCTGCTGCTGCAAGCTGCACGGCCCCATAATTTCCAGCTTTTGCCAACAAATTTCCATGGTTCTGAGGTTGCACACTGGGATGGATGTCCTCAGTGGGGTCATTTGCACAGGAGGCTGCAGAGTCCTGGATAGGGCCATGGGCTGCTTCCCCATCCTCCCGCCAGCTCCGCAGCACAGGGGGGGCTCAGCACGACCCCTCTGCAGGGTCTCGGGGCTGTCCCACAGAGGGGAGGACACTGTCCCCGCTCCCCAGCTCCCATCCCAGGGCTGCTCCCCGCAGCCCCCGAGCTCCCACATCACCTCTCCCCATCCGCCACGGGCTGAAGAACGGCCAGGATTACTTTGCGGGCTCCTCTGTCTCATTCTTCACTCCGATGCCCAATATTTCATCATCCACCTCAGTGAAATGTATATTTCCCTTTTAAGAGCTCTCCTAGAATAATATATTTTTTTATTATCGTGACAGTGAGGGCTCCTGTTGCCATGGTTACGTGCCCTTTCCTAGAGCAAGAGCTTTCTGGGTGTTTGAAATTCTGTTATTTTTCCTGATCTACGGGGTTTGATTCTTTTTTAATTTGGTATTTATTCCCATTATCATCATCTGAAACAACAGGTCATTTATATTGCATACGGATGTGTCACCACTACGGTAAAGCCTTCAGAAATCAGCTTCTGCTTTCAGAAGGAAATTTGGGGGGGCAGAATCTACCGTGCAGCATTGCTAATATATAGTATAACAAAAACATGGAAACTCCGAAAGGGGCTCATCTGTATCTCTCCGCATTATACATTAAATCCCATTCCTGGCTTCAGGACTCCCGAATAAGCATTATAAAACGAATTCCAATTTTATGTGGTTTTCATACTCTTGCTGTAGAACAAACCTCTATCTTCTGGTTGTCGTCTCAGCTGTCCTCAGCTCCTGAGCCTCTTGAATCCTAATCTATTTTAGAACACAGAGTGAGAAATTAAATGGATATATTCAATGGAGATAGATAGATAGATAGATAGATAGACAGACAGACAGATAGAAATCAATCCAGCTTTTACCTCCAGCATTTCCTGGCAGGCGAGTGCCGTAACATTTACAAAGGTATCACACGTAGACAATTACAGGGACTTTTCCAAGACACGTCGCACCTTGGGGCCCTGGTGATGCAGGATCGCTCAGCTGCCAGCGCAGGCTGGGGAGGAGCAGGAATATTCCCATTTTACAGAGGGGGAAGCTGAGGCACAGAGTGGGCCCAAAGCAGCTGAGTGGCAGAGCTGGGATGAAAACCCCTGGATTTCCTTGGCTTTTTGATGATCTTTCCCCCCCTTCTTTTAATGACAGCATCCATACCAGCTGCTTCGTTCTGGGGCGAGGAGGAGGACAGAGGTGTCACGGGTGGGCTTGCTTCCTTTCATGTCATCACGATGGGATGGGATCGGGCCCGTTTGTACCCGCGGTGTTGCTGTCGGCTCCCGCACAAGTGAGGGGCCAGGACAGGCCTGCACGAGGCCGTTAACCCGAGGCTGCCTCCCATGGGCCCCGCAGTGCTCGATGGAGATCTTCTTGAGGTCGCTGTGCCTCCGAGCGTGGTTTCAGCGCAGCATGACGTACCTCTCACGTGGAAGGGGCAAAGGGCTGCTCACACCTCGCTCGAGCCGGGCAATTTTGTATTGCACCATGTTGCCACAGAGATGTCACACAGTGGGCCATGAGGGGACACCGGCACACCCCCGGCAGACAGGCACAGCGTGGGCACGCAGAGAAAACAGATTTTCCATAAGGAATGAAAGGAAGAGGAAAGCCTGAGGAAGTGGCAGCCCGGTGGGCACAATGCAAAGCAGGAATTACGTGGTGCCAAGCTGAGGCCCCTGCAGGTCTGGGGCCGTGTCCCCCACCCATGTCCTCAGGTCATCAGCGGAAACTAACAGCAGAGCAGCAACTGAAGGCTGCACAGACATCGTGCAGGCAGCACCCTTATTCCTCCAAGCAAAATATTTCTGCATGCAGCCACACCAGGAGATGCTGTTGGACGTCAAGTGGTTGCACAAACAGATGCTGCTCCTTGTCCTCCTGCAAAGTCCTCAGGTGACAGCCTCCGGCAGCAGCACGCTGTTGGCACTACGGAAAAGCCGCACCCCGAGCGATGCTGGGCTAACGTGGCAGTAAGGAGCGGTTTGGATGTCCCACGTCCTGGCCTCAGCATCCTCAGAGAGCCTGGTTCCACCTGGTGACGGGCTGCGGAGCCCACCCCTGCGCAGGCTGCGTATGGGGGCGCGGAGCAGGAGCACCCGGGGGCACCCAGGAGCATGCCCCGTGCTCGGTTTTCAGGCAAGGATGCAGCTGAGGCTGACCAAGAGAAAACATCCTCATTACTGACTTGGCTCCTTAACATTTAATGTAACTTCCCCGCTGGGGAGGATCACCTGCGCTCACATCCATCAAATGCCAAATCCAGTTTCTCTGCACCCAGCACAGGCGCTGGCTCTGGGATCGCCGGCTCCAGATGAATATTGACTTTTTAATGACAAGTGCTCCAGTACAAATACCACGCAATGCGATGCAGGCCCCGGCAGACAGCTGATGGGGGCCGGCGCGTGTGTTATTCGGCAAATGAATTATTTGATTCCCGTTCCCTGCAGCATGCTGTCTGTTAGGAAATTTTCATTTGGCCTCTCTAACGTGAGAACCAATTGTAAATGTCAGCGCTAAACGCTCAGATTTAAGTGTTAGGTCGTCTTGTTTGATTACGGCGCTAAAAGGTCAGAGCTGACTAATGAAAAGTACAGGCGGGAGCGGGAAGGAAGCCAGGAACCTCCTTCCTTCCCATTTGCCATCCGTTTCCCCAGCACTCACAGCGCCTTCAAAACCCCCTTTACCTGCGCTCTTCAAGTCCTGGTGGCCAGATGAAGCCTCGGCTGCACCAAGCCGACTTAGCTTCACAAATCTGCTTTTTATCTCAGCCCATTAAAAGCATGCCAGCTCCACAAGCTGAGTTCATTGCATTTCTTTTAAAGCCACTTTAAAAAATATTAGTTCTCGTGCCGTGAAAGCACCTGGAAGAACAAAACCCCTGTGAGCTGTTGTTCCTCCCTGGGGAATACAAGCCACGGCATCCCCAGGGAGATGACATGCCCACACATCTGAACATCCCTGGACATTTCCATCAAGCCCGCAGAGCAGAGAGCTGTCATCTGAGTAACTCGGTCGGGCTGCTGGCATCATAACGTGCCACGAGCGTGCCAAGAGAAACCAAACCAGAGCTTGGCCAAGCTCACCATAAGGATTGACAGTCCAGGATCCAAGATGGTGAGAATTAGGAATTTTAGGAAAATTAGGAGTTTTAGGAAATAGATACTTTCGGCAGCCAGGAAGAGCTGGGGGGGATTCTTGGCTGATGCTGTGTGGGAAGCAGCAGTAAGAGCAGGATGAGGAGCTCCAGCAGATGTGGGATTTCCCTTTTTTTTCTAGCCTTGGCTCAGCTGGAAGCCAAATTCCCAGCCCCATGCACCAGAGGAGCAGCCATGGTGCTAAAACGCAGAGTTCCCCCTGGACTCCAGCCCACTGTCTGCGATGTGATGCTCCTGGCCACGAGCACGGGGCTGGCCTCACCCCAAACCTGAAGCACCTCGGGTACCCAGGCTCGGAGAGACTCACAGGATCCAACCTCCAAGGGCAGACACTGGGAGACCCCACCAAAAAATATCCAGGGAAAAAACTCACCGCTCCGTCACCAGCACTGAATGTGAAAAAGTCCAAGAAAATAAAGCTCCATCTCCAAACTGAACCATTTTTTCCACTGCCCAGCGATGGAGCAGGATGGCAGTTTGTAGTCTATGAGATTAATAGGAGATCTGCTTGGGACTGGGAGTGATTCCCTGTTTTATTGGAATGAACCCCAAAGAGTAATGGCTGTAGGGCAGGAAGAGGAAGGTAAATTGCAGTAATAACATTTTTCCTTGTGCAGACATGCTTTTCATCATAGAAAAATACACCATCTGTTTCTAAATTACTTGTTGTATTGATTTAGCAGTTAGTAACATGTTGGATTTTTTTTCCTTTTTTTTTTTTTCTGCAAATCCATTTTGCAAGACCTGGAAATCTGACAGTGGTGTGCAGTAAGAAGCTGGGTTTGTGGACAGTGAGTGCCAGCAGCCACGGGGCTCCCTGCAAGGGCACAAAGCGGGCCCCCTCCTCTCCTGCCCCCCGTCCCACCAAGACAGAGCAGCGCAGTGCTTACGTGCCCCATCAGACCTATTTTTTATACCACGTAAGATGTTCCTCTGCTTTCTTCCTGCTCAGATCTCATGCACCTCACTTCCTCAGAAGTTTTGCGTTTTGACTGCTAACACTCACCCCTTTTTTTTTATTCAGCTTATTTTTTTCCCATGCATCCCAAAGGCTGCAACAGCATCGGGGTCCCCTTTGCAAGGGACCAGCTCATCTTCATTAGCCAAATCATTAACTTCCGTGGCTCTTCTCAAAGCAGACACCCTGCAATCTCACCTGCCGGTGCTACCCCACGCAATAAGCACTCAAGGAGCAGCACTGCCCCCCACAGATGTGGGGATTTCATTTCTCCAAGACCAGCGACACCACTGATGCACCCCACTACCCTGAGCCACGCCACGTTAGCACAGAATAACAGGATGCATGAGCTATCATTAAAAAAAGGATATTTGCTGCTAATTAGTTGCTAATATTCAGTCTGAGTGTTAGGAGCTCTGCTAGGAGACCCCAGTCTCCCCCACGCACATGTACAGGGCCAGGACAAAAGGAAAAGACTAACCCAGAATTTGTCACTTCAGTGATGTGAGCGTGGCCCTTTCCTGTCCCCATGTGTGGATGCTGCACTGAGAGCCCTGCACTGAGACCCCTTAGAAACTCATCAGCAAATCCCACTTGTCGCATCGTGAACCCCCCCAGAGGGTCCCCCACACCCCAAAACCAGCATCTCCAACGCGGCGGCATCCCAAGGCAAACCCTGCACTGTGCTTCGTTGCCTGGCAGCAAACACCTGAGGCACAGCCCAGGCAGCACCCACGGATTTTTCACCTCAAGCAAAACCAGGAGACCCTCAGCTCCTGCTGGGTGTGAGCTGCAATGTTTATTTGACCGAAAACAGAAAGAGAAAAAAAAAAAAAAAAAAAAAAAAAGAGGCATTTTCATGCAGAATTTTTTGGTTCATAAAACAAGTTGTTTCCCACCAGCCACCTGATGTCCCTCCCCCCCAAACCAAGAAATAAAATGATGCAGGAGTTGGCAAAGTAACACGAACCGTGTGACCATCCCAAAGAGAAGTGGTTCCTATAGTATGCTGCGATACCGAAAAATCTGGCAAATAAGAGCTGATCTGCAGTTCCCATCTATCCAGTAACACGGAGCTGACCCCGGTCTGCAGCCCTCTTTCCGAGACGCATGCCCGGGGGACATACAGACACACGTCCTCGCGCTGGAGAACCTGAGGGTTTCTCCTGGGGTTCAAAGCGGGTGGATGAGAGCTGCCCCATCGGCACTTGTAATGGGGACGATATAAATATAAAACATCCATACAAACGGGTTCATTGTACAGAAAATATCATCTCACAAGGCACTCGAGTGACTGTGCGGCTCCCACGGGGGCTCCTCCAGCCGAGCATCGTGGTGGGAGCAGGGAGGGGAAGGGGGCACCGCAGACGTCCTGGTGCTGCCATCCAAGAGGGACATCACCACACTGCTGTCCCCAGCGCCCCGGGGAGGGTAGCGTGACCCCTCGGGGACTTGTGTCCTGTCCGGATGGCTTCGGGCTGGACTTGGCCTGGAGGGAGGTGCATAGATGTGACGGGGGCTGGGGCCCCGCTCCGTCTTCACGCCAGCAGCCCCAGACGGGTCACCTTGGCCGAGAGGAAGGAGTGGATGATGAAGACGATGGTTTTGGGGCAGGAGTGGAGGTCCAATTGCTGCAAGAAAGGAGCAGAGGGACATTTGCAATGGGAAGGGCTGTACAACAGACAGCGGGTGGGTGCCATGCACGGGGCAGGTACCATGCACGGGGCGGGCACCCCGCTCCACCTCTCCTCCCGGGCCGGTGGGAGCCAGGGGGAAGCGAGGGTGACGCCAACTCACAATCTCGCCCTCTGGGCCGCCAAAGTCCAAGTAGAGCATCTTGGTGCCGTCGTCGGAGGACATCTGCAGCTTCTCGAAGGGCTGCTGGAGCAGGATGGTCTTGCTGAGTCCCGGCTCCGTGGTGGAGATGGTGAAGCCCTTGTCGATGTGGATGGAGAGGGTGCAGTCCTGCCCCTTCCAGGTGCAGGCTGGGGACAGGGACGGGCTCAGGGACGGGCGCGGGACCCCGCCACCCCCCGCCCCGCGCCCCCCGCGGGACCCCGCTGACCTGCGGACACCTCCTGGGCGAGCTCGGCGGCGCCGTGGGTGCCGTCCACCAGCAAGCGGGTCCAGAGCGCCAGGTCGCGGGGGCTCTCCAGGCTGAAGAGGTGGCTCTGCACTCCCAGCCGGGTGCCGGCACGCAGGGCGAACGCCAGCTCGGCCTCGTACAGCGCCGAGCCCTTGGCCGGGCCCGAGTGCACCAGCCTGCGGCACGGCGGCGCTCAGCCCCGCCGCGGGCCGCCAGGGGGCGCCGCAGCCCCGCCGATGGGCCCGGCCATCTTGTGCCGCCCCCCGGGCACCGCCACAACAGGCGGCGGGCACCGCCACCCCCGAGCTGTGCCACCGACCCCGGGCACCGCCCCTGTCCCCACGGCCCTGACACTACCCCCAGACGCTGCCACCACCTCCCAGGTTCTGCCACCAAGTCCTAGGGTGCCCGGCGCTACCCCCAGGGCACTGCCACCACCCCCAGGACACTGCCACCATCCCCCGAGTTCTGTCACTGTCCTTGGGGCTCTGCCACCGTCCCCCGGGCTCCACCACTACTGTAGGACACTACCACCAACTCTGCGGCCCTGCCAACACCCCTGAATGCCACCACTATCCCAGGACACCATTATCCTTGGCCACAACCGCCATCCCTGTGACACCGCCACCATCCCTGGGGACACTGCCACCATCCCTGGGGACATCATCACTATCTTTGGCCACAACTGCCAGCCCTGGGACACTGCCACCATCCCTGGGGACACCGCCACCATCCCTGGGGACACCATCCTGAGGACACCGCCACCACCCCGGGGACACACGCAGGACCCTACCTGGTGGCAATGAGCGGGTAGCTGTGCACAGGCTTGCCCAGGGCATCGCGGCTCTGCGGCAGGCTGCTGTACAGGAGCAGCTCCTTCTCGGTGAGGACGGCCAGCAGGTTCCTGGTGCCGGCACCGGGGAGCTGCAAGGAGCCGGGGTCAGGGCTGGCCAGGGACCCCTCGGCAGCAGGTGGCAGGGGTGGAGGGGACACAGGGGTACCTGCTCGGTCAGCCAGCCCACGTGCCTGACGTCCCTGCCGCCCGCCGTGCCAGCACCCACCAGCTGTGCCCGCAGCTCCTCCTTCACCCGCGGCAGCAGCACACTCGCTGCGCCCTGGATGGCCCCGAGCCACGACTGCGCCGTGGCCTCGTCCTTTGCCCGCAGGAAGAGAGCCACGCGCCCATCCGCCGAGCACACCTCGAGGTACCTGCAGGGACACGGCCCCACTGGGTCCCCACCGGCCCTCCATGGGGCACCCCGAGTGGTGGCCGGCACGGTGGTGGTGGCATCACCCTGACCTGTGCTCCGGGTCGGCGGGGAGGCACTTGCGGGACACGTAGCACATCTTCAGCGGGACGGTCCGGCTCTCGCGGGGTGGCAGGACGGGAGACGACCGCTTCTGCTGGCCAGAGGGAGAGGGGTCCCAGCTGACCGTCGCCCCCGCCGCCGAGTTCTTGAAGTAGGGTGAGATCTCCTTCATATACTTCACTGGAAGAGAGGTAGTGCCCAGTGAGAGCATGGCGTGGCGGCCACATCCTGCCCACCAGCACCCACCCACACTGCTGAAACCCCTCGTGCCTCCTCCATCATTTCCCCCCTCCCCCTGGATCCACCACCCATGGGTGCTGCTCTGGGTCCCCTGCAGTCACCCCACGCCAGTGCATGGGGCATGCTGCCAACTGCTCTGGTGAGCTGAGCTGGGCTAAAAAAAGCCTTTTCCCCTCTTTCCCTCTTTTTTTTTTTTTTTTTTTTAACGTGGCTCAGGTCACAGATCCAATTCCAGCCTGGACCCTGTTTGCCAGGGCAGCACATGGAGGCGCGGGGTGGGGAACGGGCAGGAAGCCCAGGCCAAAATTACACAGTCCAAATTGTGCTGGTACAGCCGGTCCCGCGGCCAAGTGGGAACAAAGCAGTAATAGCTCTCAAATACCATGGCTTGGACCCAGGAAAAGCCTCGAACTGCGTGTGCACAGCTCACATAACCCTGACTGGTGAGTTAGAAACCAGGGACGAGAAATCATCTTTAAGTGCCCAGCGAGTCAGAGTCAAACATCAGAGCCGCTGTACCACAGCCCAGCTCCGGAGGTTTAAGAGAGGGGGAGATGAAAGTTACAGCAAATTGATGGGGCCCCACAGGCACAGCTGGAAAACTGGGTCAGTGGCTCCCAAGGCTGATCCAAAGCACGGGCAGAAATGCTTTGGTTGGGCACGGTGATGCCCTGTGTGCTGTGGGGCTGGCTGATGGCTCTGGGGAAGGGCTTTCTTTCCTTGGGTGGCCCTTGGGAAAGGACCAGGGGACAGACACGTGCCTGCTGCCACGTCCCAGATCGTCACAGCTGGTTTCACCCCAGGCTTTGCAGCTGACTGTCATAGGTGGCACACTGGTGGACCAGCTCCATTGCAGCAGCAAAGCCAGGGCAAGGGCTCCTAAACCTCAAAATCCCCAAATCCAGCGTGCGAGCTGCAGCGGGGGCACCATGGGGAGAGGCAAAGCCCCAGGGCATGAGGGGACGTGCCCCATGGGGGGACACAGCCCCATCACCTCGTCTCACCCCAGTGGCAGTGCTGAGCCCCAGCCCGGCTGAGCCGCCGCTATAAAGGGCTGCGATGCCGCTGCCGCACGTGGGTCGGTCACCCCGTGGCAGCCCCGTGCCTCCCGGTATAAATAGCCGCCGCGCTCCCGCAGGCATGCGAGCTGCGCTGGAGGCTGCCCTGGGCCAGCAATCTTGGCAGCGGGACCCGTCGTTATTCGTGTGCTTGGGAGCTAATTGGATTTCACAGAGACGGGCGTTCATCTGCGGGCACCGGCACATGCCGAGAGCCGGCCGTGGCAGTGATAGCGCTTTGGGGCACGGGGACACGCTGCCTGCTCTGCCCCCACTCCAAGCCCTCCCTCCCTGACGCCACCCCCGGTAATTCCTTCCAGCATTCCCGCACCACCTGTCCTGCGTGTCACCTCCAGGCAGGCAGGGGACGTCACCGACATCAGCTGTGCCATGGCTGGAACACGTCCCGATGGCCTCCGCTCAGGGCAGGAGGAAGGGGCACGGGGAACTAGGCAGTGGGCGATGTTGCCTAACTCCAGGAGAAATTCCACTGAGCCGCTCAGGGGACGGGGCGCAGGGGACCCTGCCCCAGGGGTGCCCTGGGTGAGTTGTGCCAGTGACCCCCACCCCAGCACACACACGACTGCGGAGCCCATAACATGGGCACGTGGCCACCGCGCCCATGTGAAATGTGACCTCAGGCCAGCTGGCTCTGTCCCTGCCCCGAGGACAGTCTGCAAAGCTTGTCAGGGGACCCCAGTGCACCCCAAAAAATTCAGGGCAGGACCCCAAGATCCTAGCACCCACCCCAAGGCATTTCTTGCAGACAGAACAGCCCCGTCCACATGCTCTGCTGCAAGGTGGACATCACAGCACGGACGCATGGTGGAGAGGCTCACAGCTATGCTGCTGGCCAGGGCCTCGTTGTTTGTCCCCAAGAGGTGAGAGCCTTCCAGCAGCACCTGCACAGCATCGCAAGCCAAAGCGCTCCGGCTGCAGGAGTGGCCATCACATCTGGAAGGCTTCCAGAGAGGTCCTGGGGATCCGGCTCCAGCCCTAATGAGGTCCTAAGCCCATCTCCGGCGGGCCCCTCTCTGCCTCAGAGCAACACCGGGACCGACGGCGCAAAACTAGCACATGAAATCACAAGGCAGATGTGGCCGGTCACCCACACTCTGCCAGGGGAAGGGGAAGGGAGGTGAAGGTAGGACAGGGACCCTCACCACCTCTGCATCATCCTAAGGCGGGTCCGAAGTCTCCTGCTGTGGTTCATCGCCGTGGTTAAGCCACGTGAGCATGTGTGGCACTTCCTAGGGCAGAGCCCAGCCGCCCAAGTCGCAGCTTCTCGGAGCTGCTGCTGGGGGGGGTTTGCTCTTGCGGGTTCAATCCTGCACAGCTCCGGCAGGCACAAAGCCAGGATGCTTGGTGCCCGTGGGCACCTGATTTCTGCTCCACCGCACAAATCCGGGTCACCACCACCCCAAAACCTCCAGCCACTTTGCTCCTGTGGTATTTTCTCCAGGGCCAGCTGAATGTTGTGGCTATTTTACATCTCACACCATGCACATCTCCACCCTGTGCAACTGCTGCAGCCAGAACCGGGCATCCAACAGTTATTTTTTCTGAATTACAACCTTCCATGCTATCCCTTGGCCAAACAAGTCCTGGAGAACTGCTTTGTACCCAGAGCAAAAAAAAAAAAATCTAATAAGGGGAAAAATAAGGTCAGGCAGAGTGCCTCTCCCCAAAATAACACTGTAATATAAATACAAACTCCTGCAAGTATGAAGATTGCAGCTTGGCACATGCAGAGGCCTCCTGGCAGGGCACGCCGGGAGGTTTCCGCACATCATCGCGCCCGGCCAGGACTGGCAGTGCAGGGCCGGATCCAGCACGTGGGGCACTTGTGGCGCTGGGACTGACGCGTTTCAGTGCTCAGCTCGGCCGTTTTGGGGTTCCACCAGAATTCATCACCCCTATCAGTGACCACACAAGGAGTGTGCAAACTCTCCTGGTGCTGCCGCGTGCAGTCGCTCTCCTAATTAGAGCAAGACGAGAGCTTCGTTTCCTTCACGTCACTTTGTGAACCGCCCTTAAAGCTCCAGGTCTAACAAGCTTGGCTGGGAGGAGAAAGGTGGTGTAAACACGTGCTGGCTGTGCTGAATGACTCCTTTTTGGTATTTCTGGCAAACATAAGGGAAGTCAGAGCTTAATGAAGAGTTGGGGAGGCCCAGGGGCTGCGGAGACCCCGCTGTGCTGCTTGCCCTTGTCCCCGGCTGTCCCAGCACAGATGTCACCAACCCTCTGTGCCAGGCTGGGGCACACAGGGGACATTTCTGGAGCTAACTGAAACAGCATGGGGCTGGCCCGGAGCTGTCTGCAGGGCCAGGGGACAGCAGGGGACAGCCAGCCCTGCACAGAGCCAAGGCACAGGGTTTTGCGAGGGAGCATAGTCGGCACCAGAAGGCACCTGCTGGACGCTAAGGTCGTTGTGCTGCTTTTCACCGAGCCTTGGAGCAAACCCAAGGATGAGAAAGGAGCAGGGGAGTCCCCAGTCACCACCCCTCTGGCTTCAGGGCAGCGCTCTGCCCCCAAGCCCCGCCGCACTCAGAAGGGAGCGGAGATGGAGATGCCGTGCGCACGTGCGACGACCAGCAGCTGCCCGCAGCACCCCGAGCAGCACCGTGCCACAGGAGGGTGATGGCATCAATCCAAACCAACCAAAAACATCAAGGCAGGAGCCAGCCCAGCTCTCCTCCTGGAGCAGAAGTGTGCCTGCCGGGAGCTTTCGTTTAGGAGGAAGCCCGGCTTCTGCAGAAATGTAGGTGCCTCCCTGCAGGGCGGCCTGGAAGCACCCACCCGGCTCCCCAGGAGGAAGAGGAGGAGGAGGTTGGTCCGGGAGAGAAGTTGTTCTCTCGAGAAAGGGCAGCCCATCTCCACCTCCCGCAGAACCTCCAGCAGAAAGGAAGCCCATGCCAAAGTAAAGGATGAAAAGAAAATAACAGAGAGAGGGTGGTCTGAGTGCAGCGGCCACGGGGAGGAATTTCAGAGACTTCCAGAGAAAGAGGCTCTTGTATTTCTCTTTGGTCAGAAAAAAAAAATAACCCCCCTATCTGCTCCCAGCAGCTGTGCAGAGCAGCACATTCCTCAGGCTGAAGCGTGGTTCTGCGGCTCCCAGGAGAGGAGGAACCCACAGCAGAAAAGGGCTGAGCAAAGCGAAAACTGAAAATCTGGAGATGACACAATCTGGGGAAGGAGCAGGAAAGAAAGCGCCGCGGAGGTTGCTCACAGCAGAAGACACAGAGCTCTTCTTTGTCCAGGCACAGCCCACAGTGCTGCCCCCAGCCGAAAACCTCCCTTTGGGACCTGCAGCCCTAAAACCGCACAAGAAAGTGTCTCGGGCTCCAAGACCACCTGGGGCAGCCCGCAGAACCATGCGGCCCCACTCTGGCCAAGGGTGTGGATTTAAATGGAAGCCATGGGAAGAACACGGAGCTGACCGCTGCCCCCGGCACTGAGGACCTCGGGGTGCAGCCGTGCGACAGAAAAGTCACCCGCCCCATAGACCTGCCCCAAATCTCCCGTTGCAGCCCGCCCATGGTCCCTGCAGCTGGGACACAGCCGCCGGGCACCCAGCGCATCCCTCCGGCTCCGCGGGGGGACCCCTCCGGCTCTCCGTATGAGCAGATAAGCCACTCTGCATATATTGTTTCCCATTTAAAAGAGTATGCAAATGTGTATGCAGATGCTGTGCCACCCCCGGGCTCCCTGCACAGCTCCAGCACACCCTAGAGTGTCTCGGGGTGGGCACCCAGCACGTGGCTGTGCAGGAGCTCTGCGGAGACGGGCATCGGCAGCCCAGAAGCAGGAGCCCCCTGGTGCCGCCTCGGCCCCTACCTTCCAAGACGACCTCCTTGCCCGTCTTCTTCAACGCCTGCACCGCCTCGTCGTGCGTCGCCTCGGACAGGTCGGTGCCGTTCACGGAGAGGATGGCATCTCCCACGTAGAGCGCCTCGGTCTGATCCGCCGCCAGCCCCTTGAATATCTTGGATATCAAGATGGGCATTTTATTCTCTCGGCCACCTTTGAACAGAAGGGAAACCAAGCGGTTACGGACGTACAGACGGGGATGCTCAGGTTCCAGCCAGCCCTGCAATGACCACGCTGCCCTCCGCATCTCTCCCTGGCAGTACCCAACATACCGTGAGGCTTTACAGCAGCTGAAGATAATTGCTCCCAAAAAACCTCCGAATGGTTGCAGATTTCCTTGTGGAGCAAACACATACCTTGGCTGTCTCCCCATCAATTTTGGCAGGAAACCATGTCATTATTTGCATTATTAATTGTGTGTGCTGAGCAACCATCCCTGCTCCGAGGACTTCATGATCTAAATGGATCAGGCAGCTGAGTGTTTGGAGAGGCAAAAGAGCCAGGGAGAAGCGACCCAACCTGGGTATTTGCTCCCCTCTGCCCAGTGGCTCTATTTACCTGCTGCTTTCCATTCTTCAGCCTAAAAGGATGCTATTCAAGCCTCCCGGCAGCTTGAGATCAATTTGCACATTAACTTTTGAACCCGCGGGGAGATGCGAGCAGCCTGCAGGCGCGGGAGCAGCAGCTACAGCAGCAGGGCGGCAAGCAGGGAGCGGCAGTGCCCGACGTGCCCCGCGCCCCCCGGGACAGCCTGTCCCCAGGAGCCTCCCCGGGAGGATCCCTCATCCGAGGGGGAGAGCCCAGCGGTGCGTTATCACCCCGGGGCTGCTCCCGGCCCTGCCGCAGGCATTTCCTTGCTCAGATTTCTGCCAAGCCGCTCGAGGAGCAGAGGGCTCCGGTTATCAGCTGTCAGAGGCCCCCGTGGGGGTGCTCCGAGCTGCTGAGCCCACCCTTGCAGCAGGGAGTCCTCGGCTGCGCCCGGGCTGCGTGCACGGAGGGGGAGCTGCTGCCAGGAGCATCCGCGGTGGCTCCAGCAGGATGGCACCCTGACCCTGAAACACCAGAAACTTGAGCAAAAAAGCTTAGGCTGGCTGGGGTGTGGACCCAGCCACAATGCTAGGGCCAGAAGGGTTTGGTTCAGGTTCTGCCCCTCACCTTGCCCCTGGGCCATGGACAGGAGCAGCAGGAGCTGGTTGGCACGAGGGGCACCAGGCTGCCAGAGCCCCTCAGCTGCCTTCTCCATCATCCCCTCCACATCCCCGCAGGGCTTGCTGGAAAAAGGAAAGCGAGGAGCTTTTGCTTGTAGGAAAGCGAGGTTAAACTGCAAGAAGGGGGCTGCTTTTTAATAGGAATAGGAAAGCATCCGTCTCCCCCCCCAGTTAAGGCAGAGTAACGCAGAGCCAGGGCTGCCCGAGCGGCCGTCACGCTTTGCAGCTCCCAGTTTGGATTACGGCTCCTTGGTTTCCACATACGTCACTGCAAAAATAAAGTTTTAGCTGAACCAAGTAACGTTTCTCCTTTCCTGGGAGAGCCTCAGAGCCAGCGGCAGCTTTGCAGCCAAGGGGTTGTTGCAAAGGGGATTTTACGCTTCCCAAAAGGGCTGGCAAGCTCCAGCATCCCAAAAAGCAGCCGGCGGCACTGGGTTTTGACCCAGTCCCCGCACAGGGACACCCACAGCACAAAACTTCCCCGCGGCGCCCGTTTACGGAGCGAGCTGGAAGCTCCGGGGAGGGGAAGCCACGTCAGGAGGCGAGAGCCACGCTGCCACCGTCCCCAGGCCCCCCAGCACGCAGCCCCACGACCCCCTCGGCCACACGTGGTGGCAGCCCCCTGGACTGAGCTCCCCCTGCACGGAGTTTCCAACAGAGCTCAGAGCCTCGTGAAAGCCAGACGGGGCCAGAAGGGGCCTCGCCCCGAGAAGTTTCCAGCCCCAAGTTGAGGCAGAGCCAGCCGGGTGCAGGGCGGGCAGCGGCTCTAAGGGGCCCCCGGCTCCCCGCCCCCCGGGGCTCCAGCTCCCAGCACCGCTCAGCACCCCACAGACCCGCGACGGCTCTGGGGGGGGTCACAGGCGTTTCCTTCGGGGGGCGGACGGGCACAGGGGCCGGCGCTTGGACACAGGGACCGGGGGACACGGGGACACGGGGACACGCCGGAGACGAGGACGAGGACGCACGGGCGAAGCGCTCCACTCGGCAGCAGAAGGGGCAGCTTTTTGTGCACGTCCCACCTGCTCCCGGAGCCCCCGTCCCCGTGTCCCCGCGTCCCCCCCGCTCCCGGAGCCCCTGTCCCAATGTCCCCGTGTCCCCCCCACGCAGCCCCCTGCCCTTCCCCACCTCCCCGGGGACTGAGCTCGGACGCTGCCCGACCCCCCCCCCCTTCCCTCCCCCTTTCCCCGGACCCCCCACCCCTCACCCCCAGCCCGCTCGGAGGACGGCAGCGGCGGGCCCCCCCCCCTCACCTTTGATACTGATGCCGAGCCCCCCCACGTCCTGCTTGACGACGTGCACCGTGCGCCTGATGTTGGCGAGCGCCTCGGGCACGCCGGAGCCCCCTTCGCCGCCGTTCAGCTGCGCCGCCGGAGCCTCCCCGGGCCCGGGGCCGTCGGCGGGGCTCACCCCCAACGAGTCCTCGGCCAGGGTGAGGAGGACGCGGAGCCAGTGCCCGCCGGGGCCGCGCAGCTCCAGCAGCCCGCTGCGCGGGGCGCGCCTGCCCGCCGCCATCTTCCGCGCCCGCCGGCCCCGCTCCGCGCCCGCTCCGCGCCCCCCCGCGCACCGCCCCCGGCCCGCCCCGTCGGGGCAGCGCCGCGCCGCCGCCGCTCGGCTGCTGTGGGGCTTTTTTTTTTTTTCTTTTTTCTTTTTTCTTTTTTTTTTTTTTGGGGGGGGGGGGGGGCGGCCCCGGACTGCCCGCTGAGCCGCCCCGCGAGGGGCCGGGGAGGGCTTCTTGGGGGGTCGGGGCGCGGGGACGCCGAGGTGGGCTCCGCGGGGTGCAGGCTGCCGGGTGGCCGTGCCCTCGCCCCCTGCCCCGGTGCACTTCTCAGGCCCCAAAGTAGCCGGGACCGGCCCCGGGGTTTCTCCGAGGCTGCTCCCTGCAGGGCCCGGGGGTGGGCGCCTCTCGGCAGCCCCGCGCTGCTCTCGGGCAGGGGAGGCAGAGGGAGGAGGGTGTTCGGGGCGTCCCCCGCCTCCCCCGTGCTGGTCCCGCTCCTTGAGAACAGCGACGACGGTTGGTTGTCTTTGGCACATCAGCATTTCTTGCTGCAACCGAGTGGCAGCAATTAGGAATGAAAAAATACCCCTCGGCGCATCCCCCCGTGCCCCTCGAGCTTTGCGCAGCTCCAGAGGCCTCCAGGATTGGGGCTACCAAGGTCGCTGAGCTCCAGCTTCTGCAAAACGCCAAGATTTAGAAGAATTTCGTCGCATCTACCTGGAACGGGCACACGGCGAGGGGGCTGCAGGGACGGGGGGGAGGCAGCCCTTCCCCATCCACGCACCGAGGAGAAAAAACGCCCCCCCCCCCCCCCCCCCCCCGCTGCCTCCCCCGCAGCAGCAGCTGTGGAATTTCGTGAGGTTGCACCCGAGGAAACCCTGGAGGTTTTGTCCTTACGAAACAGTTCAAATGTTGCAAATTTCCTTTCAATAAAAAAAGTCCGGAGTTTGGTTTAAGTGGCTTCCCAGGTTTGCCTGACGGTGCTGCTTGCTGTAGCCGTTCCCCTCCGTGTCCCTTCTGCACCCGTCCAGAGGTGATGATCCCATCCCCCACGTGCACCCCGGGGCTCCGAGCTCACTTCGCTTATGGCAGGGGGAATTTTGTCCTTTCAAGGGCAGACAGGGCTGGTTTTCCCCGTGCCATCCGCCCCCAAAGCGCTCGCTGTATTTGCCAGCCTGCAAATCAGCTTTGCCTCGATTTTTTTTTCCTTCCCTTGTTGTTTCCAGCGTAGGTGATTGCTTAAGGCCCCTTTCCCACTGGAAGTGCTGGTGGAAACCAGAAACGCTGCTTTTAGTGCTGCAGAACGGCACCGTTTGAGCTGCTGGCTTTGCTTTCTCAGCCCTGGCAGCACGGGTGCAACACTCGTGCGTGGATGAAGGGAGCAATCCAGAGCACAGCAATTCCATGTAGAGGGAAAAAACCTCATCTCGCCCCATCCTGCTGGGATGCAGAAAGCAGCTGGGTCCCCAGGGCCTGCCTGGGGATGAGTTCACCTCCCCGGAGCTGCAGCCTTGCCCAGAGCCTCTCCTCATCCCAACCCAGAGCATCATTTATTTCCCCAGAGCCACCCAGCATGGGCTTCGTCAGCACGAGAACGTGGAGAGCAGGGGAGAGCGGGATGCGGGATGCCACAAATCACCCTCCTGTGTCCTGCAGACACAGCAGAGCTGTTGGCCCAGTCGGGCTCGGGGACAGCCACTGCTGTCACCGCAGGAAGCCTGTGTCACAGACACTGTGGCCACACAGCTGCGGGACCCCCTCTCCCCTCTCTTTTTCAGCAGCTTTATTGTCCTTCAGCAATTGCACCAGTTACTTACGTGGGACGGTGACCCAAGGCGAGTGCTTCAGGTGTCAGCAAACTGGGAGGACAGGCCTGCAGGACATTTTGGGGGTCCTGGTGTCCCCAGAGCAGAGGGGCTGCTGTTTTAGGGACCTTCCCGGACGCTTGGTCCCCCAGGCATGCCCTCACCCCACGTGTTCTCAGGGTCCTTCATTTCTCAGGGCCCCCCATGTCCCAGCAGAGGGGACGCTTCTGCTGCAAGGTGTTGTGAGCATGACTCACACAGGAGAGGTGGGTGAAGGACGACAGTTCTGGCCGGGCACAAGAGGTGGCTTCCCAAGACTTTTCTGAATGGATTTTCCACATTCCTCGCCCAAGACAGCTGGGCCAGATGTGCAAAACCCCCACGTTACAGTGCGGAGGGCGCGGACCCCTGCCCACCATGGGGTCCCCATGCCCGTGGGGCTGGTGCCACTTTCACTGCTGGTTTTCATTGCACTCCTGAGCCTGTCCTGGCTTTTTCTCTGCAGAATCTCCCCGCTCCCCTGGACTTGGTGGTTAAGCAGCTATTATTAGCCTCATTTCTTGGCACAGACGGGAGCTGTGTCAAAGCCCACCGGTCTATTTATAGAGCACCGTTAGTTGCATTAGTTAAATTAATCACTTGTGAAACAAAATAAAATCTCGCGTTCAGGGTCTGGAACAATGTTCCCAAGCCAGATAACAACACCTCTGGCTGCCCACGGTGCTTGGTCTGCTCGGGCAGCACACAGGGCAGCTGGTCCTGCTCTGCCCAAGCGACTCTGTGGGAACCAATGGCTGAAAAACCACTGGCATGGACAGAAAGGGAAATAAAAGAGATTCAGATGTGCAATATGTACTTAACTGAGTGATTCATCCTTTGGTATACAGGAAATGCAGCAAAATGGCTTTGTCTGACCATAAAATCTCTGGAGTCTCTGACTCCTCTAACCCGACAGCATGCTGTTTTCTCTGGGACACGATCAGCCCCGACAAAGTTTCTTCCTTCTCGGCCCAGGTTCTTCCCATATGGATCCCTACAAGACGGTCACATCAGCAGGGCTCCCTGCTGTGAGAATACCTTTGTTACCACATGGCAGATACATTATCAAGGCAGGATGATTTCTGTCGAAGAAATGGGAAAAAGCAGCACCTGGGAGCTAAAACAGCTTTGGGCAAGGCAGAAGCTGGGTGATGCAGCAGAGCTGTCACACTCTGGCCAGCAGTGATGTGCACAGAGTCCGGCTGCTCCAGCAGGCACGGTTGGCTTAAGCAAGTCAGCAAATCTTCTGCAAGACCACTTGTTGGCCTTGCATCAGGCAGACCTCACCCGTTAGAGCCCGGTATTCACTGCCTGCCGCAGCTTCTGTGTCTCAGATCCGCTCCAGGACCAAGTGGCATCGGTGGCAGGACTTCACTCAGCCCCTAAGGTAGTTCAGGGGGCATAAGTCAATCATAAAAGTCAGCGCATTAATTGCGGATTGTAAAATGTACCGGCACATTTGTACCTGCTGCTGGGCTGATCACCCCACTGACCTCTTATGTAGGCCACAGGGAAAACACCCCGTGGTTTGGGTAATTTGCAGCTCGCACGGGAAAATGCCAGTTCCTGGGTGCACCTGGGACCACCGAGATGTTGCAGTGCAGCTGCTGGAGGTGCCACCCACGACGCTGCACATCCCCTGGTACCGCGGGTGCAGCGTCTGCGCCACCAGCATCCCCCTGCGGCCTCTCGCCTGCGGTGTGCTCGGGGGGAAACCGAGGCAGGGAGCGAGGCCGGGGTGCGAGGAGCAGCGGGCGCGTTGCTGCCTCGTTCCCCGGCCCGCGCCCCACGAAGCGGGCGGGTGCCGGCTGTCCCCACGCGGGGAGCTGGCAGCGTCCCCGCGCCCACAGCTCCCAGCGGCTTATTTTTAACTCCCAGAGCTCCCAGAAACGTCCGGAGAAGCGGGGGCTGGGGGGAGAGCTCCCCTCCGCGCAGCAGCCCGGCAGGAGGACGGGGGGGGCCTCGGCGCCACGCGTGGGCAGGGGCAGCCCCACGGCACGCCGCGCCCAGCCCGCAGCCGGGGCCAGGCGCAGGGCGCGGGGCTGACAGCAGGGGCCAGCAAAGCGCCGCTCGGCAGCGAGCAGGGCTCCCTCCGGGGGGGCAAAGCCCTCCTCGGCCACCCCCAGCCCCCCCTGGGGCCGGGGGCTCCGGGGTTCTGCGCGCAAGGTTGGGGTGGGCTGAGCTGGAGGAGCGTGGGGGGCTCCCACCACCCCCTTTCCCCCAGCAGTTTTGGGTCCGGAGCCGCAGCGGGTGCTGCAATGCCGGTGGCAGCGACAGGGGACACGGGGACAGTGGTCCCTGCAGCGTGCGTCGCCAGGCTCGGCTTGTGGGCAGGCCAGCAGCACCCTCAGGGGGCAGGGGACACGCGTCCCACCCCGCGCACTCAGCTCTGGGCTCTGCAGGGGATTTTCAGCTCTGCCTCTGTGCCCCAGAGCTCCAGGCCCTGGGCTTTCTGCTCAGCGCTGCGACGCCAAAACCGTCCTCACCGCCTCCAGCCGATGCCTTGTGGCGGGTGTCAGCGATGCTCCCCCCCAGCTGCACGCCCGCTGCCACGTCTCACCCATCCCAGGGCGGTTGCCTCCTGCCCACCCCGTGCCACTGCGCTGCGGTGACACCGACTGTCCCCATCTTCGTGCCTGCCGCGCTCCCGCAGCCACCCCGGCCCTCGTCTGCTGGTGGCCGTGCCCTGCTCCGAGATGCCACCACGCCGAGCGCCCCATGGCCAGCGCTGCCAGCTCTGCCCACGGCATCTCCAAAGGGCCCCGCAGCGCAGGGGGGGTGCAGGGATGGCAGCACAGGTGTCCCCCACCTGGGTGTCCCCCACGGCCCTGGGCTGGCACCCGCGCCTCTCTGCTCGCCTCGGATGCAGCCTTTTGTTCCCTTCCAAACAGAGGTTTTAATTTACCCTCTCGGCTGGCGAAATCCTATCCAAAGCAATTCCCCAGCCGTTCCTCCAAATCACAGTAATTACCTCATTACTTTGATATTAATAGAATTCATATGGCCTGGAGAAGATAATTGAAATTAGCCCCGCGCCGCTTGCGAGGGGGAAGCCGAGCCGGATGTGAGGCCGGATCCTGGCACCCACCCCAGGGCTGAAATATGGCCCGAGGTTCACCCTACATTGAAAGGGGTGAGCGGGCAGGACGGGAACCCGTCCCTGTCCCCATCGGGCTGCTGCGAGTCAGAGCAGGAGGGTGCTCAGCACGGGGCCAGTCCTGTTCTTTCTGGGGAAAAATAAAAAATATAAAAGGGGGAAAAATAGAGTGATTCATCATCTGCAAGAGCAACAAAGGCAACACGGCTCTGAATGGGTCTCGCAGCCGGTGCCGTGCCCCCCGAGACTGCTGCTGCCCGCCGGAGCTGTCCCAGCGCCCTCCAACCCCGCGGCTCCATCCCAGCTGCTCCCCCGCCAGCCGGGGGTGACCCCAACAAAGGCCGGGGCCGCCCCTGCCACCCTCGGGCTTTGCCCTGCCACGTGGCTCCGTAACCTCTTCCTCGGGGCCAGCTGCCACGAGGGGACCCTCCTTTGTGGCCCCGGCGCAGGCGGCGCGGCAGACGGGTCTCCCCATCTGGCCGGCGAGCCCTCGTCTGTTGGAGACCCCCTGCCCCGACTTATAACGGCATTAAACCTCCCCGCCGCTGCACCCGGCCCCGCTTCCACCCCGTGTCAACCGTCACTGAGAGCCCTCGGTCCCCTGGGGACGTGGGGCTGAGGGCTGCTGGCAGCACAGGCTCCTCACGCCGCTCACCCGGGCACCCTGCTGCACCCGTCCCTGGTGCTGCCCGCGGCCAGCAGCCCACGGCGCGGGGCAGGAGGGATGCGTCCCCTCTGCTCCCCTCCTGACACCACGGCACCAGTGCTGCGTGGAAATGCTGAACGCAAATGCTGCGTGGTGTGATTGCTGCACGGCAATGCGGCGTGTAAGTGCTGCGTGGTGCAAGTGCTGCGTGGTATGAGTGCCGCGTGGTATGAATCCTGCGTGGTATGAGTGCCGCGTGGTGTATGTGCTGCCCAGTATGAATCCTGCGTGGTACAAGTGCTGCATGGTGTATGTGCTGCATGGTTTGAATACTGCATGGTATAAGTGCTGTGTGGTATGGATCCTGCATATAAATGTTGCACGGTGTGAACGCCTCATGGTGTGAATGCTGCGTAGTATGAACGCTGCATGGTACCAATGCTGCATGTAAATGGTGCATGGTGTAAATGGTGCCTGGTATTGATTTTGCATGCTGTAAATTTTGCATGGTGTGTGTGTAAATGTTGCACATAAGTTCTGCCCAGTACAGATGCTGCACATAAATGCTGCTTATAGATAGAAATACAGAAATTCAGCATCTCCAAGCCATAGGGGAAGGGGATGGGAGTGCCAGGCCTGCAGCCGTGCTGCACCCCGCTGTGACGGTCTCAGCAGCAACCTCAACACCTCCTGTCCTGGCACTGCAGGGACAGGGACCAGGCCTTTGGACCCCCCATGCTCAGGACCAGGACCCCACCAGGGCAGGTCCATCCCAACCCTCTGCACCCTCATCCCTTGCTTGCTTTGGCACCGGGCCCCCAGGGAGCAGGGGCCCACAGGTGGCAGGGTGCAAGAAGCAACAATGCGCAGGGTCAGGCCCCCCAGCCCCGGGGGGAAGGAGCTGGAAAAGGAGCCAGAGGTGTCCCCAGGCCGGGGCTGAGAGGAGGAGACCCCGCCACCGCCGCCTCCCTCGCCAGACATCCATCTCCGCGGAGGGCCTTATCTGCCACTAATGCTTCGCAGCAGCCTCCCAAAAAGCTTGTGGGCTTGGCAAGATGCTCCGAAACTGCATTTGCTCCAAATGGATTGTATCAGAGGGAGAACAAAGCACTGGAGGGTTTTCAAAGCAAAGCCGCGGTGGCAGCCCCGAGGAGAGGCAGCCGGTCCCCTCCGGCGGCACCGCGCTGGTGACTCAGCTGGCCGCCCTCGCTGTCCCCTGCACGGCCGTGGCTGTGGCGGGAGCCCTTCGGGATGTGCTGGCCAGAAAAAAAAAAAAAAAAAAAAGAAAAAAAAACGCTCCACTTTACAAAAATATAAAAGCATCCTGCTGCAAAATCTGGCCCTGCTCTAGCCGCGAATGGAAAAAATATGATTTTTTAATTTTTTCCTCCCCCAAAGTTTCTTGGAAAGGCAGAGCAGCGCTGGTGATGGAGCAAGCTCCAAGCGGGTGTTGCAGCATGGCGTTGCGTGGGTGCTCGTCCCCCTGGCTCCCCACCCCTGCTTGCTTCCCATCCCTGCACTGCTCCACGCAGCTCCAGGTGATGTGGGGCTGTCAGCACACATGGGACATGAGTGTATATAAACCAAATATCATTTCCAACTTCAATCTTAGCGTGCAGAAACGGCGATGGCAGTGTGGATCGGTGCTTGGGTGGGAGGACACAGCCTGGGGAGCCACGGGGGGACCTGTCTTCCAGCTGCCAAAATGTTCTCCCCTAAATACCGGGGAGGTGAGCATCCACATTTCCAGATTCCTTCCAGAATGATTTAAAATAAAGGAAGTTCAGCACTGTGGTGGTGCTGTGGTAGCACGCGGGGAGCTGCGCTCCTCGGGAAGCGCCGGAGGAGAGGGAACCACGCAGGCAGAGGCAGGAGCAGGAGCAGAAGTCGTGATGCCTCGGCTCTCCCTCGGGTGTGCAGAGAAGACGGTGTCAGCAGTGAGTCAGCTCCAGGAGTGATGTGAAATCAGAACTGAAGAATGTTGAGAAAACATCAAAATCCCATTTAAAAAAAAAAAAAAAAGTGTGTGTGGGAAAGGCTCGAGCAAGAGCAGCAGCAGGGCTGCAGATCCCAGAGCCGTGTCAGGGGCTGTGTGAGCAACTTGCCCTTTTCTAGCTCACAAAGGGAACGCTGCAGGACTGAATCTGCAGTGGTGGCCAGGAGGGGAACCCCACTAAGGCCCGGAGGTTGTCCTTGCCCCTGTTTGCCCATGAGAAATGTCACATCTGCAAGGTGCTGTTGAACAAGTGCCATTGAGAAGCTGGGGAAACAAGAGGGGCACGTGGTGCCAGCCTCTGTGGAGCAGCTCCCTTGTGGCACAGCCAGACCGTGCAAGATTTGCTCATTTGGGATCGATTTGCCATGGGGAGAGCTGCAGGGGCTGCGCTGGGGTGGCTTGAAACCCCCACAGGCAGTGCACAAAGCAGGTGAGCTGCCTCCTGCAGAAAGTGTGGGATGGTTCGCCAAGAGCCGGAGTGAAGAGCCATGGGGAAATCAACCAAAAGGGCACAAATCCAGAAATTCAAAGAAAATAGGCATGAGCAGCGTACAAAGTTGAGAAGGGACCTGTGGCACGGGGGCGTCCACCTGGGGTGGGGTGGGGAGAAATGAGAGCTCCTGCAGCAGCTGAGCTTGGGACACACGTGGCCCTGAAGTGCCGAAGCCGTGCGGGATGGGGGCAGGCAGGGAGGGACAGGATTGTGCTGTGCCCCCCCATGCCCTCCCCAGCGTGTCCTCGTCCTCGTGCCCTGGCTCTGCCCCGTGTGGCCCCGCGTGGCCACCGGCCATGTGGCCGCATCCGGCTGGGGCTCTGCTCCGGGTTTTGGATAGCCGACGCGATTCAGAGCGCACTGCGCTCTAACCCTGGCCACCTGGCATACGGTGCTGAGGTTCTCCTCTCTTTTTTCAGGCTGCCCTGCCTTGTATCGCTGCGTGTGGGCTGGGATACAAAGCAAGCCCCCAAGCACGGTGCCTGTAGCGCAGCTCATCCCTCCTCCTGGCTGCTTTTGGGGATGCTGCCAAAGGCATCCATAGCCCCACAGGCATTTTTGCTCGGAAATATCTCTGTATAAATCCAGCTCCAGCCACATGTCAGGTGCAGATCCACTGTCTTCTCTGATAACAGTTCAATATTTTGACTCCTCGACAGCGCAGGGCGGAATTCCACGAGTGAAATCCGTGAAGGCCTCTGCTGAAGCTGGGGCAGGGCTGGTGCACGTCCCCTCCCAGCACCCTGCTCCGGGCTGGGCCCCGCTGGGTGCCGTAGCAGGCGGCCAGGGTGCTTCCCCGCACAGACACACCGGGCACTGAACTGGGGAGAGACCGGACAGACAATGCGCTGGGCCACTCTCATGGGGACACCCTGACAGTGCCACGGAGAGGGACATCGGCCACCGCTGGCCCCTCCTCTGCTCCCCCCAGCACCGAGCACCAGTGGAGGGAAAGCCCTGACTGCTTTTGGGTGCTGAGCCCAAGCTGGGGCAGGGCTTGTCACAAAAAGCCAAGAAAATAAATTGGTCCTTGTTGATTTTTGATTTAAAATGTAAGCTGAAAAAATAATTTTTAAAAAAATGAAAAAAAAAAAAATTAAAACTGAACCCACCAGGCCCCGTGGCTGGCTGCTGTGAGCGCAGAAGGCGCAATGCCCAGTCACCACGAGCTGGTGTGTTTGTGCCTCTTTCCCCATAAATGACCCCAAATGGAGGGGCCACCCCGCTGCAGCCATGCAGCGCCCATGGGTGCACCCCAGCGCTCGCTCAGAACAGAGGCGGGCGTGGGCAGAGCCGGCAGCTCACCAACACCTGCAGCTGTCTCCAGTAACAGCACCCAGAGGCTCCAAAATGTTTGGGAAAAAAACAAATGCGGCTCAAAGGAGGCAAAGGGATCGAAGGGAGACGGCCGTTAGCAACTCTGCGTCTGCAGTTAAAAAGCCAGCCGTGTCCGGCGCTCTGGAGCTAATGGGTTTTTAATATTCTCGTGGCACGCACTGTGGTGTACATGGCGAGGGACGCGTGGAGGTCTTGCACGAGCACCAGTGCTCAGGGGCTGCTCGTGGGGCTCGGGCTCTTCCCTTCCCCGCCAGCTGCCGCGTCGATTTAGATGTTGCAATTATTCTGTCAGCTGCGTGTTCCAAATTAAGGCCAGAGAAGTGTCTCTGCATTACACAAATATATATATATATACACACACATATATCCCTAAAAGGAAAAGAAACGAACTCAGAAATTAATAAGGCTGATTGACAATGCTGCTTTGGAAGCCCCGGTACCATATGGCATCCCTGAATGGCTGCAGTGCTGCTCGGCTGGGGCTGACCAGCTGGAGAGTTACCGGGCTTGTTTGTAATTGTAATAATGGATATCAGATGGCTGGTGTGGAGCAGTTTATAAATGAGAACAGACAATGAGCCGCACTGTTTGTCAGGAAATCATTTCTGATATGGTCTGCGCGCTACCCACCGCTCCCCGGCGGGGCTGGCTGCCCCGGGGCACCCCGCAGGATCCGGCCCCGGCACGGGGAGGAGAGGAGCGATGCGGGGCAGAGCCCTGCGAGCAGCACGGGAGGTGCTGGCGGGGCTGGCGGCCTCGGCGGAGCCCCCGGGTGGGTGCTGGGGCCCTAAGGAAGCAAAGGAAAAGGGGAGTGGGGCCGGAGCGCTGCCTGCCCCGGGACATGGTGGGGACAGGAGGGAAGGCTCTGGGGACACAGAGGGGATGGGGGCTCGGCCGCGGCCACTTCCAGATCGCTTTTTGTGCTGAACAGCCAGACAAATCACGACATTTCAGAACTTGCCATTTAATGGATTTTATTTTTTTTTAAGTTGGTAACAATGAAATTCATTATTTCGATTCCTGACCAAAGCTCTGTGGCTTATCGTATAAAACAAAGCGGAGCTGGGAATAAAAACGCCACATGCTTATTCCCTGGTCTTTTCCAAAAGGAAATTTCATCCAAATTAGTGCCCAGCATTGCCCAGCTGAAGCCTCCTGTGGCAGAAGCTGCCCCGTCCCTTGTGTCCCTGCTGCATCAAGGGCAGCCACACCGCCTGGGGGGACAGCAGCACACACCTGGATGGGTTTTTCCCCAAAAGCTTATCCAAAAAAAACCACTCACGTGAGCTGGGTGCCCTTGGAGCACTGGAGAGGAGCCGGCGGTGCTGGGGCATCACTGGGGCATCTCATCCTGCTCCATTATTTCCCACTCCTGCTCTGGGCTCAGAAAACGCTCCCAGAGCTCCGCTATTGCTTTCTTTCCAGTTTGGAGAGAATTATTTATTTGAGGCTGCATATTCAGAGCCTCAATTCCTAGACTTTTATATAAAATGTAACTCATTAACTTTAATAGCGGGGACTCACAGTTTTTCCCACTATCGAGCACTGTTTGGAGGGAAATGGGCATTGGATCACAGTGCACCCGGCATCACAAGGAATTGTTTTAATTAGGGAGTGGACCTGGGGATGTGGCACAGATGAATGACCCAAGTTTCTGAGCCCATCTCCTGCATCTGCACCGGCTCAGGAAGGAGAAGGGCTGACTGCTCCCCGGTGGAGCTCTCGCCCCCTGGTCCCCATGTCCCCAAGGACTGATGAACTGCCAGGTCTCACCCTCCCATCTTTAGCCCCAATTTCTCACTGCAAGCCCCCCTGGACATGAGGGAGGAACAAAGCCCCCCAGCATCTTGCTGTGCATGATCGTGGACCTTCAGCGTCTCTTTTGGCAGCCTGCAGGCTGCTTCTCCTGCCCTGTCCTTAGCAATATTTCCCCATTTCTCAGCACAACAAGCTCCCAAATTCCCCTGTCCGTGCAATTGCGCTGACACCTCTTTCCAAACCATCCTAGGAAAGCTGTTGTTGGTTTGTTTTATTTTTTACAGGGGCAATCGAGCCTCCCCACATCCTCCCAACCCCGTCCCGCCCTGGCTCGCACCCACGCACCGCCTGCATTAATGGGTTTACTTTGCAGGTACCGGCCCCCGAAAGCAGCTGCCGGTTTGTCCTCCCGAGCCAGCAGCTGCACATCGGGTGAGCAGCAGGTGACAGCCCCGCGTCCCCTCGGCGTGATGCTCACGGGACCGGTGTGTCCTGGAGGGCCGGATTCAGGCCGTGGGACCGGCCCCATCCCACTCGCCGAGCCCTCTGGCTCCGAGCCCTGTGCGTCTCCGTCTCCACTGAGCGTGACCCCATGCAGAGACACCAGCCCGAGACCCTTGGCCAGCTGCTGGTGGCTTGGGTGTCCCCACGCGTCCCTCGGAGGAAGAGGATGAAAGCATGGGGCTTGGGATGAAGCCGAGAAGGTGCAATAGGAGCCGGGGGGGGTGAAATAAAGGGAAACCCAGGGTGATGGCAGCAGCGGCAAGCTGCAGAAGGATCTTAAAAGCTTCCATCCTCAGCCACCTGGCAAACAGAGCGTGTGGTGTGAGCCCATCCCGTGGCTGGGAAATGCCACCAACACCTTGCTGAGCTCCCCAAAAGAGCCAGGCATGCAGGGGTAGGTGGGGACAGCCGTTGGAGCACGTCCTGCAGGAGCAACAGAAGGTCTGGGAGCTGTGCAGGGAGCTGGAGTGGGCTTGGGCTGCGATTTGCAAAACGACCTTCCCTTAAAGGAGGAAAAAATATGGGGTTTGCTCCATGGATGCAGGTAGGGCTGGACATGGAGCCTGGAACAGCCCCTCTGTCCCCCTAGAGTCCCTCTGGACAAGGTTTGCTCCGAGCATCCCCAAAGCCTTCATCCCCCAGCCCATCTGCTGCGTGAATCCCCGCTCCCTGCTCCTGCTCCTCGTTAGGGGTTGCAGCCCCTGAGCAAAGATTAATCTGGTGCTTGTGAGAATTTAGCTGCTTGAAAAGAGAGGGACCGGTCCTGACCTCACAGTCTGGAGGCTGCTGGGGAGTTCACCGTCCCCTGAGCTGTCAAGCCAATTCCCTGCAGTACCAAGCTGTTGTTCTTGGCATCTGCTAGGCAGAAAGACTATGAAACACCCCAAATATCTGTTTGCTTTAAAAGGTAAATATTAATTTCAGGATGCTGTTTACATAACCAGACTCTTCAAGCTTGAAGTCATTGCCTTTCGCTAGTTGTCACATGGTATTAGTGTGTATTTAACATTTATTTAACTCCACTTGGCCCTGCTCGTGCCAGATGGCAGGCAGCCTGCGTGGCGAGGCACGGGCTGGGCTCAGCGCTGCTTCAGGACGGGAGCAGGGGGCTGGGGACCGCCGCTGGGAGTTGGAGGTGTCCTGCGGGTCCCCGAGTGGCACGGGTGCTGCGAGCGGGTGCGATGCACGCTGTGGTGCCGAGGCCATCCCGATTCCAAGGGTGGCACAAGGAGGGAGCGGTGGGCTCCTGAGGGCTGCGGCGGGGATGCCTGCCTGCTGCAGGTGCTCCTGGCAGCCCCGCTGGTCCCCTCGGCATCTGGTGGGGTCTGGGCACTGCAGCCAGCAGCGTATGCAGGAGGAAGAGAGCAGAGCTTGCAGCGGGCAGCAAGCCGAGCCGCGGGGCTCAGCACCACGGCCAAAGCCACGCGATGACCCAAGAAATGTTGTCAGGAGCAGGGCTGTGGGGCTGGGCAGCACGCCGGCTCTGCAGAGGTCATCGGGTTCTGTCGGGTGGTGGAGACCGGGAGGGAAACCCCCAGCTCCGGCACTGAGCACCCTGAGCAAGGCTGCGTTTCCTCAGTGAGGAATTCAGGAATTCCCTTAGTGGGAAATTAGGAGCTGAGCTGTGGGAAGCCAGAACAGGCACGTCTTTGCCCAACAGCTCGTTCCAGCCCAGGTCACCAGCGCCACCAATGAGAAGCAGATGCCAGGACCGGCCTTGGGAAACCACCAGGCTCCAGCCCTGCTCTGATGCTGTTTGCCCTCTCTTCTTTCTCCATTGCTGTGATTCTTGTGCTAAACTTTCCATTTTGCCTTGTCTTGAAAACCAGTCTGTAGCGAAGGATGCAGGCAGGTAACTCTGCCATGAGCTGGGCTGTGAGATAAACCCTTTATCTCATTTCCCACTCATTTTTATGGCAGTAATTACTCTTTCTTCAGCATTTTTAGAGCTATGCATGCCTGTGAAGTGAGAGATGTCCAAACAACTTTCCCTCCTGCTCTGTGTTTGCCATTCTTTGATGGAACCCATTAATCCTTGCCGATAGATTCACTGCCCCTTAGAGGGAGGGTGAGGACCTGGGAGGGGACAGCAAAGGGTGAGGAAGAGTCAGGACAAGGCTGAAGGAGCTGAGCTGTGGGGAGCAAGAACAGCCCCCGGAGTCCTTGCCCCAGAGTGCTCCCTCCAGCCCAGGGCCATGGCCACCAGCCAGGACCTCCCCTACCCGCGGCTCGGCATCCTGCTCCCCACCTGGACATGGGTCTGCAGGGGATGACAACCTTCAGCTGCTCTCAGCTACCTCACCAGCTTCACCAGGTGGGATCTGAACACGTTTCAGCCCTGCTGCTGGCCCACCTCGGTCCGTACCCTGCTGCACAGGGCATCTCTCGGGGGGGGGGCATCACACTAACACGCGCTTTGGAAGGACAGGAGCAAGGCTGCAAAGTCCTGCGCCCAGAGCCTGAGCTTCCATCTGAAGTCCCCTTCGTCGTTTCGGTGTAGAGGGGGACTCGAGGCCATGCGATGCAGGAAGGTTTGGTAGGACCTCTGCAGCAGCTGGAGCAGGAGCTGGGAGGAGCACAGTGAGTGGAAGAGGGCCACGGCCAGAAGGGTGCTTCACATGGGTGCTCAGGGACGGCTGGGGATGTGGTGGGGCAGCGAACAGAAATGAAACGATCTGTCCTCGAAACGATCTGTCCTTCCATTCACCTGTGCACCAAAGAAAGTCATATACCATGGAAAATCATAGTCTGTGACTTGATCGTTTGTCTGGTATACAGCTAAATGTGATCACATGGTTAAAGGGGATGGGAGCATTTCCTGACTTGTGTAGTGTGTGATTTTGTGGTCTGAATATTTAATGTTTTTGTGTGTTACTGACCATAGATATATCACATATATAGTGACTGTGTATTTGTAATCCTAAAAATGCTCTTTGCAAAACTGTGGGTGCTCAGTCAGACGTGCCACATACCTATGTATTTATACACACATAACTTCCTCTCTAGGTCGTGTACCCATATACACCACTGGGCTGAGAAACTGTCTGTCTCTTGTCCCAAACACATCCCTTTCAAATGACACAATGAAAAGGGCTCCAAAAACAGTCCATGTGCCCATGGAGCATCTTCTCTAATGTGCAAGCCCATTTCAAGGACGTATAGAAACATCAGAACAGCTCCCCATCAGTACAGAACAGCTCCCCATTGCTGTGGAAGATGCTTGATGGAGGAGCGGCAGGGTGACACGTGTAGCACATGAGCGCATTTCTGCGAGGCAGCCGCATGTAAGTAAGGAATTGTCCCCAGAGCTGCTGTCCTGAGCTCGCTCCTACATCGTCCGTTGTTCTTGAGATCTGCAAGACTGACCCCTGTATGCACCATGCCCTGACACTACCCTGACATTATGAGGGATATGTGGCACAGTCCTTTCGTCTTTGAGGTTTTCCTCTGTGGCTGTTTCACCTTTAGAAATACCAGAACAATACAAAGCCCGCAGCGGAGCTGGTTTGTACCCATGGCTTCACCTTTGGCAACACCAGGGCTGCTTACCAGAAAGATGAACATACATCAGCTTCTCCCTCAAAGCTTTCCCCAGGGAGATGGGATGCTCTGCATCACTGCCCCAGCCCTCCTCGCCTCCTCCACGTCCCCAGCAGTGACACCTCAAGACAGGGCATGTCCCCCAAGGCCACGGTGTCCGGGATGGTTGGGACACGGAGCAGGGCAGGGACAGCCCCACGCCGTCAGCACAGCTGTTCCCACCTCCTCTTCTGCCCTGGGGCATGTGGAGGGCTCCAGGGCAGGCAAGCTCTCCTGGGAGCCTTGGGGAGACACTGGGACGTGGATGGGGAGAACAGCCAGGTGATTTGGGAGCTGCTCCCATCATGGTGGTGAAGCCTTTGGGAGGCTGCCCCAAGGATGGAGCCCAGCCTGCTGCTCTCCTAGGGGTTTCATTGGCTTTGGAGACCAGCCAAGTTAAAACAAAAACCCTATCAGCACCTCACGCAACAGCACTTTCTGCCTCGCTGGGGTAAATTTGGCCACAGGAAGGCTGTAGATGACACCAAAATGAAAGCTGTGATAAGCAGGGGCCAGAGTCAAGCCGCAGCCAGTGTGGCCAGAGATAAGAGCCATGGTGGGGGATGCAGGCACTGATGTATGGGCTGGGCCAGTGAAGTGCTAGTGTCTCTCAAGGGGAGGAGGCAAAGCCACAAAGTTAAATTGAGGACGATGCGACTAGATGGCTGCTCCTGTCGTGTTAGAGCAAGTTTGGATCTGCTCCATCATGGAACTTCTGGACCTGAGAGATGCCAGCAAACTCCAACCCAGCTGCACTCAACCAGAGCACAGCAGCTCACCCACAGCTGCGCCTTCCGTGGGCGCCTGACCAGGACCAACCAGTGCAGAACTGGAGGGGTTCACACCCCGTTTGCTGGGAGCGTGGTCCTACTGGGAAATAGCAGCCCCGGCCCACGGCTGGAGGCAGGGGCTCCTGCCTTTTCTTCCCCAGAGCTGCGCAGGGCTCACAGCCCTCGTTGCCTTGTTCGTAAAGGCAGAGACTTAATGGTGCTTAGGGTGGGCAGTCTGCGTGTCCTTCTCCATCCCAAGAGGTCCCCTCCACTGGCTAGGAGCCCTGCAAGGGCTGAGCCACTGGACTGCAGGAAGTAAAGAGCCACAGGCACACTGGTACCAGCATGACTTGCCAACGGGTGGCGTGGCATCAACCCAGGACAGGAGACTGGGTCCTGACCCTGCTTCCAGGGCCACGTGTATTTTATTGATGGGAACAGAAACCCCAGCTATAACCCAATTTGCAGACGTGCAGCTACTTTCTTTTAGGTCTGTTGGGAAGCCCCTGACCCAGCTGTCCTACCTGCAGTGCCCCCAGAGAACCTCTCAGGGCAAATTCCTTCAGGACAGGAGCAGCCTCATGCTTTGTTTTCAGATGCTGGCCAGCTGTCAGCACAGGGCCGGTGCTGCATGTGCAGCCTCGACAAACCCCAGGCAGAACTCACAGACGCTTAGCGAAGCTTTTGTGATCCAAAATTCCAGCATTTCTGGGCTTGGAGGTACCTACCAGAGGGAAATGGCACCCAAGCTTTGGACTCTGCCAGAGTTTAAACACCCCCATTTCAGGTCTTTGACTTAGCTTCATTTCATGAGTCTGTCTAAATGAGTTTTTTCTGTGTGCGGACTCCGTGGGGAATTTGCAGACGGAGGTGATGGGAGATGGGCCAGGCCCATGGGAGAGCTGCTGGCACCCAAAACTCCCTCGGCAGCAAAGCGACACCTAACCTCACGGGCTGGCGACAGAGCTCCTCAGCCCGCTCCGCACGGAGGAAGGCCTGAGCAGTTAGCCGTGGCTGTCCTTGCCGAAGAGCCGCGCTCTTCATCCCAGTTGCCCTGCAAGCACCATGGAGTTCCCCAAACACGCCCTGCAGGACCTGAGCAGCAGTGTGTGGGCAGCACAGCGCCTGTCCCCCAGTTTCGTCCCCAGGCCAGAGCCAGGGCCGTGCGCACGGTGCGGCGTTTGCTGGGCACCGTCATGTCCCTGGGTTAACCTGGGCGGTGTGGGGAGGCTCTGCACGGCCAGGAGAGCAGCGCAGCGCTGGCAGGCAAGGCGAGATCGGTCTGGAGGTTCCAAAAATCAACGCTAGAACACAATTTACAATTAAATCCTCATAAAAGCATTAATAGTGCCCCTTTTCTGATTCTTATTTGAACGAGGTATCTAGAACAAGATGCAACGCCCCATATCGTGGTGCCGGCGCTTTATGTTGGGGAAGGGAGCCCGGCCCCGGCGGCTTTGTGGTCTGAGGCCCTCCACCGGCCCGTGGGGGCAGCCGGCTCCGCGGGGGCACAGCACCCCGGGGGCACACACCCCGAGAGCCCCGCTGCGCCGCCGCCCCTCGCGGGCAGGCCCTGGGCGGGCTCTCCCCTTCTCCTCACAGCCCTCCGGGGGCAGCAGCTCCCGGGGCTCCCCGCGTTTAGCTCCGCGCCTTCCCCTCAGCCCCGCGGGGGGCCCCCGCGGCGGCGCCCCCGGCCCGGCCCCGCCGCCGCCACCGCCGCGGCCCTTCCCGGGCGGCCGGGCCGGGGCAGGCCGCGCCCCCGGCCGCGTCACGCCGAGAGGCGGGCAGGGCCGGGCCGGGCCGGGCCGCTCGGGCCGCGGCGGGAGCGGGAGAAGGCGGCGAGGGGCCGGGCCGGGCCGGGCCGTGGCGCCGGCGAGGAGCCGGGCGATGGTGGGGATCCCGGGAGGCTGCCAGTGTAAGAGCCGCGCGGCGGGGCGGGGGGGGCTCGGCGGGCCTAGCGGGGCCGGCACGGAGCGGAGGCGGCACCGGGGCTGCCTCGGCACGGCCGGGGGCAGGGGGGGGCCGGAGGGGGCCGGCGGGGGCCGGCCGGGGCAGCGCCGGTACCGCGCGGGGCTGGGCCGGGCTGGGCCGGGCTGCGCTGGGCTGGGCTGCGCTGCATGCCCGGGGTGCCCCGCTGCGGCCGCACACAGGCTTGGTGTGCGTGCATAGGGGTGTACATGGGCGTATATGGACGTATATGGACGTATATAGATGTATACGGATGTATATGGATGTATGCGGGTAGTACACGGCTATTACCGATGTGCGTGTTTTGTTAGTGCACGTTTAACTAGCATGCGGTTTATTGCCACCAGGCAAAGCAGCGGGGCTGGCCCTGCCCCGTCCTGCCGCGTGCCCCGTGGGGCTGGCGGCGCTGAGCAGGGGCGCAGCGGGGTGGGCTGGGGGCCCCCTGCCTCCTGGCAGGACGGGCCGGGCCCCGCACCCCGGCCGTGGGGCAGCGGCAGTGGTCCTGGGTCGCGGCGGTGGTCGGCGAGCGGCTCGCTGCCACGGCCTGGTGCCACCGAGCTGCCGGCGCCAACGCGCTGCCAGCGCTGAGAGGCGGCGGGGACCGGACACGTTTCGCGCCCAGGGCGAGTTTTCGGATGTCTTTGCTTGGTTCGGGGTGCTGCGGGCACACCGCTGCCGTGTTTTCCTCTTGTCTTCGCAGGCAGGCCGCAGCGTGCTCGGCTGAGCAAGACCGGACACACGTGTGTGCGTGGGGAGTTGCCGGGGACCCCCTGAGTGTGCCCTGTTGTTTGGGAGTAGGAACGTGGATAACGGGAGCCCTGCTTTCATTAATTTCTCAAAACAGGACATTTATTTCTGGAAGAGTTGCGGTCTGTCTGAAAGCCGTGAGGCTGGCAAGAGTGCAGGGCAGTGCCTTACTGCTGCCAAGGAGCAGAATAGATGGTTGGCACGTGCCCGTCAGGTATTGGCCTCCTGATCGTTCTTCTCATCTGTTTGTCTGAGTGCAGCAGTTATCTGCAGAGAAGTGTGTGTGCTGGGAGTGGGTTCAGCACCCTCCCAGGCAGAGGGAGGAAGGACGATGGCTCGTGGGCAGCGTGGGCCTTTCGTGGGCCGGACCATGGCCTCCTCGCGATCCGTTTATAAGTCGTAGTTCAGAAAAGCACTACGGGCTTATCGGAACGCTCAGAGGAAATGAGGGAATTTTAAAGTGAAGTGTGATTGCTCAAAGGGAAGCAGCATAAAGATAGATGCCAACTTTAATGTGGAAACCACCCTGCAAGCTACATTCCTGCTAGGAAGAAGGAGTTACCCAGCGACGGAAATTGCAGGGGGTGGGTGAATACTTTATCGCGCTGCTCGGTGCAGAGTGTATGGGGATGTTCTGAGCGAGGTTGTTTTGCCCCTAAGGCAGTTACAAATATTGGTCTATCAAAGCATGCAGACTGGAAACAGCCGGCGGTGAAGACGGCTGCTGCGGGAGGCAGGCGTCGCGATGAGCAAGCTGTGTGAGCAGCAACATGGGTTTGCGGAAACCTGGTACCTGACTGAGCCACTCCTAACCTCACTGCGAGGGAGGGCTCTTCCCTTTGTCTTGAAAAAAAGACCCCACAGAAGGAACTTGGGTGAGACCACCTGCTTTAGCTTCAGTACCCAAAAGTCAGCTGTATGTACCTGGTCTCCTTTCTCTGAGCTCCCTTTACAGGAGAAGCAGGCACTTGAGCGGGTGCTTCACCTCTCCTTCCTCGGACACCACTCTTGGGATGAGATGAATTATGTTCTGGAGGTGCCTGCTTTTTTTCACAAACTGCAAGGGGAGTCTGGGATAACTGGCTCAGGCTTTGGCAGTTAGGAGTTAGATGAAACAAATCCCACCCAGGGTGTCTGCTCAGGGTGCAGCCTGACGTGTGCAGAGACTGGTAAGGTTCCCTGTTTCTGTTAGACTGAGCGCTGGGAGAAAAGGCAGGCCTTTAAAATCCCACTTAAAAATAATTGAAGCGAAAGGAAACAGTGATCTTGCGCCTGAAGCCATAGCTTCAGGGGGGATATGTAAAACCAGTTCCTGCCTCAGCTGTGGTGCTTTCTGCAACCTTGGGCAAGTTGTTTGAATGTTTTTCTGGGTTGTAGATGAAATGTGTGTAAGTCTTCATGTAGCTGTTCAGTTTTGCAATATAAACCGTGTCTGCCAGCAGGGCTTTTAACCTGGATCGCTTTGACAGAACCGGGTCAGGAAGCGATTGCATGGGACCAAAAGCCGGCAGGTACGGCAAGGCCGTGACCGCTGGCAAGAGAGGGTGACAAACACCTGGCACGCCGTAGGGAGGGGGTTCTTCAGATGACTCAGCTGCAGCTAAAGCATCATTTTTTATGCAGCTTTCATATGCCTGTGGCTCAGCTTCCATCGGTGAAGTGCTAATGATAACACCGATGAGCCATACTGCTGTTTTATAAGGATAAGCACATAAATATGTGTTATAGCCGTCAGCAGCTTTATAGATAGAAAACAGGGAACGATGTCCTTTTAGTGCCAGGTATTGACCAGGCCGACTGCTAGGACAAGACGTCACTGGTTCTTGTCACTGGGCCTCGCATCTGCCCCAGAGCACTGCTGGGTTTTATCTTTGGTCTCTAGGAAGTGAATAGTCAGGATAGACCCGTAATTTGTTTAAGCACAAATTTTATTCATTGCCTTTGTTATCAGCCCAGTGACTTCCACTGTGTTATGAATACAGTTATTGGCTGTATTGGGAGGTTTCCTGATTTCTTTGAGAGAGAAGTATGGAGAAATACTTCAGTGCTTGCTCTGAAACTAATGATCCAGAAAGAAAGGAGAAATGTGGGACTGCTTTAAAACTTTGGGATGTTCCGTATGAGTTTAAGGCGCAGGATGGCTCTCATGAACATCCCTTTCTTACACTGATATTTCCAATGTGTAGAAATTAAAGTAGGTCTTTGAGGGACTTGGTATTGATTTTTCTGTGCTGTAAACTAACTGGCTTAAGATGTTACTCCTCCCTTGCACCAGCGTTAAGGAGAGTGAAATAAACTGACTCTTTAAAGCAGTCAGAGCAAAGACTTTTTCTCTGACTTGCAGCTTGTCTGAGGATAGGAAGGAGCGTGTACTTCAGGCAGAGCTCAGGTGTGTGACTCTCTCCAAAGCAGGGCCGCAGTGGAACACGTACGCTGAGTGCAGCTGCCGCCGGCCTGAGCTGCCAAGGCTTCACAGCTGCCTCGAGGTGTAGCCACCAGATATCCCCCTCTGACATAAAAGGTCCTGGAGGCAGTGCTTGCACCCAGACGGGTGCCCCGAGGGCTGGAGCCCCTGTGCCATGGAGCCGGGCCGGGGGCGCTGGGGGCGCTGGGCCTGGGGCAGAGAAGGCCCCGGGAGAGCTCCCAGCGCCTGCCCGGGCCTGAGGGGCTGCAGGAGAGAGGGGAGGGTCCCTGCCAGGGGGTAGGGACAGGACGGGGGGGTGGCGTTAAACTAGAAGAGGGCAGGCTCAGGTTAGATGTAAGGAGGAAATCCTTCCCGCTGAGGGCGGCGAGGCCCTGCCCAGGCTGCCCCAGGAGCTGGGGGTGCCCCATCCCTGGGGGTGCCCAAGGCCAGGCTGGGTGGGGCTGGGGGCAGCCTGGGCTGGGGGCAGGGGGTGCCCCTGGGTGGGCCTTGAGGTCCCTTCCCACCCAAACCTGTGGGTTCTGTGATTCTGTTATTAACGTGGAACCCTTCCAGACTGAAAACCATGTTCCTGAGGGCATTTGGCCGGCTGGCGTGGGGCAGAAGGCTTCTCCTGTGCCACCGCTGCCTTGCCGTCCCTCCCTGCCGCACCCCCAGGCTTGGTTCAGCTATGGAGATGTCACTGGCTGTCATTGCAGCTGCATCTGTGGACTCCAGGCTAGCCAACCCTGACCTCAGAGCTCAGCTAAAACTTTTTCACTCCCTTTCATGCTCTTCTAGAGAGAGAAGCGTTAACTTCTACAGGTAATAGCTTATCTGGTGATTGGGCTTTGAGGTCAAAGACTGCACATGTGTTTTCTTCAAAGTCAAGCTTTGCAGCCTCCGTAGAATTTAAAGGATCAGAATATTCAGGCAGGGATTTTCTCCAGGGTAGATTTATGGTGGAATTTAAGATAGTAGTTAGTAATAGCTCTCAACTTTGAGCTGCAGGGGTATTTTCAGAAGATAGATGGCATGCTGTTGTCTTGACTTTGCATCCATAGATGACGCTGAAGCTTTTTGAAATAAAAAATTAAAAAAGAGTAGCAGCAGCCATTTTTTTCTGTAGATGTCATAGAATAATCGGTTGACTGCACTTAGTGAATGCTTGCAGAAACACTGCTGCCTTTCGAAGCGGATTTAACGGACACGCTGGTTTGCTAGCATCAATACCAGCTTCTCCTTGAACTAAACACATTGAACTAAACACATCTGCTTTTTTGAATCCTCGTGGGCTTTTGGGATTTGGTCTGCCACTTCCTAATAGTCGCTGTAGCAGCACGTTCCTCCAGATATATCACCTGGGACACTCCCGCCGGGCTTTTGTTTGTGTTTACCTAGCTATTTCTGGCATACACGACTTGGAATATCTTAAATTTCCCCCAAACCCAGAAGTTGCGGAGCGTAAGGGATTGACCGTGACGTGGCAGAGCAGGGGTTGCTCCTGCTCAGCAGGTCAGTAACCCCGCAGCGCGGTGCCTTCTGCTCCTCTGCCCCGCTGCAGCCAGCTGGCCTTGGCTGAGATGGGTGCAGAGCTTCGTCCCGGGGCTCGGGACTGCCACGCCGAATCTCCTGAAGAAGCATGACCGGGACAGTCTGTTCGTCTGGTAATCGGTGCTGCTGCTGCTGGGTGATCTGCTTTGACAGTGGCAATGGGAATTATTTCTCTGAGGCCTTGCGATGTGCTTGGAGCTTTTCAGGGTGCCTGAGAGTAACCGTCTCCCTCTGCGGCCCCTGCTGTAAGCATCCCACCCCAAAATTTGGCTGTGCTGCTGCTGAGGATCTGAGGCCTGGCTCTGACATGGCACAGCTGCGTAACCTCGACTCAGACCGCTGAGAAAGAGCTGCGAGAAAATCTGTATAGAGATAAGAAAAACTGAAATTACAGCCAGAGGGCCCTGAGTCACTCAAGGACTCGAGAAGGAAAAGAAGTGAAATGGGGAGGTGCCAAATCCTAAAGGAAGGAGAGGGCAGGGTGCTTGGTGTGCGTGGGGCAGGCTGGTCTGCCAGCGACCGGGGAGGACCGGTTGGGTCGAGCGCTGGGGGCACTGGTGGGACTGGGCTGGTGGCAGGCAGCAGCTGGGCAGCGCTGGGGAGCCGAGCCAGGGACCTTCCCTGACGCCTGCCGGCCAGCAGAGACTCTTCAGACGCCTTATCAGGAGTGGTGAGCACACAAATGCTTCGCCTAATAACTCATTACATCCCAGCTATCTTCTCTGTGTGTTAGCCAACAAATATTTGCTTTATACTTTTAAGTTCTTGTGTATCCTGCCTGCGGAGCCTCTTTGCATCTGGCCGGAGGTGCCTGAACAAGCTGAGCTGGAAGTGCGGGGTGCATCCGCGGGGCCAGCTTCTGCAGCGGGCTTACGGGCAGCAGCGTGGACGCGGAAAATGCTCAACCTTTCCTTGCCTTCACGGGAAGGGAGGAAGACGGTGGCTGCTCCTTCGTGCCTGCCTTCTGGGCCAGCTTGGGTCTCTGCAGCCCGTCCTCTCCTCGAGGCCCTTTCTTTGCAGTTCCGTGAGTATGGTGGGAGGCAACGTTTCGTGGCGATGTTCTTGGGAGCAAATCTTTCAGTGGCTCTGGGTTAGGCAGAGAATTAATTTAGCACTTTTTAAAAGGATGTGAACACTCGCTGCGTGGTGCTTCCAGGTGCAGATGAGGATGGTTTGTTTGTTTTAGGTGATGGCAGGTAATTGCATGAGCAGGGGAGGCTCTGCAGTCAGGATGTTGAAACACAAAGAAGTCAAATGGTTTCCATCTTCCTCCCCCTCCGGGCACGCTCTTTTGCATCAAAACACCCAGTCAAGCAGATCTGCAGTCAGGAGCCTTCCCTCCTCCTCCCTGGCTAGGTCTGGGGGGGGCGAGAAGCCACTGATTAATTGTGACTGTGAAGCACTGAACTTTGAGGGGAGATGAAAAACTCTCCGAAATGTTTGCCTCCCTGGCAGCATATACGTGGGTCGGTAATTGGGTTTATCTTGTGACATCATTAGGATCCCTGACATTTCTAGCTTAGAAACAATAACTCTCCTTATCCGTCCTCATGTTTTTCTAATTAAAGACAAAGCTTGGTAAATATTTTTTAAATGATTGAATTTCCCAAGTATGGAAAACACATGTTGGGAGTCAGGCTCCCTGAGCCCAGCGTGCCTTTTCCCATAGCGTCCCTTTGAGCATGCGAGTGCAAATGCAGATTTAGAGCTGTGGGTGACAGGTTTATCTGGGATGATTGGCAAGGATTTATAAACCAAGGGGGGGTTTACTTAGCTCTCACTCCCTCCTCTTCCCTCTTGCCTCCCCCCCGACCCCAGCCTCAGAAATAGGAAATTGGGATCACATTAAACCCTAATTGGTTTGGCTCCAGCGATAGCTCGGTGGCTGCCAAACAGTTAATTTATTGTGTGAGAGTTTGGCCATGTGTTGAGAGGCAAATTTGCTTTAAGCAAGGGATCTTTGTAAACCGTACGTCCATTCATGTGCCAGGTCCTGTTTACAAGGCGCTTGGCGAGGCAGGGAGCGGGCAGACGGGCAGGAGGCTGCTTTCCATGACAATCGGGGATGGCGAAGGGGGACTGAGCAACTGAGCCCCGGCCCCGCTGTGACGCGGGCTTCTTGTTCTTCCTTCCTTTCCCCCCGGTCCGAAATCCTCTCAGAAACAGTTGCAGAAAAGAGCTTAGAGCGGTTTTAGCCGGACCGTACGATAGGCGTTTGGAAACCGCCGGCTAGATAAGATGTGGGAGGCTCTCCAGAGAATAAATGCGGCTGCGTTGGAGATAACAGCAGGCCCGGGCTGTCACCTCTGAGCGGGGCCGGGTGGGGAGTCCCCGGGGCGGTGAGATTGCTTTTCCTGTACCACGCGAGGAGGGGGCGAGCGGGCAGCCCGCGGAGCTGGCTGCTTTCCTGCGCTCTTTGTTCCTCCCCTGCTGCAGGAGGTTGCCTGGGCTGGTGGCCGTGCCGCGGCCCTGAGCTGCTGCTGCGAGCTGCTGCCCTCGGACCTGGAGCTGCGTTTGGCTCCCGTGACGGTCTCTGCAAGCTGGGCTCCAGCAGAAGAGCTCGGAGCGCGGGCGGTCCTTATTGAGGTTGTCCCCTCGTCCCTCGAACGGGAGTTAGCGGGATCAGAGGGGATGCCGCAGCCCGAGTTAAAGCCTCTCGCTCCTGGCGTGGCTCAGGTTTTGGAGCACGATTTGCAAGAGACTGTGTGAGGAATAAATCCACGGCGGTAACGTTTTCTTTCGTTCCTTGCTGAGTTAAATAACAAACTTCATGTGAGGGAGCTGCCTCCAGCTCAGAGGCAACAAAATTACGACTGCCGTGCTCAGCGGTGCCCTTTCTGTGTCAGCTGCTATTTCCATTGTGAACTTGATACCTGAAGGCTCAATATTGTGACCCTTTAATTTTCAGCTGCTAAAATGTACCGTGCAAGTTGGCTAAAAGGGAAGAGCTGAAAGGGGAATTTGAAATAGTTGTGCTGTGGAAGCAGTGTGTTTCTTTGGATATTTCTTAAGTGCTGAGTGTTTAGGAGAAATTGATAGGTAGCAGCAATGCACGCTTAGCAATACTTCTCCTTCTGTAACTCGTGCTTCCTGGGATGTAATAAAATCCATTAAGTTCTATTTATGATCCAAGGCCCAATATAGTAATAGTTTTATTTGGATAATTGTGGCTGTTCTGCTGATAATCAGAAGACTGAAAACTCCCAGCCCTACTACAAAAGTCAGGCAGCGTATTTTGGGGGTGCAATGCTGGCGTGGCCAGATTTTCCGAGGAGCCGGAGAGAGGTTGGTTGGGCAAAAGCAGATGGGATCGAGCCCAGCCTCTCTGGGACCAAGGCCCTGCCCACGGTGGCCTCTCTGCCCCCCGGCTGTCGCGTTCAGGCTGGGCTGCCCTGGGTTTGCCGGGCTGGCCCCGAGGTGCCAGCAGCGTTGGGCAGCACTTAAGGCTTTATGGAGGCGAATGGGACCGGTATTAAGCAAACAGCGACCATTTGTTTGGAAGAATGTCTTTTCATCCAGAGGTCTGAAAGCAGGTTAAACCTTTATCAAGGAGCCGCTCCTCGCTTCCCCATCTTCTGCTCAGTTTGAAATGCAGCCATTTCTGGGCTGGAGGGCTGTAATTACTTTACAGCACATAGTACTTCCACCACTTCTGGCAGGAAGTGAGGAGGAATACTGTACACCGCTGCAAGACAAAATAGAGATCAACAATTGGGATTTTTCTCAAAGAGCTGATCTGTCTTCTCTGCCAATTAAACCCGAGTTGGATGGAAGCCTTATGCCCATTTCGCTTTTGCGATGCGAACGTGGCGTTTCCAGCACGCAGCCCGTGTTTATGGGGAGCCTGAAAGCAGCAAATTCCAGCCAGAAATTCTTTCTAGCTCTTCGCTTTCCTTCTGCTGTTCGCTTCCTTGTTCACACCGCAGATGCTAATGGATCACCTGCCCGCGGTGAGTAATGACACCAGCCGTACGTGACATTGGGCTGAGAAACTCAGCCATCCTTAGGAAGGTTCTTTCGGAGACGTGTTCCTACTCTTTGACCTTCCCAGATCAGGGAGCACTGAAAAACCCTCAAGCCCAACTTGAGATCACTTGTGTCAGCTTACACACCCACCTCCTCTTTGAGCCTAGACATCTACTTCAGGATATTTCAGTGCTTCTGCCATGGCTGGACGTGCGTACAAGCTGATGTGTCCAGGTTTTCAGCCTTCTGTGCATTCCCTACTCCCTTCTCCTTCCCCGATTCATAGCTGGAAGTTATTATACTTGATATCCTTATCACGGACCCGTCCGCTTTTGTTTTTTTTTTCCTAATCATGGAGCCATCTGATAAATTTTTGCCAGGAGACTTTTTGCTTTTAGAGACAAAAAGGAAAGGTAGCAATCTTGACGATGTTTTCCAAACAAATTAAAAAAATGTCAAATCAGTGGCAACCTTGAAGTTTAGCAGATCTGGGAGAGCATCCCTGGGACCACCGCAGAGATAAAACGGTTCCAGGCTGCGGGTGGAGAAGCAGAGAAGAGAGGCAGGAGCAGATCCTGCTGCTGGTCTCTGCTGCCGTCCATCCGTGCCTCTTTGTGCCATGGGGGAAAGGAGGCTGTGTGCTGGAGGGAGGCATTTCCTCCTTGGTGGCACACGGAGCAGCTGATAACAGAGGGCGTCACCTCCAGGTACGTTCAGCACCACGCAGAGGTGGGAGACGCACGGTTCCACAGCTGCCTTCCTTTCCTCTGATCTCCATTTCTTCAGCCAAACTAGCCCTCACCTATAAATGTGCACGCAGAAAGGAGGGGCAGGAACGTGGAGAAGCCAGCAGCAGCTTTTTCGTAGAGGTGGTAGATCTGACCACAAGGTAACGGAGACCAAAAGTCAGCATCGTGCAAAAAGGAGCTTCTGGTGAATCGCCTGCATCCGTGTACTGCTGTGCATTTGCTCCTCGGCTGCACAAGGTCTGACCCCCTAGGTTGCGGTTCTTGGTCCACGAGTCGCCAGCTTTCAGAATACACTGATCAGTGCCTTTGCCTTTCCCCAAGGGGTGGATTTTTTTCTGTGAAAGCGTGGCCAGCCCTGTGGATCTAGGTGTGCCTGGCGCCTAGAAATGAACTGGATGAAATCTTCTTAGGAAGAATCTTAGACTGCAACAGATTCCCCTTTTCTGGAAAGCTCACGGGGCTGGAATACAGTCCTTTGCGTTAGATTTTAAGGCTCTTCTCCCTCCTTCTGGGTGTGTGCAGGTTTTCCACACAGCAGGGCATTTATTTCGTGGTTCCCATCACTTGACAGGACAAGTTTTTCAAGCCTCTCTCTGTGTCTTTCTGATCTTACTCATTTGGGAGGTGCTGTTCCAACACCAGCCTGCAAAAGTCTTTCCTGGATATGTTAACGGCCTGAAACGCTGTTTGTTTTTTCCTGCTCTTTGGGAACTTGCGGTGCAGTTGCGTTTTCAGCGGCTTAGTCGGGCTGAAAGCAGGAGAGGGTCCAATGGTGGGAACAAATTCTGTCAGGTTAATCCCCTGGCTTTCCATGCCAGCTGCCTTGCAAACCCAAGACACATTCAAACATTTTAAAATAATTTATTTTACAAGGCTTTGTACAGTGCTGTGACCATGACGTTGGGAGCTTTGCTCTTCGGTTTGCGCTTTCAGGTTCTGCCTTGCCAAAACGGGAAGCGGAGGCAGTGGCAGAACGGATAATGGTTGTGGTACAGCTTGACACTGACACTGCAAAGAGGCCGAGGGCGCTCTTCCCACGCCGAAGCGTGTGTGGGATGGGTACCTGAGTGTCATGACATAACACAGGTACTCTGTGTGGGGTTCTTGATTTACCTTCTCCCACTTTTATTTAAATGTGAAGTCCTCAGTCACTGCAGCCACCATTTCATCAGGTTTTATTTTCCATTCAATAATTACAGCAGTTTCCCTTGAGCCCTGTACCTCTAATTAAGAGAGCTAAGTTAGATATAAAGTTAAGGGAGTAAAATGCGTTCTATTTTTATGGTCGAATATGCTTGCAGAAATATGGCTTGTTGGCTGAGTCACTGCTCCTGGATGTTATTTACCGCACCCGTTGCTTTCCTCCGTCCTCTGCCAGCACCGATGACACCGCACGGGCCGCAGCGAACGTTTTGGGCAGGACCAGGTGATCTCGGACGTTTTTTCCAACCGTCATCGTTCTGTGGTTCTGTGCCCCTGAGCGGGCAGCAGCTCCGCAAAAGCAGAGCCCACCGAGCTCTGCCCTGTTTGCAGGAGGGTTTGCAGCCAGCTGCTTCCTCACCTCCACGAAGGCTGAGGGCCGGGCTGATGCTGGGCGCCCCGAAGAAAAGGAAAAGCGGGCTCAGCTGGGTGAGGACGCGCAGGAGCCAGCTGTCTGCTGACTGTGTTTCTCGGGCATGGGATGATTGTGGAGATCAGCCCGAACAGCCAGGGTGAGGACGGTACGAGGGACAGATCGGCCTCCGTACATGTAGCACGCCAGGAATTTAAATCTGTCACCGATGGTACCGTCCAAATGGCTGCGCCTCCCAGAGCGGCTGCTCCGTGAATGGAGATGCACCTCTTTGCACCTGTTTTATAACACTGAGGCAAAATATTCAGGGCATCCAAATAGTTTATACCCCAGCAAACATGTTCTGGCAGCGGGACCGTGAGTTTCCATCTCATTAAGCTGTTGGCAAAGCTCTGGTAATTCCAGCCACTGATACAGCGCAGGAATTCTCCCCCAACGCGCCTGGTTGTGTCAGGTCGGAGCATCGCTGCTTTTTCTCAGCGGTTGTGTGTTTACACTCGAGGGTAAGAGAAAGTGTTGAAATGTCACTCCTGCGCTGCTGGGAGGAGGTCTCGCAAGGGCAGAAAACAAGTGTCAGAGGATTTTTGTACGCTGAGCACAACGTGATTGCTGCACCTAGGCTGCAGTGAGGAATTGTTTTCAAATGCATACATACGTTTAATGCAAAACCTGGCCCTGGTTCTCGGTTTCGCAGAGGCTTGAAGAGGCTGAGTAATACCAGAACAGAGGTCGCTGGCTGTACCGCAGCCCACGCTGGCGGTGACAAAGTCCCGGCCGCCTGGCAGCCGGCTGGGGGCTGCGCGGAGCCAGCCGCCGGTTTCGCTGTGTCTCCGGCGGGCAGGTCGGCTCCGCCGCGCCGAGGGGCTGAGCCAGGTGAGATCGCGGCGTCCTCGGGCCCCTCCGAGTTGGGTTTTGTTGGAGGGGTGGCACGCAGGTGGCGGTAGGCATGGGAAATCTGCCCTCAGCGCCGCTGCGGATTTTACGGTGCCTTGCGGACAAGAAAGGGAAGTCTGCTCTCCCTGCCTCGCGTTGCGTTACGCGGCTTAAGGCAGGCACACACGAAATTCATTTCAGAGGTCCGTCGTCCAGGCCCAGAGACAAAGGAATGTTTTAGTAGGGCTTTTATGAAATTTGTATGCTTTATCAAAGCTCCTATTGTTTCCTCATTAAGGCAGGATTATCCCTCTGGGGTCATCCGTTCTGCATGGGTCAAGGAAACGGCAACGCTCCATTTTTGTAGTAAACTTGTGGCTGCAGGACCGGGCTGTGAAACAGGCGAGGTGAGGGGGAGGCCGAGCTTCCAGCGGGCACAGCGATGTGGGCTTTTGGGGCTGGGACCCACAGGGAGCTGTGACCGGCACCATCTCCCATGCCTCTCACCACGCGCAGGGCCCATCTCCTGGCCTGCTCCTCTCGTTCCACGGCCTCTGCTGCTGTGATCCTGAGGGTGTGAAGCTGGAGCGTTTCCATCCTCCCAGACAAGCGGTTTGTTTAAAAACCTTTTAGTTTGCATAAGGACCTATCACAGAATCACAGAACTGTAGGGGTTGGAAGGGACCTCAGGAGATCACCGGGTCCAACCCCGCTGCCAAAGCAGGTTCCCTAGAGCAGGTTGCCCGGGTAGGCGTCCAGACGGGCCTTGAATATCTCCAGAGAAGGAGACCCCACAACCTCCCTGGGCAGCCTGTCCCAGGGCTCCGTCACCCTCACCGTGAAGAAGTTCTTTCGCATGTTGGTGCGGAACTTCCTGGGCTCCATTTTGTGGCCATTGCCCCTTGTCCTGTCCCCACAGACCACTGAAAAGAGGTTGGCCGTGTCCCTCTGTCTCCCACACTTCAGGTATTTGTAAACATTGGTAAGATCCCTCCTCAGTCTTCTCTTCTCAAGGCTGAACAGCCCCAGGTCTCTAAGCCTCTCCTCACAGGGGAGATGCTCCAGGCCCCGTATCATCTTTGTGGCCCTCTGCTGGGCTCTTCCCAGAGTTTGTTTGCCCTCCGCTGGACTCTGTCCAGGAGATCCCCGTCTTTCTTGTACTGGGGAGCCCAGAACTAGAGGTAATGCCGGTTGACCCCTGGGCTTTCTTGAACTGATTCCCTGAATCTGTCACTTTTGTCTTTGCAAAATTTAATTTTTTGCCCTCAGATTATCTCCTTCCAACATGTGCTCAATCTGGTGGACATTTTTCCATATGGCTGTGATTCTGAATTAGGCTCAACTCCTCTAAAACTCACTGCTAAGCGACAGGTAGCTCCTCTTACTGACGTTGTTGTGCCCAGATGTTTGGGCAGCGCGTTTGCTGGGTTCCTGTACGCGTCCCAGCGGTCTCCGCTGTTTGCAGGTGCTCTTCGTGCACTCCTGCTACAAACGACGTCGCTGTTGAATTCGGGCTTGCAGGAGAAGGCTGCAGGGCCCGGCTGCGAGCTCGGGGCACCCGGTGCTGGCGGCGTGCTGCCGAGTCAGCCCGCCGTGACCGCGCCGCCCTCGTGCACCCGCCCCGGCTGCGACCCGCGGCGGTGCCGGCTCTGTACGGTGCGCGGTTTTGCCGAAAGCTAACCTCATGCAAACGAGCCTCGCTCGGCTTAAAATCAGCATACGGGGTTTCGGGTCGCTCGGGCCGGGAGCAGCCGGGTTAGCGGCCGCAGGAGCCGTGCGTGGCCCCGAGGAGGGCAGGAGCTGCTGGAGCACCGACCCGCTCCTGCTGCCCGCGTGGGGCTGCGCAGGGCCAGGTGTTTGCCTCCAGCTGCAGCTGCTCCGTCTGCAGAAACAGGTGGGGACGCTCGGGATAGTCAGCAAAACACAGCTGGGAAAAGTTAAGAGGGAGACGTGCAGCGTGCCGTTTCACCTGGGCAGAGCCGACCCCGGAGCAAAATTGCCTGCAATAAACACAGCTTCACCTCGGCGGCGGTGGGGGCTCCGGGTGGGATTAGTGAAATGAAGAGGAAGTAAATGTATGCTCGAGACGGTTTTTTTTTTTTCCTTCTTCCTCTCGTTAGTAACACAGCCAAATCAAATCAACTATTTCAAGAATGCTGCCTTTTAACTCGGTGCACCATCAAATCCAGCCCGGCTTTGGAGAAGCTTTGCTGGTGAACTTTTCTTTTTCATCTCCTCCTCCAAGCTTTTATTGCTGGTTTTTAAATTAAGAGGTTCCTTTCGTGCTCCTTTCCCTGAGATGTATGTATTTTTTTAAATGACTCCTGGTGTAGAAAATCAAGGTTTTGACAGCTGCTGAAGTTTCGAGTTTAGTACGTGTGAGTGCTGGATCTAAGGTAATTTTTGGCCTCTTCCTCTTCCCCCCTGCGCATGTTAATGAACGTCAGCACGCAGGCTTCTCACTTCTGGCTCTTGGCGGTTGCCTGAACGCGTCTGCCTGGTGAGTGGGGTGGGTGGAAGACCTCCGCCCGCTTTGATGCAGTGCTCAACTCAAACGCTCCTCTCGGTCTGTTGAAACTTCTCTTTGAACCGCCTGAGCGTTCTTCTGCGCCGTGCTGGGCTGCGGAGGGAGGCCGGCAGGGCTCAGCACGCAGGTAGCAGAGCGCTTCGGGTGGAAGTGAAGCCCTGAGAGCTTCGGGCGGCTTTCTCCTCGTTTCCTCCTCGCCGTCCAGCTAATCCAGCCGGGCGTTTTGTCGTGCAGCCTTGGCGTGGACGCGCTCGGGTGCGCGGCAGCAGGCGGGGACGCGCGCCTCTGGCTGAGCTGGGCCACCCTGAACCCGCTGGGGGAGGCTGCAGGCAGGGTTTGGGTGCAGGTCTGGTGGGGTCTGCAGGGGGGAGCTGATGCCTCTGGCAGTTCGGGGCCTTCTCCTTAGCTGGGCTGGTTTTTAGCTTTTGCATGTTAAATCCTGAATGCTTTTTTTCGGCCTGGTTTTCTTCAGCCATCTCTCGGGAGAAGCAGCTTTGTTCTGTTGAGACTTGATGTTCCGTACCCGATGCGGTCCTGTTGAACAAGGTTGTTCCGTGAAGCTGGTGAAGAATATCCTAATGGAATCGTTCTTCTGTTGGAAAACGGACGTTCGTCAAGGCAGACGCTTTCCCTGGGCACAGTGTGCACTTGGGAGATCGGAACCCACCCTCGGTGCTCTGTAATCCTATCTAGTGAGCTGTACACCGGGGGATAAATCAGTACTTACCTCCGAGTGTGGTCCTTCGGCATCCTGCTGGAGCTCTGGCTGCCTGGCCTCTGGCTGTCCCAGTGTCTCCTTGCTCTGGGTGACTCTTGCAGGAGGGCAGGGGTTTTGTTTCCCTTTGGCTGGTACTACCCGTGGGGACGGGGGGGGCTCCGAGTCCAGCTCTCCCGGGATGGGAGCGCTTCTGCCTGCTGCTTACCGAAGGTGACAAACGGCGTCCTCGGCTCGGGGTTCCCTGTTCGAAGCTTTGCCCTGAAAACGTGGCCGTGTAAGGGGGAAGTGGCCGTGAAATCAGCCGGGGTGGGAGCTCGCGGTGTGCCAGCTGCGGCACTGCACCGTGTGTAGGGGCTGGTGGGCACCGGAGCGCCGTTGTGCCAAAATCCTTGCTGCCCCTCGCTTTCATGAAGGCCTCAGGACGGCGGCGAGGCCGGAGAGCCGTCCGTAGCGTGGGCCCCAGGGCGCCCACATCACGGAGGCTACAGGGGATTTGGGGCCAGAGGAGAAAAGCGCATGCTAGCGCCTGAATACAGCTTTTCACTCTCTTAAAAATTCTTCTGTTTTTATTAAGCGTGAATCCCAGATGCTAAAAAGTATTTTTCCAGACACGGCTGTAGGGTCTTGCTGTGTATTTTCCGCTAAATTGCTGAATTATTGTTTTCTTTCTGGCCTTCATTTTTTTCATAGCTTTATCTTTTTGTCTGGATGTTTTAGATGGCTAAAACTTGTTTCTGTTTAGCATACCAATCTGAGAACTCCCATGGGAGACAGTTCTCACCAAACGATTGCATAGGACAGGAATGCTGGCTTTTTTTCCTGGAAACTTGTAAACATGAACTTCCTGTTGACACGAACTGTAAATCTGCAAATAGGCTTTGCTTCTGACAAAGGATGAAGGTAATAAAATTTTAGGCCCTCATTCACTGCGTCTGGTCCTCCTCGGTCTGTGTCCAAACACCCCAAAGGCGGTGGAGGCAAGTGAAGGGAACCTGCTGGTTGTTCTCCATCTCTGGAAATCAAGCTTTTTTTTATTTGTTATTTATTTTTCCTTGTCTGTAGGCACCCAAATATGGATGCAATCCTAACAGAAGCCAGTTGGAGAATCTCAGAACCCTGATGACTCTAGAGTGATGCTTCATCGCTTGTTTTCTTTCGTTTCTCCCCTGCCTCTCCTCCACAGAGCTAATCCTCGGTGTCAGGGAGTTAACTCTGCTGCATCCCGTGCAGACGTTTTTGGATAGTGAGCCAGCCAAATTTTGGCAGCTGTTAAGAGACTTTGCACGTAACCACCCTTGTCACTTAACCTTGCTTTTATTTCTGCCTCCAGGAGGAGAGCTGGTGGGAAGCGTAAGCCGTTCGAGTTGTTGTCACCTTCCACACTCGGCTCTTCTGCACGTTGTGTTGTGCATCTGCCAGTGCCAAGGAAAAAGCGCTGTAGCTTGCCGGGGGCCGAGCAGCAGCACAGGGAGGATGTTCTCCCAGTTCCCCGTGCCTCTTATTTTTTGGGGTGCTGCCTTACTGGGTTGCTGTGGGTGGCGGAGGCAGGTAGCAGGCAGCAAGCGGCTGTGCGGCATCGTTGGGGTGCTGGAGCTCTCCGTGCTACCGCAGGAAGGGGTAGAGGCAAGCGGGGAGGTGGTGAAAGCGGAATGGAGAAGTGGAGCAGAAAGCAGGTGAAAAAGGGCGATAGTGGAAGGAGGACAAGGATCTAGAAAGGAAGGAAGAACGGTTACAGGCCACCAAAATGCGCAAGAGAAGGAATGGGGGCATCGGGCGGGATAAAAGGAGAGGAGGAAGAGCCGGGTGGAGGCTGCGCTCCCTCAACAAGCTTCCCATTAATTAATATTTTCTCATGTGGCAGCATCGGGGCGTGGATGCAATCCAGCCCTTCTCCGCCTGACCTCCGCGCTCGCCGCCGGTCTGGTTTCTCGCTGGCTTCCTGCCCGCAGCGAAACCGCAACCTTTCCGACTCCTCCGGGCAGGAGGAGAGGCACATGGCAGCGGTGTAAGAGGAGCCTCTCGCAGCCGTCTGCGCTTGGGTGGGCGTGCTGGTTCTTTCGTAAACTAATAGCTCCCAGCAGTGCTACTAAATCAGACTTCGTGGAGCCAGGAGCGGGGAGCTTGGAATGCCGGCCAGGCACAAAGGGCTGCGCTGGTTTTGTTGTGTGGTTTTTTTTTTTTTTCTTTTCTGTTTTTTTTTTTTTTTTTTTTTTTTTGTCGGTTGTTTGTTTCTTCGCCCCCAAACCTCGCTGTTTGGTATGGGTCTAGCGGTCCAGCAAGCCAGCTGACAGCAGAAGAGGAGCCGGCGAAGGCAAGCTCGGGGAAGAAAAATGGTGAAAAATTAAAAATAAGAAACCGAAAGGGAAGTCACCGTTGAAAACGTGGTTTTTTGGTTGTTTAGTGAGGCGGGGAGGGAGGGAGCCCCGCTCGGCGCTAAACCTGCAAAACCAACAAAGCTGTGGCAGCAACTGGGATGGATTCCGCCGGGAAGCCCTGCTCCAAGCCCTCAACCAGTGGTTTTGCTGGGTAAAAAGAACAAACCAGAACTGAGGAATTTTATTTTAAGCATCTTACAGGGAGGCTGCAGCGTGGCTGAGGAATTGGGCTTTTTTTAATCAGGGTTACCGGGTTAGTGGCAAGGAATGTCCGAGGAAATAAAACTCCTTTGGTGCCCTAGCAGGCCGTGGCCAGGCCGTGGGACGCGGAGCTGCCACCTCGTTGGAGGGGCTGGGACACGGGCAGTCACGCAGTGTGCGCGCCGTGAGATACAGCACCGGCACGCCCGAGTCAAGCTTGGGAAGCGCTCACGGATGCAGCCGTCCCCAGGGGCTGGAGGGAAGGGAAACTGATGGTAAAGGGCGAAAAAGGCTCCCGGTAAAGCAGCCCGAGAGAAGGAAATAAAAGCAGCTCCTGGCGGAGAAGTCTCGGCCTGGAGGAGGGAAGCGAATGGTGGCGGGAGGGACGGGAAGCGTGATGGAGGGCTGCAGGGAAGGGGCTCGGGGCTCTCACCCTCCTCACCCTCGTGGTTCTGGTTGCGAGCGCTGCCCTTTCTGGGCCGGGAGCGAGGGCACGCGGTGCATCCCGAGCCTTGCTTGGGGGGCGCCCATGCCGCGGCTCCGACCTTCAGGATCCCCCCCCGGGAGCCCGGGGCTGGGACAGGCGTTGGAGCCCCCACCCCAAAGAGGGGTTCGCTGAAAGTGCCGGCCTCGGGCAGCTGGTTGGGTCCTGGGGAGGAGCAGGGTGGTGGCCGCCTCGCCTGAGCCTGAAGCTCGGCCTCCAACGGGCACCTAACGAAGCTGCGGAGGCGAGCGGCGCTGCTATTGATTTTTGTACCTTTTGACCTTGCCCTTTGGAAAATATTGCCGAGCTACAGGGCTGCTGAACTAGGCCTAATCCTCTGCAGGCTGGGTTTTCCTCTCTCCAAATAGGATTACTCATTTTTTCCATATTTCTGTGTTTGGTTTAAATGCCCGTGACAATTACAGAGACTTGGATTTCTAATCAGAGCGAGGGTGTTAGATTGGGGAATTGGTTGTTTCCATCCCCCCCCCCCCCCCCCCTTTTTTTTAATACCATGACATCACCTCCTGGGTGTTTCTTCTTTACGGATGCGGTCACACAGCAGGAATAAGGCAGCCGGCGCTCAGGTCCCTATCTTCCTCCCCCCCCCCCCCCCCAAGCCATAAATCAGTGGCCACAAGTAAAGTTTCAGTAGCTTGATTAGGTTGTGCCTAATTTGTCGAACCTTTGTCGCCAGTTTTTTCCTCAGCGTTTGGTCATAGTTCTGGGTGTAAATTCTGCTAATTCAGTTAAGGCCAGCGTTTGGTACATGTCTTTCCCCCCTCTCCAGACAATATTGAAATGGTACAAATGCTAAACACTGCCCCTGTTCACTGCTGAAGTAGGCAATATGATTAGATTTACTTGACAAATTAAGCTTGTTAACATAATCTGCCATGTGCTAATTTAAATAATGGAGGTATTGAAAAGAGGATGTTTGTTAAATGTGATAAATTTGCTGGGAATGGAGAGGTCTAATCTCTGCTCGGGGCCTCCGGGGGGGATGCACACGCTGCCTGCCGAGCTCGAGCAGCGTCCCCGGGCAGCGCGAGGCAGCGAGCTCCCGGCCTGGCTCCAGCCGCCTCTAAGGACGGCAAGGAAGGCGATAATAAGGCAATAATAATAAGGACGGCATAAGGAAGGCAAGAAAACGTTTGACTCGCCTGCCAAACCTGAGCCTGGAGGAGGAGGAGGATCCCAATTGGTTTCCATCGGATTCCAGTTAGCATGAATTTACAGTTTCCATTTAGCTTGATAAATGGCTTTGGCTGCCTTGGTGCGTTTGGGTTTATTTTCTGCGTGATGGAAAGCGGTCAGCTTCAAATGGCAAAGGCTTTCCAGGCCTGCCACGAGGGCCTGTAAAGCTGCTTTCCAAGGTAAGAACACAGCAGGCAGAAAGCACAGGCGCAGCGTGCCCCGAGATACGGCTGGGACTGAAGAAGAGACATCACAAGAAGTTCGGGTCCCTGGTGCTTGCTGTGGAAATGGGCCGTGATAGGCATAAAAATTCCACTGGAAACTGGGAAAACATTTCAGATTTCCTCACTTTCCTCAAAAACCACACTTAGCAGCAGGTATCAATAGCTCGCAGTGTTCAAACTCCGTTTGCATCGTTCTTTCCATGGAGCGTTCCCACGAGAAGAAAGCAGAAGCCGATCAACGCGCGGCGTCGGGGAAAGCAATTTCCCGAGCTGCCGCCCTCCGTCCTTCCACCGCGCTGTCCGCGGGCGGCGGGGCTCCGGGCTCCGGTTTTGTGGGTGCTCGTGGGGCAGGCTGGGCTGACGCAGGGGGCGGCTCGGTGCCTCGTGTGCCCCCGCTCCACCCCGCCCCGTGTGGGGCGAACGGCCCCTGGCGGCGTTTGGAGGCTTTCTTCGGGATGGATTCTCAGGAGCAAGGCCTGCGCAGGCCTTGTCCCCTGGCAGGGACACCACCCGCTGTGTCAGGTTGGCCAAGGCCCCACCAGCCTGGCCTTGGGCGCCCCCAGGGGTGGGGCACCCCCAGCTCCTCGGGGCGGCCCGTAAAAATGCTTGGGGTGGCCTGAGGTTTTGATGTTTCAAACTACTTCAGGTTGTGAAAGTAGGGAAGGGATTTATTTGGCCGGGGGGTGGCAAATGGCAGCTCCAGCCTGGCTGTTGCGGTAGCTGGGGACGGTGATGTGAAGCCAGATGTCCGCAGGCCAGGAAATTGGGAGGAGGGGGCTGGGGGGGGCGGCTGACCTGTCCCGGCCTGAGCCCCAGGGCAGCCCCCACCTCTCTGGGCCCTCTGTGGGGACTCCGACCCAGAGCCCTGGCAGCTCCCAGGCTGCGTCTCTCGACCCCATCCCGTTCGTCGTCCGGCCTCCTCCTCCTCCTCCTTTTGAACCTGCTGGCGGGTTTCTGCCCGGTTCCGTGCTGCTGGGACAGGGCCGGGCGGGGAGCGGCGGTGGCTGACAGCGACGCCTCGAGCAAAGGGCTGCTCCCATCCCATCTCCTGGGCCCTGCTGCGCTGGGGCCAAGCTGCAAGGCGAGCCTGCCCGCTGTGAGACCTCGGAGCACGGCGTGAGCGCGGCGCTGCCCGGTGGGGACCGCACAGCGCGAGGCGCCGGGCATCGCCTCGGCAGACCCGGGGCCGTAGGAAACCGGCGGCGTTAATTCTGGTGCGAGGGGAGCTGCTTCTTGGTTTGTTTTTTTTTTTTTTTTTGTCTCGCTTCATTGTCTGGGTAATTTAGGGATGGTTTTTCCGTCTCGGCTTATGAAATATTGAGAGCTGGAGTATTTTGCGCAACCCTCATCACAAGTGTCAGGAGCCCCAGCGAGCTGAACTTTCTGGGCTGCGACGTTTCGGTGACGCGCCTTGCGAGGAGCTGCCTGCAGCTGCTCGGGGGGGGGCACAGGAGGCAGGGTGGCTGCTGCGGATGTGGCTTGGTGAGCGCGGTGAGCTCCCAAGTGCTGGGAATGCCCTACCCAGGAGCGTCTGGGGCTCGTGAGCAAGTAAATGTCCTGCCACGCTCGCACCAGCGGACTGCAGGTCTCTGGGCTTTCGAGAAACGGGCGTCCCTCTGCTTTGGCAGCGTCGAGCTTGTAGTCTGTTGCTGTCCTGGCAAGGTACCTCGGTGTCTGGTTTTCGAAAAAGTAGCCGGAGGGAGAGCTACAATCGCCTGCAAAGGTTTCAGAAGGATCATAGGGAGCCCAGAACCTGCACAGCTCTGAGAAAGGCAGGCTGGCGCGGTGAATCCCTCCTGAGATCTTGCAACATGCCCGTGCGCTCCCCTGCCCAGACTGCAGAGCAGGATATTTGCTGCAAGCAAACGGCAAACATCCTTTCCCCTCCCCAGCTGTCTGCGTGGCCTCTGGGCGCAGGATGCAGTGTGTGTGCGTGTGTGTGTGCGCAGGGGGGGTTATCCCCGGGGGCTGCCCGCCAAGGAGGGTGCTGCTGTGGGGCTGGCGGGTCGGTGCTGGGCGGCTGCTGGTCCCGCTGCACGTTGGCAGGGGGCTGCTCGGGGTTGGCAGGGGTTTGGAGGTGGCAGAGCTGCCGAGCGTGGGTGTTGCAGCGGGGTGGGGGGGGGGAACGGTCAAATGCAGCGGTGTCCAGAGGGTTTCTTTTACGAGCCTGCTCTGTTACTGCTGTAAAATCCCTCGTGGGCTTTACTCCATGTATAAAACATTTAGGATTTACATTTTCCTTTAACACTTCCTCTTCGATCTGAGTAATACGTTACACATTTAATTGCTCTTCCTTTGAATTTTCCAGTCCTCATTTGGTACCCTTGCAACATCAGTATCTTGTTATCTTGTTGTTGCTCCTAATTGCTAACACATGCCGGCTTTCCAGCGCTGCAAACCGCGCGGCTGGGGCTTGCAGGGGAGTTCACATGAGAGATTTACGTGCACGGGGAAACCTTCGGAAAATTAATTCGCTGCTTCACCCAACAGCTTACCCCGCTCTGGCTTGCAAAAAAAAAAAACACCAAAAAACCAAAAAAGACGAAGGCTCCTCCCGGCCGTGCAGGGCGATCTCCAGTGGAAGGGGCAGCCCGCTTGCAGAGCCCCGGCTGTCGCCGGCCATAAACATCCCGGTGGGTTGGAGGCGCGGGTGTCAGCCGGCGGCGAGGCGCTGGGAGGTGCGCGCTGGGTGACATCAGCTGGCGAGGCGCCCGGGCAGCGCGGCGCAGGCAGGGAGCAGGCAGGCGGCCGCGGGCGCGCGCCTGGAGCGGGGCGTTTGGCAAGGTGGGAGCTGGTCTGCTTGGCAGGACCTCCCCATCTGGGATCCATCTGTGTTTCCCTGGAACCGGACAGGCGGCTCCAGGCGGTGAGAAATCGCAGATGTGAGGGACCTGACACATGTCCAGCTAATGAAAGGAGAAGGAAGGCTGGGCTCAGCCTGTGCTCCGAGATTAAGAGCGGCGGAGGAAGAGCCCTTTTATTTATATAGCGAAGAAACTAGGTGTATTCAACAGCGGCTGGATCGCGCTAACCTCGCCGCTTAGGGTAAGCAATCTATTTTTAAACGCGCCGGGGGGGGTGGCCGGGCTGCCTCGCCGAGCCGTGCCGCGGGCTCTCGGAGCGGTGCGGGGTCCTCCGGCGCCCCGACCCCACCGCAGGTAGGGGCGAGGGGGGAGCGTCGGCTGCGGCGGGGGAAAACTTGCACGGGCTGCGCAGCTGGCAAAGCACCGAACTGACGGGGGGAGAGCTGCGTGAGGGCTCGCGCTGCGGTGCTGTGGAATGTTTGTTGGTTTTTGTTTTGTTTTTTTTTTTAATTTTATTGTTTTAATCATTTTTAACCCCCCTGAGCAGGAGGCTAGGATTCGGTGCTTTCTGGGGGAATGGAGAGCCGGGGAGGTTTTTGCATGTTGTAGCAAAATGTGTTTTTTCCACTGTGCCTGGGCTGCCTCCCGTTTGTGCGTGCTAATGCTGGAGCTGGGGGGAAACCTGCAGAGACGGATTTCTTCCGTCAGCCCCCAGGTTTCCTCAATTTTCCCTGTGTTTTCAGCGTGGCTCTGCATTGTGCCAGAGGACGCTCCTTTTTGTCTCTGCGCTCCTCCAGCAGCAAGTGATGCTACCAGCATGTAAATCTCCCGGATCAAGCCGGTGGTACAGGAGCAGACCTCCCTGCCCTGACGTTTTCACTGCCGGGCTGCAGACTGCTGCATCTCGCATCCTGCGTTATTCCATTGCAATCTCCCGACCCCACGGGCGTATTTTAAACCTTCCCCCCCCCCCCCCCCCCCCCCCCCATTCTTTTTGGGAAGGTTGGGCAGCAGCAGACGCTCCTACAGCCCTCCGGAGCCGCGGGATGTGAGCATCCCTCCACGGCACGTTGGCTGAGCCGCTGCCCGGGGGCCGGGTGGCTGCTCCACGAAACATCCCCGGGAAATCAGCCTGGCTGCTCCTGCCCCTGCGGCGCGCTTTGCGCGGGGCCGAAGCGCTGCCTGGCGTGGGAGGCGCGCCCAAAGCAAAGTTTGGGGAGCCAAAACGTGCCGGGGGGGGTCGCCCGCTGTGGAAGCGGAGAGGGAGAGAGGCGGTGTGCTAGGTGGTCCGTGCGGGATGGTTCCTCTTTTGTGCGTTTGCCGTTTGCTTTGTCCAGGCTGGTTCTTGCTGTGCCAAGTGGCGGGGCTTCCCCAGGGAGCGCTGCGTTCCCACCTCGAGGGTTTCCTTCTCTTGGAGTTCGCAGAGGGTTGAGGTACGCGTTGGTCGCTGTTGGTTTTTGATGTTTTGGTTTTGAATAATATTACGAGTCTGCTTCCAGAGACGTGAAACGCTCGCTAAGTGTCCCTGTGTCCCCCGGAGAGCAGGCAGGCAGCAGCTATGCGAGTTGAGCATCTCACAGCGCACCAGCACAAAGGAGGAAAGAAAACCAGAAAACCTCCGGCGAGGCTCTGCGGGCTGTGACAGGGTCTGAAAGCTGAGATCCGTGCTCCGGCAGCAGCCCCCGCTGCAGCAAGCTTGCAGGCTTCCCGACTTGGCTGCGCAGGGCGCGGGAGCAGCTGCTCCTGGGGTCTTGAAGCAGACGGAAGTTTTGCCGGCATCGGCACGGCGTAATTTGGCCATCTGACAACTAATTGGCTGGTTTCTTGCTGGGGGAAAACTTTTTTCCTTTGCAGGTCCTGTAGAGGAAAACTAAAGGGAAGGAGGTGGGGTGTAGGCGGGGAGGCAGTGGTGTTTTGAGGGCAGGGGGTGGCGTGGAGCTCGGTGGCTGGCGGCGGTAGTTGTGTGGGGATGGGGCAGCGCGTCCGAGTGAAGCCGTTTTCAGAGCTGCCCGCTGGATGACGCGATTTTCAGTGTTAATCTGGAGAAGGAGAAGTCTCGTCTGATTTTGGGTATTACCCTGGCTCGGTCGGAATGGCTGAGGGCCCCCCATAGGTGCCTCGGCCCCGGGGCACCCAGCGCTTCCAGCAGGCAGCGACCGCTGCCAGACCGAGGGAGCCTAGACGTGGAACAAGGGGAGGAGGCGAAGCCGGGGCGGTTTGGGCAAATAGTGACTGCAGGCAGGGATTTGAAGGCTCTGAGGAGGGACGAGAATCACTAAAGGCAAGGAGAATAAGTGGTTAATCTGAGGAGTGCATTACACAGGGAGTGCCCCTAGGAAAAAGAGCAGAAACTCCATTTAACGGTGAAAAGGCCAAAGCAGCGCTGCCAGCCCGGGTCCTGCTCCGTCGGGTGACAGGAGTGAGGGCCCCTGCCGGCCTCCAAGGCCCTGCGCTTTCCGCAGGCTGCATCCGCTGGGCGTGCGGGGGGCGTTCGGCCCGCCGAAGCCAAAACCGAAGGGAACCTGTGGTCAGGCTCTTGGGTTTGTTCCTGTTTTGTTCCTCTTAACCTTACAGGAGCCGTGCCCCCAGGAGAGGTGGCTTTCCTTTCTTGCTGCAGCCGTGCTGGTAGGATCTTGTGCCGGCCCCAAATCGCCTCACCTCCATTTCAGAGGGCACGGGGCGCTGCCGCACGGCGCTCCCCATGGCTTTTGGCTCGCACCAGTTGTTGCTGGGGGACAGGGCACAAGAGGGAAAGAACGTGGTTTGACTTCAGAAGCCAGGCTGAGCTCTCAAGGCAGCTCCTCGCTGCCCAAAGTGCCCCCTGAGCGCGGTTTTTTGTGAGCTCTTCTGCACTGCTGCCTTGGGGTGGGTGAGCCAGGTGGCTCTTGCTTTTTCCAGCTCTGATTTTTTTTTTAGGGTTTGGACAAAAAACAAGATTTGCTTGACGTGCGCGCACAATGTTTGTAATATAGCTGGACAGCTGAACGAAGTCAGCTGAGGACTTGGGCATATGTAATGGATTTAAGGGAACGCTGGCTGGTGTCTTAAATCTGAACTGGAGGTGGTCGTAATGGGCTGCTGGTTGGGTTTTCCCCGTAATAAAAGGGCTGACTTGTTCTGGGTTAGGTGGGAAGCTTTGCTTTGTCCCAGCATCTAGTGAATATTTCCACGTTGGGTTGCTTGTCAGGGGCTAGGTATGAAGTGGGTTTTGAGAGAAATTCCGGGGTGGTCCCTGGGGACAGCATCCCCCCAGCTTTCTGGGAGCCCGTTAAAGTTTTTGTCTTAATTGACGTGGCATTCGGGGAACTGCTCCCGGTGGGAGCTGGAAAACCAAGCGGCTGTTGAGAGCAGGAGCCGGGAGGAACTGGTGGGCAGCGAGCCTTCAGCTGAGCGGAGAGGCTCGTGTTTGCTTCCCGGCTCTGCGAGCAGTCTGCGAGGCAGGACCTCGACCTTCCCACCGCTCCGCGTGTCAGCCGCTTACGTGCGAAAGGACAATAGCAATTCCAGAGGTTTCAAAGCGTTTTAAAGCGTAACTATCATGGCTTTTATAGGGGCGGTACAGTGGCGTTTTTATAAGCGAAGCTCAAGGCTTTAGGATAACGTGTATGGAGTCCCCTGGGCGCGCTCCCAGCCGTGGGACTCCCGTCTTTGCCACCAGAGGCAGGACGGGACGTGTGGGGGCGAAGGGGGACGGCCCCGAGACCACTGTGAAGACCCAGCACTGCTGCAGACCTGCTGCTGGGTTTCCCCCGCTCCTGGGAGAGGTCCAAGAGTCGGTTTCCCGTACAGCAACAGGACACCAAAAAAAAAAAAAGAAGCCGCCAACGAAAAACCCACCCAGTTCCCCAAGGCGTCAGTAACGGTCCCCCACTGAGCCGCCCCAGCCGAGGTGGGGAGGAAGAGGAGGAGGAGGAGGAGGATGCGCGCGGAGCCCGCTGCAGCCTCGCCGCGACTCAAACCTGTTGCTCTGCGGCAAGCCGGGCGCGCTGAAAGCCCTCGCCTCGCTTAGGATGCTGGCGGAGCGTCGGGGGAGCGGGTGATTGTGGGGGAACAGATGTGCCGTGCGCTGCTGCCGCGTGCCGGCTCTGTGCCGCTGCGCCCAGCACCAGGTGCAGCTATTGTTCCGGCTGGTCCCTATTCATCCGCCCTCGTCTGCTGCGCCCCGCTCGCTCCCTCATTGTTTCCCAAGGAAATTAGCATTAAAAACCCATCCGAAACCCCCACGTCCCTCAACTGCAGGTGACTGTTATTGGCCCCAGCTGCCACCCTCGTGCTTGATTACTTCCATATGGGGTTGTGGCAAGAAGTAGGATCCACTTATTGATTTTTTTTCCCTTTTTTTTTTTTTTTTATTCCCCCCACCCCACACACACTTCAGCACTCCCAAAGAACAATGCCCTGAAATCTATTAAGCCCCCGACAGGCTCTGCATCCCAGGCACTGTTACAACTGCGATGAACATTTTACAAGGAAAGCTAATTACACCCTCTCCCTGCCTTCTTCCTTTCTTCAGCCCCCACCCCATAAATGTAAAATAGCCAGAGGGCAAGTGGCAGTAAATTAAATCTTCGCAGTGTCCTGAGAGGAGGTCTCTTGCTAGCAGGAAAAAGTCTGGTGGTCTTTCAATGGTTGTTGTTGGGTTTTGTTTGCCTTTTTTTTTTAGTCAGAAAATGGGAAACCCGTCTCCCTGGCATGTTTTTATACCACACCTATAAAACAGACGAGCAGATCCCAACGTGGGTCTGGATAGAAAAGGAAAAAAAAAAAGAAACAGTTTGGTTGTTAATTTGTTAGTGTAGTCAAATGTTGAGAGGAGCTGAAGGGAAACTACATGCAAATCGAGGCTGCAAAATTCTGGGAGCGTGATTTTTCCCCCGGTACAGTGCATGCAGAGGGCAGCAGGTCGCATGGCACCCAAACCCCAAATCTCTTCTGGGTTTCTCGCTCCAGAGCAGCACTGGGGCAGCCCGGTGGTTCCTAGCTGAAACCAGGACGGTCCAGAAGGAGGATGGGTTGTGTGCTCCTACGGAGGAGCTCTGGGTGTCCCATGGGACACGCTGGGTCTCCCAGGAGGAGTTTGTTCAAGCTGCAGCACTGCAGCTGATGGCTCCTGGCTGAGCAGCTCGCTGGGGGCCGGTGTTCTCCAGAGCGCCCTGGACGAGCTGTTGCGTGCGCCGCCTGGAGCTCAGCGGGCTGGCTGGAGAAGAAAGCCCTTCCACGCCCTGTGAGCCTCAGCCATCGCAGCCCGAGAGGCTGTTTTGTAGAGGATCAGCGGGTTTAACGGATACAAACCTTGCCTTTGCCTTCTTGGAGTGCCCCAGCAGCCACATCCCCGAGGGTCCGCGTCGTTCCTTGCTGGTGATGCCCTGGGCAGCTCGTGCCCCTGCACTGCTGAAACCCATAAATGTATCCGAATCTGAAACCTATACATGTATCCGAGTCTCTGTCTAGAGAAGATCACAGATGTTCTCTTCTCTCCTTAGAGCAACCTGTTAAGAACTGGTAATTGTCCAGACTGAAGCAAAACTAAGGAAAATTGTTACAGACTATTTTTACTTTCCTTCTCAGTTTTTTTTCCAGGTTATGCTCAGTCTTTAGAATATGGCCCTTCCAGTGGAGGAGCCGTATTAGGATGCTTGGGATGGTCAACCTCTGGCCTTGCTTTCTGCCCAAGTCTGAGAAGGGAATTCTCATTTTCCCCCAGCTACTCACTGGAAGGTGTGTTAAAAACAGAAAAGTCTTTTTGTTCGGATAACGCAGCGTCTTTGGGCAAAGCATCCCTCTTGCTAGCCTGGAAGACGCTGAGGCAAGTGTTCATGCACGTCCATGTCTTTGGGAGCAGCTGGGGCTTGGCTGGTTGACCTCACGAGTAGGAGTGCCAAGTTTTGTACAGGCGAGGACCAGGCTTGTCCGGAGGCTGTGCGTCTCACGTAGGTTCCTTGGCGTTTGTCCGGCTGCCTTCCACCCCGAGGACCACCCTGCCTTGACAGTGGACTCCGCCAGTGTGGTTTGTGAGAAGGACTCGGAATAAAACTCGGGCTGGCACCTGAGGAGATGGGTTTTACTGAAGCAATCGGATCACTTGCTGCACGTGCCTCCTACCTGCCACAGACCCACCCTGGGCGAGCTGCCCAGCGTGGGGCGGGTTGTGCACATCTGGCAGTAGGCTTGTAAAAAACAAAAACAAAAAAACCCAGCCCCTTAAGGTGAGTCGCCAGGTAATGGGGTCAGCAGGATGAATGAAGCCAGTAAAACAACCACACGCAGTATCCTGAGCAATTTTCCTCAGACTTGTTTTAAACCCTTCAAAGTCAAATCTCAAACTTAGGGGGTTTCTTCTCCCTAATTAAATTAACAGGCCATATGGTGTTTACTGTGAATGCCTGCAATATGGAAGGAGCTACCTCCTGGATCACTTTCTTTTTCAGAAGAAGCTGCTTTACCTGATGTCGCTGTTCTGAAATGTTCTTTTCAGCAGCGGGTGAGATGGGTTATTTCAGCCACCGCGCCGCCGCTGGTGTCACCTTCTGGTCTGGGAGATGAGCTGTGCCGTAACCTTTTCTGTGTCTGCAGCCGCCTTTGTCTTCCCCCAGCGTTTGTAATGCTGTTGTGCTGCCCAGTGGCAGCACGTACAGGTCAGGGTTGGTTTTTCAGGCATTTTCACATGTGGGTAATGATTGCTTTCTTGATCTTGGAGCTGAGGAGCATAGAAAACACCTCAAGGTTAGGGTTTGGGTGGGTGTTTTTTAACAACTACTACTACTTTTGTATCAAGGGAAACGTTACCATCTCAGGAGTACGTGAAACAGAAGGTTTTGGAGTTCTGTTCTTTATTAATGGAGTGCTTAAAAACGTAAGTTTGCTTGAGCTGCTTTTATCTTTACGTGAAATCTGGAGGAGGAAATAAAGACTTTGGGGAAGTAAATCACCGGCTTGTTACTGGGCCCTTGTATTTAGGTGAATAGCAAAGGGGGGAAGGCATCTCCAACCCTACAGGAGAAATGAAGGAATCAAAGCTTGGATTTTGCTGTCTGTGTTCAGCTACTCTAAGTCATTTAGCAGGGTTTGGGGTAAGCGTAATTCTTGCGTGCGTGTGGCCTTTGCCATCGGCTCATCCTGCATCTCTGCGGTGTTGGAAGTTAACCTTTCTCTACAATCTTAACTTATTGGTAGATCTCTTCTGCAGGGGCTCACGGGCGGGCTGGATTACCCTTCATCTTCAGCCAGGCTCGGTGTGTGCTGGGCTATGTGGGCTCCCAGGAACAGACACGTTTCCGTCCGCTGAAAACACCCTGCTGCATTAGCATATTCCCTGTAACGTATGTTCAAAGGGTGTTTCTGTGCAGAAGAGCCTCTCTAAAGATAGTATCATGAAGTTCTGTGTTGTCAACCAGGGACACTTGATCTAAAAAACAACATTTGATACACAGACAAGGTTTGCAAGTGCCATCTGGATTCTGGGAGATGAGCTGGGTTGTGTCTGTTTTGCATAAACTCACCCGGAAAAAAAAAGTACTTGTAGGCAGATTAATTCTTCGGGATCACCTGAGCAGGACTGTTTATTCCACTCAAATGCCCTCGGTGACATCGGACACCGGTGTAATCCCATACTGCTGGGCAGCATGCGCTGGTTGTGCATCCTTGGGGTGCTGGAAATAGTCCTGGAGCTCAGTGCTGTGCAGTACTCGGTCCTGCCTGAGTGCGGGACTGAAACCCAGGTGCAATCTATTTAAATGCTTTTGAGCCTGTAATATTTTCATCTGTTCTCCAGCCCGCTGCAGGACAGGACCCAAAGACAATGCAGAGCCCTACAGAAATGGCCATATTTTTAGGGAGATGGGGGTGCAGGGCACACAGATGCCTGTCCTCAGAAGTATACCAGCACCCCAGCAGAAACCCAAAGAGCATCAGGCGCAGCCCTGGGCTGAGCAGCGAGCTTGCTGTCCCTGTCCTCCCAGAGACCTGGCGGCCAGCGGTGCTTGCATGTAAGGTATAAAACATATTTTACTTCAGGGCCTGTTTTTTGACATTCTATTTATCCTCTCATATGCAAATCTCATTTGCCTAATGGGCTGGTGAGTGTAATTGAAAGGCAGCCTGCACTTACATGATAGTGAAAAGTCTCACCTGTGCCCAGGCACAGATGGGTCCCTGCCTGGCTGCTGCATCATTAGAGGGAATTTATAGGCACCGTGTCACAGGCTTTGCTGTGACTGGGGGGAGGATAGCAGCTTAAAACAAACTTTTTTTTTTGCTGTTTTTATTTTTTTTTTCCACTTGTTGGTTTGTGGGGTGCCGTCTCTCTTTCCCAGTTTGCAGTTGTGGTGGTCACACTTCTTGTTTAACCTCTGTCACCGCTCCAGGTGATGGCGAGCAGGTTACTGCTGACTAGTTTGTGGCAACCCGCAGACAGACCTAGGAGTTTGAAGCCCTTTCTGTGCTGTCGCAGGACGATGATTTGGAAACAAGTGCATCAGCAGCCGCCCCGTTTGCATCCCAGTCCCCTGGGAGCTGGGCCGAGCCCATCCTTCGCTCCGTCCCCTGGGGAGCTCTGAAGCCACCAGGGCTGTCCATGGGAGACCTCCGTCTGCGCCGACCGTGTCCGTATGGTGTCTGTCTGCTTGTATGGGGCTCTGGCTTCAAAAGACCTTACAGGCCTGTAGGTGCCCACCCACACCATCTCTCTCCCGGATGCCTTTAAAATCCGCCCCACGTGCCTTGCTGCCAGGGCCCAGCGCGGCGGGATTGTGAAAAGCTGGCTGGGTGCAGGGCGAAGGGAAGAGCTTTTTGTGTGGTGATGTGAGGAGTTTTTCTCACAAACGTCCTCTTGGCAGGGATCCCGTGCCTGTCGTTGATCAGGAGTGAGTGTTCGCTGGGCCGCAGGTACCGTGCTCAGCACCCGAGGGGACGAGGCACCTCTGGGAAAGGGGCAGAGCCCCGGCTGGCCAGGGGGCGAGGGACGCCTGCGGCCCTCCCTTGGGACTTGGGCACCCGCACGAAATTGTTAACGCCAGGGGTGGAAATGACTTCTGTACCCCTCTGGCACGCTGCAGGCCTCTGGTTTCATAGAGACCTTGTTTTAGGTCACGTTTGGCGCAGTGTTAGCCCTGGGGCTGGTCGGCAGCGCCTGAGCTCCCGCTCCTCAGCCCTGTTGGGCCCTGCCCTGCGTTTGGGACCGAGCAGGCCATTGGCGTCATCCTCCAGGGACCCAAGGAGGCTCTTCCAGTCACTTTTCCTTTGTCCTTCTATGGCTGCTTCGTTCTGGGCAGCGTTTGGATGTTTTGTCTTGTTCTGGCAAAGAAGACCTGTGTTTTCACCTGACCTGCCCTCCTGACCATGATGAGCTTCAGGGCTCACACATGCCCTGCTCCGTGCTTTACAAACAGGTTGGCTTTTTCTAGTTTAATTTAGGCTTTTGGTAATAGCTTCAGGCGTCCTTGGTATTACTTTTGCCTCTCTGTGGTCTAGTTGATTGGTACAGATGGTGATCTTCTGCCTTGAGATCTTCTCACTTCTTTAAGAAGTGCTTGTGCTTTTTTACTTGGTGTTATTGACCAGTTATTGGTGTGCTGCTTGGGGTGCTGGTATTTCTGGGTCTGTCTCGTATGAGTGGACTTTTTTAATCTTAGTTCCTATATTGTTCAGTCTGAGTATTTTCTACTCATCAGACACCCTCACCCCTTAGACACCAGATCTGCTGGGCCCATTCTCGTTAGCTTCAGGTCCCTGCATACTCAGTGCATCCATGATGCTACAAGAAATCCAGGTTTGCTCAGTACTAGCTATTTTTTCAGTCAGTGATGTTTTTTTAGGTTGATTTATAATGATGGGAACCAAATCATTGAGCAGCAGAGCTTGGGAGAAGGAGGAAGGGAAGAGAGATGCAATCCTGAATCATTGTTTTGAAGCTTCTGACTTAAACCATCCTCCTGTGGATCTTTGGTAATTAGGCTTAAAAATTCTGAAATCTTGAATTATTCAATGACTTTAAGGAGAGTTGGTTGTGGCTTTCAATCCATCCTCTTATTTTAAATGAGAATGTTTCCTCCTCTGGTAACTTTCAGGCTGTTCCCCTCAGACCTCCTGTAGTATTAACGCTCCAGGTGCTCTGAGATGCCCCTGCTGTGTGTAGGATACACATTTCTGTAAGGTGTGTGTCTGCACTGTGTGCCTCTTCATTCGGGCAGAGCAGGACAGGACTGAGAACTGGGGCAACTTATGAAAAATGCACGTAAGAAAAACTCTGCTCCAGCGAGGCAGAGTCACTGTGAAGGCACCATCTAATCTCAGAGATGTTCAGGTAAGAAACCCTTCCATAGAAAGGGGTGCCATTCCTGAAGGAGGCCTGTGTTTGCCTGCCGCTGTTCTTCTCTAACCATTTCTGGGTTCTTGGAGAACACAAGACCCCATAAACCCTGCCCTCAGCAGCTTTCTCCCAGCCCTGGCCCTGCGTGGGCATGCCCTGCAGCGTGCTGCCTCTGGGGCTGCCCAGCCTGTGCCCAGGTTGCCCATCCTTGAGGTGTTTTAGCTGGCCCTCCTGGTTCGGCTACGCTTGGAAGTGCAGCTGAAAACCTGCGGTTTTGCCCTCTAAAGCCCTCCTGGTGATGAGCGACTTCCCTTGTGGTGTGCTGGAAGTCAGAGGGGGATTTAGGTGGCAGTCTGCAGCCAGGAGCATCGGGGCTGGGACATGAGGATTTGCTATGCTGGACGCGTTGGTGAGAAAGATCCTCTTAAGGATGGGTGGGAGCTTCTGTAGAAACAGAACAGCCTCGTGCCAGTGCATGGGCTGCCTGCTTCTCTGCTTCGTCCCCTGCAAAGCAGGCACGGGCTTGCCTGGGACCCGCAGCAGCTCTGCAAACGTCAGCTGGGACGGAGCACGGTGGCCACATGTCATGATGCAGAGGCAAGTGGTTTGACCTCGATCTCTTTCATTTGAAATAGCATGTCTGCAAGCGCAGAGGTTAACAATGCACCAGCAAATGAAACGGACCCTGCTTGATGTGAGGTTTTTCCCAAAGGGAGCTCCCTGGATGACTGATCCTGGGCAGGCAAGGATTCATCACATAGCGAGGAGAGAGGGACCGCTGGTGGGAAGCCCTTAAGCAAAAGGGCTCACTGCAGTGACCTAGAAACAGCATCTTTCTCAACATCTGCTAAATTTCTTACAGAATTGGCTAGAAAATCACTTTCTCTTCCACAACTTTATTTTTCCTACTAAAATTAAGATCTGGGGAATAAAACATTGGGCAGTGAAAAAGAAGGGTCAGCAGCCTGGTAGCTCGGAGCAGACCATCGTGGCTTTTTTCTGCTTCAGGCAATGAACCAAACTTGCAGTGTGGAGGCTGCAGGATCTGTCTGCAAGATATATAGGCTGTCCGATGCTCCCTGCTACAGCCTGTGCATACCAGGCAGGGTGCTTGGGTTGGGAACATCACTCTCAGTGCTCATCCGAACGTTTTGCAGCAGCCCTGCACAAAGAAAGGGCTGCATCGGCGGCGAGCGCTGCTGCAGCGTTGTAGCTGTGGCCATGATTTTGCAGCACCGCAGCTCAGCTGCCTGGGAACAGAAGGGCGCTGCAAAATCACAGCCCTGCTGCTGCAGAAATGTTTCCTGAAGGTTCCCTTCCCTGGGCTGTTTTGTTAAAGAGTGAGGTGGGGCAGCTGCAGAGGGTCCCAGGCTCCCGGAGTTGGAGCAGAGGTGAGATGCGTAGCTAACATCTGCCGTGTCCACGTCTCCTCGTCGACGGATGGTAAGCAGCGAGCGCTGCCGACGTTGTGCACACCCTGCTTGTCGTGCCCGTGCCGGGGTGAGTCCGTCCTGCAGCCGGCGACGGCCTCCGTGCCGCTGGCCCCATGCAGGCTGCTCCACGGGCTGCTTCTCCTGCCGGGGCCGCTCCTCAAAGTCTGCACCAGCATCTCGTAATTTTCTACTGCGAGCCCATATAAATCAGCGGATACGTTTCCATTGACCATTAGGAGCTGTGGAGAGCCCCTCAGAGCTAATTAGTAATAAGAGGATGCCAATTAAATGCTGCTCCCTGGGCTGTACTGTCACTTCTCCGATACTGCTGTGTTGAAAAGGAAGGTAACAAAATGGAGCTCAGCGCATATGTATTCCATCTGGAAAGCAGGAGAAGGGTGGAGCCGCTTGTTAAATGGCAAGCGGTCCAAGTTTTAAAAGGGTTTATGAGTGCTAGATAAAATCATATCCTAAATGCGGTCTCAAAGCCTCTGCAAAGGTAGAAAACATTTACAAAAGTTTGAGCTTGCTTTTGTGACTGTTCTCCTTTTGGGGTCACCCGTTTACAGGTATGATAGTTGTGTCTTTATCTAGTCTATAGTGTTTAATATAAGCAGGAAGAAAAAACATTTCCACGCCGCAAATTATAGCGCAAAGTTGTTCTATATAACATAGGGGAATTCTCAGAACAAATTAGTTTCTTTAAACCTTAGCAGACCTTAGCACAGCTTTGTTTTAAAAGCAGTACTTGCAAAAGTTTTGAAGGCAGTCTCACCCATACTGAAGGTTTTGTTTTGTGAAACTGGAGTCCCACCTTAACAGACTGGAGGATGAAATGAATTTCGTGCTGTTAGTACCCTGTACAGCAGGCTGACTTTCCCAGAGAGTGCTTGTGCTGAAAGCCTGCTAAAACTGGTGGGCACTGAATAGATACCAAAAACTAGGCCACTAATTAGGAGTGAGAAGAGTTTCGGGGTTGTTCTAAATGGGTACCTCCGTAACCAAGATGTGCTCCTGAGGAGCATCAAGGAGGGGGAGGAAGGTTGCAAGACACCAGTGGTGTGCGAGGGGCGGGCAGCAGAGCTGGTGGCTTTGGCCTTGAGGCGCAGAGGCCGCCTTGCACGCTCGGTGCTGCCGAACGGAGGCTGGAAAGGGCAGGCCTTCGGGGACAAGCCCTTAAAGCCAACTTCTTTAATGCCCTCTCATGCCAAAAGATTGGCAGAGATGGTAGAAGTGCTGTATGTCACCCCTGTAAGCGCGGTTAACTCAATTCTTGCTTTCGCTATACGCAGCATTCGCTGTAAGTGAAACTCGGTCTCTTTGTTCCAGACACGACCTTTCTTTGTATGAATAAGTCCCACAAAATGGTCATTTCAAAAAAAAAAACCAAAAAAACCTGACACCAAGCTGTTGCTCCGAGACTCTTTCTAAATCGTATCCCTTTTGTACTTGTTGTGTCTGGGCTCCGCCGGACTCGGGAGCCGTTAATCTTCCTCGTGTTTTCTCCCCGTGGCAAACGAGAGGCAGATGTTCCCATCTGGAGAGCCCGCGCCAGCCTCCGCCGCTCCGCTCCGAGCCCAAACGCAGCCGGGGTGCTGGGAGAGCCGTGTGGCGGGCAGAGACTTTTGGGGACTAATTCTTCCGTGATTGTCAGAATTGTCTGTTTGATAGCCAGGGCTGCTAGCGTCTGGCGTTCGAAACGCTTGAGCCTAATAAGTAAATGGTGCGGGGGAGAAAATATCTCCTCGTATCGGAATAGTGGGGGCGATTGAAAACAAAAAAAAAACAACAAAAAAAAAAAAGCCTTGATTCTGTGACTTTAAAAGGAGCAGTAAACAAATGGAAGAATGACCAACTCTTTAGCAGCAACTAATGAAACTAATCAGCGGGCGTCTCGGGCGTTGGACGAATGCAGTTGGCTCCGACGAGGCCCCGGTTATAACCCGGCAGGGTGGGCTGAGCCGTGCCGGGGTTGGCTCGGGGGGGAGCGCTCTCCTGATCCCCACAGCGCTTTCCTTTCCACCTTGAAGGCGAAATCCTGGCCGCTGCCTTGGTTTTGATGCCAGGGAGCCGAAGCTCGGAGCCAACTCCTGATATCCGAGTCCCCGAATGTGTTTGCTTGGGCGTGAGCCGTGCGGGGAGGGCAGGGATTGAGACGGCTTCTTGGTAAGCAGCCCCAGCTCCCAGGTGGCTGCTGAGCCAGCTGTGGGTGGCTGTTCGGCCAGCTTTCACTGTCTTAGTACTTACTCATAGGACCATAGACTCATTTAGGTTGAGTAAGACCCTTCAGATCACAAAGCCAACCAGCAGCCTAACACTGCCAAGTCCGCTGCTAAATCATGTCCCTGAGCAACGTGTCCACTTGTTCCTTGGTGTAGGGATACCGGGGGTACCATGCTGGTTTATTTCCTTGCAGAAGCAAGGCTATGAGAATCTGGGGGCCCTGAGCAAGCCTGTGGGGGATTTTAGATGCGATAATAGCTCGTGGGGTGGATTTCTGCAGCCCTTGGTTTGCACCACTGGCTCCGGTATGGATCCATCTCATCTGGTTGGGAACAAAGCAGAGGAGAATTGCTGCAAAGTCCAACCTGGGCTACTGATGAGTCTGTACAGTCAGGAACATTAATAGGTTTTTATAAAAGTCACTGAAGGGCAAGACAGATAACGATCTGCAGTCTGCCTTCAGGAATAAATTATTAATCTTATTTCCCTTATTAACTGCTTTCTGGACTGGTTGCGAACGATAAAATACTTTGCTCTTTCAAGTTCTTCTATCCAAGCTTCGTATTGAATTGAGATTTAAAGTGAAACAGCTGTGTGTGGGAGAGAAATAGATGGCAATGGAGCTACACGCGTTTATTTTTGATTTATAAAATGCCTGTCCCAGGCTCAGCAGCTCCCTCCTGAGCGAAGCGAGGCTCTCCTGCGAGGTGCCGAGTCCTCTCCACTCCCACAGCATCTCGCAGATCAGGAGCCTAGATGTGCTATAAACCCAAGCAAAACAGTGTAAAAATAGGCTGATGGCGTTTAGTGGAGGAAGTATCCCTGCAGTAACATAAGTTACCCGCTGCAACAGATGCTGTAGTATCGTCTTATACAACTCCCTGCCTCAGCGCGGAGGCAGGCGGACAGGAGCGAGTGGACTCAGTTGACCAGCGTTGCCACTGACGCGTTTCATGCTCGTGTCCCCCAGTTCTGCCTGTAAGTTCTCATTTATTGACTCGAGCAAATGGAGACCTCTGGAAGCCACCCTGAATGCAAACAGATGTCAATATTTGTGTAGAAATGTAACCTCCTAACTTCAGACCTCTTCGCTCTCCCTCTTCCCATCTCCCTGTCCCCCGGTGAGGGCTTAGTTAACCCAGTCCTCCTTGTCTTCCTCGGGCTGCTGCGTCAGCTGCCTTGTTTCCGATGCTTATCTTCTGCCTTTCCCTTTCATCGCTTTCTGATGCAGTGATGCTGCAAAAAGATAAAATATGGGGTCTTTCCTAGGCGACGTGATTTCATTTTGAGCTTTGGGGAGCTGCCTGGAAGCAGGTGATGGAGAGATTGCGATGGAGCAGCCGTAAACAGCGTCTGCTGGAAGTCTGAGTAACGGCTCTGTTGCCTTGCATGCAGATGAGAGGTTATCTGCAAGCCTTAGAGAGCTGCAAAGGTGCTCTGCAGATGGCTTAGAGCTGTCAAGGGGAGGGAAAGGCAACCTTAGAGCAGAGGAAAGATGTTAATAAAATTTAAATGTAATTCTTCCCATTTCTCAGTTCCTAAATGTGAAAAATATTAGCTTGGTGGAGACTGAAAACAGATGGTGAGCAGTTGGAGCAGATAAGCATGTTATTCAAAATAAACATTCGCCAAAGCTGGGGAGGTGGCGAACCATATTTCATTTCACCCTATTTACATTATCGGGTCAGGTTACACTGATGCTGCCTCTCGTTTGCATTCAGATTATCAACAGGGAACCCTGCAAAGCAAGCCTACTGCAGCGGGCCCTTGTAATCACAGACACGGTTGGGCTGGAAGGGAGGCTTTGGGGCCATTTCCCTGGCCTTTTCTCCAGGACAATATATTAGGTTCGTTGTGTTAAAGGAACTCTCCTAGACCGTTGGCAGGGTCCTGCCAGCCACCGGAGAGGGCACCGGGGTCCTCGGCTTCCCTCTTGCAAATGGTCTCTCTTACCATTTAGACAAGCTTTGTGTTGCTTTAACCTAAAGCTGTGACTTTTACCCATTTAAATGGGCGGGAAATGAGCCTCTGCTTCAAAGGGCTGTTTCTAGAAGGGTTCGTCTGGCTGACCTGTAGGCATTTTATTATTTATGCCTCTAGTCCGAGCGGTCGTCTGAGGTGCTAGGGCCAGTGGAAATGGAGACACATCTAGAGCGCGGCTCATCTCACCTGCTTTGATGAATATTTTAGGACGGGCTGAGCTGCCCTCGGAGGTCTCTGCCTTTCAGTGGGCTCCAGAAGGTGCCTGCGTGGCCGGCTCCAAGCAAGCGCCCGCGTGCCCGACAGCTTTGTTGTGCCAGACCTGACCTTGGGCTCTGCTCCGGGACAGCAGCCGCAGAGGCAGGTCTGAACCTGGGGCTCTTCACTTTGAGGCGAGGGGTGGCTCTTTAGGGTGGCTCTTTAGGTTTGGGGCACATTCTGCCTATTCTATATGAAAGGTGAAAACATTTGCTCCAAGTAAACCTCTTCTCTTCGCCTGAAGCCATTACCTACTTCACTCCTCTGACTTTGAACCCCTAGACAAACCCGTTGTGGACAGGGATGTGTTCAGAAGACATCGACTAAAAGCAAAACCTTGTCAGGGCACAAGCCGTGCTGACGGGGTCTCATTTTGAGACTGCTGTCTCCATCCTGCAAGCTGCAGAAGCGAAAAGCTGTGCGGCACTGTATCCTATTTAATGTGCTTCTTCCTTATTTCTTCCAACGTGTTTCATGTTTTGACTTCTACAAAAAGCTGGAGCACGATAAGCTAGAGTGCCTGAATCTACCGAACGGGTTTGTGAGGAGCAGTTCAGGCTCCGTGCAGCTTTTGGCAGGAGGAGCCACAGCATCGGTGCCAGTGCAGGCAGGTTCCTCCTGCCTTCTGAGCTGGTGACAGAGAGCCAAGGGGATCCTAGACCTGCATCAGAAATACTTGGAGATACCAATGTCTGTGCTGTGTGTGCCCTCCAAACACTCAGCCACGGGCTTGAATCGCTTTCCTGTAAAGGAAGAGGAAAGGCTTTACTCTCTTGAGCTGGCAGCAGGGTTTAAGAGCCAGCACATACTCCCTGTGCTCACGCAGGGGTTGCTGTATGGTGGTAGTTGTGCCCGTATAAACGTTATTATGTAAATTGGTATAAAGCTCTACGCTCTCTGTATCATATCGGTGGCTGTCTCTCTTCCTGTGCCCTTTGCTCTCTGCAAACTCGGGGCTCAGCTGGTGCCGCCAGATCAAGGCTTCTGCTTTTGCATCGCTCTGCAGAGCCAAGAGCAGAGCGACGGGTGTGCTGGGCTGTCCGCCTGCCTCCCCGGGCATCCGCGGCCGTCCTCGGGCTCCTCCTGATCCTGCTTTGCTGGGGAAGGTAACGTCCTGCTTCCATCACACAGCATTTTTCTTTCTTTTCTTTACTTAGTTTGCTCTCTAATTGCTAAAGGCATTTAAGAATTAATTTCAGCTCCCGAGTATTTGAGATAGTCCCTAACGTGTGACTATTTTTACTCGTGCCTTTTTCCTTTTCTCAAACCCGCAAGCACAAGGAGATTAATAAAGCGGCTTCTTTATACAGTTTACAATGGGAGCAAATGTTAGCCATTCTTCTGAGGTTACCTATCATAGCAACACTCTCTTTATACTAAACGCGATAGCCAGAAGACTTCTTTGAAGAAAATAAACCCAATGAAATCTGTCTGGGTGTTCAGACTGCCTGCTCCAAGGCATGTCCTGCATTGTACAGCTCAAGGGAGCTCAAGCCTTGGTGAGCAAAGCGTGGGGCTTCTCCCCTGAGCACCACTCGGAGCCCCGGATTTTCGCCTGATGTGTGCAGCTTGGCTCTTCCTCCTCTCCACGCAGGGGACCTCGTGGTCTCTTGTACACCTGGGTCCGTAACTGGGACACACGGTATGTAGGGCACGCAGCATAAACTTAAATATGCCTACAGCTGTCCCCGATCCAGCCAGAAGCTTTGCAGCATCTGAAATCTGTAACTCCGATCGCTGTGAAATCTGCTCTTCAGACTTCATCAGCTTTTTGAGAATATGAAATTCTCACACCAAGCCAAGACTAAAACAGCATTGCCGTGCTTGGGTTTTGCTTTGCTCCAAGTGAATCATCTTCCCATGTGGATCTCCAGCACTTCCCGGGCCTGAAGGCAGCTCTCCCACCTGCCCCGCGTGGCCACGGTGCTTCATCCTCTTCCCAAGTTGACATTTGCTGTTTCTGGGCGCCAAGTTAGCGCGTGGCGCTGTGATGTCTTGATGGTTGGCAGCTCAATGGCAAAAGCGTTGTGCCATAAACACATTCAATCTGTGTCCTGCAGGCTCTGTTGGAAAAATAACGACACAACATTTGTAAATGTTTCAAAAGGAGATGCCATGAGAGCAAACCTTCCAGCCGAGCCCCCTTCGGCAGGGACGGCGGCTGTGAGGAGCCCGGGGTGGCTGCGCGTCTGGCACCGAGGTCTCGGTTGGGGTTGGAAGGAAGCCTTTCTGATGGAGAACCCATCAACATTTCCAGTGTAGGCAGACGTCCTGCTCTGAGACTCGGAGCATTCGGTCATTGACAAGAATTGCTCTTTTTGGCGGTGTGACCCAAAGAGCCCCGGTGGCATTGAAGCACGGTTTCAGGTGGCTGACGCGCTGCTGGGACTTGCAGGCGTTCTGAGGAGCTTCTCAGCATCCTCTGTGCATCTGGGTGTTGCCATTGGTGAGCAAGTAAATATATCCAAACACCGAAATGTGGAAGAAAGAGTTGGGGAAGGCGTCGTTCCGCCAGGGACAGACCCGCTGGCTCGTTCGTAGCCCCGGGTCAACGGGAGGCTGACTCGAGTCCTCGTTCACGGTCTGCTTTGCCCACATGACTCTCATTAAATGGATGTGTTTGGACTAAAAATCGGGAGTTTTAGAAAGATGGTTTTTATCTGTGTTTATAGATGCCCCGGGTCATTAGCAGGAAGCTTTTAAATTTAACAGTCCTGTTTGCTTCTTGCATGTCTGTCAGCGCGCCCGGAAGAGGAGGTGTTGGCTTCTCCCGGGGCTTGGGTTCGGTGCCTTGTGCAGTAGCACGGCGGTGACTGGGTTTATTTTGGGGGAATAAACTCCATCTGACTTCCCCCCGTCCCCCCTGCAAATTAACTTAATTAGCTCTGCTTTCTTTGCAGGTGCTCCGGCGCCGTATTTAACATGCCCTAGGACCGCTTTAGGAGGGAGGAGGAGAAACCTAAAGGATTGGTCTCTCTTCCCCGATGGAGCAAGCGAACTCAGACCAGGCTCTGACTCTTTGGCTCTTCTGCTCCATTTGCTTAGGGTGGGAAGAAAGAAGGGGTTTGTTTCCTCCAGCCGTTGCCATAAATCTACCCGCAGGAATGTTACCTGTGTGCACGAACACTGGTGGTCTTCCTGCGGCCGTGTGTTGTTAGTTGTACGACTGCTGTGTTTGTGCTCGAATGGCAGGGAGAGGCACGTCAGTGTCAAATCGTGTGAGTGGGACCAAACGCGTCTGAATAGTTGGCAGTATCGTATTAGTGTCGTTATTACATTATTGTGTTAAAATTGCTTGTAGCTTCCCGTGGCTTTGGTATCTCTCCGCTTTGTTCGTGGTAGCAAAGCCTAGCAAATTCTGGTTTTTGAAGGCAGGCTGAAGCGAAGACACAAACCTGCTCCCGTGGCAGTACCACGAGTGTGGATTTCACAGCGATTCCAGCCCCACCGCCCCAGTTACTCCAGCGGTGCTGAAGTGGCAGGAAAACACGGGTCCCCAGCATATATTCATCGCTGCCCCTGCCTCCCCCACATAGCCCCGCAACCAGAAAAAAAAAAAAACCACACTAGGAATAACGAACTGAGTTTGTTACCTCGCTGGCTTTAGCGGGGACGTGCCATAAGGGAAATAAAGGAGCCAGCTCGTGCAGGGCGCGCGGTGGCAAGGCAGGTGCTCGTGCCTTGCCGAGCGGATTCCCAGCCAGCGGCTGCCTGCGGAGGGCTCGCCTGCCAGCTCGCCGCGGCTGCGCTCCCGGAGGCGGCAGCTTCGTTGTCAGAAGTGGCGGAGGAGCAGGTTTGGTGGTGGTGTTCCTGAGAAGGCTTCGCTATCCGCTCAGCGCTTCTCTTGGTGGGAACGCAGCGTTTAATAGGAGCTGCCGGAATTTGAGAGCTGGTTTTCTTACAGCTGATAGGTATTTGTAAAAACAGCGGTGTTGTGTGGCACGGGTGCATTTCCGTGCCACCAGCGGTTGATTACGGCATGCGGTCTCTCTAACAGCAGTTTAAAGAGGCATCACCTGCCCTTAATTATAGGAGCCAGCTGTCCCAGGCGCAGGTCAGGACGGTGGCTGCCCTGTGTTGGTTTTTCCAACGGTGGATTTGGAAGCACTCTCTTTCAGCAGGCGATGCAGGCTGCGCAAGTGGCAGGAGCCCCGATCAGATGCTAGCAACGACCAGCATCCATTTGGCAGGGGCATCGCGCGGCGGGGAGCTCGCCAGCCGAGCTGCACGTGGCGGAGGAGACCCGGGCAGAAGAGCCCTGCCTGGCAGGGAGGGGGCACGCACGTGTCGCTCTGCTGCCTGCCTCCGTCCCTGCGACGCGCTGCGAGCTCCTTTGGCAGCGTGCTGAGCAGCGACGTTTGCTTTCCTGGGAGCACAAACCCATTTTGCGGGTTCAGATGTCTCCGCTTACCAACAGCAGCCGAAGAAAATTGCTCCATTTCACCCTCTGTAAGCATCGAAGCCTCGGAGTTTCATCTCTTCTCAGCTGGATCGAAGGGGAGCTCTCCCGCTGGACTCCCACTGGCCCCGCTGCTCACCACTGCCGGGTGCTGGTGGTTGCACCACATCGAGCTGCTCCTCTGGGCCCTTGGCTCCATCGCCCAAAAAGCAGGTGGCCCGAAGCATGGCATCCTCTGGGCTGCACGCAAGGGAGGGAAGGGGAAGACAACTGGCAGCCCCTTCCCTCCCCACGCCGCCCCCAAACCAGGGCACAGATGGACATGCTGGAAACCTGTCAACGTTTTTGTGAGGGGCATGCTGGAACGCAGTCACAACTCATTAGTGAGCTAATCAAATGAGACAGGCGTCGCTCGGAGGAGCAGAAACTGGTCAGCGCGTTGCCGAAGGGATGGCTCGCGTCGGGTGGCCCCGCGCTGCTCAGCGGAGGTTGCGGTGCCCAGTGCCTCCTGGGGAGGTTTTGGCTGCTCTTCGGAGATGCTCAGGCTTCGTTTATAGTGTCAGAAGTATTTTTCTGTC